>NC_134272.1:45693326-46362076 GCF_031893055.1 Leptodactylus fuscus
TGGGTGCACATAACCCCCATATATTCTTTGAATTCCCAGTCAGACAATGGCACTGTATAGCAGTAGCAAAAATTGTGGGTGCACGTAACCCCCATATATTCTTTGAATTCCCAGTCAGACAATGGCACTGTATACCAGTATTAAAAATTGTGGGTGCACATAACCCCCATATATTCTTTGAATTCCCAGTGAGACAATGGCACTGTATAGCAGTAGCAAAAATTGTGGGTGCACGTCACCCCAATATATTCTTTGAATTCCCAGTCAGACAATGGCACTATATACCAGTAGCAAAAATTGTGGGTGTATATAGCCCCAATTCTATTGCTAGGGGACTTGCAGGGTATTTCTGAGGTGAAGGTGGGGGGGGCACACCGTTGGAACGGGGATTTGGGGTGTATATATGGGGTATACGGGAATACACTGTCAGTGTGTTCCATTCAGGATCCTGGGAAAGCTGGGTTGCGGCGATTGAGCCCGTCAGTGCCACGTTACACTGACAAGCTTCTCCCTGGAATTGAAGTTATATGTAAGCCCAATATATTCTTTGAATTCCCAGTGAGACAATGGCACTATATGGCAGTAGCAAAAATAGTGGGTGTATATAGCCCCAATCCTATTGCTAGGGGACTTGCAGGGTATTTCTGGGGTGAAGGTGGGGGGGCACACCGTTGGAACGGGTATCGGGGGTATATATCGGGTATACGGGAATACACTGACAGTGTATTCCATTCAGGATCCTGGGAAAGCTGGGTTGCGGCGATTGAGCCCGTCAGTGCCACGTTACACTGACAAGCTTCTCCCTGGAATTTAGCTCTTATAAGAGCTGTTGGTTGTCTTCTCCTTCCTATCCTAGCCTGTCCCTGCCTACCCAGAATCTAACCCCTAGCTAACTGGACGGAAACCTCCGTCCTCGGTGAATTGCAAGCTCAGAATGACGCGAAGCTGGGCGGTGCTGTTCTTTTAAATTAGAGGTCACATGTTTTCGTCAGCCAATGGGTTTTGCCTACTTTTTTCAACGTCACCGGTGTCGTAGTTCCTGTCCCACCTACCCTGCGCTGTTATTGGAGCAAAAAAGGCGCCAGGGAAGGTGGGAGGGGAATCGAGTAATGGCGCACTTTACCACGCGGTGTTCGATTCGATTCGAACATGCCGAACAGCCTAATATCCGATCGAACATGAGTTCGATAGAACACTGTTCGCTCATCTCTAGTATTTTTATGGTCCCCAGAGGCACAAGTTGCTTTTGACAAACTAAAAACTCTCTTCACTTCGGCGCCCATACTGGTCCATCCAAACCCTGAATTACCTTTTGTGGTTGAAGTGGACGCCTCAGATTATGCTGTGGGAGCTGTCCTGTCTCAACGAGTTGGAGACAAGATGCAACTCCATCCATGTGCTTTTCTTTCTCATACCATGTCATCGGCAGAAAGAAATTATGACATAGGAAACAAAGACCTGTTGGCTATTAAAGTTGCGTTCTCTGAATGGAGACATCTTTTGGAAGGAGCTAATCATCCAGTAACTGTGCTTACTGACCACAAAAATTTAGAGTTCATTCGTACAGCTAAAAGATTGTCGGCAAGACAAGCAAGATGGGCCTTGTTTTTCTCTAGATTTAAATTCATCATTTCTTATCGTCCAGGTTCAAGAAATGGCAAGGCTGATGCTTTGTCCAGGAATCTTGCCGAACCAGAGGAGGGGTCTAAAACAGAGTCTACTATTTTATCTTCCAAAAATTTTGTAGGAATACTGGACTCCAAAGATCTTTTAACCATGCTCAAAGAAGGATATCAGAATGACTCCTTCCTCAACCATCCTTCTAAAGATGTGGACCTTTGTTTTAAAGAGGGGTTTTGGAAGCAGGAACACAGAATATATGTTCCTGAAACTGCTCGACTTGAAGTCCTCAAATTGGTCCATGATTCTAAGCTTGCAGGGCATCTTGGAGTGATGAAAACTTACGACTTATTGCTTCGTTCATTTTGGTGGCCTAACTGTAAGAATGATGTTAAAAAATATGTCTCCTCCTGTTTAACATGTGCACGAAATAAGACACCGCGATCTTCTCCTCTAGGTCTTCTTCAACCACTTCCAATTCCATCTAGGCCTTGGGGATCAATTTCCATGGATTTTATTGTAGACCTTCCCCCATCTAAGGAAATGACTACCATTCTTGTTGTGGTGGACCGACTCACAAAGATGGCCCATTTCATTCCAGTCAGAGGAATTCCTACTGCAAAACAAACTGCAGAATTAATGATTAAGGAGATATTCAGGTTGCATGGAATTCCTGACAATGTAATTTCAGATAGAGGTGTTCAATTCACATCAAGGTTTTGGAAGAACTTCTGTACAGCCTTAGGAGTAACAATAAATTTGTCTTCTGCTTTTCACCCTCAGTCTAATGGCCAGACGGAAAGGACAAACCAAACTCTTGAACAATACCTCCGCTGTTTTGTTTCTTACCTTCAAGATGACTGGGTGGACTATTTACCAACAGCAGAATTTGCCTACAACAACTCCAAACACAGTGCTACATCTCAAAGTCCATTTTTTGCTAATGTTGGCCTACATCCAGTATTTATTCCTAACCTCCCTCTTAGTATTCCTATTCCTGCTGTTACTGACAGATTAACAAAATTGCAAGAAACCCAGAGGAAACTAAGAGAGATGCTACAAGAAGCCCAAGAAGTCTATAAAAAAGCAGCGGATAAACGTCGTAAAGTATCTCCTACCTATAAAATTGGTGATAAGGTTTGGCTATCTACTAGAAATCTGAAAACACATGTTCCATCTCCAAAATTGGGCCAAAAATTCATAGGACCATTCCAGATTTCTGCACAAGTCAACCAAGTTGCTTTCCGGCTCGAACTCCCTAATAGATTGAAAATACACCCTGTATTCCACGTATCATTGCTCAAGCCATTCAATGAAAACCCGTTTCCAGGGAGAAATCAGCCACCTCCTGCCCCAGTAAAAGTTCAAGGGGAGGAAGAATATGTTGTTGAAAAAATCTTGGACTCCAGACTTTTCAGAGGTAAACTACAATATCTGGTGCAATGGAAAGGTTATGGACCAGAAGAGAACTCATGGGAACCAGAAAGCAATGTTCACGCCCCTAGGTTTACAAGGGAATTTCATCTGAGGTATCCTGAGAAACCAGCTCCTAAGATGTCCAGAGGCCATCCTGAAAGGAGGGGACTACTGTCAGGATTTGAACCTAGGGACTTCAGAGTCCCAGGCGGCAGCTCTGCAAACTGAGCTATTCAGCCTCTTGGACAGCTCCAGTGCTGATCCGAGCCTAGTTCCCGCTGGCTCTAATTCCAGTTCCTGCCTCTCTGGGTTGCTCCACCCTGTTCTCTGATTGTGCTTCCTATTTAAGCCCAGCCTTGGACTTCCTGCTTTGCGAGATTATTGTGCTCTGCATGTGATCAAGCTTCCTTACTGCCCTGCTGCTGACTCAGACGCTCATCTCATCTCGTGTACTGACTACTGGCCTGTTCCTGACCACGGTATTTGCTCTCTCCTCCAACTCTGACGCTCACCTCGTGTACCGACCTCTGGCTTTCCCTTCTGACGATTCCTTGGACTTTGATTCGGCACCTCACCGCTCGACTGTTACCGAACCCTTGGCTAGCTCCCGACCACGTTTCCAGCCTTACAAGTAAGTCTCCATTCAGGTGGTAGCAACCTTAGACTCCAAACCAGACCCAAAACCGTTACATATTGTTCCTGTATGGTCCATTACTAAATTAGTTGGTGTGCCATTTTATCAATATAGTGACACCCTGCTTGATTTGTAGCGACAAAAGACTCATCTGCAAAGAAATTGTGTGAGCAGCGGTGAATGATTACTGCATAAAACAGACTACTAGAACAATGTGTTATTTTAAGATCCACCATTGGAGGCTCATGAAGGAAGCATATTGCCTTTTGAAACTCCTTGAGGAAACTACCAGGAGGACAACTGCAGTATCAGTCATGTCATCCCTTTTTTATATCTTACAGGAAACACTTATATTCATACAATGAGGGATGAAAGAGGAAGAACAGTTTCCATCTCTTGGTCAATGTCATTGTCCAGGGTTGATGCAACCAGAACTGGGTCTGGGTCATTATGGTGAAGGACCAGGATCTCCAAGACTGAAAGAGGAGGAGAAGGAAGAATCTCCTTGGGATGCAAAGAAGGTCCTTGATATGTCACAGTCAGGGTAGAAGGCTGACCCTTACATATTTCAAGAGGATATTGATGACAGCGATGACCACATTGGCCAAAAAGATCAACCATGGCATAGCAGGCTGTATATGTTGCTTCTTACACAGTGCTAAGTGTATTATTAGCATCATACAGAGGAATGAACACTAGATCGCCATGCTTTTAGACCTTTGCAAAATTATCTTATTATCAGCATAGGCTGTAAACTCAGTTTGCTGCAGCTTTTAGGGAGACCGCCGCAAGTACCAGTTGCATTTGTTCCCAGGTGATCTCTTCCTGCTCCCAGTCTACTCGTTCAGTTAATTCTCTACCTCCTGTACCAGTGCTACAGCAACAGTTAGCAGGAGAAAAAGCAACAGCTAATACCTAGTCAATATTTTTCACCTTGCAGACCCAGGGCTGGTTTTAGGCTAGTTACAGACGACTGTGTATTTTGTGGTCCACAAACTAGTAATAACTGATCCAATTTTGTGGACAAAGAGTCAACAGTGTGTCTTCAATGTTTCTTCAGCATCTGTGCCATATGTCCGCAAAAACATCAAAACAGTTTGGCAATGGTAGAGGTTCTCCTCAGAAACCTCTTCCAAAATATGGCCAGGCTGTGTCCAAATGTTTGGAGTTGGGTTTCTTGGCTCCTCGGTTTAGGTGCTCCATGAATTGAAGGTCCACTAGAGATTAAGTGTCCGCAGATTATCTTCTACTTCAATCGGAAACCCATGTTCGTCCGATGAACTCAACAACTTTTGTGCCATTGTTTCTGATGCTGACTCTTCCACATCAGCTGGATCCAGATCCTCCAGACTGTCCCATGATCTATGTGAATAAAAAAAAGAAAGTATTTTGGAAATTTAGATAAAAATATTGACAGAGCATGCTAAATACCATGTATGTTCATGGTACCTAGCATGACCCCATTCCATGTTCTAAGTATGCTAAGTACAATATATGTCCATGGTACATAGCATGTCCACATATAGCACATTATGGATGTGAGCATGCTAAATACAACATATGTCCATGTACATAGCATGTCTACATATAGCACATTACACACTAACTACATTGAAACACATCATACAAACATATGTTTGGATATCAGTTGCCAGCATTAGATGCTACAATTAGATATTGCACAACATTATGACAACCATTTAAAGTAAATACTTACGGCCCAACATCCATGACATCATGGAGAAACATCAGCTGCTGAATGAAGATATGGTTTCTTCAGGCATTGATCATCTCCACTCTTCTCCTACTCCTGCAATTCTCGACAGAACTGATCCTGGCAAGAGCTCCATCTTGTTTTGGCCATTTTTACCTTTTCCAAACCCCAAAAATATGGGGAAAGGATTAAAAATGTTAAATTAAAAAAATAGTCACAAAAGAACATAACATTAAAGAACTAACTACTGAATATTACTGATGGTGAGGTAATGACTTTCTGAGCCAAATGAATAATAGTGATGCAAAATGGATTGCTCATAAGTAGCATTTTAAACATTTATGAAAAGGGGGCATAAATACCGGGATAACAGCAGTAGTGGCTGCCATAGGGCCAGGGACATTAAGGGGCCCCTGAATTTTTTTTACTTATAGAGAGTTACCTGCTGTAGTAACCCCAGCACGTAATGGGCTTTATTTACTTACCGATCCCTGCTCCTGCTCATGGCCGCCTGCGCTTACCCTTCTGTGTAAGTGGAGGAAGCTGTGAGCAGGAGCTGGGATTGGTAAGTAAGGCCGCGGGCCCACAAACCTACAATCACTGTTATCATTATACTCTGGGATCTATAAAAGACCCGAGAGTATAATAATTGTTATGGGTGGTCCACAATGAGGCATAATAGTATGTGTAGGGGCCAATATTGCACATAATAGTGTGTTTAGGGCCCACTATAGAGCATAATAGTGTGTAGGGCCCACTATGGTGCATAATAGTGTGTGTAGGTTCCACTATGGCATATAATAGTGTGTGTAGGGCCCACTATAGAGCATAATAGTGTATAGGGCCCACTATGGCGCATAATAGTGTGTGTAGGGGCCACTATGGTGCATAATAATGTGTGTAGGGACCACTATGGTGCATAATAGTGTGTGTAGGTGCCACTATGGCGTATAATAGTGTGTGTAGGTGCCACTATGGTGTATAATAGTGTGTGTAGGGCCCATTATAGAGCATAATAGTGTATAGGGCCCACTATGGTGTATAATAGTATGTGTAGGGGCCACTATGGTGCATAATAATGTGTATAGGGCCCACTATGGCGTATAATAGTGTGTGTAGGGTCCACTATGGTGCATAATAATGTGTATAGGGCCCACTATGGTGCATAATAGTGTGTGTAGGAGCCACTATGGCGCATAATAGTGTGTGCAGGAATGTGGTTTGTGCCGTGAGGGGGATTGGGGGGGGGGGGTCGGGGGGGTCCCATGTCAAATTTTCGCCTTGGGGCCTAGCCATTTATAGATATACCACTGGCTGCAATACAATCCCTTCACTGGCTACTCATTGCCCAGCAAATAAAGTTCAAGTTACTAACACTGACATACAAAGCTATCTACAACCTGACCCCTCCATATATCTCTGACCTACTCTCCTGCTACCTGCCCACAAGCAACCTCAGATCCTCCAAAGACCTCCTACTCCACTCTGCTCTTATCCACTCTTCAGTCAACTGTCTCCAAGATTTCCCCATGCATCCTCCTAAGTCTAAACTCATTACTTAGACACATCAAACTATCTCCCACAATCACAAGCTTCAAAAAAGCCCCGAAGACTCATCTATTCAGGAAGGCCTACAACTTCCAATAACACTACTGTCACCAAATCACCATCTGAACAGTCTCTGCCCTCACCTACTGTCTCTATCCCTATTCCCTCATAGATTGTAAGCCCTTCCAGGCAGGGCCTTCCATCCCACTGTACCAGTTGGTCAATGTTAGTATTATATTTGTTTTGTATATTTTTTGTACCACATGTACCTACCAAATGTAAAGCACCATGGAATTAATGGTGCTATATAAATAATAATAATAAATAATATTAATAATACTTATGGAACATCAGGGCTATGTATAATTTGCCAAGCTTGGCCCTCTGCTCCTTCTTGGCCCTCTTCCAATCTGTCGGCTCCGACTCCTGCACCACCTTACACAGAGAGATAACAAAATGGCCAAGCCTTTATCAGCAAACTGCAATGAGTTGACCTTATTGACAGTCTTTCAGAGCAGTGAGCAGTGAGTCACGACATCTAATTGATATTTATTATTATTATTATTGTTTATTTATATAGCACCATTAATTCCATGGTGCTTTACATTTGGGGGTTACATACAGTACACAGAATATACAGGTAGATATAATACTAACAATGACTGACTGGCACAGTGGGGTAGAGGGCCCTGCCAACCAGGGCTTACAATCTATGAGAGAAGGGGGGGTAGAGACAGAAGTAGAGCGGGAGACTGTTCAGATGGTGGTGTGGTGATAGTGTTATTGGAGGTTGTAGGCCTTCCTGAATAGGTGAGTCTTCAGGGCCTTCTTGAAGCCTGTGATTGTGGGGGTCAGTCTTATGTGTCTTGGTAAGGAGTTCCAGAGTATAGGGGATGCACGGGAGAAATCTTGGAGGCGGTTGTGTGAGGGGTGGATGAGAGCAGAGCGGAGTAGGAGGTCATTGGAGGATCTGAGGTTACGTGTGGGCAGGTAGTGGGGGATTAGTTCAGAGATATATGGAGGGGACAGGTTGTGGATCGCTTTGTATGTTAGCATTAGTAGCTTGAATTCAATTCGCTGGGCTATGGGTAGCCAGTGGAGGGACTGGCAGAGGGGACCAGCCGATGAAGATCGGGGGGAGAGGTGAATTAAATGAGCAACACAGTTTAAGGTGGACTGGAGGGGGGCGAGAGTGTTAGCTGGGAGTCCATGTAGAAGGATGATATCAGATAACAAGCCATATGTCTTGACAACAATGTGTAGACCATGGCAAGGATAATTTCAAATAGCAGGCAAACAAACCTGCTATCTATTTAGGAAAGCTCTTGAATTTACATAAGCTTCACAGTATAGATAGGATCCTAGAGATGGAAATACCCCTTTAAAAAGCAGAGTTGGTTGTGTTGAGTGTGACAAGGCAAGGACTTGGGTGAGTACAGTTTCTGTTCATCCAAAAAAAATGTGAAGTTAGGTGATAATGTGAGGATGTCAGTGTCTGAAATGGCAGCCCTAGCATATACTGTTCTCCCTAAATGCATAGAGGACAGTGCAACTTGTAGTCAGGGTAAGTAGTGCAAGGCAGTTAGTGTTTTGGGGAATCTATAAGCAGGTTGATGGATAGAATCATTTGTCACTGGTAATGCCTTAACCAAATGGTTTGCTGTCTCACTGGGGCTAGGGTTTAGCATGTGGTGAAATGGATGACCAAATTACTGGGAGGTGCTGGGGAAGACCCAGCTGCCGTGGTCTATATGGGTAAAAATAACAGAAAGGAAGGAAGGATTGGTTACATGCAGACTTGAAAAGACTGAGTGTTTTGGACATCCACATGGCAAATGAAATTCAATGTGAATAAAAGTAAAGTTATGTATACGACCACTAACGCAGAAACTTTCTAAGGTCATAAAATCAGCCATGATTTCTTTATCGTGGCCGGGATATCTTCTGATACATGTAGTGTCCCTGCCTGATAACCCAACTACAATAAGACAGTCATAGCTGGGTTCCTGACAAGTCCCAGACCATAGAAAGTTTCTGCATTAGTGGTCATAACCATTGGCAACCAATCAAGATAAAAGACTGTCACCACTAAGAAAGTTAGAGAAAATCTTTAAAACTTTGCAGAATTTTTAATTACTTATATTTGCAAAAATGTTTAACTTTGAATTATCTGCAAGTATAGATATGATTATGTACATGGGAATACCCCTTTAAGGTTAAAGATAAACTATTTGTTAAACATACACTTTATGTCAATATTGTTATTATGTGGAAATTCCTTAACATATCTATTCTTTGTTTCATTATTGAGTTCAGTGTATAAACAGTATATAGTACACTTCTCTGTATGACCAACTAAATAGATGTTTAAGAATGGACACGCTATGGATGCATGTAGAAATGATCCATAAAGCCTCTGCGCATTCTGTGAGGGTGATTGTAAATCTTACACTGGTGTGTGTTCTTAACCTGTTTATTCTCAATAGACATAGACTATTGTAAAGAGTTTAAGACATGGTATGCTTGCAACAACAATGCACTTCTGTTATAAAGATTTGACAGTAAATATTGTAAGCCTTCAAATGCGACATTGTTTCTCTTCCTAGTCTACTCTCTGTTTTATACCCTTATTTTTGCTGAGTTATTTTTCAAGAACATCTGTTTGAAATGATTCCGAAAAACTAACTGTCCTCTCTGCCATTCACATTCGCAGGCAATAAGCAGACCCAGCAAAACAATTTTGATTAGCCTAGACAATAAAATAGGCAGCATAGATAACTTTCAACCTTTCTGCTATGACTGCAAGGTTCTGACATCCAAATGAAAGCACAAACTCATCTCACAAGCTATCCAGAAGAACAGATGGAAGAAGGAATTATCTTTTATTCTGAATATTATGGTACTACTATTTCTGTTCCATTTTATTTTAAACAGTTTTCACGCTACCTTTGTTTTGTATGTAGAAAATAGTGACTGAAACCAGAGACAAACAGAAATTATGTTAAAAAACTGAGTGTGTATGTCAGCATCCCAGAAATGCAGTGCAAAAAATGTATTATATCATGAATCCTGACTGTATATAACAGTATATAAAGAGGAGGGACACAGAATCGGACTTCTGATATACTGATCCTACAGTATGTAATGATTAGCCTCTGCCTGCGACTTCCTCTTTGTTTTAGTGGCATCGATGATCCGCCTATATTCAACAAATTGCTGCCGTCGATGATCCGCCTGCTCCGGGATTTTGGCAGATCTCAAGGTTGCTTGCCGCTGAACTTGTTCCTCACACCGTGCCTGTGATTGTTCACATCTAAGCAGCTCGCTGGAACACCATATAATGAGTGTGTTGTTGGCATTGATGAGCCACCTGCTCCGGCGTTTCAATGGCTCTAAGAGCTGCTTGACGCCTAGCCTGCTCAATCCTCCTCAGCTCCACTTGAGGAGAACTCTGTTGACTTCTGGCTACCTTCATAGCTCTCATTGTTTTAGAATTTTGAGACAAATTAGATTTTCTTTTTCACGGCATGTTTAAATTAGCAAACTGCCAATTTGGATTAAAGGTCGTTTTCCCATGTCAGTGTCTCAGCACTGGAGCAGATCAGATAATATGCAAATGGTTGTACACACTAGACTCAGTGTTATCTGTGTGTTTACATAGAGAGATAACAGACCTGGCTTTATGAGTAAACTCCAATTAGCTGAGTGCAGCTGGAAAGAGCAGTTTAATGTAGTACACTTAACTATTAGAGGAACAGAGGGAAATGAAGGTAAAGGCAGACAGGTGTGGTGGAAAATCAATTACAGAAATAGAGCCATATCCACACAGAGCAACCAAAAACTCTAAGCAAGGAATGAAACTGCACATGCCTCCTGCACCACAGCATGCGAGCAGAGGGTGGCGCAGTGACCCAAACAGGCAGAGACGTTACACATACAGTTATGAGTAGCAGGATACTTAAAAAAAAAAAAAAAAAAAAAAAAAAAACTAAACAATAATATCTTGCGGAGCACAACTTAGCTCTGAGTCGCAGAGCTACCCTGGTGTGAACAAGGCCCGACAGCTTCACTGCCGGGCTATAACACCATCTGAGTAAAGACAGTAACTTATAGAATGATCTCTGCAGGACAGAACAGTCACAAATGAGGGAGACCCACTTCCACAACACATAGGACACAGACAAGAAAATATCATAGTGCTGGGCCACACAAAGAGCCGCATCACGACATACAGTGTAATTAGAAATGACCAACAAACGTACTAGGCGTACATTGAATTGAGGCTAGGGCAGCAGGATGAGTCACCTGCCTCATTAAATAAGGAAAGGGCGGTCCCAAGCAGCCAGTCGCTCACTAGTCGACACCCCTGTCAGTCAGGTTACCAACCACGCCCATCTGGCTGAAAGGACTTAACACCTGTTATGCTGGACTGCCAGCAACAAGGAGGGAATGACAGTGTGTTACAGTGCGACAACAGAGGAACGGGCTGTGACCCGACCCCTGGCCACATCTGCCACACTGTCTCAACACATACAAGCATACAAACTTTAACATTTATATTATTAGTAGGATATATTCGCCTCATCCACCATCCCAGAGTGCTTGAAATCACTATTGGCTTGCAGGGTAACAATAGAAATGCTGGGTTATAGGTTGTAGGCTTTCCTGAAAAGGTAAGTTTTTAGGGTCTTTTGGACAGTATTATTATTCCTGGCAGCACATTCCAGAGTATAGGGGATTCACAGGAACATTTGTGTGAAGAGCAGATAAGAGCAGAGTGAAGCAGGAGGTCTTAAAAGGATTACAGGTTACATGTGGGGAGATAGTTGGAGATTAGATCAGAGATGTATGGATGGGGATAGATTATAGATGGCCTTGATATACTGATTTCTTATAGTAATTATTGCCAAATTGATATTTATATCTATATCGACATACATTGACAAAACAGAATAGTAGACAGTAAATTCTGAACTTTCATATATATGTATGATATCTCTATATATATCTATATCTATCTATCTATCTATCTATCTCTCTCTCTCTCTGTATATATATATATATATATATATATATATATATATATATATATGAAATATCTGTATATAGTATCTCTACAGTGCATGCTAGAAAACTTAAAAGCCTATCACTTGTAAAGAATGCCATCGTTCCCTGAGACTGTTCCTTGCAGAGCACAATAGAAAACAAGGGGACAAGAAAAACTAATGAACATGAAAAAAATTAGATTAGAACAGAAAACACAGACTGTGAAAAACTCCGAATTACAGTTTACTGATAAACCGAGCGAGTACAAGACAAATGGTTAGTGTATAAAGCCCATTAAAGTATAAAAACAAACTAATAATAGAAGGCTATTAGACAAAAAAAGAATGATAAAAAGAAACTACTTGATAATAAGAAGAAATGAAATGAAGTCAGCGAGTAAGAGAATAAACCCTGCTAAGCTTCATCATGACCAGTATTCTCCACAATGGTCTTGATTAGAGATGAGCGAACAGTGAAATATTCGAGATTCAATATTTGTTTCAAATAGCCCCTCAATATTCGAATGAATATCGAACCCCATTATAGTCTATGGGGAAAAATGCTTTGTTTCAGGGGAAGCCACACTTCGACTCAGGAAAGTCCACTATGACACCTCAGGAAATGTGGACAACACCTCTGGAATGCAACTGGGACAGCAGGGGAAGTATGCCTGGGGGCATCTAACATGCTAACTTACCTGTATTACGCCACTATCTTGTCAGGATCCCTGTCAGCTTGCGATATGTGGGAGATGACTTTTTCCTATGGGAATGCATTGACCAGCGTTGATTGGCTGAATGCCATACAGAGTACAGCATTTGGCCAATCAACGCTGGTTCTGCCGGAGGCTTGTCTGTGAGGAGGCGGAGTCCAAGATCAGTTCACAGCAGTCTCCATTGTGGTCCGATCTCAGATGTAGTAGTGTTGAGCGCACAGCTCTGCTACCCCTGAAATGCAGCAGCGTTGAGCGCACGCTGAACTCTTCTACACCCTCAGATGTAGCAGAGCTGACTGTGTGCTGAACCCTGCTACATCTGAGATGCAGCAAAGCTGACTGTGTGCTGAACCCTGATGCATGTCAGATGTAGCAGAGCTTACAGTGTGCTGAACCCTGCTACATCTGAGATGCAGCAGGGTTCAGCACACAGTCAGCTCGGCTACATCTGAGATGTAGCAGGGTTCAGCACACAGCTAGCTCTGCTGCATCTCAGGTGTAGCAGGGTTCAGCACACAGTTAGTTCTGCTACATCTGACATGCATCAGGGTTCAGCACACAGTCAGTTCTGATGCATCTCAGATGTAGCAGGGTTCAGTACACAGTCAGCTCTGCTACATCTGACATGCATCAGGGTTCAGCACACAGTCAGCTCTGATGCATCTCAGATGTAGCAGGGTTCAGCACACAGTCAGCCCTCTACATCTGAGGGTGTTGCAGAGCTCAGCGTGCACTCAACGCTGCGACATCTCAGGTGTAGCAGGGTTCAGCGCACAGTCAACACTGCTACATCTGAGATCGGACCACAATGGAGATTGCTGTGGACCAATCTTAGACTCCTCTGGCAGAACCAGCGTTGATTGGTCGAATGCTGTACATTGTATGGCATTCAGCCAATCAACGCTGGTCAATGCATTCCTATGAGAAAAAGTCAGCTCCCGCATAACGCAAGCTGACAGGAATCCAGATGAGATAGAGCCCCAAAGAGCTGTGTGAGTAACATTCCCACCTAAATAAAGGTTATCCCTAGCTAACCCTGCTTGTACATCTATCCCTGTCTCACAGTCACATAGTTCACAGTCTCATTTGACCCGAATCTAAAATCCACTATTCGTATAAATTGGAGGTCACCTGATTTAGCCAGCCAATTACTTTTTCCGATTTTTTTTCAATGCCTATGTTATCGTAATTCCTGTCCCACCTCCCCTGCACAGTTATTGGTGCCAAAAAGCACCAGGGAAGGTGGGAGGGGATACGAATCTTTAGTGCGTTTGCCGCGTGGTATTCGATTGGAATTGAATACCTCAAACGGCCTGATATTCGATCAAATTTCAATTCGATCAAACGCCGTTCACTCATCTCTAGTCTTGATATCCGATGCCGCGGCGGCGAACGCACCTACTTCATGATGAAGCAAATGCTGCGTCATAATTTAGGCATATCCTCTGGGGTCTATGAGCCAAGTCTACAATGTACACCAGATTGTTGCTGGCATAGATTTCAGTCATCATTCATGCCAGAAAACTGGCCTAAATGATGATAAATCTGCTGGGGCCATGGTCTGTGTCCCCTGCATGCCCCTCCCCCATGTTTGCTATATTTGTATAAATGTATACTGTAAATTATTTTTATAATATAACTATATAATATAGTGCAGCGCTTGCTAGGGGTCCAGGGTCAGATTGTATCATTTATTTTATGGTATAAAACTATACAATGAAAAGTTTTCAGATATCAGGTAGCATATAGATAAATTCAGTTTTAACTTTGTAAGGACTTGTTTTCAGAATTCAAAGGACTTTCCTAGGACTAAATCCTAAATGTCAAGTAACAAACGCAGTGAGGTTTCACGCCTTCTAAAACTTGTCAGCAATAGACACACAATCCTGAACATAATGAGCCCCGCAGGCAGACTCGGGAAGAACTTCTATCACCTCCAATGCAATATGCTTTTTAAACTACTAAACCATTAAATGACTACTTATTGAAAAATGCATTATGTGCCAAGGAAAGCAATAGAACAACCCATCTTTGGAAGAGTGCGAGATTTTAGAGATTTTATAAATTCAAGTAAATAAAACTGAGAAAATGAAAAAAGTATTTTAACTAACACTACAGTACTCCGACTTAACATGAACAGTTCATAAATATGAATGCTTCCTGCTCTGTGTTTTTTGTTTTTTTTACTGTGAACAATTGATTGATAATCTGCTATATAATATTATATTTATGTATACTTTATTCTAAAAAGTCCTTAATATATTATGAATATCTTACAGAAGAAGAATACTTGAATTAATAGGGTTTTCCTGGAGCCTAAATATTGATGACCTATCCTTAACACATTTCAACACATCTTTGTGATTCTTTAGTGCATTTTGGCACATCTACTTTGGGCTAAAAAAAATGACAATTTGCTAAACATATTGATGTGGCTTCTCAAAAAAAGGTGGTCTGACTGCAACATCCTTGCCCATCCAGGCTTTGGCGCTATCCTCTGGCCGCATGCTGCTGCGCAGGACACATCATGACTGTGATTTCTTCTTTTGGCTTCTTGTATTGTCTGAATACTGTCCTATTCCCTCACCTTGGTAGTTGATTTTCCACCACACCCATCTCCTTCACCTTGGTATCCCTCTCCTCTTCTAATAGTTAATTTTAGCCTACCTGTGTGATTGACAGCCTATCTTCCTATCAGGCCTGGGGTGGGTTCTTCCTTCCTAATTAATATTAACTCACATTCACATTGGTGCTTGGTATTGCCTTGTGCATGCTGCCTGCTACTCTTGCTGTTTTCCTCTATTCTTATTCCTGACCGCTGGCTTTATCTTTGACTATTCTCTTGGATTACAGTTTTGTACTGTGTTGCTCAACTTTTTCTGAACCCTTGGCTAGCTGACCTCCCTTTTTTTGTTGTTTGTCTTTTCTTCTACATTCTGTGTCAACTAGGGTTGAGCCGATCTTGAGATTTCAGGATTGTTTTTAAAATCCGATTTCCAATTATTTTCCATTCGAACCCGATCCCAATTCCAATCCCAATGCAAGTCAATGGGATTTTTTTAATAATTGAAGATTGGATTTTAAAAACGATCCTATTCACTACACAGCATGGAGTCTAAAAATTAAAAGCTTTAATTATTAGAATCCACGCTGTGTAGTGATTAAAAAAAAAATCCTCTGGCTACTTAGTCCCCCCTGTTGTCCACTTACCTGCACAGATCGCTGGTCTGGTCCCCACTGTTCTCGGTCCTCTTCTCGCCTCACTACCCCCGCCTCCCAGGTTAGTGTTACAGACCTAGGAAGAAGGCAAGTTTGCCCTGGGGGGAAAGTAGTATCTGGTGTACTCCATCTCCTGGTGTTTAAGAATAGGCTATGGCTTAGTTTACATCATCAGTCTGTTCTTTAGACTGTTATAAGGCAGCATAACCAACTTTTTAGCCAATTACCATTTATACACAGGAGAAGTTAGGTGCTTTATGTTCACACTGTACGTTGTTATGGCCGATGCGCCGTTTCAAAATATACCAATAAAAGTTATATTTTATCTTTTTTATCCATTAATTTGAGGGTACCCCTGTATTGTAAAGAAGTCAGCAGTCTTCCCCATGATTGTATTGTCTACTGAACCAGACTACGGAACCTTTTTAAATGCTTAGGAAGCCTTTGCAGCTGTTTAAGGTTAATTATTCTAATTTTCTGAGATAGTGACTTGAGACGTAACGTCTCCCCTCCCAGTACCCGGCCACACTCTCCTAAGCCACAAGCCCCCCTTCTTCCTAGGTCTGTAACACTAACCTGGGAGGCGGGGGCATGGAGGTGAGAAGAGGACTGAGAACAGTGGGGACCAGACCAGCGTTCTGTGCAGGTAAGTGTTAGCTACTAGAGATGTTAGCTAGTTTTCCATTAGAATGAATGGACACAGCCAGCGCGCAGGGGGTTAAGTGGCCGGACGCTGGCACAGGCTATGTGCCGACTGCATCCATTCATTCCTATGGGTCCTAGCTAACATTGTTAGTTTTTCCCACAATGCTTGGCCAGTAGCAAAACATTGTGGGAAATAACCTCCGACCTCGATCCCACCTAAAAAGATCAAGATCGGAATTCCGATTGCGATCGTGAAATTTAATCGATCGCCGATCGGAATCCAATCTTTTCCGATCCCGATCGCTCAACCCTAGTGTCAACACACTAGGAAGGGCTTTGTCGATCAGTTGTCACCTGTCGCTTAGGACAGGATAGGCAAGCAGGGATGGGGGGGATGGTTCAATTTAGGACTCACTTTCTTGTGCTGTCCTCCCCCAGGGTTCACCAGCAGCTATTGGAGTATTGCTCCTCTAGCAATTCCCTTACACTGACTTAAATCTTCCAAGTTTTGTCAAAAATGCACCAAAATTAAGTCATAAATAAGTAATGTCAGGGTCTGAGGTTGCTAGGTGGGGTGGCATAGACACACAAGTCCAGTTTCTTTAGTCCAAACAAAGGTAGAGTTTATTTTTAGAGATGAGCGAACAGTGTTGTCTGACGCAGGCTTTTCCTGTGCATTGCGTGCTGTTTTATTTACATTGCGATAACAAGAAATAAAGAAGACTTATATTGGACTTTCTTATCTCGTTGCTGGATGATCCTTTGTATTCTATTTTGGTTATTTCACTCCATGCCGAGGGAGCTCCTCATCCGGGCAAGGTGTCGCAAGAATTTAAAAGCCAAATGGAGATAAAAAGAAAAATCTAAGACGGACTACTGCAGGAGGGCTGAGTATAATTCCTTTTCCCCCTTTTTTCTATCTATACTATCGAACACATGTTCGATCGGATATCAGGCTGTTCGATGTGTTCGATTCGAATTGAACATCACGTGGCAAACTCTAAAAAAATTTGATTCCCCTCCCACCTTCCCTGGTGCTTTTTTTGCACCAATAACAGCGCAGGGGAGGTGGGACAGGAACTACGACACCGGAGGCATCGAAAAAAATTGGAAAAAGTCATTGGCTGCCGAAATCAGGTGACCTCCATTTTAGACGAATAGTGGATTTCAAATCCGGGTCATATGAGAATGTGAACTTTGTGACTAAGAGACAGGGATAGCTGTACAGGCAGGGATAGCTAGGGAAAACCTTTATTTAGGTAGGAATGTTATTAAAAATAACTTTTTGGAGCTCTATCGGGTGTGTAATTGTGATTTTTGTGACATAAACTTTTTCCCATAGGAATGCATTGGACAGCGCTGATTGGCCAGAGTACGGAATTCGACCAATCAGCGCTGGCTCTGCTGGAGGAGGCAGAGTCTAAGATCGCTCCACACCAGTCTCCATTCAGGTCCGACCTTAGACTCCGCCTCCTCCGGCAGAGCCAGCGCTGATTGGCCGAAGGCTGGCCAATGCATTGCTATGGGTATGCAGAGACTTAGCAGTGCTGATCCAGTTCTGCTCAACTACACCATGTGTCGGTCAGCCCATCTGATATAGCAGAGCCGAGTGTGCACACTCGGCTCTGCTACATCAGATGTAGCAGAGCCGAGGGTGCACTAGAACCCTTATGCACACTCGGCTCTGCTACATCTGATGGGCTGACCGGCACATGGTGTAGTTGAGCAGAACTGGCTCAACACTGCTAAGTCTCTGCATTCCCATAGGAATGCATTGGCCAGCGCTGATTGGCCAGAGTACGGAATTCGACCAATCAGCGCTGGCTCTGCTGGAGGAGGCGGAGTCTAAGATCGCTCCACACCAGTCTCCATTCAGGTCCGACCTTAGACTCCACCTCCTCCGGCAGAGCCAGCGCTGATTGGCCGAAGGCTGGCCAATGCATTCCTATGGGAATGCAGAGACTTAGCAGTGCTGAGCCAGTTCTGCTCAACTACACCGTGTGCCAGTCAGCCCATCAGATGTAGCAGAGCCGGGGGTACACTAGAACCCTTATGCACACTCGGCTCTGCTACATCTGATGGGCTGACCGGCACACGGTGTAGTTGAGCAGAACTGGCTCAACACTGCTAAGTCTCTGCATTCCCATAGGAATGCATTGGCCAGCGCTGATTGGCCAGAGTACGGAATTCGACCAATCAGCGCTGGCTCTGCTGGAGGAGGCAGAGTCTAAGATCACTCCACACCAGTCTCCATTCAGGTCCGACCTTAAACTCCGCCTCTTCCGGCAGAGCCAGCGCTGATTGGCCGAAGGCTGGCCAATGCATTCCTATGGGAATGCAGAGACTTAGCAGTGCTGAGCCAGTTCTGCTCAACTACACCGTGTGCCGGTCAGCCCATCAGATGTAGCAGAGCCGAGGGTGCACTAGAACCCTTATGCACACTCGGCTCTGCTACATCTGATGTAGCAGAGCCGAGGGTGCACTGAGAACCCTTATGCACACTCGGCTCTGCTACATCTGATGTAGCAGAGCCGAGTGTGCATAAGGGTTCTAGTACGCCGGTGGAGTAGTTGAGCTAAGCACACACATTCAGCTCTACTTCATCGGGCTAATAGAATGCATTGGCCAATCAGCGCTGGCCAATGCATTCTATTAGCGTGAGCTGAGTTTGCACAGGGGTTCCAGTGCACCCCCGGCTCTGCTACATCTGATGACAGGGATTTCCATGAAATAAAGTGACTTTTATGCCCCCAGACATGCTTCCCCTGCTGTCCCAGTGTCATTCCAGGGTGTTGGCATCATTTCCTGGGGTGTCATAGTGGACTTGGTGACCCTCCAGACACGGATTTGGGTTTCCCCTTTAACGAGTATATGTTCCCCATAGACTATAATGGGGTTCGAAACCCGTTTGAACACTCGAACAGTGAGCGGCTGTTCGAATCGAATTTCGAACCTCGAACATTTTAGTGTTCGCTCATCTCTATTTATTTTCACTTAAAACAAAATGGTGCAATAAAAGGAAACAATACAAAAATAAATACCTGCTAGGCTCTAACTGAACATAGAATAGGTTACCTCACCTATAATAGCAGAAATCAAAGCCAGTAGAATCATTCAGGACACAGCTCCAAAAAAACGACCTCTCTGTTTGACACTCCAGCCAAGCTCTGCCAAAGTCTGCTGCTGGAGCTAGCTTCTTAAGCCTCCTTGACAAGGAGACTCTCTGCAGCTGAGTCGCTGCCGGAACATCCCCAAAATGTGGACTGGATGGGGATGGAATGACAGGTCCCACTACCAACCTACCTGCATTCCTAAAAATCCAGCCCAGTAACTGGATCTCTGAAATAACCATCAGCAGACAATAGTTATCTGCTGAGAAATGTTGTTTCTGGCGTTTTCTCATCTCACCCACCTTAGTAGTCTGGGTGAGATGTACACCGCCTCCATTATCTGACCAGCCATTGGCTTACAGTAAGTAAACCAACCATAAAGGTGGCATAAACTTAGTCTAAAAATACACCAGATTCATTATCTGGCATCAGCTCCCATATCCTTATAGGCAGCCTATCACCTTCCCAAAGAATATTCTACTGCCACCACCATGTTACAGAGCACAATACAATGATAAACAACATATATTTGTTATGTATGTTGCTTTTGTAGATGAAAAAAAAAAAAAAACATGACATTTTATTCAAATGAGTAAGTTAGTATACTGGGGAGGGACTTCAGCCCTAGGAACACTACTATTGCTGCTAATGTAGGATGGGTGATATCATGGCAGTAGTAGGACCAATTCTCACTGCATGGGGATGGCACAAGCAGGAAATAGAACTATTTCATCTGCAAAACACTTCAACACTTCTGAGTTGTTTTTCTCCAAATGTAAAAAAGTGACATATGTAACAAAGGTATGTTGTTTATCATTGTATTGTGCTCTGTAAGGTTGGGTTTACACTACCAACCACTGTCCGCCTGGGGGTTTCCATCCTAAACCCTAAGGAAACTGGACAGCGGTCAGCTTTACAACCCATTCATTTGAATGGGTTTTTAAAGGTGACAGTCTGTGTCCGTATGCAGCCTCTTCACCTGGAAACAGTTTTTACATGGACACAAAGTCGTACATGCAGGGCTTTTCGTCTATGCAAAAAACTGGTTTCCAGGCGGAGAGGCTGCATAAAGCTGACTGCCGGCAAGCTATCCCCTGTCCAGCTTCCCCAGGGTTTAGGACGGAAACCCCGGGGCGGACAGTGGCTGTAGCATGAACGCCCACTAACATGGTGGTGATAGATGAATATGCTTGGGGGAGGTGGCAGACTCCCTTTAAGAATAAAAGCTACAGTTTTAGTTCTCGATGATCAGTGATGCTGATTTTTATAACATGACAATATTTGCTTTTGTGATACTTTGATTCTAGAATATCTATTAGAAATCTTTCAATGGTTTCGTATAGATTTGGGGATTTTACTGGTACAGTGTGTTAAGATTAATAACCATCTTGGAATACCTAATCTTTAATAATATTGTGTCAAAAAATGTATAAGATTATTTCTTGGTTGAATTTCTAATACGAGAAAAGTCAGCAAAAAAACCCCAGAAAACGTCAAGACTGTCCACTTGTGACATGTCCATGTGACATCAGGCTGCTATGTTAGAATAGCTCTATCTTATCTTTTTATGTTTACTGAACAGTTTGTTAAATGACCATTTAGTTGATAAAGCCCAATGTCAGCAAAAAGATGCATCAAATATTTAGTAATTTTGTTTTTTGCCTTGTCCATCCCTAGTGGAGATTAAATTTGTGCCGACCATAATAAATGATTTTTCAAGCAGTATATACTAAGTTTAAACTTTTATAAAAGACAGCATTAAAAGTTATCTGCTGAGCAAGGTGTCAGCATGTAAGACTGTCAGCTGTGGGATGTAAGATTAGTGTGGCTTTCGTACTGTGTCAGAAACAGATCAGAAAAATGAAAATTTGATTTGGGATTTCCATCTACCTGCTCATGTATAATCTTTACCCTTAAACATTGCTTAGTTTACTTTTTATATCTATTTTGTGATATGTATAGTATGGGACATTTTTAGCAGGTATTATAAGTCTCAGTAGTATATCCTAAGACCTGACATGGTACACTATACTATTACTACTACTACTACTACTACACGCTACTAAAACATTTATATTTACATAGGAGGCTAATTCAGTGTTAGGTTGTACAATATATAACACTTGTTCTGGATCTACATGTGGATCCTAAGATAGATTTACTATTTACTCTATCTATCCTAGACTTTAAACCAAAATGCTCAAAAATCTAGAAATTAAGCACAGTTAAGAACACTTGCAAGGCTCCCAATACTGAACCGTAATCTCATTGTAAGCTAAATGTTATACTTACAGCATTTAGCAGCATTTTCAGCAGCATGTTTTTGTGCAGTACATTTAAAGTTTACCGTAAAGTCAGAAATAAAAATTGAAATGTCGGCATTCACAGGAAAAGAAATGTTTGTGAATTAACTATTAAAGTAGTAAGGCTTATTTCACACTTTTTTTTAGCTAGATACAAAGTCCTGCATATCCAACTTTGTGTCCAGCTAAAAATAACTGGTTTCCCCGTGGACAAGCAGCGGTCACCTTTACAAACCCATTCAAGTGAATTGGTTTTAAAGCTGACCACCAGGTTTCCATCCCTCTTCCAGTTTTGCCGGGGTGAAGACAGAAACCCAGCGGAATGCATACACTGGACACCGAGCACAAGTGTGAATGAACCCTAAGCAGTATTTGGGCAGTATGAAATCCTAACAGGCTCTACCTTTACAAAGTGCCATACTTCAAAGTCTTTAGTATTTGGGAGAAAACATAGTTTACAGCAATGTCAGGAAATTATTAGTATAATGTAAGTATGATGTATCTGAAACTCTAATAATACTGCATGTACTTTAGCTCTGGTCCTTAACTAGCTATAGGTCTTGAAGATGGTCTACACATGCTTACTGAAAAGTCATAAGGGTTAGTGGTGAAAAAAACTCCAATTACATAACCTCATGCAGCTTTTGCTAGGAGATTCTGTCAAGAATCATTCTGACAAACAGGTAGTCCATAGTCAAGCAAATTTCAGATGAATACAAGGCTGGTGCTCCAACTAAAATGTCCAAATGCACAACCAATCTTTACTTAGCATGTATGGGCTATAATTAATGTGATTGCCTTTATAGTCTAAGGGAAACAGAGACTGTGAACAAATTGGTGCAACAATTGGATTATTGAGAGGTGGAAAAACATCCCCAGCTCAGAAAAAAGTGAGTGGTGTCAACTGTGCTCAGTATGAGCAGGTCCTACATGTTTCTTTCTGCTCTGCCTGGCAGCAGGATTGTCAGCTGATTGGCGAGCTGAGCCAAATGCTGGGAAATTCACAATATAAAAATCCATCAGCTGAGAAGGTCCACTGCAATTTGTCAAGATCAGCTGGAAGAAGTCAGCATAATTCCCTCCCTCCCTAATTCAGTATTTGAATGGATTATGTCATGAAGTTTTGTTAGTGGGTATTAGTCTCCTAGCTTTTGCTGGGAGACCTGGGTTTTTAAAATTTGTATCTATTGTGAGAAAGGTAGCTCAGTAGCAGCAATGGTGCGGACCCAACTAGTCAGAGACAGGGGCAGAAAATGTGATGCAAACAGGTTTATTTAGAAAAAATGGAAAAATACATAAACCTTCACATCAGGTACAGAAATAAGCAAAATAAAATATAGCCTTAACTTCAGGCAAAAGGGAAAACAAAACTGCTCGTCCGAGCTCTAAGTAATACAGAATATGACTAACTGTACATGTGGCTTACTTCTGGCCAGGAAAAAAGTAAAAAATGCTAAACCACTGTTTTTTCACTGTTTTGTCTCTGATAAAAATTTGAATAAAAAGTAATTAAAGCAATAGCAATTTCCCAAATTGGTAGAACTAAAATTACACCTAACATCTCAAAAAAGATGCCCTATGCATTCCGGTACATGGATGTATAAAAAAAAAAAAAATAGGTGTCAGAATATTGGCGACTTTTAGAAAAAAAAATTGGCACTTTTTTGGATTTTTGTTAAGGTGTTAAAATGTAAATAAAAGAATAATTAATAGTAAAATAAAAAAGTTATGGGGTTTGGAAGGAGCGGAGTCAAAAACGAAAAATGCCCGCAGCAGGAAGGGGTTAATCAAAATCTAGCCTGTAGGAGGACAGGGTGACCATACATTGAAGTTGAAGATGTGTGAACTAGAGAGGAATTCATGCCTGGATACATTCCAACAACAATGCGGGTGGGTTTATGAAAATGCCTAGAGATATGTTAAAGGGGTTGTTCGATAACAAGGATCCTATCTATACTGCTTGATAATGTGAATGTCCTAAATTTTCCTAAATACATTGCTTCAGCAAAACTGCTTTGTTTTTCCACTATCTTACTTTATTCATTTTTTTTTTTTACACATCCCTTGACTTATCTGGTCATAAGTCAAGTGATGTATCTGCTGCTCTGAAGGGGGAGGGAGGAGGGGCTAAGTGCATGGGAGCGAGCTTGGAGGGGGGGGTAGTTTACACTTTGGAGGGAGGGAAGGGGCCACCAATACAGACTCGGCATCTGCTGTAATAGAGAGGCGGATGCTGGGGAGTGTAGACGCCGGCACAGGTGAAGCCAGCAGCGGCAGGAGTGATGCTACTATTCCGGAGGGGGGGGGGGCGGAGGAGCGGAATAGCAGCATCGGTCCTGCCGCTGCTGTCTTCACCTGTGCCGGCGTCTACACTCCCTGTATTACATTGTGAAGGCTGTACGTCCGATGCCTAGTGCATCGGCAGTGCACAGCAGGGCCAGCGGCATAGAAGCGACGACTTCTCGCCGCTGGCTTTGCATATGTAACCCCGCCCACCAATGACTCAACAAAGCCGGAAGACAGAAGAATTTACTGCAGCGAAGACTAGCGAGTATGCGACGTGGGAATACCCCTTTAAGGATAAAGCTCAAATGATTTTATTTTATATATTATTTTCTGATGTATTGGAAGTGAAACAAGCTAATAATATTATTAGGATTTTCTTTCTTTTGTAGTTTAGATTAAAGTGTCATATCAAATCCACACACCCAAGATTTTTAATGGCATTATTGAATGGTATTGACATAGATTCTTCTTTTGGAGCATTACAGTATACATTTTACACAAAACAATGTAAAACCTTTTACAAACTATTCGCATTGGGAGGTTTTACTTCCATTCAGCAGATCTGTGTAACAGATGCAAAAAACTGATGCAATCACAGACAGAAAAATGTAGTGTATCATACTTTTGTGTCAGTCCAAAAACAGACAGAAGCAGATTTTTTTTTTTACATTGATCTCTATGTAACAGATGATCGTCTGTTTTTTGCAGCCTTTTTGTATCCTTTAAACAGATCTGCTCAACAAATGGAAAAAAAAAAATTTAATGTATATATTATTAAAGAAATATGTTTCCTTCTAAACTTATCAAGCTCAGTTACTTATTACATATTATTCTATGGAAAGAGAAGATGGGTAGAGGAGGTTATAGGAAAAAACACACTAAAATCTGCTGCTGGTGCACTCTGCTACTCTGAGAGTGAAGGAACCCAGCTCAACTGCTATGTTTCAAGATATAAGTGTACAACTCCACAAAATCATACAATATATTAATTAATAGCTTGCTCCTCCCCTCTCCTTAGAGTTCTCTGTGTAGGCTGGGTATGGATACAGACTTTAGATTTAAAAAAAAAAAGAGTAAGTGAAAATGAGGACGTGTTAGGAATCTCAGCAGATGGGAGGAGCTGATCAGCAAGGGGCTTGATGTTTTGAAGGTTGCCAGGACATAGCGAAAGCACCTCAGGAGGGTCATACAGGCCAAATAGGTACACATGAGGTCTCTCAGGTTCCAGGGATGGCCAAGACAAAGCCAACAAGCCAAATCGGTACACAGGTCACGAGGTAGCAGAAGGGAGAAGCAAATGCGTAGTCAGGAGAGCTGGTTTATACACAAGAGGTGACGGAGTAGCCAAGCAGAGGTCAAGCAGGAGTAGTCTGTAAACAAGCCAAGGTAGTGCACAGGAGGTCAGAAATTATCCAAATCAAGAGGTCGAGGAGAGGTAGTCTGGAAGGCAAGCCGAGGTCAAAGAAAGGGAACATGGAAGAAGGTACAGGAGGTTCAGGGTCAGGAGCAGAGCAGAAGCACAGGGGGAGCTGTCACCAGGAGAACTGAGTAACCAGCGGTGGCCGCTGACTCCCACTGACCCCAGAAACCAAGTTCCAGTCCCAGGAGGAGACCAGAATCAGACAAAGGGACCGGAAGCGCCGATCCGTTGCAGCAGACAAAGTGGGCCAGCAGCCTCCGCACAGTGCAGCAGAGGCTTCAGCCTGGAGCCCGAACAGGTGGAAAGTAACTTAATAGGTGGAGAAGGAAACAAATTTCTTTAATGAAGTTTGTTACAGATTTCCTTATACTTAACTGTACTATTAATTTATGATAAGTGATTTTAGAATTGAAGGTATGTTTCAAGCCAATAACCCTCGCCCTCAAGAACAATTTGTGAAATATCCCTCACACACTCACATACTGTAGAATTTATAACAAAGTCCATTCCCTCACAAAATCAATATGTAAATAACTGCTGTTGGGCATATATAGTGAAGGAAGATATACTGACCTTGGCTTCATTGGATGTAATGCGTATGCACCAATTTGCTGAAGTGGACTTCTTGATTCATCTCCCAGGTAAGATATGACATTGTTTATATCGATTGTTGGACAGGCAGCTGTCATATTTAGAGATTTGACACTCTAATCCCCAGCATCATTACAGCTAGAGGTTTAGTGGCCCCAACCAGGTGGCCCATTCCCCTTATTAATAAATAATGAATGAAATTATCAATGAAACTAACATTAAGATGGGACAACATGAAGAGCGCTCATACTTCTCCTTGTAACTAAATTCAGAGATATAACTAGCAGAAATATGAATTCATATTTATTGCTTGCAGCTTGCTGTTACCACATTAAACATTTTCAGTTATTCACATTAAGTGGTTCATTGAACCATATTCTAGTACAGTTTCTTTTGTGCTTTTTCCTCTTTAAAAGTCTCTTAAACCATTTACAAATGCAGCTCTGCACATGCATCTTCAAAGACCATTATTTTAATTTTAGAACATTGGCAGCAAACCTCCTACTTTCCAACCGTTCTATTTTAGCCATAATGTGTTTCATTTTAGCATCTGCACTCATTTTATTTCACTGATGCATGATTTGCATAGAAAAAAATTGGACGTTTTCCAGCACATTATTAAATGCCTTTTTCTCTTCATACAGGACATTTACTACAGAGATTTTCAACTGCATAATAGTTGCCAAAAAATCACTTTAGAAATATGAAATGGTCTTTATTGCATATGAGTGTTTCTCAATGCTCCCAGGTTACATCTGCATAATTGTAAAACTAACAAATTCCATTTCTGATCAGTATTTATGACACTTTTAATAAGTGGTATATTTATTCTGTATCTAAAAGTGAACTTCTATATGGTTATTCTTTAGGCATGCCTTACAATGGACAAGCGTAATCCCTGTGGAAGTGCAATTTTAGGAAAAATGTAGCAAATTGTAGGACTCCGAATGAAGAAGGTTCATTTATTCCACAGGTTAATCTAATCTTTTCTGCCTCTCAGTTATGTCCAAGGTCAGATGAGAATAATACAGATGCATCTCATGGATCTTTGGAGTTGTAGCTTAAGAATAAAATGGGCAACATTTTCTTAGACTGCTCAATACAGACTGGGGAAGATTTATCATTCCTTTAATCAAGAAAACTGGGGTTAAAACATTACAGTTCACAGGGAGAAATAAGAACTTTATTACATTAGATAATGAGCTCCTCCAATTACTATTAAATTGATTTTAATCATCTATAAATGGACAGTGATGGGAACACAAACAAAACGGGACATTTTCAAAATCATTCTAAATAGGAACACTAAAAACATATACCCTATGGGAATAAGCAGGCCAGAAATCATAGAAAACCAATTCGGCTAGCTAAAATAGTAAGGAGTGCAATGAGGGATAAAAAGTAAGAATTTAAAGTACTAAAACAAGAGAGTAGCGACACAGCATTAAAAAACTATAAGGAGAAAAATAAATTGTGGAAAAGACAAATAAAGGAGGCGAAGATTGAGGCTGAGAGAAAAATTGCCAAAGAAAATAAAAATAATCCAAAATTATTCTTCAATTACATTATGATAAGAGAATAAAAACTGACAATTTGGGCACTCTCAAAAATAATCTGGGTGTAATGGTGGAGGAGGAGGAGGAAAAAACACAAGTATTAAATGCCTTCTTCTCTACAGTATTTACACAAGAAAATCCAATGGCCAGCAACATGATTAGGGGTAATCAATTAAATGTCATCGATTTAACCCAGGAAGAAGTGCGACAATGCCTTCAAACCACTATAACAGAGAAATCGCATGGTGTAGATGGCATATACCCCGAGTTCTGAGGGAATTAAGCACAGTGATAGATGTACCCTTATATCTAATATTTAAGGATTTGATAATGACTGGGTCTGTTCCACAGGATTGGCGAATAGCAAATGTGGTGCCAACTTTCAAAAAGGGATCTAAAAGTGAGCCTGGAAACTATAGGCCAGTAAGTTTAACTTCTGTGGTGGGAAAGATATTTGAGGGCTTTCTAAGAGATGCTATCCTGGAGTATCTCAATGTAAATAATCTTATAACACCCAATAAGCATGGGTTTATGAGGAATAGGTCTTGTCAGACTAATTTGATCAGCTTCTATGAGGAGGTCAGTTCAAGACTGGACATGGGTAATGCAGTAGACGTGGTGAACCTGAACTTTTCAAAGGCTTTTGATACTGTACCACATAAATGGTTGGTAGGCAAAATGAGAATGTTGGGACTGGGGGAAAACATATGCATTTGGGTTAGCAACTGCCTCACTGATAGGAAACAGAGGGTACTGGTAAATATCCAGACTGGGCCATAGTCACCAGTGGGGTGCCACAGGGGTCATTATTGGGTCCTCTACTGTTTAATATCTTTATTAATGACTTGGTAGAGGGTTTACAAAGCAGGGTGTCCATATTTGTCGAAGATACTAAACTATGTAAGGTAATCAAAACTGAGGAGGATAGAAGAATATTATAAGGGGATCTATGGTAGCTGGAAGCATGGGCGGAGACTTGGCAAATTAAGTTTAATGATGACAAATGTAAGGTTATGCATTTTGGTCGATAAAATAAAATGTATGAGTATGCACTTAATAGTAAATTACTGGGGAAGATTTCCAATGAAAAAGATTTTGGTGGACAGCAAGCTTACATTTATTGACCAGTGCCAGGCAGCTGCTGGCAAGGCAAATAAAATTATGGGATGCATCAAAACAGGAATAGATTCTCATGACAAGAATATAGTTATGCCAGGGGCCACACAGTGGCTCAGTGGTTAGCACTGCAGCCTTGCAGTGCTGGAGTCCTGGTGTTCAAATCCCACCAAGGGCAAAAAAAACATCTGCAAGGAGTTTGTATGTTCTCCCTGTGTTTGCATGGATTTCCATCCCATATTCCAAAGACATACTGATAGGGAAAAATGTACATTGTGAGCTCTATGTGGGGCTCACAATCTACATTTGAAAAAAAAAAAAAAAAAAAAAGAATATAGTTATGCCTATAGAGGCATACAACAATTGTACAACAATTGTACAACAATAGATTAACAAACTTGGAGTTATTCAGTTTAGAGAAAAGACGTCTACAGGGAGATCTAATAACAATGTACAAATACATGAAGGGACAGCACAAAGAACTTTCTAATGATCTTTTTTCTTTTAGGCTGGTGACAGTGACAAGGGGACATCCTATATGTCTGAAGGAGAGAAAGTTTCCCCAGCAACATAGAAGGGGATTCTTCACAGTAAGAACAGTGAGGCTCTGGAACTCTCTGCCCCAGGAAGTGGTGATGTTGGATTTACTGAAGAAGTTCAAAGAGGGCCGGGATGCCTTTCTTTGAAAAGAACAATATTACAGGTTATGGACTCTAGATTTTAAGGGCACATTGATCCAGGGTATTTTACTGACTACCAGATTGGAGTTGGGAAAAAATTATTTTCCCCAGAAATGGGGCAATTGGCATAAGCCTCATGAGATTTTTTTGCCTTCCTATGGATCAACACTCTAGGAGACTGTAGGGTTATAGGTTGAACTTGTTGGACTCTTGTCTTCATTTAACCTCATCTACTATGTAACTATGTTCTGTAACTATAAAAATGTACAGTTACAGAGACAGTGGTGAACATTTTTGGCTCCTTTATGTCCTTCATCAGACTTTCAAAATTTTAGTCTCTAATTTGACATTACCAGTAATGGACTCCAGAAAAAGAAAATATAGATATTTATCAGAAGATGGGTCCAGCATAGCTGCTGTACGGTGCTATACAGTGATATCCATTGCTCATTAAGTTGTTCCTTAGGTTGTGGTTATCTGCATCATTAAGTATATCGTAGATCTGCTGACCATGGATTTAGGTATAGCTACTCCTGACTAGATTAGGATATGTGGAAAGTAATGCTTGCTGCACATGGCAGGGATTCTAAGGGCTTGATGAAGAAATGCTGGATGCCACTCCAGTTGCTGGTGGAAATAGGTCTAGCATATGTCTCTGTTCTTCCCCAGAGTCTTTTCTGCATAGGAGCATTGAACAAGGGCTGATGATAGCTAATTTATGGGCCATACTGGATCTCGGAGCTCTCACACTGTACTACTGCTCGACACCACAGCTAGGCCATGTCCCCAATTCCACTCCATTTTTAATTTTCAAACTTCCAAGTACATAATGTTAAATGGTAAAATTATGAAATACATATTTGTCCCACAAAAAATTAAGACTTCATAAGGGTCTGTGAATTGAAAAATAAAGTTGTGTTCTGGTACTGGTACTGTGGGGAAGGTAGCTCGGTAGAAGCAGTGGTGCAAACCCAAACAGTCAAGACAGAGACATAAAATGTGCAGCAAACAGGTTTGTTTATTTATTTATTTATTTTTTAAAAAAAGGAAAATAAATAAACCTTCACTTCAGGCACAAATGAGCAAAAACAAGATAAAGCCTTAACTTCAAGCTAAAATAAAACAAGTTTCTGCTTGTCTGAGCAACCAAATAAACAGAAATAATCACCTAACTATATGTGTGGCTTAATATCAGCCACATGAAAAAACAAGCACAATTTGGTCTCACCGGACTCAGGGTTATAGGACAGACCTAGCCACCTCCTTATTTCCTGGATTTGCCCTGAAGTGCAGGCTCTGCAACCTTTTATGCGACAATAACGAGCCTTAGCACCCTACACCTGGGGCTGAAAACTATTCAAGACCCGCACTGGACCACACATAAGTCAAGAATCCAGGGCTGATATAGCAGGACTCCAGCACTTTGCCTGTCACCTTCTCACATACCCCCTTCCCCCCCTTCCCCCTTGGTTCGAACCTGTAGGGGCGGACACTTTCAACCCACATACAATGGGTCCTGGATAGAGAGCATTGGCATTTCACTGTAGCTTGCATGCCATGTGTTCCACCGTCAACTTAAAATTTTGTAACGTCAGAAACCACCTGGTAAACTCTGGCGTTTCTCTCCTTGGCATGGCACATCCATGTAACAGGGGAATGATCAGTGACCAGGTTAAAGTGTCAGCCCAGTAAGTAGTACTTTAAGGATTCCAGGGTCCACTTAATGGCTAAGCACTCCCTCTCCACAGTGCTGTAATTTTTCTCCGGCGGTGTAAGCTTCCTACTCAGGTAAGTGACTGGGTGCTCTTCACCAACCACCATTTGGGACAGTACTGCTCCTAACCCTACATCAGAGGCATTAGTCTGAATGATAAATTCTTTAGTAAAGTCCGGTGTGACCAAAACTGTCTGTTTACCGAGGATTGACTTCAACTTGTACAATGACCCCTCCTCACTCCATTTAACCCATAGTCCCCTTAGGTCTATCAGCGGGGCTGGAATAGTTGCAAAATTTGGGATAATAGTAGCCAATAGAGATGAGCGAACAGTGTTCTATCGAACTCATGTTCGATCGGATATTAGGCTGTTCGGCATGTTCGAATCGAATCGAACACCGCGTGGTAAAGTGCGCCATTACTCGATTCCCCTCCCACCTTCCCTGGCGCCTTTTTTGCTCCAATAACAGCACAGGGTAGGTGGGACAGGAACTACGACACCGGTGACGTTGAAAAAAGTAGGCAAAACCCATTGGCTGCCGAAAACATGTGACCTCTAATTTAAAAGAACAGCGCCGCCCAGCTTCGCGTCATTCTGAGCTTGCAATTCACCGAGGACGGAGGTTTCCGTCCAGTTAGCTAGGGGTTAGATTCTGGGTAGGCAGGGACAGGCTAGGATAGGAAGGAGAAGACAACCAACAGCTCTTATAAGAGCTAAATTCCAGGGAGAAGCTTGTCAACGTGTAACGTGGCACTGACGGGCTCAATCGCCGCAACCCAGCTTTCCCAGGATCCTGAATGGAATACACTGTCAGTGTATTCCCGTATACCCGATATATACCCCCGATACCCGTTCCAACGGTGTGCCCCCCCACCTTCACCCCAGAAATACCCTGCAAGTCCCCTAGCAATAGGATTGGGGCTATATACACCCACTATTTTTGCTACTGCCATATAGTGCCATTGTCTCACTGGGAATTCAAAGAATATATTGGGCTTACATATAACTTCAATTCCAGGGAGAAGCTTGTCAGTGTAACGTGGCACTGACGGGCTCAATCGCCGCAACCCAGCTTTCCCAGGATCCTGAATGGAACACACTGACAGTGTATTCCCGTATACCCCATATATACACCCCAAATCCCCGTTCCAACGGTGTGCCCCCCCACCTTCACCTCAGAAATACCCTGCAAGTCCCCTAGCAATAGAATTGGGGCTATATACACCCACAATTTTTGCTACTGGTATATAGTGCCATTGTCTGACTGGGAATTCAAAGAATATATTGGGGTGACGTGCACCCACAATTTTTGCTACTGCTATACAGTGCCATTGTCTCACTGGGAATTCAAAGAATATATGGGGGTTATGTGCACCCACAATTTTTAATACTGGTATACAGTGCCATTGTCTGACTGGGAATTCAAAGAATATATGGGGGTTACGTGCACCCACAATTTTTAATACTGGTATACAGTGCCATTGTCTGACTGGGAATTCAAAGAATATATGGGGGTTACGTGCACCCACAATTTTTAATACTGCTATACAGTTCCATTGTCTCACTGGGAATTCAAAGAATATATGGGGGTTATGTGCACCCACAATTTTTAATACTGGTATACAGTGCCATTGTCTGACTGGGAATTCAAAGAATATATGGGGGTTATGTGCACCCACAATTTTTACTACTGGTATACAGTGCCATTGTCTGACTGGGAATTCAAAGAATATATGGGGGTTATGTGCACCCACAATTTTTAATACTGGTATACAGTGCCATTGTCTGACTGGGAATTCAAAGAATATATGGGGGTTATGTGCACCCACAATTTTTAATACTGGTATACAGTGCCATTGTCTGACTGGGAATTCAAAGAATATATGGGGGTTATGTGCACCCACAATTTTTAATACTGGTATACAGTGCCATTGTCTGACTGGGAATTCAAAGAATATATTGGGGTTATGTGCACCCACAATTTTTACTACTGGTATACAGTGCCATTGTCTGACTGGGAATTCAAAGAATATATGGGGGTTATGTGCACCCACAATTTTTAATACTGGTATATAGTGCCATTGTCTGACTGGGAATTCAAAGAATATATGGGGGTTACGTGCACCCACAATTTTTGCTACTGCTATACAGTTCCATTGTCTCACTGGGAATTCAAAGAATATATGGGGGTTATGTGCACCCACAATTTTTAATACTGGTATACAGTGCCATTGTCTGACTGGGAATTCAAAGAATATATGGGGGTTATGTGCACCCACAATTTTTAATACTGGTATATAGTGCCATTGTCTGACTGGGAATTCAAAGAATATATGGGGGTTATGTGCACCCACAATTTTTAATACTGGTATACAGTGCCATTGTCTGACTGGGAATTCAAAGAATATATGGGGGTTATGTGCACCCACAATTTTTAATACTGGTATACAGTGCCATTGTCTGACTGGGAATTCAAAGAATATATGGGGGTTATGTGCACCCACAATTTTTAATACTGGTATATAGTGCCATTGTCTGACTGGGAATTCAAAGAATATATGGGGGTTATGTGCACCCACAATTTTTAATACTGGTATACAGTGCCATTGTCTGACTGGGAATTCAAAGAATATATGGGGGTTATGTGCACCCACAATTTTTACTACTGGTATATAGTGCCATTGTCTGACTGGGAATTCAAAGAATATATGGGGGTTATGTGCACCCACAATTTTTAATACTGGTATACAGTGCCATTGTCTGACTGGGAATTCAAAGAATATATGGGGGTTATGTGCACCCACAATTTTTAATACTGGTATACAGTGCCATTGTCTGACTGGGAATTCAAAGAATATATGGGGGTTATGTGCACCCACAATTTTTAATACTGGTATATAGTGCCATTGTCTGACTGGGAATTCAAAGAATATATGGGGGTTATGTGCACCCACAATTTTTAATACTGGTATACAGTGCCATTGTCTGACTGGGAATTCAAAGAATATATGGGGGTTATGTGCACCCACAATTTTTAATACTGCTATACAGTTCCATTGTCTCACTGGGAATTCAAAGAATATATTGGGGTTATGTGCACCCACAATTTTTACTACTGGTATACAGTTCCATTGTCTCACTGGGAATTCAAAGAATATATGGGGGTTATGTGCACCCACAATTTTTAATACTGGTATACAGTGCCATTGTCTGACTGGGAATTCAAAGAATATATGGGGGTTATGTGCACCCACAATTTTTAATACTGGTATACAGTGCCATTGTCTCACTGGGAATTCAAAGAATATATTGGGGTTATGTGCACCCACAATTTTTACTACTGGTATACAGTGCCATTGTCTGACTGGGAATTCAAAGAATATATGGGGGTTATGTGCACCCACAATTTTTAATACTGGTATATAGTGCCATTGTCTGACTGGGAATTCAAAGAATATATGGGGGTTACGTGCACCCACAATTTTGGCTACTGCTATACAGTTCCATTGTCTCACTGGGAATTCAAAGAATATATGGGGGTTATGTGCACCCACAATTTTTAATACTGGTATACAGTGCCATTGTCTGACTGGGAATTCAAAGAATATATGGGGGTTATGTGCACCCACAATTTTTAATACTGGTATATAGTGCCATTGTCTGACTGGGAATTCAAAGAATATATGGGGGTTATGTGCACCCACAATTTTTAATACTGGTATACAGTGCCATTGTCTGACTGGGAATTCAAAGAATATATGGGGGTTATGTGCACCCACAATTTTTAATACTGCTATACAGTTCCATTGTCTCACTGGGAATTCAAAGAATATATTGGGGTTATGTGCACCCACAATTTTTACTACTGGTATACAGTTCCATTGTCTCACTGGGAATTCAAAGAATATATGGGGGTTATGTGCACCCACAATTTTTAATACTGGTATACAGTGCCATTGTCTGACTGGGAATTCAAAGAATATATGGGGGTTATGTGCACCCACAATTTTTAATACTGGTATACAGTGCCATTGTCTCACTGGGAATTCAAAGAATATATTGGGGTTATGTGCACCCACAATTTTTACTACTGGTATATAGTGCCATTGTCTGACTGGGAATTCAAAGAATATATGGGGGTTATGTGCACCCACAATTTTTAATACTGGTATACAGTGCCATTGTCTGACTGGGAATTCAAAGAATATATGGGGGTTATGTGCACCCACAATTTTTAATACTGGTATACAGTGTCATTGTCTGACTGGGAATTCAAAGAATATATGGGGGTTATGTGCACCCACAATCTTTAATACTGGTATACAGTGCCATTGTCTGACTGGGAATTCAAAGAATATATTGGGGTTATGTGCACCCACAATTTTTACTACTGGTATACAGTGCCATTGTCTGACTGGGAATTCAAAGAATATATGGGGGTTATGTGCACCCACAATTTTTAATACTGGTATATAGTGCCATTGTCTGACTGGGAATTCAAAGAATATATGGGGGTTACGTGCACCCACAATTTTTGCTACTGCTATACAGTTCCATTGTCTCACTGGGAATTCAAAGAATATATGGGGGTTATGTGCACCCACAATTTTTAATACTGGTATACAGTGCCATTGTCTGACTGGGAATTCAAAGAATATATTGGGGTTATGTGCACCCACAATTTTTACTACTGGTATACAGTGCCATTGTCTGACTGGGAATTCAAAGAATATATGGGGGTTATGTGCACCCACAATTTTTAATACTGGTATATAGTGCCATTGTCTGACTGGGAATTCAAAGAATATATGGGGGTTACGTGCACCCACAATTTTTGCTACTGCTATACAGTTCCATTGTCTCACTGGGAATTCAAAGAATATATGGGGGTTATGTGCACCCACAATTTTTAATACTGGTATACAGTGCCATTGTCTGACTGGGAATTCAAAGAATATATGGGGGTTATGTGCACCCACAATTTTTAATACTGGTATATAGTGCCATTGTCTGACTGGGAATTCAAAGAATATATGGGGGTTATGTGCACCCACAATTTTTAATACTGGTATAGAGTGCCATTGTCTGACTGGGAATTCAAAGAATATATGGGGGTTATGTGCACCCACAATTTTTAATACTGGTATACAGTGCCATTGTCTGACTGGGAATTCAAAGAATATATGGGGGTTATGTGCACCCACAATTTTTAATACTGGTATATAGTGCCATTGTCTGACTGGGAATTCAAAGAATATATGGGGGTTATGTGCACCCACAATTTTTAATACTGGTATACAGTGCCATTGTCTGACTGGGAATTCAAAGAATATATGGGGGTTATGTGCACCCACAATTTTTAATACTGCTATACAGTTCCATTGTCTCAATGGGAATTCAAAGAATATATGGGGGTTATGTGCACCCACAATTTTTACTACTGGTATACAGTTCCATTGTCTCACTGGGAATTCAAAGAATATATGGGGGTTATGTGCACCCACAATTTTTAATACTGGTATACAGTGCCATTGTCTGACTGGGAATTCAAAGAATATATGGGGGTTATGTGCACCCACAATTTTTAATACTGGTATACAGTGCCATTGTCTCACTGGGAATTCAAAGAATATATTGGGGTTATGTGCACCCACAATTTTTACTACTGGTATACAGTGCCATTGTCTGACTGGGAATTCAAAGAATATATGGGGGTTATGTGCACCCACAATTTTTAATACTGGTATATAGTGCCATTGTCTGACTGGGAATTCAAAGAATATATGGGGGTTACGTGCACCCACAATTTTTGCTACTGCTATACAGTTCCATTGTCTCACTGGGAATTCAAAGAATATATGGGGGTTATGTGCACCCACAATTTTTAATACTGGTATACAGTGCCATTGTCTGACTGGGAATTCAAAGAATATATGGGGGTTATGTGCACCCACAATTTTTAATACTGGTATATAGTGCCATTGTCTGACTGGGAATTCAAAGAATATATGGGGGTTATGTGCACCCACAATTTTTAATACTGGTATACAGTGCCATTGTCTGACTGGGAATTCAAAGAATATATGGGGGTTATGTGCACCCACAATTTTTAATACTGGTATACAGTGCCATTGTCTGACTGGGAATTCAAAGAATATATGGGGGTTATGTGCACCCACAATTTTTAATACTGGTATATAGTGCCATTGTCTGACTGGGAATTCAAAGAATATATGGGGGTTATGTGCACCCACAATTTTTAATACTGGTATACAGTGCCATTGTCTGACTGGGAATTCAAAGAATATATGGGGGTTATGTGCACCCACAATTTTTAATACTGCTATACAGTTCCATTGTCTCACTGGGAATTCAAAGAATATATTGGGGTTATGTGCACCCACAATTTTTACTACTGGTATACAGTTCCATTGTCTGACTGGGAATTCAAAGAATATATGGGGGTTATGTGCACCCAAAATTTTTAATACTGCTATACAGTTCCATTGTCTCACTGGGAATTCAAAGAATATATTGGGGTTATGTGCACCCACAATTTTTACTACTGGTATACAGTTCCATTGTCTCACTGGGAATTCAAAGAATATATGGGGGTTATGTGCACCCACAATTTTTAATACTGGTATACAGTGCCATTGTCTGACTGGGAATTCAAAGAATATATTGGGGTTATGTGCACCCACAATTTTTACTACTGGTATACAGTTCCATTGTCTCACTGGGAATTCAAAGAATATATGGGGGTTATGTGCACCCACAATTTTTAATACTGGTATACAGTGCCATTGTCTGACTGGGAATTCAAAGAATATATTGGGGTTATGTGCACCCACAATTTTTACTACTGGTATACAGTGCCATTGTCTGACTGAGAATTCAAAGAATATATGGGGGTTATGTGCACCCACAATTTTTAATACTGGTATATAGTGCCATTGTCTGACTGGGAATTCAAAGAATATATGGGGGTTATGTGCACCCACAATTTTTAATACTGGTATACAGTGCCATTGTCTGACTGGGAATTCAAAAAATATATTGGGGTTATGTGCACCCACAATTTTTACTACTGGTATACAGTGCCATTGTCTGACTGGGAATTCAAAGAATATATGGGGGTTATGTGCACCCACAATTTTTAATACTGGTATATAGTGCCATTGTCTGACTGGGAATTCAAAGAATACATGGGGGTTACGTGCACCCACAATTTTTGCTACTGCTATACAGTTCCATTGTCTCACTGGGAATTCAAAGAATAAATGGGGGTTATGTGCACCCACAATTTTTAATACTGGTATACAGTGCCATTGTCTGACTGGGAATTCAAAGAATATATTGGGGTTATGTGCACCCACAATTTTTACTACTGGTATACAGTGCCATTGTCTGACTGGGAATTCAAAGAATATATGGGGGTTATGTGCACCCACAATTTTTAATACTGGTATATAGTGCCATTGTCTGACTGGGAATTCAAAGAATATATGGGGGTTACGTGCACCCACAATTTTTGCTACTGCTATACAGTTCCATTGTCTCACTGGGAATTCAAAGAATATATGGGGGTTATGTGCACCCACAATTTTTAATACTGGTATACAGTGCCATTGTCTGACTGGGAATTCAAAGAATATATGGGGGTTATGTGCACCCACAATTTTTAATACTGGTATATAGTGCCATTGTCTGACTGGGAATTCAAAGAATATATGGGGGTTATGTGCACCCACAATTTTTAATACTGGTATACAGTGCCATTGTCTGACTGGGAATTCAAAGAATATATGGGGGTTATGTGCACCCACAATTTTTAATACTGGTATACAGTGCCATTGTCTGACTGGGAATTCAAAGAATATATGGGGGTTATGTGCACCCACAATTTTTAATACTGGTATATAGTGCCATTGTCTGACTGGGAATTCAAAGAATATATGGGGGTTATGTGCACCCACAATTTTTAATACTGGTATACAGTGCCATTGTCTGACTGGGAATTCAAAGAATATATGGGGGTTATGTGCACCCAAAATTTTTAATACTGCTATACAGTTCCATTGTCTCACTGGGAATTCAAAGAATATATGGGGGTTATGTGCACCCACAATTTTTACTACTGGTATACAGTGCCATTGTCTGACTGGGAATTCAAAGAATATATTGGGGTGACGTGCACCCACAATTTTTGCTACTGCTATACAGTGCCATTGTCTCACTGGGAATTCAAAGAATATATGGGGGTTATGTGCACCCACAATTTTTAATACTGGTATACAGTGCCATTGTCTGACTGGGAATTCAAAGAATATATGGGGGTTATGTGCACCCACAATTTTTAATACTGGTATACAGTGCCATTGTCTCACTGGGAATTCAAAGAATATATTGGGGTTATGTGCACCCACAATTTTTACTACTGGTATACATTGCCATTGTCTGACTGGGAATTCAAAGAATATATGGGGGTTATGTGCACCCACAATTTTTAATACTGGTATATAGTGCCATTGTCTGACTGGGAATTCAAAGAATATATGGGGGTTACGTGCACCCACAATTTTTGCTACTGCTATACAGTTCCATTGTCTCACTGGGAATTCAAAGAATATATGGGGGTTATGTGCACCCACAATTTTTAATACTGGTATACAGTGCCATTGTCTGACTGGGAATTCAAAGAATATATGGGGGTTATGTGCACCCACAATTTTTAATACTGGTATATAGTGCCATTGTCTGACTGGGATTTCAAAGAATATATGGGGGTTATGTGCACCCACAATTTTTAATACTGGTATACAGTGCCATTGTCTGACTGGGAATTCAAAGAATATATGGGGGTTATGTGCACCCACAATTTTTAATACTGGTATACAGTGCCATTGTCTGACTGGGAATTCAAAGAATATATGGGGGTTATGTGCACCCACAATTTTTAATACTGGTATATAGTGCCATTGTCTGACTGGGAATTCAAAGAATATATGGGGGTTATGTGCACCCACAATTTTTAATACTGGTATACAGTGCCATTGTCTGACTGGGAATTCAAAGAATATATGGGGGTTATGTGCACCCACAATTTTTAATACTGCTATACAGTTCCATTGTCTCACTGGGAATTCAAAGAATATATTGGGGTTATGTGCACCCACAATTTTTACTACTGGTATACAGTTCCATTGTCTCACTGGGAATTCAAAGAATATATGGGGGTTATGTGCACCCACAATTTTTAATACTGCTATACAGTTCCATTGTCTCACTGGGAATTCAAATAATATATTGGGGTTATGTGCACCCACAATTTTTACTACTGGTATACAGTTCCATTGTCTCACTGGGAATTCAAAGAATATATGGGGGTTATGTGCACCCACAATTTTTAATACTGGTATACAGTGCCATTGTCTGACTGGGAATTCAAAGAATATATGGGGGTTATGTGCACCCACAATTTTTAATACTGGTATACAGTGCCATTGTCTCACTGGGAATTCAAAGAATATATTGGGGTTATGTGCACCCACAATTTTTACTACTGGTATATAGTGCCATTGTCTGACTGAGAATTCAAAGAATATATGGGGGTTATGTGCACCCACAATTTTTAATACTGGTATACAGTGCCATTGTCTGACTGGGAATTCAAAGAATATATGGGGGTTATGTGCATCCACAATTTTTAATACTGGTATACAGTGCCATTGTCTGACTGGGAATTCAAAGAATATATTGGGGTTATGTGCACCCACAATTTTTACTACTGGTATACAGTGCCATTGTCTGACTGGGAATTCAAAGAATATATGGGGGTTATGTGCACCCACAATTTTTAATACTGGTATATAGTGCCATTGTCTGACTGGGAATTCAAAGAATATATGGGGGTTACGTGCACCCACAATTTTTGCTACTGCTATACAGTTCCATTGTCTCACTGGGAATTCAAAGAATATATGGGGGTTATGTGCACCCACAATTTTTAATACTGGTATACAGTGCCATTGTCTGACTGGGAATTCAAAGAATATATTGGGGTTATGTGCACCCACAATTTTTACTACTGGTATACAGTGCCATTGTCTGACTGGGAATTCAAAGAATATATGGGGGTTATGTGCACCCACAATTTTTAATACTGGTATATAGTGCCATTGTCTGACTGGGAATTCAAAGAATATATGGGGGTTACGTGCACCCACAATTTTTGCTACTGCTATACAGTTCCATTGTCTCACTGGGAATTCAAAGAATATATGGGGGTTATGTGCACCCACAATTTTTAATACTGGTATACAGTGCCATTGTCTGACTGGGAATTCAAAGAATATATGGGGGTTATGTGCACCCACAATTTTTAATACTGGTATATAGTGCCATTGTCTGACTGGGAATTCAAAGAATATATGGGGGTTATGTGCACCCACAATTTTTAATACTGGTATACAGTGCCATTGTCTGACTGGGAATTCAAAGAATATATGGGGGTTATGTGCACCCACAATTTTTAATACTGGTATACAGTGCCATTGTCTGACTGGGAATTCAAAGAATATATGGGGGTTATGTGCACCCACAATTTTTAATACTGGTATATAGTGCCATTGTCTGACTGGGAATTCAAAGAATATATGGGGGTTATGTGCACCCACAATTTTTAATACTGGTATACAGTGCCATTGTCTGACTGGGAATTCAAAGAATATATGGGGGTTATGTGCACCCACAATTTTTAATACTGCTATACAGTTCCATTGTCTCACTGGGAATTCAAAGAATATATGGGGGTTATGTGCACCCACAATTTTTACTACTGGTATACAGTGCCATTGTCTGACTGGGAATTCAAAGAATATATTGGGGTGACGTGCACCCACAATTTTTGCTACTGCTATACAGTGCCATTGTCTCACTGGGAATTCAAAGAATATATGGGGGTTATGTGCACCCACAATTTTTAATACTGGTATACAGTGCCATTGTCTGACTGGGAATTCAAAGAATATATTGGGGTTATGTGCACCCACAATTTTTACTACTGGTATACAGTGCCATTGTCTGACTGGGAATTCAAAGAATATATGGGGGTTATGTGCACCCACAATTTTTAATACTGGTATACAGTGCCATTGTCTGACTGGGAATTCAAAGAATATATGGGGGTTACGTGCACCCACAATTTTTAATACTGCTATACAGTTCCATTGTCTCACTGGGAATTCAAAGAATATATGGGGGTTATGTGCACCCACAATTTTTACTACTGGTATACAGTGCCATTGTCTGACTGGGAATTCAAAGAATATATGGGGGTTATGTGCACCCACAATTTTTAATACTGGTATACAGTGCCATTGTCTGACTGGGAATTCAAAGAATATATGGGGGTTACGTGCACCCACAATTTTTAATACTGCTATACAGTTCCATTGTCTCACTGGGAATTCAAAGAATATATGGGGGTTATGTGCACCCACAATTTTTAATACTGCTATACAGTTCCATTGTCTCACTGGGAATTCAAAGAATATATGGGGGTTATGTGCACCCACAATTTTTACTACTGGTATACAGTGCCATTGTCTGACTGGGAATTCAAAGAATATATTGGGGTGACGTGCACCCACAATTTTTGCTACTGCTATACAGTGCCATTGTCTCACTGGGAATTCAAAGAATATATGGGGGTTATGTGCACCCACAATTTTTAATACTGGTATACAGTGCCATTGTCTGACTGGGAATTCAAAGAATATATTGGGGTTATGTGCACCCACAATTTTTACTACTGGTATACAGTGCCATTGTCTGACTGGGAATTCAAAGAATATATGGGGGTTATGTGCACCCACAATTTTTAATACTGGTATACAGTGCCATTGTCTGACTGGGAATTCAAAGAATATATGGGGGTTACGTGCACCCACAATTTTTAATACTGCTATACAGTTCCATTGTCTCACTGGGAATTCAAAGAATATATGGGGGTTATGTGCACCCACAATTTTTACTACTGGTATACAGTGCCATTGTCTGACTGGGAATTCAAAGAATATATGGGGGTTATGTGCACCCACAATTTTTAATACTGGTATACAGTGCCATTGTCTGACTGGGAATTCAAAGAATATATGGGGGTTACGTGCACCCACAATTTTTAATACTGCTATACAGTTCCATTGTCTCACTGGGAATTCAAAGAATATATGGGGGTTATGTGCACCCACAATTTTTAATACTGGTATACAGTGCCATTGTCTGACTGGGAATTCAAAGAATATATGGGGGTTATGTGCACCCACAATTTTTAATACTGGTATACAGTGCCATTGTCTCACTGGGAATTCAAAGAATATATTGGGGTTATGTGCACCCACAATTTTTACTACTGGTATATAGTGCCATTGTCTGACTGAGAATTCAAAGAATATATGGGGGTTATGTGCACCCACAATTTTTAATACTGGTATACAGTGCCATTGTCTGACTGGGAATTCAAAGAATATATGGGGGTTATGTGCACCCACAATTTTTAATACTGGTATACAGTGCCATTGTCTGACTGGGAATTCAAAGAATATATTGGGGTTATGTGCACCCACAATTTTTACTACTGGTATACAGTGCCATTGTCTGACTGGGAATTCAAAGAATATATGGGGGTTATGTGCACCCACAATTTTTAATACTGGTATATAGTGCCATTGTCTGACTGGGAATTCAAAGAATATATGGGGGTTACGTGCACCCACAATTTTTGCTACTGCTATACAGTTCCATTGTCTCACTGGGAATTCAAAGAATATATGGGGGTTATGTGCACCCACAATTTTTAATACTGGTATACAGTGCCATTGTCTGACTGGGAATTCAAAGAATATATTGGGGTTATGTGCACCCACAATTTTTACTACTGGTATACAGTGCCATTGTCTGACTGGGAATTCAAAGAATATATGGGGGTTATGTGCACCCACAATTTTTGATACTGGTATATAGTGCCATTGTCTGACTGGGAATTCAAAGAATATATGGGGGTTACGTGCACCCACAATTTTTGCTACTGCTATACAGTTCCATTGTCTCACTGGGAATTCAAAGAATATATGGGGGTTATGTGCACCCACAATTTTTAATACTGGTATACAGTGCCATTGTCTGACTGGGAATTCAAAGAATATATGGGGGTTATGTGCACCCACAATTTTTAATACTGGTATATAGTGCCATTGTCTGACTGGGAATTCAAAGAATATATGGGGGTTATGTGCACCCACAATTTTTAATACTGGTATACAGTGCCATTGTCTGACTGGGAATTCAAAGAATATATGGGGGTTATGTGCACCCACAATTTTTAATACTGGTATACAGTGCCATTGTCTGACTGGGAATTCAAAGAATATATGGGGGTTATGTGCACCCACAATTTTTAATACTGGTATATAGTGCCATTGTCTGACTGGGAATTCAAAGAATATATGGGGGTTATGTGCACCCACAATTTTTAATACTGGTATACAGTGCCATTGTCTGACTGGGAATTCAAAGAATATATGGGGGTTATGTGCACCCACAATTTTTAATACTGCTATACAGTTCTATTGTCTCACTGGGAATTCAAAGAATATATGGGGGTTATGTGCACCCACAATTTTTACTACTGGTATACAGTGCCATTGTCTGACTGGGAATTCAAAGAATATATTGGGGTGACGTGCACCCACAATTTTTGCTACTGCTATACAGTGCCATTGTCTCACTGGGAATTCAAAGAATATATGGGGGTTATGTGCACCCACAATTTTTAATACTGGTATACAGTGCCATTGTCTGACTGGGAATTCAAAGAATATATTGGGGTTATGTGCACCCACAATTTTTACTACTGGTATACAGTGCCATTGTCTGACTGGGAATTCAAAGAATATATGGGGGTTATGTGCACCCACAATTTTTAATACTGGTATACAGTGCCATTGTCTGACTGGGAATTCAAAGAATATATGGGGGTTACGTGCACCCACAATTTTTAATACTGCTATACAGTTCCATTGTCTCACTGGGAATTCAAAGAATATATGGGGGTTATGTGCACCCACAATTTTTACTACTGGTATACAGTGCCATTGTCTGACTGGGAATTCAAAGAATATATGGGGGTTATGTGCACCCACAATTTTTAATACTGGTATACAGTGCCATTGTCTGACTGGGAATTCAAAGAATATATGGGGGTTACGTGCACCCACAATTTTTAATACTGCTATACAGTTCCATTGTCTCACTGGGAATTCAAAGAATATATGGGGGTTATGTGCACCCACAATTTTTAATACTGGTATACAGTGCCATTGTCTCACTGGGAATTCCACAAATAATTTGGGGATTCATTCACCCTATATCTCAGGCTCTTGCCATATTCACCCAGGTTGTCAGTGCTGCACCAGCTCGTTCCCAGACAGCTCGGCCCAAAAAACACGTTACCTATATAGAGGATTTGGACAATGAAGACAACATGTTCTAAATCTAATGTCTGCACCTTCTCCAGAATTAAAATAAAGGCAGCGTTTAACTTTCAAATAGCACTGCACAAAGGAAGAGCTTATCAGCTTGTCTCATGACATGCTACTGAAAAGTTTCATTTGTGTATCTTAATGTAAATATAGTTGTATAAGCTTTTTGGGTTTTAGGCACTGCCAAGTTATTTATTACCACCCGCTCCCTTATAATGATGATGACGCCAAAGTCACTGTGGGTGTTCAGAGCTCACAGCTTTGGGTGACATTTGTCTTGCTCTCTGTCGGTACCAGCTGTCTTTTTGGATACCGTAAAGTTATGTTGACTTTATTAACAGCTATAGAAGCTTTAGCCAGGTTGTGACGGTGTGTAACCCTAACAACACTAAGTGGGATACACATTAATAGTCAGTCTATGTACGCTAAACGTATCACTGAAGTAATTTTTTTTCCCTCTCCCCTAATATAAGAAAGGAACAGACATTAGACCTAGACCGGGGTTCGAGGCTTGAAAAAATCCAGTATTATTTGTTCTTCATGATGTGAAATATGTGTTGAAAAGCAACCCAAGATGAAGTCAGCCATGTGTGCCAGTGTGTTACTTGGCATGCCTTTGCTGGCCCCAACTGTAAGGGTCACTCTCCATTTCCTCCATTTTCCACTCCCCTTCACACCATTTGTGGTGAAGCAATGGGATGCACTGAAGTGCACCCTCTAGCCTCGTGTGGGATAGGGACATCAGATGCCACTCCAACCCCCTCGTCTTCCTCCGCCAGCCAACGGTGCGAAGATGAGAGGAGTGTGCTCTGAATGTTTTCTGCCTAGCAGAGGCTAGTTCTCACTTACGAAAATGGCCCCACTTTGACCTGTATATCAGGCACAATGGTGTAGGTTTCAAAGAAACATGGCACCAACAAGTTGGAAAACGTGGGCCATGCGTGGACCGTGTTTGAGTCTGGCAAGCTCCAGATCTGCTACCAGGTTCCAGCCATTATCACAGGCGCAAAAATGCCAGGCCCCAGGTGTAGCAGGGAAAAAAAAATGCCATCTCAGCCAGGATGGCATCCCTGACCTCGGAGGCACTGTGCTGTCTGTCCCCCAAGCTGATCAGTTTCAGCACGGCCTACTGACATCTCCCCATGCCAGTGTTACAGTGTTTTCCGCTAGTAGCTGGGGTGGAGGTTGCAGCTTCGTAGGGTTTCAGTCTACTCCTGCCATGAATTTTGGCCTGGGAGAGGAGATAGGCCACCCCAGTTTGCACCCGGGGAACAGACTCCACCACATTCACCCTGCCTGTCATTAAAGATAAGCACTGCAGCATCCCTGACCACAGGCGCTTGTCCATGTGTCGGTGGTCAAGTGGACCTTGCAGCAAAGCGCAGAGCTCTGGGCCCGACTGATGTTATGGGACACATGCAGGCGCAAGGCAGAGACAGCACACCAAGAGAAGTAGTAACGGCTAGGCCCAGCATAGGGAGGTGCCCCAGCTGCCATCTGCTGACGGAAGGCCTGGGTCTCCAGAAGCATAAACAAACACCAACATCTCCAGGGCCAGCAGTTTATCGATGAGGCTGTTACAGGCTTGGGCATGGGGGTGGGTTGTATTGTACTTCTGCCTGCAATGAAAAGCTTGGGAAATGTGGAGTGGCTGGGAAGAGGCGCATGATGGTGCAGGCCAAAAGGGCGCATGAGGGTGAACTCCCCAATGTGTCAGAGATAGGTGTGTAGGTGTCCTTGCATCATATACTTGCACCATATTTGGCTTTGGAAGTTAATTTTGTGCCAAAAAGTGGTTAAGACAGCGATCCCTCAGCTACTCCCGTTACACTGTCTATTGAAGTTACCATCTGTGGAAGTGGACCACCATTTCTAAGATCCCAAAGGAAGCAGGCAAGAGATGTGCAGTTCAGAAAAAAAGATGAGAAAATAAGTTTAGGCTGTAGAGCACAGAGGGATCGGAGAGGACAGAGCTGGTGTCGGCCAGGTATTCCCACAACATGCGCCTATACTTGTCCCTCCTGGTGACACTAGGCCCCTGAGTGGCAGTAATTTGTCCAGGGGGGCCATTAACGTGTTCCAGACCTAGGAATAAGTCTTCCAACAGGGTAGAGTTTTGCATGCCTTTGCTTCTACCCACTGTTTTTGCTGCTTAGCTTCCCTCCACATCTACTCTGCTTTCACCCCTAAACATCACCCCAGTTTATGCCTTTGCTTCTACCCAGGTTTTTTGTTGATTTAGCTTCCCTCTACATCTACACTGCTTTAGCCCCTAGACATCACCCCTGTCCATGTGGGGTCGGTGGCCTCGTCATCCACCAACTCCTCTTCCAATTGCGCACTGCCCCCTTACTGTAAACCGCACATGACCACAGCTTGCCTTGATGGCAACTGTGTCTCATGATCCCCACTTAGGTCCAGACAAGTCGGTGGCGGGTCCAAAACCCCAAAATTGGAAGGAAATGGCAGATGCTGCAGTATTTCTAACACCTGTTCCTGGTGCTCGGGCCTGGTCTGTGTTGTACCCTGCACCCTGCTTAACGCATCTGCCATATCCGAAGTTGTGCTGAGCGCATGCTAATGTTTTGTGTCCAGTGCAATGGATGGGATGGGATTTCACATAAGTCTGCCACCCATGGCCACTCATGGTTGAGCAACTGAGGGAGTTGACTTTGACGAACCCGAGGGTTTTGGAGTTGGAACTACATCAAAGGTCTGTGCTGCTCACACACTCTGCTCAACACATGATATGTTTAGTGCCAGCAGTGTGGAGACGTCGCACAACAGCCGTTGTTCCAGCAGGTACAGGCGTTGTAGGAGTGCATAGAGGCTAGCAGCGGCAACTATACACTTTAAAAACTATCCGCACAAGCGCCACACTTTCACCAGTAGCTCAGGAACATTGGGGTACCTTTTTCAAAAGATTAGCAGCAATGAGTTAAAAACGTGGCCCAGGCATGGAATATGTTGCAGGCTGCCAAGCTACAGAGCCAATCCCAGGTTACGGCCATTATCACACATGACAACATGCCTGGGCCCAGGTGCAGTGGCAAAAACCACATTGCCGTCTCATCGAGGATGGCATGACTCACTTTGTAGGCAGTGTGCTGTCTGGCCCCCAAGCTGATGAGCTTCAGCACGGCCCGCTGACGTCTCCCCACACCAGTGTTGCAGCGTTTCCAGCTCGTAGCTGGGGTCAATTTAACAGCGGAGGAGGGTGGTGTTTCAGCCCTCCTCCCAGGAATGTTGTGTGGGGAGACAAGTCAGGCCACCACATTTTGCGACCCGGTCCACGCCTCAACTACATTCAACCACTGTGCCCAAATTGAAAGGTAGCGTCCCTGTCCGCATGCACTTGTCCATTCGTAACTGGTCACATGGAACTTTAGGGCTAAGCGCTGAATTTAGGGACCGCCTCATGTTTGGGGGAAAGTGCTGGTGTGGACGGCACAGTGCGGTGGCGCAGTAGACACTCTGCCCAAAAAGGGCAGAGTGTCCCCCAGCCGGGATTCCAACATCTCCTGGGCCAGATTTCTTGAGATGAGGCCGTTGAAGCCTTGGGCATGTGGGTGGGTTGCGCTGTACTTTAGCATGAAATGAAAGGCTTGGGAGATGGGGAGTTGCTGGGAAGAGGCGCATGATGGCGCGGGCAAAAGGAGAAATGGCAGGAAAAGGTGAGGATAAGGGTGAACTCCCCAAAGTGTCAGAGGCAGATGTGGAGGTGTCCTGGCTCCTGGTCTGGACTGCAGCGCCAGCCCTGTCAACAGTGGAAGAGGCAGTGGCCGCCAGGCCAAACGACGATTATCCTGCGCTTGCTCTCACCCACTGAGCCCAGGGCTTGCCTTCCAAATGATGGCACCCGCAAGAGGTGGTGAGATTCCTCTCCGCAGATCTCCAAACCATCTTGGACTTGCAAATTGCACTAAATTTGTCATGTAACTGACATGTATATGATGAGTCTATCCATTGTCTGTTCATTTTGGTGAAAGTCAGCCTGTCAGCTGACAGACAGCTGTGCTTGTCAGTGATGATGCCACCGGCTGCTTGTACCCCCAGTTTTTGCTGCTTAGCTTGCCTCCACATCCACACTGCTTTTGCCCCTACACATCACCCCTATCCATGCCTGTGCCTCTAGCCATAAGTCTGCCACCCATGGAAACTCATGGTGCAGAAAGTGAGGGAGCTGACTCTGAGGAACCCTTGGGTTATGTAGCTGGTACTCCATCAAAGGTCTCTGCTGCTCACACACCCTGCTTAACATACGGTATCTAGGGTTAGAGCGTGTGGTGACCTCGCACAACAGTAGGTGCTTCAGGCAGATGTAGGCCTTGCTGGAGTGTATTGCGGCTAGCTCCAGGTACTGTAGACTTGGGAAAGTGGGTGTCCAAGTGCCGCACTTTCACCCTTAGCTCAGCTAATTTGGGGTATGTTTTTAAAAATCATTGCACCACTACATTGAACATGTGGGCCAGGCATGGAACGTGTTGGAGGCTGGCAAGCTCCAGAGCCCTCCAACAAGCTAAAAAACCTGGCCCCAGGGGCAGCGGGGATAAACAAATTGCCATCTCATCCAGGATGGCATCCCTGACCTCAGAGGCAGTGTGCTGTCCGTCTCCCAAGCTGATGAGCTTCAGCCCAGCCTGCTGACGTCTCCCCACACCAGTGTTGCAGCGTTTTCAGCTCGTAGCTGGGGTAAATCTAACAGCGGAGGAGGAGGAGGGTGGTGTTTCAGCCCTCCTCCCAGGAATGTTTTGTGGGGAAACAAGTCAGGAAAATTCTTGAAACGGGAGAGTTTTGCATCTTTGCCCTTGCTGCCTATGGACATCCCTTTGCCTCTAGCCACCATTTTCCCTGCTTTGCTTGCCTCCACATCCACACTGCTTTTGCCCCTAGACATCACCCCAGTCCATGCCTTAGCTTGTACCCCCAGTTTTTCCTGCTTAGCTTGCCTCCACATCCACACTGCTTTTGCCCCTAGACATCACCCCAGTCCATGCCTTAGCTTGTACCCCCAGTTTTTCCTGCTTAGCTTGCCTCCACATCCACACTGCTTTTGCCCCTAGACATCACCCCAGTCCATGCCTTAGCTTGTACCCCCAGTTTTTCCTGCTTAGCTTGCCTCCACATCCACACTGCTTTTGCCCCTAGACATCACCCCAGTCCATGCCTTAGCTTGTACCCCCAGTTTTTCCTGCTTAGCTTGCCTCCACATCCACACTGCTTTTGCCCCTAGACATCATCCCTATCCATGCCTCTTCCCCTAGCCATAACTCTGCCACCCCTGGAAACTCATGGTGCAGAAACTTTGGTTGCTGACTTTGAGGAACCCTTGGGTTTTGTAGATGGAACTCCATCAAAGGTCTGTGCAGCTCACACACCCTGCTCAAGATATGGTATTGTAGGGTTTCAGCGTGTGTGAATGACGGACAACAGCCTGTGTTTGGACAGATGTAGGCCTTGCTAGAGTGTTTTTAGGCTAGCAGCGACTCCTGTGCACTTGCAAAAGTGGGCGCACAAGCGCCGCATTTTCAACAGTAGCTTCGGTACATTTGGGTATGTTTTTAAAAAACTTTGCACCACTAGGTTAGACGTGGGCCAAACATGGAACGTGTTGGAGGCTGGCAAGCTCCAGAGCCGCTACCAGGTTCCAGCCATTATCACAGGCGTAAAAATGCCAGGCCCCAGGTGTAGCAGGGAAAAAAAAATGCCATCTCAGCCAGGATGGCATCCCTGACCTCGGAGGCACTGTGCTGTCTGTCCCCCAAGCTGATGAGCTTCAGCACCGCCTGCTGACGTCTCCCCACACCAGTGTTTTAGCGTTTGCCGCTAGTAGCTGTGGTGGAGGTTGCAGCGTCGTAGGGTTTCAGTCTACTCCTGCCATGAATTTTGGCCTGGGAGAGGAGATAGGCCACCCCAGTTTGCACCCGGGGAACAGACTCCACCACATTCACCCTGCCTGTCATTAAAGATAAGCACTGCAGCATCCCTGACCACAGGCGCTTGTCCAAGTGTCGGTGGTCAAGTGGACCTTGCAGCAAAGCGCGGAACTAAGGGCCCACCTGATGTTGAGTGACACGTGCTGGTGCAAGGCGGGGACGCCACACCGGGAGAAGTTGAGACGGCTAGGGACGGCATAGTGAGGTGCCACAGTTGCCATCAGGTCCGGGAAGGCGGGAGTTTCAACAAGCCGGAACGCCAACCTCTCCTGGGCCAGCAGTTTAGCGATGTTGGCGTTCTAGGCTTGCGTGGGTGGGTGGTTAGCGGTGTATTTCTGCCGGCGCTCCAATGTCTGAGAGATGGTGGGTTGTTGTAAAGAAGCGCCTGATGGTGCCTTTGATGGTGCAGGAGAAGGAGATAAGACAGAAACAGGGGAGGATGAGGGAGAAGTCAACAAAGTGGCGGAGGCAGATGAAGTGATGTCCTGGCTCGTCCTCTGGAGTGCATCGCCAGCACTGTGAGCAGAGGCAGTGGCATGAACGGCGGGCGACGTTTGTCCTGCCGTTGCTGCCTGCCACTGATTCCATTGCTTGGATTCCAAATGACGGTGCATTGAAGTGGTGGACAGGTTGCTCTTCTCAGGGCCCCTACTCGATTTCGAGAGGCAAATTGTGTAGACGACACTATATCTGTCCTCGGCGCATTCCTTGAAAAAACTCTACACCTTCAAGAAACGTGCCCTCGATGGGGGAGTTTTTCTGGGCTGGGTACAAAAGGGAACATCTTCGGACATTCCGGGTCTGGCCTGGCTTCGGCAAAGCAGCTGACCTCTGCCTCTGGACATGTCTCTGCCTCTAGCTACCCTTTTTGGTGCTGCACCTGCCTCAACATCCACACTACTTTCCCAGCTTGACATCTGCCTTGTCCAGGTGGGGTCGGTGTCCTCGTCGTCCACCACCTCCTCTTCCAACTCCTGTCTCGCCTCCTCCTCCTGCACAATGCGCATGTCAACTGGCTGCCCTGACAGCAACTGCGTCTCATCGTCGTCGATGAGGGTGGGTTGCTGGTCATCCGCCACCAAATCGACCGGAGATGGAATGGAGGAGACTCTAGTGTTTGAGCATCTGGACACAGATACTCGTCTGTTAGGTCCGTGGAATCGCGAAATGGAGGGGCAGGTTGCGGTACAGTCAAAGGAAGGGAGAACAGCTCTGGGGAGCAGGGACAGTTGGGGTTATTGTTCTGAGAAGATTGGGAATTTTGGGTGGAAGGAGGACAAGACTGTTGGGTAAGAGGAGGTAGAGGCTGACTGGCTGGTGGACAATGTGCTTTAAGCGTTATCCGACAGCCATTGCAAGACCTGTTCCTGGTTCTCGGGCCTACTAATCTTTGTACCATTCAGCCTAGTTAATGTGGAACTTTTGTGCAAAGCGCAGAACTTAGGGCCCGCCTGATGTTAAGGGACACACACTGGTACAAGGCTCAACTCACCCTAAGTGCCAAAAACACTGCTGGTGCAAGGCTCTACTCATGCCAAGGGCCTCAATCTCTGCTGGTAGCTCAGCTTAAGGTCATGTAACTTTGTTTGGAAGGGCTCATGTTAAGGGCTAGAAAAGTGAATTTTGGAAGGTCTTACCACATCACACACACACACACACACACACACACACACACACACACACACACACTCAAAATGACAGTTAAGGGTGAGGGCTTTTGGAATTCCCATTGCCTATTCCATTTGTGGTTGTCATGGGGAACGTGATTTAAAGGGGTGGTTGTTACTGTTTGTTGAGCTTAAATTGGGGTTTGTGTCCATCCATTTGGGGAGTAAAGAAGGTTTCCAGGTATTTTCCCACTTTGATAGAGGTTTTTTTGAATGTGGAAAGTGTGTAGTTGTTAGGCAGTGATGTTGGGGTAATAGAGGGTCTTTGGTGTGTTAGATGCCCCCAGGCATGCTTCCCCTGCTGTCCCAGTGTCATTCCAGAGGTGTTGGCATCATTTCCTGGGGTGTCATAGTGGACTTGGTGACCCTCCAGACACGGATTTGGGTTTCCCCCTTAACGAGTATCTGTTCCCCATAGACTATAATGGGGTTCGAAACCCGTTCGAACACACGAACATTGAGCGGCTGTTCGAATCGAATTTCGAACCTCGAACATTTTAGTGTTCGCTCATCTCTAGTAGCCAACAATTCCCAGAAAAACTCTTATTTGTTTTTTATGTAAGGGCTGAGGCCGATTTTGAATGGTCTCCACTTTATTAACCTGGCTTTTTATCACCCCTATCCCAATTACATACCCCAGGTATCGGGTCTTTTCCAGACTTAAAGCACATTTTTAAAGCACATTTTTTTTGGGGGTTGGCTGTTAGACTGGCTGCTTGGAGGAAATTTAGTATGGCCTGAACTTTTGGCAAGTAACTTTCCTAGGCTATACTAATGACAATGCCATCTAGATAGGCTGGAGCGTACCTTTGATGGAGTTTAATGACTCTGTCCACCAACCTCTGGAAGGTTGCTGAAGCCTCGTGCAAACCAAAGGGCATCGTCGCATACTGAAACAAACCATCTGGAATGACAAAAGCAGTTTTTCATCTGGCCTCTTTAGTAAGCGGCGCCTGCCAGTAGCCTTTGGTTAAGTCGAGGGTGGAGAAATACCTGGCATGTCCCAACCTCTTGATTAACTCATCGACTCTGGGCATTGGGTAGGCATCAAACTTCAAAACTTTATTCAGTTTACAGAAATCATTTCAAAACCATATGGTACCATCTGACTTGGGAATCGAAACAGTCACTCAATTTACTCCAAGTGCCAACATATCTTTTACTTCAGGTACCCAGTACAGTTTTAGATTACTAGGCTAGTACACCTTATAGTTCACTTTCCCTACGCTTTCAATACTGTGGGAATCAACATGCGGCCGTTGTAGATGGAAGAGACCTGGTGTATTTGTCAAGTACCACTCTCTCCACCATTTGTGCTGGAATGGCTTCTTCAGTCTGAAGCCATTTCATTATCAGGTAAATCAAACCATGCATTTGGGATCGAGATGGGAAACTCTGAGAAAGTCCAATGGTGCACTCTCCGAGCACATACATGCATATTCACACCAAGATGTGCCAAGATCTCACCTCTCAATTTAGAGTAGTCCTTGGCCTCCTGTTCACAGAGGCCATAGTAGGCCTTCTGAGGTTCCCCATTGAGAAAATGTGCTACTACATCAGCCTTCTGATCTTTTCTCCCTCAGTATCTCAAAGACCCAAAGATATGCCTCCACATCATGTGTGGATGTTATCTTTTGCAGGGAACTCTGCACGGCAGTTCAGACAGCGGCCTTTACTCTTTGGTTCTCTCTTACTCAAGCATATTCTCCTGCTGTCCTCTGGTCAACCAAAGCCTGGTTGAGCAGTGTCAGCTTCTCCATAAGCCACAAGTTCATCTCCTGCTGTTGTCCTTGTCTTCAGTCAGAGCTTTTTGCTGCTATAAATGAACTTGCTGCTGCTGTAGTATGACCTGCCCAAACTGTTTTACAAAGTCCTCCATGCTAGCAGTCTCCTCTTTAATCTCTCCTTCAGCTTTCACCCAGGATATAGGAGAGGGAAAAAAATAGATGTATGTCTCTTTAAGACTGTGTACCTTGGGTTTGCCCACATTCAAAGCACCATATGTGGGGAAGGTAACTTGATAGAAGCAGTGGACCCAAACAGTCAAGACAGGGACACAAAATGTGCAGCAAACAGGTTTATTTAGAAAAAAAAAAAACATGAAACTAAATAATCCTTTACTTCAGGCACAAATGAGCAAAGATAAAATACAGCTTTAACTTTAGGCACAAATAAAACAAAATCCTGCTCATCTGAGCAACTAACTAAACATAAGAAATAACCTAACTGTATGAGTGGCTTACTACCAGCCACATGTAAAAACAAGCACAATTTGGTCTTACCGGACTCAGGCTTAAAGGACAGACCCATACACCTCCTCTTACTTCCTGGATCTGCCTTGAAGTGCAGACTCTGCAACCTTTTATGGGCCTGTAACGAGCCTTAGGACCCACACCTGTGGATGAAATCTATTCCAGACTCGCTCTGGACCACACATTAGTCAGGAATCTGGGGCTGATATAGCGGGACTCCAGGACACTGCCTGTCACCTTCTCACAGCACTAATAAATGAAAATACCAAAAAAAATGTTGCAGGAAAGAGTTAAAAATCTTCTAGTTTGTGAAACACAATCTGCAGAGTAGACAGATGTGAAATGATTAAAGCAATTTCAACCTTACAATGTTTTGTGCTAAACAGAAGCCACGTTGAAGCTGATGCGGAAAGGTGTTTTATAAAACAAGGTGCAAATATTTCTGTTTTTTAAATTCCAGGTCCTTTGTTGAAGGTTGCAAATGGAAGCTACAGAATGGTTTGTAGAAGTAAAACATTGTTTGTAATTTACACAATTAATGCAGTTTCCAGCTTATTAAAAATAATTTCCAAGCTCTGCTGAGGCAGTAAATCTAGTCTCACATGTATCATTCACAATATTGCTTCGGGGAACCAAGCAGCACTATATTCATCATCATGAAATAGTTAATGAACACAGTTGAAAAGCACTTGTTTTGCATTTTAAATGATCTTGATAAAAAAAAAAGTCTTAAAGTAAGGCGTCATGCAGATGACCATGTGTAATTTGCATTTCGCTAAATACTGTTCATTGTTCAGTTTTTGCGGTCCATATGTCATCAATGTGTCTTCAGCAGCAGTGCAATATGTCCGCAAAAACTGACAATATTGTATCTTTGTTTGTGGATCCGAAAAAAAACAGAAGAAGAAGAAATGATGTCAAACGAGGTCCCTTGCTTTTACCTGTCCCTGCCCCTAAAAAAAGGTCACATAATCGCTTTGAAGCCATTTTCTAAGCATTGTTGCTTGGTTGAGAACCCCATCAGTTTCCTCTGCTGATCTAACTGTGGTTTCTGTGGTTTCTCACTTTAACCTTTAACCCTTTCACTGCCAAGCACGTAGCTCTACGTCCTCCCAAGGTGGCACATCAGTAGTGGAGGACGTACTGTATCTAATTTTGTGTATAAAATATGGATTAATGGACAGGCCTCAAATGAACCAAAATTAATAAAGCATAACCTTTATTATGGTAATGTTAAAAGAAGATATTGTGTGACATAACCGGATAACAATCATAAATATTATTATTGTGTTAAGACTGTCTCTATGGTTCCATGACAACAATAACAAGTGTGTCTGAGGGTCATGTCCGGATTCTCCAGGGGTAAATCACTATTCCACAACGTTCAGAATTAACATGGACACTGCAAATAGTGATGTGAACTGTATAGAAAAAAACTCAGACTATGCACTATGTATGAGATAGACCCTCAAATATAACCAGCTAGAGGTAAAAAAAAAAAAAACCTGTCGGCCAATAAAGGGATTCTATTATTCAGAAGTAACTGTTTGTCCCTAACACGTCAGAATAGCCTAAGAAAGGCTATTCGTCTCCTACCTTTAGATGTCTTCTTCACCCCGCCATTCTGTAGAAATACCGGTTTTTGACGATATGGAAATGAGTTCTCTCGCAGCACTGGGGGCGGGCCCCAGCGCTCAAACAGCACTAGGGGTGTCCCCAATGCTGCCAGAGAACTCTCCAGCGCTGCCTCCATCTTCTTCAGGAACGTCCTCTTCCTGTGTCTTCTTCTGGTGCAGGCTTTGAAAATTGTAGCCGGATGTTGCGCATAGTCAAAAATTATTCTGCTGCTCGTATACCGTTACCATGTCGAACTGAGGTATATAGCGCCTCAACATCTATTGATGCTAAAATCACAACAACATCAATAGTAATATCATCTATTTTCAATAAAAGGTCTGATATATCACAAACATAGGATGGTAGACTTTCGACAAATGGCTTAAGAATATAGTCGATGTACACTGTCAAGTTCCCAGTGAGACCACCAACTCCAGATATAATATTCCTCCCCTTTAGGGGTTGTGTCCCCTTATGTATTTTTGGTAGGGAGTAAAAAGTAGCCATCACTGGGAACTGAGGGTACAGAAATTCTAATTCATTCCTGTTCAAAAGCCCGATGTAGCATACTGTGAGGTATAGAGGTATTGTTAGTCTATATACGATTTGCATTGTTTGGTAATTGTCTGTATAGTGGTAATAATAATTCTCCCCAGTATAGCGGTACACACAGTGGTTGCACAATTATATACAGTCCTATGAAAAAGTTTGGGCACCCTTATTAATCTTAATCATTTTTAGTTCTAAATATTTTGGTGTTTGCAGCAGCCATTTCAGTGTGATATATATAATAACTGATGAACACGGTAATATTTCTGGATTGAAATGAGGTTTATTGTACTAACAGAAAATGTGCAATATGCATTAAACCAAAATTTGACCGGTCCAGGCCAAGAAAAATATCAGAAAGGCAGAGAAGAAGAATGGTGAGAACAGTCAAAGACAATCCATAGACCACCTCCAAAGAGCTGCAGCATCATCTTGCTGCAGATGGTGTCACTGTGCATTGGTCAACAATACAGCGCACTTTGCACAAGGAGAAGCTGTATGGGAGAGTGATGATACTACTGTACATTGACTTGTCTAGTAGATAGACAAGTCAATGTACAGTAGTATCTATTAGAGATGAGCGAACAGTAAAATGTTCGATATTCATTTTGAATAGCCGCTCAATATTCGACTATTCGAACGAATATCGAACCCCATTATAGTCTATGAAAGAAGTTGGGTCAAAGTCAGTATTATAGCCTACGTGTAACATCTTTGCCCATCCGGGCGTTGGCGTCATCATCCGGCCGCACGCTGCGGCGCAGGAGATGTGTTCGGTTGTAATTTATTCCGTTGGTTTCTCCTTGCACTGTCTGAACACTGCCCTATGACTTTTCTTTGGTAATTGATTTTCCACCACACCCATCTCCTTCACCTTCAGTTTGCTCTGATCCTCTAATGGTTAATCTGACCTTGCCCTGTAATTGACGGCCTGCCTTCCTGTCAACTCCATGGGCGGGTTCTTCCTCCCTATTTAGCCTTGGCTCCCAGTCACACCAGTGCTTGCTATTGCCGTGCGCATACTTGCTCTTTACTGTCTCTGTTTTGATTACTCTATTATCCTTGACTAGAGATGAGCGAACAGTGTTCTATCGAACTCATGTTCGATCGGATATTAGGCTGTTCGGCATGTTCGAATCGAATCGAACACCGCGTGGTAAAGTGCGCCATTACTCGATTCCCCTCCCACCTTCCCTGGCGCCTTTTTTGCTCCAATAACAGCACAGGGTAGGTGGGACAGGAACTACGACACCGGTGACGTTGAAAAAAGTAGGCAAAACCCATTGGCTGCCGAAAACATGTGACCTCTAATTTAAAAGAACAGCGCCGCCCAGGTTCGCGTCATTCTGAGCTTGCAATTCACCGAGGACGGAGGTTTCCGTCCAGCTAGCTAGGGCTTAGATTCTGGGTAGGCAGGGACAGGCTAGGATAGGAAGGAGAAGACAACCAACAGCTCTTATAAGAGCTAAATTCCAGGGAGAAGCTTGTCAGTGTAACGTGGCACTGACGGGCTCAATCGCCGCAACCCAGCTTTCCCAGGATCCTGAATGGAATACACTGTCAGTGTATTCCCGTATACCCGATATATACCCCGATACCCGTTCCAACGGTGTGCCCCCCCACCTTCACCCCAGAAATACCCTGCAAGTCCCCTAGCAATAGAATTGGGGCTATATACACCCACAATTTTTACTACTGGTATACAGTGCCATTGTCTGACTGGGAATTCAAAGAATATATTGGGAATACAAATACCCTCATTTCTTGCTACTGCCATATAGTGCCAGTTTCTGACTGGTAATTCAAAGAATATATTGGGGTTACGTGCACCCACAATTTTTACTACTGGTATACAGTGCCATTGTCTGACTGGGAATTCAAAGAATATATTGGGAATACAAATACCCTCATTTCTTGCTACTGCCATATAGTGCCAGTGTCTGACTGGGAATTCAAAGAATATATTGGGGTTACGTGCACCCACAATTTTTACTACTGGTATACAGTGCCATTGTCTGACTGGGAATTCAAAGAGTATATTGGGAATACAAATACCCTCATTTCTTGCTACTGCCATATAGTGCCAGTTTCTGACTGGGAATTCAAAGAATATATTGGGGTTACGTGCACCCACAATTTTTACTACTGGTATACAGTGCCATTGTCTGACTGGGAATTCAAAGAATATATTGGGGTTATAAATACCCTCATTTCTTGCTACTGCCATATAGTGCCAGTTTCTGACTGGTAATTCAAAGAATATATTGGGGTTACGTGCACCCACAATTTTTACTACTGGTATACAGTGCCATTGTCTGACTGGGAATTCAAAGAATATATTGGGAATACAAATACCCTCATTTCTTGCTACTGCCATATAGTGCCAGTGTCTGACTGGGAATTCAAAGAATATATTGGGGTTACGTGCACCCACAATTTTTACTACTGGTATACAGTGCCATTGTCTGACTGGGAATTCAAAGAATATATTGGGAATACAAATACCCTCATTTCTTGCTACTGCCATATAGTGCCAGTGTCTGACTGGGAATTCAAAGAATATATTGGGGTTACGTGCACCCACAATTTTTACTACTGGTATACAGTGCCATTGTCTGACTGGGAATTCAAAGAATATATTGGGAATACAAATACCCTCATTTCTTGCTACTGCCATATAGTGCCAGTGTCTGACTGGTAATTCAAAGAATATATTGGGGTTACATGCACCCACAATTTTTACTACTGGTATACAGTGCCATTGTCTGACTGGGAATTCAAAGAATATATTGGGAATACAAATACCCTCATTTCTTGCTACTGCCATATAGTGCCAGTGTCTGACTGGGAATTCAAAGAATATATTGGGGTTACGTGCACCCACAATTTTTACTACTGGTATACAGTGCCATTGTCTGACTGGGAATTCAAAGAATATATTGGGAATACAAATACCCTCATTTCTTGCTACTGCCATATAGTGCCAGTGTCTGACTGGTAATTCAAAGAATATATTGGGGTTACGTGCACCCACAATTTTTACTACTGGTATACAGTGCCATTGTCTGACTGGGAATTCAAAGAGTATATTGGGAATACAAATACCCTCATTTCTTGCTACTGCCATATAGTGCCAGTTTCTGACTGGTAATTCAAAGAATATATTGGGGTTACGTGCACCCACAATTTTTACTACTGGTATACAGTGCCATTGTCTGACTGGGAATTCAAAGAGTATATTGGGAATACAAATACCCTCATTTCTTGCTACTGCCATATAGTGCCAGTTTCTGACTGGGAATTCAAAGAATATATTGGGGTTACGTGCACCCACAATTTTTACTACTGGTATACAGTGCCATTGTCTGACTGGGAATTCAAAGAATATATTGGGGTTAAAAATACCCTCATTTCTTGCTACTGCCATATAGTGCCAGTTTCTGACTGGGAATTCAAAGAATATATTGGGGTTACGTGCACCCACAATTTTTACTACTGGTATACAGTGCCATTGTCTGACTGGGAATTCAAAGAATATATTGGGGTTATAAATACCCTCATTTCTTGCTACTGCCATATAGTGCCAGTTTCTGACTGGTAATTCAAAGAATATATTGGGGTTACGTGCACCCACAATTTTTACTACTGGTATACAGTGCCATTGTCTGACTGGGAATTCAAAGAATATATTGGGGTTATAAATACCCTCATTTCTTGCTACTGCCATATAGTGCCAGTTTCTGACTGGTAATTCAAAGAATATATTGGGGTTACGTGCACCCACAATTTTTACTACTGGTATACAGTGCCATTGTCTGACTGGGAATTCAAAGAATATATTGGGAATACAAATACCCTCATTTCTTGCTACTGCCATATAGTGCCAGTGTCTGACTGGGAATTCAAAGAATATATTGGGGTTACGTGCACCCACAATTTTTACTACTGGTATACAGTGCCATTGTCTGACTGGGAATTCAAAGAGTATATTGGGAATACAAATACCCTCATTTCTTGCTACTGCCATATAGTGCCAGTTTCTGACTGGGAATTCAAAGAATATATTGGGGTTACGTGCACCCACAATTTTTACTACTGGTATACAGTGCCATTGTCTGACTGGGAATTCAAAGAATATATTGGGGTTATAAATACCCTCATTTCTTGCTACTGCCATATAGTGCCAGTTTCTGACTGGTAATTCAAAGAATATATTGGGGTTACGTGCACCCACAATTTTTACTACTGGTATACAGTGCCATTGTCTGACTGGGAATTCAAAGAGTATATTGGGAATACAAATACCCTCATTTCTTGCTACTGCCATATAGTGCCAGTGTCTGACTGGGAATTCAAAGAATATATTGGGGTTACGTGCACCCACAATTTTTACTACTGGTATACAGTGCCAATTTCTAACTAGGAATTCAAAATGCGCAAGGCTCCCGGAAAGGGACGTGGACGAGGCCGTGGGCGAGGTCGGGGGAATGGTTCTGGGGAGCAAGGTAGCAGTGAAGCCACAGGGCATCCCGTGCCTACTCCTGTGGGGCAGCAAGCATTGCGCCACTCCACAGTGCCAGGGTTGCTTGCCACATTAACTAAACTGCAGGGTACAAACCTTAGTAGGCCCGAGAACCAGGAACAGGTCTTGCAATGGCTGTCAGAGAACGCTTACAGCACATTGTCCAGCAGCCAGTCAGACTCTGCCTCCTCTCCTCCTATTACCCAACAGTCTTGTCTTCCTTCCTCCCAAAATTCCGAAGCTTTACAGAACAATAACCCAAACTGTCCCTGCTCCCCAGAGCTGTTCTCCGCTCCTTTCATTGTCCCTCAACCTGCCTCTCCACGTCACGATTCCACGAACCTAACAGAGGAGCATCTGTGTCCAGATGCTCAAACACTAGAGTCTCCTCCATCTCCGTTCGATTTGGTGGTGGATGACCAGCAACCCACCCTCATCGACGATGATGTGACGCAGTTGCCGTCAGGGCATCCAGTTGACCGGCGCATTGTGCGGGAGGAGGAGATGAGACAGGAGTTGGAAGAGGAAGTGGTGGATGATGAGGACACTGACCCGACCTGGACAGGGGGGATGTCAAGCGGGGAAAGTAGTGTGGATGTTGAGGCAGGTGCAGCACCAAAAAGGGTAGCTAGAGGCAGAGGCAGAGGTCAGCAGCTTAGGCGAAGCCAGGCCACACCCGGAATCTCCCAAGATGTTCCAGTTCGTACCCAGCCCCGAAAAACTCCCACCTCGAGGGCACGTTTCTCGAAGGTGTGGAGTTTTTTCAAGGAATGCGCCGAGGACAGATATAGTGTTGTCTGCACAATTTGCCTCTCGAAATTGATTAGGGGCTCTGAGAAGAGCAACCTGTCCACCACTTCAATGCGCCGTCATTTGGAATCCAAGCACTGGAATCAGTGGCAGGCAGCAACGGCAGGACAAAGGCCGCCTGCCGTTCACGCCACTGCCACTGCCTCTGCCACTGCCTCTGCCACTGCCACTGCTGACTGTGCTGGCGATGCACTCCAGAGGACGAGCCAGGACACCACTTCATCTGCCTCCGCCACTTTGTTGACTTCTACCTCATCCTCCCCTGGTCCTGTCTTATCTCCTTCTCCTGCACCATCAAAGGCACCATCAGGCGTTTCTTTACAACAACCCACCATCTCTCAGACATTGGAGCGGCGGCAGAAATACACTGCTAACCACCCACACGCGCAAGCCTTGAACGCCAACATCGCTAAACTGCTGGCCCAGGAGATGTTGGCGTTCCGGCTTGTTGAAACTCCCGCCTTCCTGGACCTGATGGCAACTGCGGCACCTCGCTATGCCGTCCCTAGCCGTCACTACTTCTCCCGGTGTGCCGTCCCCGCCTTGCACCAGCACGTGTCACTCAACATCAGGCGGGCCCTTAGTTCCGCGCTTTGCACAAAGGTCCACTTGACCACCGACGCGTGGACAAGTGCATGCGGACAGGGACGCTACATTTCACTGACGGCACACTGGGTGAATGTAGTTGAGGCTGGGACTGCTTCCCAAACTGGCCCGGTGTACCTCGTCTCCCCGCCTAACATTCCTGGCAGGGACACGAGAAGAACACCCCCCTCCTCCTCCTCCTCTACCGCCTCCTCCTCCGCCACCGCCTCCTCCTCCGCCACCGCCTCCTCCTCCGCTGTTAGATTGACCCCAGCTACGAGTTGGAAACGTTGCAGCACTGGCGTTGGTAGACGTCAGCAGGCTGTGCTGAAGCTGATCAGCTTGGGGGACAGACAGCACACTGCCTCCGAGGTGAGGGATGCCCTCCTCGATGAGACGGCAATATGGTTTGAGCCGCTGCACCTGGGCCCAGGCATGGTCGTTTGTGATAACGGCCGGAACCTGGTAGCAGCTCTGGAGCTTGCCGGACTCCAACATGTTCCATGCCTGGCCCACGTCTTCAACCTAGTGGTGCAACGTTTCCTAAAGAGCTACCCCAATGTTCCAGAGCTACTGGTGAAAGTGCGGCGCATGTGCGCCCACTTTCGCAAGTCGACAGTAGCCGCTGCTAGCTTAAAATCTCTCCAGCAACGCCTGCATGTGCCACAACACCGGCTTTTGTGCGACGTCCCCACACGCTGGAACTCAACGTTTCAGATGTTGAATAGAGTGGTTGAGCAGCAGAGACCTTTGATGGAATACCAGCTACAAAACCCTAGGGTGCCACAAAGTCAGCTGCCTCAGTTTCACATCCATGAGTGGCCATGGATGAGAGACCTTTGTGACATCCTACGGGTCTTTGAGGAGTCCACAAGGAGGGTGAGCTCTGAGGATGCGATGGTGAGCCTTACAATCCCGCTCTTGTGTGTTCTGAGAGAATCCCTGATTGACATCAGGGATAACTCAGATCACACAGAGGAGTTAGGGATAGCATCCGATCCGTCACAGCTGGAGAGTAGGTCCACACATCTGTCCGCTTCACTGCGTTTAATGGAGGAGGAGGAGGAGGAGGAAGAAGAGTTGTCCGATGATGTGATGGTGATACAGGAGGCTTCCGGGCAACTTCGAATCGTCCCATTGTTGCAGCGCGGATGGGTAGACATGGAGGATGAGGAGGAAATGGAGATTGAACTTTCCGGTGGGGCCAGAGGAGTCATGCCAACTAACACTGTGGCAGACATGGCTGAGTTCATGTTGGGGTGCTTTACAACCGACAAGCGTATTGTCAAAATCATGGAGGACAACCAGTACTGGATCTTTGCTATCCTTGACCCCCGGTATAAAAACAACATCTCGTCTTTTATTCCGGTAGAGGGGAGGGCCAATCGCATCAATGCTTGCCACAGGCAATTGGTGCAGAATATGATGGAGATGTTTCCAGCATGTGACGTTGGCGGCAGGGAGGGCAGTTCCTCCAGTAGGCAACCAAGTTCTCACCGGTCCACACAAACGAGGGGCACACTGTCTAAGGTCTGGGACACCTTGATGGCACCCCCTCGCCAAAGTGCCGCCACGGAGGGTCCTAGTGTCACCAGGCGTGAGAAGTATAGGCGCATGTTGCCGGAATACCTTTCCGACCACAGCCCTGTCCTCTCCGACCCCTCTGCGCCCTACACGTATTGGGTGTCGAAGTTGGACCTGTGGCTTGAACTTGCCCTATATGCCTTGGAGGTGCTGTCCTGTCCTGCCGCCAGCGTCCTATCTGAGAGGGTGTTCAGTGCAGCCGGTGGCATCATCACTGACAAGCGCACCCGTCTGTCAGCTGAGAGTGCCGACCGGCTCACTTTGATAAAAATGAACCACCACTGGGTAGAGCCGTCATTTTTGTGCCCACCTGTGTAAAGCACCCCAACATGAAACTCCATGTCTGTACTCAACCTCTCCAATTCCTCCGCATCCTCATACTCATCCACCATAAGCGTTGCACAATTCTGCTAATACTAGGCTCCCTCCAACATGATTTCCCCCAACTCTGCTGGTTAGAGGCTCCCTCCACCCTGATTTCCACCAACTCTGCTGGTTAGAGGCTCCCTCCACCCTGCTTTCCCACAACTCTGCTGGTTAGAGGCTCCTTCCACCATGAATTTGCCCAAACTGGGCTGTTTAGAGGCTCCCTCCACCATGAATTGGTCCAAACTGGGCTGGTTAGAGGCTCCCTCCACCATTAATTGGTCCAAACTGGGCTGGTTAGAGGCTCCCTCCACCATTAATTGGTCCAAACTGGGCTGGTTAGAGGCTCCCTCCACCATTAATTGGTCCAAACTGGGCTGGTTAGAGGCTCCCTCCACCATGAATTTCCCAAAACTTGGCTGTTTAGAGGCTCCCTCCACCATGAATTGGTCCAAACTGGGGTGGTTAGAGGCTCCCTCCACCATGAATTGGTCCAAACTGGGCTGGTTAGAGGCTCCCTCCACCATTAATTGGTCCAAACTGGGCTGGTTAGAGGCTCCCTCCACCATGAATTTGCCCAAACTGGGCTGTTTAGAGGCTCCCTCCACCATGAATTTGCCCAAACTGGGCTGGTTAGAGGCTCCCTCCACCATGAATTGGTCCAAACGGGTTTTTAGAGGCTCCCTTCACCATGAATTGGTCCAAACTTGGCTGTTTAGAGGCTCCCTCCACCATGAATTGGTCCAAACTGGGTTTTTTAGAGGCTCCCTCCACCATGAATTTGCCCAAACTGGGCTGTTTAGAGGCTCCCTCCACCATGAATTGGTCCAAACTGGGTTTTTTAGAGGCTCCCTCCACCATGAATTTGCCCAAACTGGGCTGGTTAGAGGCTCCCTCCACCATGAATTGGTCCAAACTGGGTTTTTTAGAGGCTCCCTCCACCATGAATTTGCCCAAACTGGGCTGTTTAGAGGCTCCCTCCACCATGAATTGGTCCAAACTGGGTTTTTTAGAGGCTCCCTCCACCATGAATTGGTCCAAACTGGGCTGGTTAGAGGCTCCCTCCACCATGAATTGGTCCAAACTTGGCTGTTTAGAGGCTCCCTCTACCATTAATTGGTCCAAACTGGGCTGGTTAGAGGCTCCCTCCATCATGAATTTGCCCAAACTGGGCTGTTTAGAGGCTCCCTCCACCATGAATTTGCCCAAACTGGGCTGGTTAGAGGCTCCCTCCACCATGAATTGGTCCAAACTGGGCTGGTTAGAGGCTCCCTCCACCATTAATTGGTCCAAACTGGGCTGGTTAGAGGCTCCCTCCACCATGAATTTCCCAAAACTTGGCTGTTTAGAGGCTCCCTCCACCATTAATTGGTCCAAACTGGGCTGGTTAGAGGCTCCCTCCACCATTAATTGGTCCAAACTGGGCTGGTTAGAGGCTCCCTCCACCATGAATTTGCCCAAACTGGGCTGTTTAGAGGCTCCCTCCACCATGAATTTGCCCAAACTGGGCTGGTTAGAGGCTCCCTCCACCATTAATTGGTCCAAACTGGGCTGGTTAGAGGCTCCCTCCACCATTAATTGGTCCAAACTGGGCTGGTTAGAGGCTCCCTCCACCATGAATTTCCCAAAACTTGGCTGTTTAGAGGCTCCCTCCACCATTAATTGGTCCAAACTGGGCTGGTTAGAGGCTCCCTCCACCATGAATTGGTCCAAACTGGGGTTTTTAGAGGCTCCCTCCACCATGAATTGGTCCAAACTTGGCTGTTTAGAGGCTCCCTCCACCATTAATTGGTCCAAACTGGGCTGGTTAGAGGCTCCCTCCACCATGAATTGGTCCAAACTGGGTTTTTTAGAGGCTCCCTCCACCATGAATTTGCCCAAACTGGGCTGTTTAGAGGCTCCCTCCACCATAAATTGGTCCAAACTGGGTTTTTTAGAGGCTCCCTCCACCATGAATTGGTCCAAACTGGGCTGGTTAGAGGCTCCCTCCACCATGAATTGGTCCAAACTTGGCTGTTTAGAGGCTCCCTCCACCATTAATTGGTCCAAACTGGGCTGGTTAGAGGCTCCCTCCACCATGAATTTGCCCAAACTGGGCTGTTTAGAGGCTCCCTCCACCATGAATTGGTCCAAACTGGGTTTTTTAGAGGCTCCCTCCACCATGAATTTGCCCAAACTGGGCTGGTTAGAGGCTCCCTCCACCATGAATTGGTCCAAACTGGGTTTTTTAGAGGCTCCCTCCACCATGAATTGGTCCAAACTGGGCTGGTTAGAGGCTCCCTCCACCATGAATTGGTCCAAACGGGTTTTTAGAGGCTCCCTTCACCATGAATTGGTCCAAACTTGGCTGTTTAGAGGCTCCCTCCACCATGAATTGGTCCAAACTGGGGTGGTTAGAGGCTCCCTCCACCATTAATTGGTCCAAACTGGGCTGGTTAGAGGCTCCCTCCACCATTAATTGGTCCAAACTGGGCTGGTTAGAGGCTCCCTCCACCATGAATTGGTCCAAACTGGGGTTTTTAGAGGCTCCCTCCACCATGAATTGGTCCAAACTTGGCTGTTTAAAGGCTCCCTCCACCATTAATTGGTCCAAACTGGGCTGGTTAGAGGCTCCCTCCACCATGAATTGGTCCAAACGGGTTTTTAGAGGCTCCCTTCACCATGAATTGGTCCAAACTTGGCTGTTTAGAGGCTCCCTCCACCATGAATTGGTCCAAACTTGGCTGTTTAGAGGCTCCCTCCACCATGAATTGGTCCAAACTGGGTTTTTTAGAGGCTCCCTCCACCATGAATTTGCCCAAACTGGGCTGTTTAGAGGCTCCCTCCACCATGAATTTGCCCAAACTGGGCTGGTTAGAGGCTCCCTCCACCATGAATTGGTCCAAACTGGGGTTTTTAGAGGCTCCCTCCACCATGAATTGGTCCAAACTTGGCTGTTTAGAGGCTCCCTCCACCATGAATTGGTCCAAACTGGGTTTTTTAGAGGCTCCCTCCACCATGAATTTGCCCAAACTGGGCTGTTTAGAGGCTCCCTCCACCATGAATTTGCCCAAACTGGGCTGGTTAGAGGCTCCCTCCACCATGAATTGGTCCAAACTGGGGTTTTTAGAGGCTCCCTCCACCATGAATTGGTCCAAACTGGGCTGGTTAGAGGCTCCCTCCACCATGAATTGGTCCAAACTGGGGTGGTTAGAGGCTCCCTCCACCATTAATTGGTCCAAACTGGGCTGGTTAGAGGCTCCCTCCACCATTAATTGGTCCAAACTGGGCTGGTTAGAGGCTCCCTCCACCATTAATTGGTCCAAACTGGGCTGGTTAGAGGCTCCCTCCACCATGAATTTGCCCAAACTGGGCTGTTTAGAGGCTCCCTCCACCATGAATTTGCCCAAACTGGGCTGGTTAGAGGCTCCCTCCACCATTAATTGGTCCAAACTGGGCTGGTTAGAGGCTCCCTCCACCATGAATTTCCCAAAACTTGGCTGTTTAGAGGCTCCCTCCACCATTAATTGGTCCAAACTGGGCTGGTTAGAGGCTCCCTCCACCATGAATTGGTCCAAACTGGGTTTTTTAGAGGCTCCCTCCACCATGAATTTGCCCAAACTGGGCTGTTTAGAGGCTCCCTCCACCATGAATTGGTCCAAACTGGGGTGGTTAGAGGCTCCCTCCACCATTAATTGGTCCAAACTGGGCTGGTTAGAGGCTCCCTCCACCATTAATTGGTCCAAACTGGGCTGGTTAGAGGCTCCCTCCACCATGAATTTGCCCAAACTGGGCTGGTTAGAGGCTCCCTCCACCATGAATTGGTCCAAACTGGGTTTTTTAGAGGCTCCCTCCACCATGAATTTGCCCAAACTGGGCTGGTTAGAGGCTCCCTCCACCATGAATTGGTCCAAACTGGGGTTTTTAGAGGCTCCCTCCACCATGAATTTGCCCAAACTCTGCTGGTTAGAGGCTCAATCCACCCTGATTTTCAAAACAAATGTTGGTGCCAACCTCAACTTACTACAAGGGCCAAATTCACTGCTGGTGACAAGCTCTCCTCACTGCAAGTGCCAAATACACATGTTTCAAGGTGTTTTCCTACTGTCAGAGAGGTGGTATTGAGTGTGTAAAGTGTGTAGTTGTTAGGCTGTGATGTTGGGGTAATAGAGGGTCTTTGGTGTGTTAGATGCCCCCAGACATGCTTCCCCTGCTGTCCCAGTGTCATTCCAGAGGTGTTGGCATCATTTCCTGGGGTGTCATAGTGGACTTGGTGACCCTCCAGACACGGATTTGGGTTTCCCCCTTAACGAGTATCTGTTCCCCATAGACTATAATGGGGTTCGAAACCCGTTCGAACACACGAACATTGAGCGGCTGTTCGAATCGAATTTCGAACCTCGAACATTTTAGTGTTCGCTCATCTCTATCCTTGACCTTTGGCTTTCCTCACTGACTTCTCTTCTTGGACTCCGGTACTGTATTGCCCGACTGTTACTGACCCTTTACTAAGTTGACTTCCCATTGTTGTTGTTCGTCTTGTCTGCGTTTTGTGTCTCACATATTCAGGGAGGGAACGTCTTTGTGGTTGCCACCTATTACGTAGAATAGGGCCTGGCAATAGGAAGGGACAGTTGGGGGCATAAGCTTAGGGCTCACTGTCTCTTGTGTCCCCCTTCCAGGGTTCCCTAACACTGCCTAACACTACGAATTAGGCATTTCAGTTAGCATGGTTCCCAATGTAATTTGTGATATCAAAAGTCAGTTCCTTGTGGGTGCCACAAATATTGATGCCTGAGCAAAGACCATGTCACAAACAATTTAGCCAAGAGAATTTAGACATGCTTAGAGAAAATCCAGGAGAATTCTATTTTCAGGTTGTTACGAATAATGATACATGGGTCTGCTACCATGATCCTGAGACAAGAGTACATACAATGAAAGTACAAGGGGGTCACCAACTCCAAAGTCAGCTGAAAAGGACATGGTAACAATTTTATGTGATACAGAAGGTGTTCTATTACTAGAATTAATGCCACACACAATTACTGAAGACACCTTTGCTTCAACAATTAATTTTCATTGCCCACATGAGGCAATGAAAGAGAAATGCTGTAGGAAGTTGATGGCAGGTGTGTTGCTGCTTCATGTTAATGCACCTGTTATGTCCTCACCTATTTGTACTCCTATACTGCCCTCTGGCCACAATGTACAGTGCAGGAGGTGTGTCTACTCATGATAACCAGCTAAAGGACTCTGTCATTATGTGTTGGAACTGTTAGGGTTAACTTTTGTGTGCTTGTAATTGACAGTTTATCTGCCAATCAAACCTGGGGCAGGTTCTGGACTTCATTAAACTGACCATCAGCCCACATATGGTTGATTGCTATTGTGTCTCTGACCTTGCTAAGAGTTTGTCCTTGCTCTTATATTGTATTTACTGATCTTTCCTCATTGGGTTTTGGCAACTCTTTTGGATTGCAATTTGGTACTTTTTGTCTCTCTGGTTTGACCTTGGCTTGCTTACTCCTCTTCTGTGTTGTTTTGTCTTGTCCTGTCCTGTATCACTCACTTTATAGGAAGGGACTGTCACCCAATTGTCCTCTAAAGCCTAGGGTAGTTAAGGCAAGTAGGTAGGGACATTTGCTAGGTCAAGTTTAAAACTCACTGTATCTGTCATTCCCTTCCCCCTAGGTTTTCAGCAGCAGCTATTGGAAAATTGCTTAACAGGCAATTCCCTAAGCACCAGATCACACGTTTCGCATATCACAAGCTGCTAACAGGGAGCACAGCTTCATGGATTTTAACCATCCACCCCTCAGCCCACAGTGGAATAAGTGTGTTGAAGTCAAGGGAGATTGCATTGTAAAGTAGAAAGTTCAATTTTCTCAGCAAATTTTGTTTTCCTATTCAAGTAGATAAATTATGTTTGTATGTATGTTGTATTTTAAATATTTGCCATATATCATCAGAGGAATATTCATGATTAGAGATGAGTGAGTAGTGAAATATTCGAGATTCGATATTTGTTTCGAGTAGACCCTCAATATTTGACTATCTAATCCCATTATACTCTATGGGAATGAAATGCTTGTTTCAGGAGAAACCACAATTCGACAAATGGGAGTCACCAAGTCCACGAGTAGCAGGAGGAGAGTTTTGAGGAGGAGCGAAGGAGAGTGCGGTACTTGGCCAGTCAGCACCAGGAACTATCTAGGGTTGGATGCGGTTTCGGTATATTACCAGGAAAGCACAGAAGACGCGCAATTATCGACTGTCAAAACTAGCTTAGTACCCGAGTGCTGGATGAGGAAAAGCAAAGCGGAAGGAGTCCGGGCCCATATACAGAGAAAGAACCGTACAGAGAAGGACACGGCGCGGGGAGAATGATAGACCCGCAGGATAGTATTTTACCTCTGAGCAGCAATCCCCACCATCCCTCCTGCAGAACCAGCGTTGATTGGATGAATGCTATACAGTGTATAGTGTATAGCTATACAGTGTATAGCATTCGGCCAATCAACAATGGTTCTGCAGGAGGCTCGTCTTTGATGAGGCGAAGTCTAACATCTGACCACAATGACGACTACATATTTAACATTAGAGCAGTCTTCACTGTGGTCCGATATTAGACTCTGCCTTGTCAAAGACGAACCTCCTGCAGAACCAGCATTGATTGGCCGAATGCTATACACTGTATAGCTATACACTATAAACTGTATAGCATTCATCCAATCAACACTGGTTCTGCAGGAGGGATGCTGGGGATTGCTACTCAAAGGTAAAATGCTATCCTACTAACTGCTTGTAATTGAGTTGTATTGGACTGCAGCCTATTTGACATAACTTCATAACTTATCAATTACTGAGAATATCAAGAATTCTAACAATTGGACATGTTACTTATACATTTAGATTTATTTGATGTTCCATCAGCACTCCTGGTATCTTAAAATTTAGTATTCAACCTATCCTTGTTTTACAAAATGAATTATCTCTATCTATCTATCTATCTATCTATCTATCTATCTATCTATCTATCTATCTATCTATCTATATCTATACACACACCCACATAATGAGAATATATGTATACTGTAATGAGAAATAAGATAGGGAAAAAGTATTGGACTCTTGAAGAGAGTTGCAAAAATCCATGGAAAGTGCATGACACCAGCTGAAATCCATCAGTGATTAGAAAACAATCCTGACACTTAGATAAAGAATATCAGCTGGTTTAACTGATGGCCTATAAAAAGCTGCCTCATTACTAAGGTACTACACAATAAATATCCAATGTTGGGTAAAACCAGTCAGCTGTCTCAAGACTTTCGCAACCTTATTGTTGAATAACTTACAGAAAAATTTCTAATAATAATCCGGAAGTGGAAAGAACATAATTTCACCATTAACCACCCATGGCCTGTTGCTCCCCACAAGATTTCGGACAGAGGAGTGAAAAGAATTATCAGAAGAGCTACAGAAAAACCTGGAATCAACAGGGACAGTTGTTTGAAAGAAAAATAATAAGTAATACACTCAACCTCCATGGCATGTATGCAAGCTTACCATGGAAGATTCCATTGCTGAAAAAAGGTACATTTATGTGCATTTAAAATTAGCTCAACCAAATTTAGATAAACCTGTGAAATACTGAGAGAATATTGAAATCTTTGGATGCCATAATACACACCATGTTTGCAGGGCAAAAGGCACTGCATATCATCCCAACAATGAAGTCTGAAGGTGGGAACATCATGGTGTATGGCTGTTTTCAGCAAATAGCACTGGCAAATTTATTATGATTGGGCAGATGGAAGGATGAATGGACAAATGTACTTGCTAAAAAAATCTGCTGCCAGCTATCAGGATAAAATGAAGGTGGACATTTCAGCAAGACAAGGATCCCAAACACACAGCACTAGCATGACACTAGTTTTTCCATACAAAAGAAATATTGAAGCTGTCATCGCCCACAAATGCTTTTGTACGAAATATTACATATATTTCAGTGAGTGTTCAATACTTTTTCCCTGTGTCATTTCTCATTATTACTCATAACTAGAGCTGAGCGAACAGTAAAATATTCGATATTCGTTTCGAATAGCCCCTCAATATTCGACTGTTAAAGCGAATATTGAATCCCATTATAGTCTATGGGGAATAAAAGTTTGTTTCAGGGGAAACCCAAATTTGACTCAGGAGGGTCACCAAGGCTACTATCACACCTCAGCAAATGATGCCAACAGCTCTGGAATGCAACTGGGACTACAGGGGAAGCATGTCTGGGGGCATCTAACATGCCCAAGTCACAGTTTTACCCCACTATCACAGACCATCAACTAGACACTTTCCATCAAAGACACACACATAAAACAACCAAAATAGTGGGTGCATATTGATAATACCAATATTAGGCATACATTATATGTAATAAAACCAAAGACCAACATACATAGTGTGGCAACAGTTCACAGCGGTGTGTCCCACCTACTACCAACAAATATCCACATCTGGAATCCAGTGGAGGAAAGAGAGTCACAAATATTAATGAGCAATCCATAGATAGGGCTATTTTAAAGTGGAATAAACTTACCAATTCAGTACATCTATAAAACAGCCCTCAGCAGAACAAATACATCTATACTATGTATCCCTGCAAATTAGCAATGTTGGCTTACCTCTGGGCAGGTCTGGATACACAAAAACTTTTTTTTAAGTCTGTTGACTGTAATAGTCTACTTGATTATAATAGCTTGCATTATTCGAAATGGAAGAAGAATGGCCCATATTTAAATGAATTAGGAGAAATTGCATGAAAAACTCCGACTACTTTTCACAAATTCAAACTCTGGTTCAAAGAAAAATAATCCTAAGAAATTAGTTTCTGATGCCAGTAGACTTTCTCAACATGATTGGTACCGGGTATCTCCCATGATACCAACAGTTTACACTTTAATTTTCTTACTTCTTTTAGTTCATCACATAAATAAATAAGGGATTCTCTCAACAAACATTGGTCAATCCTTTTAAATGACCCTTTCTGAAAAAAGTTTTACCCTCAGTTCCATCAATTATGTTCAGGCGGGCTAAGACGCTATAAACTAGCTCCTAACAACTTAAGACCAAGCCAAAAATCTAGCATAAACTTGGTTGAGAACCCGGTGGTTGACACTTTCTGCCGTGGACACTCAAAGTGTAAATGCTGTCAGTCCATTACACACAGATTGCAGGAATTTGTATACTATTCTATAGGCGAAAAATTCACTATTAAACAATTTTTCAACTGCTATTCTTATGTCATATACCTTTTACAGTGTCCCTGTGGGTTACAGTATATTGGCAGGACAATTATGAGCCTGCATGAGCGTGTGAATAAGCACCGCTGTAATGTGGTTAATGGATATGTTAAGTACAGTGTTTCAAGACATGCCTGGAGCTATCACAGTTGCAAATGTGAGGACTTTAGTGTGATGCCTATAGATCACATTCTAGCAGACACACCTAACCGCTTCAGTGTCTTGAACAAGCGGGAGATGTATTGGATTTTTAAGATGGACACCATGATAACTATTGGCTTGAACAAATCAGTTGAGGATGTGTCCAAATAACGGTCATAGATCAGTACGGATTTTGTTTGATATATGTATCTTCCTTCCATAAATCCCCTGTCCGCCAATAGGAAATTTTCTGGACTTTAATTTGTATGTGTATGTATATATACTATATATATATATATATATATATATATATATGTGTGATTATGTAGGAATCTATGGATAGGAATTAGAGATGAGCGAGTACTGTTTGGATCAGCCGATCCGAACAGCATGCTCGCATAGAAATGATTGTACATAGCCGGCACACGGGGGGTTAAGCGGCCGGCCGCCATCAAAGCGGAAGTACCAGGTGCATCCATTCATTTCTATGGAGCGTGCTGTTCGGATCGGCTGATCCGAACAGTACTCACTCATCTCTAATAGGAATCTATCCATGCTGGAGCATCGGAGCATGTGGTGCTCCTGGTGTGGTATGTGGCTACGCACCATTTTGAAAGCGCACATGGGCGTCCTCATTATCCCTTTTGAGAGACTATACATGGGTCAGATTACTGGCCGTGTTACTCCTACTGGTCTCTTCAGATAAACCTGCCCAGAGGTAAGCTGATATTGCTAATTTGCAGGGATACATAGTATAGATTTATTTGTTCAGCTTAGGGCTGTTTTATAGATGTAGTGATTTGGGAAAGGTCATTCCCACTTTAAAATAGCCCTAGCTATGGATTGCTCATGAATAGCTGTGAGTGTCTTTCCTCCACTGGGATTCCAGATGTGGATATTTGTTGGTAGTAGGTGGGACACACCGCTTTTAATTGTTGCCACACCACACTATGTATGTTGGTCTTTGGTTTTATTACATATGATGTATGCCTAATATTGGTATTTTTAATATACATCCAATATTTTGGTTGTTTTATTGGTATCTTTGATATCGGTGTCTTTGATATCGCTATGCCTGTTTTGCTTATTAAGAAAATCACATTGAGTTATGTTATATGGTGAGATTATGTGTTATTTTTAAAGTTTGATATTATTTCTTGATGATAAGATTATGATCTATTTTGTACATGTTATTTTTTAGGTTTGATATTGTTGCACTTGATAAAAGGAAACCCATCCCCGAAACGCATTGTGCCCTGTACTTTTCAATACAGAGATGTGGTTTGCTTCTATTAATGACCTAGCATTCCTTTATTCCTAAGGGCGCAATCGCTCCAGTTTTGAGTTTTTTATTCCCTTGCTTCCTTATGAATTATTGACGTCTGTTTTTTCCTTTAGCTTTGGACCCGTTTGCTGCCACCCCCACCTATTCCTAACTTATATGTTGTTGTGACTATTTCAGAACATACTAAGGTGGGGGGCCATCTTGGTCATTATCATTATCTATCCAATATCTGAAATTCGGTTGTCCGACACATCTACACTATCTTTGCCGCTCGGTGTCTAATCTTTGTTTTTGTGAGCATTAGAGTACAAGTGGGGGAGTCGCGGCAAATAGCTGAGATAGTAACTGGACATTGCAGATGAGCTGGATGTGGGCCAAAAAGCAAGCACAGTAAATATTAACTTGTCACAGCTGTAGCAGTAAATGGGGTGCTCTGTCCAATAAGGACTCAGTAGCAACTCCAGGAGCACCCTCTTGGTGCAAGGAACGTAGTATAAAAGCAACAAGTTCAAAATGGCCACCAGTAGCAGGTCAAAAGTGTATGTGCTCAATGGCTATAGTGGCTTGCAGTAGTCAGAATAGAGGAACTCTAGGGGGGGGGAAGAGGTGAAGAACAGTTACCCTACTTTGTGCACTAGGTAGCAGCAAACACCATGGAAAATGCAGTGCAGTGTAGGAGCAGTAGTTATATACCTGTATTGATGCAGAAGATCATCCATTGATGCACAGGTCCCAGGCTCAGAACTGAGAGACATCTGCAGTGGGTTGTAAACGCTGTGTGAGACTTCAACAGAACAGCTAGCTGGACGGTCAAACAATGGTGGTAGATGTTGGACCCCCATTGATCAGATATTGATGATATATATTGATAAAAGAACACCAATATATAAGTCCTAGAGATCATATTCCTGGTCTACTGGAAATGGTTTCTATTACCTTAAATACTGTGCATTCTGAAGAGGTGGTGCTTACTACAAAGAGCGTAGCAATTCTTGTGCTAGCTATTAAAGGAAAGCCCCGCCACCATTCCCTGGTATCTAACTTCCTTGCTGCTATACAGAGACTTGGCAAAAGACAGTGGGCAGCAAGTAAGGGCCCCTTCACACGGAGTAAACGCGCCGCGCATTGTGGCGCATTTACGGCGCGTGTACGCCGTGTTTTTTTACGGTGCGCGATTACGCCGCGTTAACACCGCATTTACGCGGCGTTAATGCGGCGTAATCGTGCACCATAAAAAAACGCGGCGTACACGCGCCACAATGCGCGGCGCGTTTACTCCGTGTGAAGGGGCCCTTAGAGTAAAAGAAGACACCTAGAGGCCAGTGCTTGGAAGACATTTTTCAGCACAAAAACACCATTTTAAAGTCATTTGCACTTTGGATGGTGATCACATTCGCTATCATAAGAAAATAGGTTAAGTGAGACAGCAGTGACAGTCGATCAGGGGACTTGATTTTGGTAAAACTTGAAAATCATGAAACTTGTTATTGTCCATGAGAAGTCCTTCACTAGACTTCATATTGATTTGTTTTTTGATGTATTTATTTTTAAATGCAGATTCTTCATATTTGACACAGTGGAATATGGTCTGTATGTACTGGACCATATCGAGGTATTAGTAGCCAAAGCTTATAACAAGAAGTTGCCTCTGACTAACCCGTAAACTACTGTAAATGACTAGGAGAAAAATTAGCAGTCTCCCCAATATTGTCCTAGTACCCTGTTTTCCTACATCTGTGGTATATTTGCACAGATGAGCCAACGGCTATCAGTTCATATTGTACTTGGTCTTACAATCTAGGAGGGAGCAGATAAATCAGTTATATATGACTGGCAGTGGCTTTTTCCCCATATTGACATTGTCTCCTGACTTTTGAAGCACAGTTCAGTACCACCATAGATTTTGTACAATTTATTCCAACTCTGGAACCTTTGTAATAATTTGATAAGTAATAATGACAGGAATGATCTCTGGGGTCACTCATGTACTAATGTACATTATATTAAACTTTTCCCACTGAACTAAATGTGGGGAGTGTTAAATATTATTTAATTATTCATGGTATCAAAGAAAACAAAAGGGACACCGAGCAAAACTTATAGTGTGGCAAATTATATCCTTAGAACAAGATGTCACAGATTAAACGTGATAATTGACCACATGGCCTCTCACCTGCTGTGGTTGTGAATGACGTCCATAACCACGTGAAACGTTTAACACATAGGCACAGGTGGAGGGAGCAGCACGCTGTTGTCCCGAGACCCGGAGAAAACAATGGTAGACAGAGGACATGTCTACCTGAAGGAGATACTGCTGAAGCCCTGGGCAGGGAAAACTGTAAGTATAGCAGTTCATGCACTTGAAGAAGGGCTGTGTATTGCCCGAAACGCAGTGTATCTAGTAGCGTTGTGCTTTTATTGTTCCAATAAACTTCTACATTCTACTTTGACCTGCAAGCGCTGTCATCACTGCTCCTTCCTCCTTCCAATATTCATGGTATGTGAGGGTTAATCCTATTCTGCTGACAAAGCACTTCTATCTTAGAACACATTATAATACTTAGAATTAAATCGGAGAAAATAATACATAGTAAAAAAAAAAAAAAAACCAACACCGTAAGTATGATTATGCTGAACATTTCTAGATGTACAGATGTGTTCACCCTTAACTTGTTGTAGCTTAGCTTTGGCTTTAGTTTTTCCTGAAACCAGTTCAATATACTTTCCATTCACAACGTATTAACAAAGGCTGAAGTTCACAACTGAACCACTCAGTGGCCGCACAAAGAATATCATTTTTAGATAAAGTCACAAAAATGTTGTGAGAAAAGTTGTTGTTGAATCAAAAAGAAAGGTAAGGAAAGACACATCTGCAATTGAATCTTACAAAGATTTTCTATATGAAGACATCAGGCTTATCAGGGGGCCAGGATACTTCTGCTGTTTACCAAACATTTTCTGGCCGCCAGCAAAAAACAAAAAGAATATCTTTCTGTAGACGGTTTGTGAAAACCTACATTATGCAAGATCCCATTGTATTATTCACTTTCAGGCTAAGGCCCCATGTAGCGAGACGATGCGGAAAAAAATGCAGCATTTTTCAAAGTATTTTTCTCAGTGTTTTTCTCTGCAGACTTTCTACGCTTATTATAGCTATATGGAAAACACCAGCATTTCTGCAGGTATAATTGACACGTGGGTGTATTAGAAAATGCAGCTTTCCCCTGTAGATTTTTTTCTGCAATGTGTGGATTTAATAAGCCAAAATCCCACTCACTTTGCAGGTACTGTAAAAAGAAGTGTTTTTTGCAGCATGGGGCTGCAACCTTAATCAATGTCCATGTCATTTGCAATAGGTTAACCCTTATAGTTTAGCTAAAAACAGATGCTTTTTTAAAAGTTGGAGCTGATTGTAAGTTTATTAAACTACTGAAAGTTGTCTCATGCATACAAATTGCAAAAAGGGTTAACTATTAATTGTCTGCAAATTTAAATACGATTATGTTCTTGGTGATTTTTTTTTTCCTAAGGGTGTACAAATTGAACTCATTGTGTCTCTCCTGATAGGATTTATGCTTTATATTTTTTATACTCAGACCCCAAAGTATAATAGGTAGAGTCTCAGAGGAGGTGAAATAAAAAAAAACATTCATACTCCCCTGTCTGTTACCTCTTTTGGGTCTCCTCATGGTATCCAGCACTCTCCTGGTAATGCCACTGCTAAAGACCTGTGATTGAGCCATCAGTGTTCACGTGAGCATAATGCGTATCATGATGTGTGGCATGTCCACATTACCACTTACAGACCTCAGCAGTGACCTGATGTCACCAGGGAGGCCAAAAGAGAACACCAAACACTGGGAGGAGGCCCAAAATAGGTATGGGATGGTGAGTATGAATGTTGTTTTATTAATTTTATTACACCTCTCCTGGGTCACCACCTGTAGAAGAGAACCCAGAGTATAATAACGTCACTTTCACTTTGATATAACTACGTTGCGTCTGCCTTAGAAATCTCTGAATAGGATATATAGGTTTTATACAATATTTTTAAAGACAATTTAAAGTGGGGTTCATACCAAAACTGACACAAAATAAATCTTGGACCATAGCCACCCGAATCCAAAACAAAATGAATCCTGTTAGGGTTGCTCATTTCTACCCTTAACAATTGTTGTAACCAGATTTTCCCTCCCATTTTATTTTACTTATTATAGGTGGGATCTCCAGAACTTGACAATATTTCAGAGCTTGTCTCACCAGTGCCTATACAGCAGACCCACAATTTCTTTATCTTTCTCCTGGTTATATCTCTGGTTATAAAACATGATACTTGCTTCTCTGCTCCCTGCATGCATTATCTGCTCATTAGGAGGTTGTGTGATATCAAGTCAGCTTAGAGCCTTCTAAAGTCCTGGCATAGAACTGCCAACATGATACTCAGCAGGTTCCTTCTCCCCGGGTGCATTAGTTTACATTTAAAAACATTGAACTCATTATTTGGACCATTTATCCCATGAAACTAGATCTTTATCTATTACAAACCCTGCCAGAAATGTTAAACCTATTACACACTTTTGTGTTATCAGCAGATAGGCATACCTTACCTACTAAACCAGGGGTCCTCAAACTGCGGCCGCGGGCCACATGCGGCCCACAGGCACTTCTGTCTGGCCCCGCCGACAATGCCGGCAGGCGTGCATTTATAATGAAGCTCCTGGGGAGCTCGGGCCAGGCCATGGAGCACACTTCACTTTACCTATTGGAGGGCACCACTCCCGATGTCTGTGCGACCTGCTCTGCCTCCGGCCCACTGTTTAAAAAGTTTGAGGACCCCTGTACTAAACCATTAACACCACCACTCTGAAATCTTCTCATCAGCAAACTGCAGATCCACTGAACTATCCAGGGATTATTTACCTAACAGATCTTTTTTGGGGCCCTGTATGAAAGGCTTTAGTGCAATAAAAGGTGATATACATGATGCCACCTTCATTCTACCTTCTAATAAAGGGGCTTTACAAGAGAAATACCCATACTGATTAGTTAGAATAGTCTACAAGAATTGGCTTCTAAAATTATTAGAAAATTGACTTAGATCTATCTAGAGCTAACAAGTATTTTGAAATATTGTATCCTAGGGCCACTGTGCTTCTCTATTAAACCGTACTAGGTCTCTTCTCCTTAAGATATCTTGCATATACAATGGTTGAGTTGTCTTTAATAGAGATGGGCAAACAGTAAAATATTCGATATTCGTTGCGAATAGACCCTCAATATTCGACTATTCGTACGAATATCGAACCCCATTATAGTCTATGGGGAAAAAATGCTTGTTTCAGGGGAACCCACTCTTTGACTCAGGAGGGTCAACAAGTCTACTATGACACCCCAGCAAATGATGCCAACACCCTGTTATGCAACTGGGACAGCAGGGGAAGCATGTCTGGGGGCATCTAACATGCCCAAGTCACTGTATTACGTTGGGACCCCTGTCAGCTTGCGATATGGTTGAAGCTAATCAGGCAATCAAAGAAAAATAACTAGGATCAAGAACCTGGGTTCAAATCCTGACACCAGAGTTCCTAGTAGCTCAGTGAGAAGATCTACTGCCTCGGACACAGGAGGTTCTGGGTCCAAATCCAGAAAAACAGTGTATAACATAACATTAAAGATTCTACCAGCTTCTTTAAGCCAGATGAAGTCTCAATGCTCCTATTTCTTCAATATATACCTACTAGCTTCTGCCCGCGACTTCGTCTGGGGGTTGTTGTTGGCGATGAGCCACTAATAATTAGCCAAATGTGGTTGGCAGTGATCCGCCTGTGTCCGCGTGTTTGCTCTGCTACATCTGTGCATATGTGCAGCAGCCCCAGCTGTATGCACATCCGTATGGAGAGCAGAGCAAGCTGTGGTACTGCACTGCCTCAGCTTGGCTACATAGGGCAATTCTGTGTTAAACACGGCTGAATGGCTGCTGGTGAAATTTGACACAGTTTGTCCTCCCCCAGCACAGTCCGAAGACCATATGCCCCTGTGTTACGCACACAAACTGCTAGTGCGCTGCCTCAGCTCTGCTACATCTGCTGATTTAGAATACAGACTTGTATTGTGTGAGAGTGTCTGAGCAGCTTGTGTGTTAAACACGGCTGAATGGATGTTGCTGAAATGTACAACAGTTTTCCCCCTTCCCCCATCCGATCCAGACCAACAGATTCCCCATCCTACTTACTGAAACTCTACAGCCGATATACTCCTCTTGTCCAGACACAGCCTGTATGTTCTGTAGTCTCCTGATCTTCTATGAGACTCCATTGTGTTCAGCTTGCACACTGTCCGATTCCCTCCTGTTTAGCTCCGCCCCCAAATTAGTGTGTAGCTCCGCCCACCACATAGCGTGAGCCTATGGGATGGCTGAAGGGCCTGTGATGTTATCAAAGGTCCTCAAACATAGTGTGTGTGTGTAAATTCGTGCTTAACAGTCATGGAGTGATGTCATTTACTGGGATAAAAAGTAGCCTATATTTTAATCGTGGTTCCTATCTATCTATGTGCCAAATTTCAGCCAAATCCGTTCAGCCGTTTTTGCGTGATTGAGGAACAAACACACCAACAGACAAACATCCAAACGTACAAACTTTCACATTTAGAATATTAGTAGGATTCCCATAATTTCCATAATATATAAACTTAAAAAATAATTATATTTAATATCTTAAAATTCAAATGACTGTTCTCTTCAGTTGGATCATATTATTTCATTCTCATCTGATGAAAATAACATGCTATGACCATGATGAAAATAACAATCACACCAGACTTGCTGAAACTGTATAAACTGTTCCAAGCAGACTCTACAGGGGGACACAAACTCTTAACATAGCTTTGCCTGATAATTAGACTGGTTTCTGTCACGCAGTACTAAGTTTACACACCTCAGCCTTACTTCAGCCTTGGGGTTCTCTTTATTGGGGAGAATATAGAAAGGATTCTAAAGCCTGATTCACATCTGCCATTCTGTTCCCTTATCCGCATGAAATATGCAAATAGAAAAGTCCTGAAAACAGCACTTATTCTCCACATTTTAGTGCGGAAACCATAATCTGTGCGCCATCATAATCTATGGGGTCTATGAGTTTCCTTAGGTATCTGTTTTTTTTATGCAGATAGGTTTACATTCAAGGAGTCCCCAAGCGGACTCCCAGAACAGAAACCCGAAGGCCGATGAGAACCGAGTCTTACATTGCGGGCAGAGGTAGTTCTGCGGTGATGATGTGTTGAGGCATCATGGGATTGATAGCAAACCACAGAGTATATGAGTGCAATATCCATAAAATTGCAGAGCATAAAATATAAAAAGGCGACGTAGTGCAAGTAACATTTAGGTAATGTCTATATTTAATCCATGTTGTTTATATCAAAAAATATTTTCTCTTAAGAAAGCTATTAGGACTTTTTTCCATTTGAAGAGAAGTTTGATATAATACCAACATATATATGTTTGTAGCTTCCAAGCTCCAGCACGGCACAGTTAGCTCAATGTCAAAACATCAGTCCTCATGGAGTTTGTGAACTTTCCAAATAATAGCTTCATTTCAGAGAAGTGTTATCTTCTTGCATGGTTACCACTTAACCCTTATCCAGCGGGGAAAAGAGAGCTTTATTTAGCTCATTACCAAGGCAGTTCAGGTATTAACATTCATGCATTTGCCGAAGAAGAGATTCATTTCTTTCGTCATTGGGGTATTGTCTGTGATAACAGACAGGCTATTCTGGACTCACTGCTGGTACACATGGGATTTTAGTTTACGCATTTAACATCTTTATTAAAATCCCTTAAAGAAATTGTCCAGCTTTATCACTCCACTCTGGAACGCCATGTGCTGCTGCCATTATCTCTTAATGTCTCTTGAGGTGGCTTTGCTCACTGAATGTACTTGAACTTTTCTTTCTTTTTGAAATCTGTGCCAAATATTGTAAATGCATGTAAGCTTGTTTTTGCAGTTGTCCTTGGTTACACAGGGTTGGAATACATCACGGGCAAAATTAGAAATTGGGAGGACCATCACAAATGTGCTTCAATGTGTGCTTAACCCTTTAAAGGCACAGGGTAGACTGCATTGCAGTCTATGGGTAATTAATTACCTAGCTATTGAGGCCTGTCACGGCCAAGTCTCAATAGCTATCTTTATATGACAGGAACAGGATGGTTCATACAATCTCACCGCATGGGATCTGTCCCGCACCAGAATAGGTACTGGGGCAGAGGGGGGAACTCCAGAAGGGATGTCAGGGGCACAACAGAAAGTAATGCCCGCAAACACAGTGAACCCTGATTGTTGGCATTAACATTGAGTTCCCCTTGTGTAAAACAGGCCTGTCACTTATAGCGTTTGTTCTGAGACCTGATGTTGGCAAGGGGTTAATATGAGTTTGAAACAGTTTGTCTTTTGATAACTTTCAAAGATTTTTCAGTAAAACCCGTCAAGCTTTAGCAAAGTGAGAAATATAATTGAATATATAATCTTTCAGCTGTTATGTTTCATTAGCATCTTGTATTGCATTTGTGACCATTTAACTGTAGAAAATATAAATTTTAGTTTTTCTGTCTCAAAAGCTCCACACGACTCACTTGGTAGGTTGTATAAGGACAAGCTAAAGTAATTCTGTTACTGTAATGCAGCTGAATAGCAGATACTTAAGATGTTTTTTAGGTAACTCTTTAAACTGTAAAGTAATTACTCTTTTATATATGCTAAAGTAAACAATAATGAATTAACATAATGTGCTTGTCAAGTGCTAACAATAAATTAAGCACTCTAGTGTTTAATGCTTGTGCTGAAGGCTACAAATGAAACAGCTAAAATAGAAAGCATATACTAGAATATAGGAAAGACAGAAGGACGCAGAATCGCCAAGGACGGCACCTGTTATTTATTTGTGCTAGATGTGTTTGATTACATTTCAGAATTTCCTTTTTATTACTCAGTGTGACACCTCACAATGTCTGCTTAACTGCACTCAGGGACTGGACCACCTGCAATTTCACTTTTGGAAGTAAAAGAACTGATTGGCTCGCTATGTGGTGGCCTACAAAACCCCATTTGACTGCAACCAAACAGATAGTAGAGGGAATTTAGTATTCTCACTATGCAGAAAACTGAAGTGACTGAGGTAAAACAGTACTGAGTGTATTGAGCGGAACCAGGCCCCAGAGGTCTTCGCCAGAGCTCCTGATGGTGGAGTTGAACTTGTTAAGCTCTTGGACCCAGAACCACAGCCACCCACAGATAGTCACACACACAGTTTCTTCACCCACTTCACCCCTGAGTTGGTGAAGAAACAGTAGAAGCTGGTTGGCAGAGTTCAGTGCAGTACAAAGGATTGCCAGGGGATGGCGGAAGCACTGTGGAAAGTCATACAGGTCGGGTCGGTACACAGGAGGTCACGCAGTATCCAGGGGTAGTCAGGATGTAGTCAAACTAGCTGGGTTGGTACATAGGAGATCACGAGGTAACAGAGGGTGCACCAGAAGAGTAGTCAGAGGAGCTAAGTCATACACTGGAGGTCATGAGGTATTCAAATCACAGGTCAAAGAGAGGTGGTCTATGAGGCAAGCAGGGTCATACACAGAGGCCTGGAATCCCCCGCAGGCTATTACGGAGGTTCCAGCCCTCCTCCTTCAGGGACTGGAAGCACCGTACACGACACTTGAAGTAGAGCAGCCTGGAAGCCTCTGAGCATTACAGCGGAGACTCCAGCCCACACTTTAACAGCTATACAATGCTCAGATCCCATATAATATATCTAATGCCCACATATCATGTTTGGTGCCCAAACAATGGCATGCAGGACAAAATATTTCTTTGCCTGCTAGTTCTAAGACAAATTAAAAAAGAATTACAAGTGAGTCAGAAAATGTACAGTATAAGGGTGCATTCACACGATGTAATGTGCAGTGTGATCTGGCACGTATACGGCGTGTCAGAGTTTGCACGCCGTAAAAGCTCCCATGGATTTCAATGGGGGTTAGGATCATATACGCCGCGTTATTTTGCGGCCGTAATTTTGAGGCTCACGCTGCACGTTACATCGTGTGAATGCACCCTAAGAAGGCAAAACAAAATGGAAGACTAAAGAATTAAGCATCAATCACTGTGTTGCATTTTTACGTGCAGTTTTTCAACACGAAAAGGGACAAAGCAACTATTAGAAAATGTGTAAAACATATGGAAAATGAAGTGTAAAGCATGTACGCAGTTTTTTTTCTTCTTATGTGCATATTACGCCAGAATTCTGGTGTGTTTTTATTAGTTTATTGGCCCCAAATTGTGCGTAAGAGAGTTCACACACTAAAGTGACCCATTAGGAGACATGAGTGGCCATAAGACTATTTAAAGAACATTTCTATACCATTCTAATACAAATCAGATAGCTTTCAATTAAAGAACACACATAGTCAGACTAGTCATTCCCCAGACAACAAGACTTTTGCCTTTTAATATAATGTATGCGCTATTCAGTGCTTCTAATGTGCTGCTTGACTGACTGATTCATTTGTTTTTGTTTGATTTTCTTTCTTTTTTTAACTGAACAGTCAGGTAAAGTAAGATAACACATACTGTGTTCAAGTGAAAATTACTTTGCCTTTTCTCAAACTCCCACAGGCAACTGAATCAATATATTTATTGCACCTTTTGCTGTACGTCTGAGCTGTTTGCCTGTATTAACTAATTTCAAAGCTTTGGCCTGAAGGAAGTTTCCAGTTCTCATGGTAGCTTCCAAAGGCCACCGTGTTGATTTCTGTACATTTAACAACAAGCCTATTGCATTAATATTACTGCACAAATACTTTATTTCCTCTTATGAATCTACATAGCAAATCAAGACTTACAGACTTTCAGCCTTTTGTACCTTCAATATAGCCAAATCATGCAACGAAAACACAAGGATTTTCTCAAGTATTATTGAAGTTTTTGTAAAACTTAGATAACCCGCAGGCGCAGACTTTTTACTTGTTTGTTGCATTTGTTGTAAATGTTGCAATCAATAGTCTTTTGGTAGATTTTATAGACTCACAGAAGGTTGTACATATACATGTTGATTTCTCTTTTTACTCTTGTTTCAAACTATAGATATACTAGCAGGAGGACCCAGCTTCGCACGGGTATATTTAATTTTTTGTCTGTGTAGTGGCCCCATAAGAATTGTCAAATTTTGCACTGGTGTATTCTGTATATCGTTTTTGTGTGTCCATTAGCATCATGTGATCATGTGTATCTCATTTCGAAAATCAGTGAAAAACCTGCGATCGGTTGTTATGGAGACCTGGAGTAAAGCTGTGTGTATTTGACCTTGTGTAAAAGTGTCATTCACAGCGCCCTGCCCCTTTAAGGCTGACATAAAGTAGTGAAGAAAAATGGCTGGGTTGCTATGGAAACCTGGAGTAAAACGCTAGTATTTGGTTCTCAGTCAAGAGCCATGTATCTAATCCTTCAGCGTGTGGTACTGTATGCTGACACACCTATCTATTCCACTGGCATGTGGTACTGCGTGGAGTGGTGTGTATCTAATCCTCCAGCGTGTGGAACTGTGTGCAGATGTGCATATATAATCCTCTGGGATGTGGTACTGTGTGCTGACTTGTGTATGTAATCCTCCAGCATGTGGTACTGTGTGCAGACGCATGTGTCTAATCCTGCGGCATATGGTACTGTATACTGACATGCGTATCTAATCCTCTGGCGTGTGGTTCTGTTTGCAGACGCGTGTATCTAACCCTCCTCGTGTGGTATTGTGTGTAGTAGTGTGTATCTAACCCTTGGCCTTGTGGTTTTGGGTGCAGTGGCGCGTATCTAATCCTCCATTGTTTGGTATTGTGTAAAGATGTGCGTATCTAATCCTCTGGCGTGTGGAACTGTGTGCAGACGCGGATATCTAATCCTCTGGTGTGTGGTACTGTGTGTAGACACACGTATATAATTCTCCCCCGTGTGGTACTGTGTGCTGAGACACATATCTAATTCTTTGGCGTGTGGTACTGTGTGCAGAAGCATGTATTTAATCCTCCAAAGTGTGGTACTGTGTGCAGATGCACGTATGTAATCCTCCCCTGTGTGGTATTGTGTGAAGAGGTGCGTATCTAGTCTTACGGCATGTGGAACTGTGTGTAAAAGCATGTATCTAATCCTGCGGCATGTGGTACTTTGTGCAGACGCATGTATCTAATCCTCTGGCCTGTGGAGATGTGTACAGATGCGAGTATCTAATCCTAGGGCATGTGGTACTGTGTGAAGACATGCATATCTATTCCTCCGGTTTGTTGAAGTGTGTGCAGATGTACGTATCTAATCCTCCCCTGTGTGGTATTGTGTGAAAAGGTGGGTATCTAATCCTCCCCCGTGTGGAACTTTGTGCAGACACACATATCTAATCCTTCAGTGTGTGGAACTGTGTGCAGACATGCATATAAAATGCTCCCCTGTGTGGTAGTATTGTGTGCAGATGCGCATATCTAATCCTACGGCATGTGGCACTGTGTGCAGACATGCATATTTAATCCTCTGGTGTGTGGAACTGTGTGCAGATGTGTGTTTCAAATCCTCTAGCATGTGGTATTTTGTGCAGATGCATGTATCCAATCCCCCGGCGTGTGGTAATATGTGCAGATGCGCGTATCTAATCCTCTGCCACGTGAAACCTTGTGCAGACGCATGTATCTAATACTATGACGTGTAGAACTGTGTGCAGACGTGCGTATCTAATCCTCTGGCATGTGGTACTGTGTGTAGACATGCGTATCTCATCCTCCCCCATGTGGTACTGTGTGCTGAGACTGTCTAATTCTTTGGCATGTGGTACTGTGTGTAGAGGCATGTATTTAATCCTCCAAAGTGTGGTACTGTGTGCAGATGCACGTATGTAATCCTCCCCTGTGTGGTATTGTGTGAAGAGGCGCGTATCTAGTCCTACGGCATGTGGACCTGTGTGTAAATGCGCGTATCTAATCCTGCGGCATGTGGTACTGTGTGCAGACGCGTGTATCTAATCCTCTGGCATGTGGAAATGTGTGCAGACGCGTGTATCTAATCCTACGGCATGTGGTACTGTGTGCAGACATGTGTATTTAATCCTCTGGTGTGTGGTACCGTGTGTAGACGCATGTATCCAATCCCCCGGCGTGTGGTAATGTGTGCAGACACGCATATCTAATTATCCGCTGTGTGAAACTGTGTGCAGACACGCATATCTAATGATATGGCATGTGGTACTGTGTTCAGACGCGTGTATCTAATACTATGGCGTGTAGAACTGTGTGCTGAGTCGCATATCTAATTCTTTGGCGTGTGGTACTGTGTGCAGACGCATGTATCTAATCCTCCAAAGTGTGGTACTGTGTGCAGACGTACGTATGCAATCCTTCCCTGTGTGGTATTGTATGAAAAGGCGCGTATCTAATCCTATGGCATGTGGAATTGTGTGTAAAGGCGCATATCTAATCCTACGGCATGTGGTACTGTGTGCAGACGCATGTATCTAATCCTATGGCGTGTACAACTGTGTGCAGATGCACGTATCTAATCCTCTGGCCTGTGGAGATGTGTACAGATGCGAGTATCTAATCCTAGGGCATGTGGTACTGTGTGAAGACACGCATATCTAATCCTCCGGTGTGTTGAACTGTGTGCAGATGTACGTATCTAATCCTCCCCTGTGTGGTACTTTGTGCAAACACACATATCTAATCCTTCAGTGTGTGGAACTGTGTGCAGACACGCATATCAAATCCTCCCTTGTGTGGTAGTATTGTGTGAAGAGGCGCATATCTAATCCTATGGCATGTGGAACTGTGTGTAGATGTGCCTATCTAATCCTACGGTATGTGGTACTGTGTGCAGACATTCGTATTTAATCCTCTGGTGTGTGGGACTGTGTGCAGATGCGTGTATCTAATCCTATGGCATGTACAACTGTGTGCAGACGCGCGTATCTAATACTACAGCATGTGGTACCTTGTGAAGACATGCGTATCTAATCCTCCGGTGTTTTGAACTGTGTGAAAACGCGCATATCTAATCCTATGGCGTGTACAACTGTGTGCAGACGCACGTATCTAATACTACGGCATGTGGTACTGTGTGAAGACATCCATATCTAATCCTCTGGCACTTTGAACTGTATGCAGATGTGCGTATATGATCCTCCCCTGTGTGGTATTGTGTGAAGAGATGCGTATCTAATCCTCCCTGTGTGGTACTTTGTGCAGACACACGTATCTAATCCTTCAGTGTGTGGAACTGTGAGCAGAGCCACATATCGAATACTTGGTCGTGTGGTACTGTGTACAGATGCATGTATCTAATCCTCCCCGTGTGGTATTGTGTGAATAGGTGCATATCTAATCCTATGGCATGTGGAACTGCGTGTAGACGCACGTATCTAATTCTACGGCATGTGGTACTGTGTGCAGACGCGTATATCTAATTATCTGGTGTGTAAAACTGTGTGCAGAAGCACGTATCTAATCCTCCCCTGTGTGGTATTGTGTGAAGAGGCGCATATCTAATCCTATGGTGTGTACAACTGTGTGCAGACACGCGTATCTAATCCTCTGGCGTGTGGAACTGTGTGCAGATGCGCCTATCTAATCCTCTGGTGTGTGGAACTGTGTGCTGATCTGTGTATCTAATCCTCCGATGCGTGTATCTCAGTTTGGATATTATTGTTGGATTGTGCATGTGGAGTGACCTGTGTATTGCAGTTGGAATATGAGTGAAAGACTTGCAGGTTTGTATTGCCTAAGGGAGGGGGGGGGCATTGTGTTGGGAATGCTGTATCTCAGCAACAATACTTCCAAGCGAGTTGGAGTCTCGTCTTAAACCTTCCCGGATACCTGAAGTATCTCTGTACCAAATTTGGTGAAGATCGGTCCTGTCGTTTGGTCCCGCATAAAGAACAGACAGACAGACAGACAAGAATTCATTTTTATAAGATAGAGAGATTGTTCAGGTTCAAGAGGACTACCTTTACCAACTCCAACTCTTTTCATTCTTCAATAGGTGCCACTCGTGATTCTGGCTCAGCTGGAATTTTTCTCTAGACCTTACCATTCCTTACAATTAGTTCTAGCACCCAATATGCTAATTAAGATCTGTACTGTATATTCCAGCCTAGGACCTAAGTAGCATAATGTTGGCTCAGAAGCAGAGGGAACTAGAGGAAAATTTCCAACAATGTCCATTGTGTCATCTTTCTTTACAATTTAGTTTTGTATGTTCATATGCTTACTATTACCTTCTCCATGTTGTTCAAATTCATAATACCATTCGCAAGGATTTTTTAGAATCCATATTGTTCTTTCATGTGATCCATTAGTATATGGGAGTACTCTCTTATTTTTATGATATTTATTATTTCTCAGAAAGCATTACAGTTTGTATAATTGTAAATTCAGTTATGTTCCTTGAATCATTTTAATGAATATAGATTATTCTACAATGAAAAAATCCAATGTGTGAGAATAGTAATTAGGGGCACTATAAACTTAACACTTTAATCCCTATAAGAGGATCTAGACTTCATTGCAGCAAGCCACAAGATCGCTATATCTAGAAATAGGCCTGATCCTAGTGACAGCTAACCCAGATGGATCAAGAGACACTAGTGCACGGCATCTAAGGAACTAACAGAGATGTGATCAGGAAATAGGCTGAGGTCAGGGCTGACAGAGTCTGTGTGCGATGGCAATCCAGGCAAAGGTCAGGGTAAGTGGAGCAAGTACAGTATCAGTGTACAAACTGAGGTCAAACATGAGTACAGGAACATGTTAGCAGGAACATCTATCAACTAGGAAATAAAACTGCTGAGGTATGTTCTTGTGTGGAAGGGAGTGTGGAAGTGGAGTTCCCCTTTCTGGGGTGCAGGAGGCTTGTTCAGTTTGGTTCTTTGCTTAGAGCTTTTTGTTGCTCTGTGTGAACACTGCTCTATTACCACTCCTCTATTTCCACCACCCCCATCTCCTGCACCTTGTTTCCCTCTGTCCATCAAATAGTTAATCTTATCATTGCATGTGTGATTGAAAGCCTGTCTACCAATCAAGTCTGGGCAGGTCCTGGATTTCCTATATACAGATCATCAGACTACACAAGTTCTCTGGCTTACTACTTATAAAGTAGGCACAGTGAACACCGTAAAAACGAAGCCCATACGAAAGTCGCACAAATGCACTTTTTCTTGAAATCCACCCCATTCTGAATTTTTTTCCAGCTTCCCAGTACATTATATAGAATAATTAATCGTAGCATCATGAAGAAAAAAATTGTCCCGTAAAAATTAAGACCTCATATGGCTCTGAGAGCAGAAAAATAAAAAGTTATGGGGTTTGGAAGGGGGGGAGTCAAAAACGAAAATCAAAAAATGCCTTCAGCGGGAAGGGGTTAAAGAGCCCAAAGTGCTCACATAAGGCCAGGGCTAGATGACACAGGTTTTGAGAGTTAAATCCCCTTATGGTCTGTGCTAAGAATATGAATGCATATCAATAGACCATGAATATTTTGATTCTGGAAAATCCATTTGAACCTCTGGCAGGTGGAGGAACCATTTGTAAATTTGCTACAACTGTCTATATCGGACCAAAAGCAGTTGAAATTATTATTGATAATGTATTTATAATTCTTTGTTTTTTACTTTCCTGTTTTTATACATGTAATGACAATTGGTGAGAATAATATACTACTAAAAGCACAGTCACAATACACGTCAGTGTACCTGATTTACATTAGACTGATCACTGACATATTAATATCATTTGTGCACATTTCCTTCTTGTCATGTCAAACATTTTTGATTATCTTTACTAGCAACATTACTTTCTAATAACAAAAAAAAAAATTGGAATTTTTTTCCCTATTTCTTCTGTATTTTTGTTTGACCTGAATCTGCCAACAGAATCTGCGGTTTCAGGATTTTTTTTACTGATTATATGGTGTGAGATGGCTTTGCTTTCATGCCTTACAAAATGTATCTATGCTATAATAAAAACTAGTAATGAATTGTCGCACATTTGTGTTTAGAATGGAAAGTGTAGAAACATATTACCGCTTCTACCTTTGTTATTTTCATTGGTGGCTATAAAGAGCGTTATAAATATATTTTGATGCATTTATGGGAAACATTAACTAGAATTGTCCATTTGGAGCTTTTAAAATATCATAAAAGACACACAAAAAAAAATATTTGTCAGAATAGGAGGTGCCAGACATGCACAATATAAAAAAAATCTATGCTAACTTTAAAATAAATGAAATATTATTTATGTATTATTATTAATAATACATTATTATTATTATTATTATTATTATTATTATTATTATTATTATTATTATTATTATTATTATTATTATTATTATTAAATAGATATAAAATAATTAAAGTATACTGTACCTGACATTTGATGTGACTTTATAGGATAAGCTGCTATGTGTGTGCACATGAGGAGTAACACTATTTCTGCCCATTATATGATTTTTGTTCTGCAGTTTTCGGCAAAGCGCAGCAAAACAACAGAGAAATGTATCGCGTTTTTATCCGCAACATTTTTCATTGCAATCTCAAAGCTTTCTTCTGTGCACTTTCTGCCTCTATTATACCTATATGGAAAATGCCAGTGTTTCCGCAGGTATAATTGACATCTTGCGGTTTTAAAAAACGCAAGCTTTTTCGAAACCGCAGCTTTTGCACTGCTGTTTTTTTTTCCTGCAATGTGTAGATGGAATGAGCCAAAATCCCATCCACTTTGAAGGTAATGTAAAACGCAGTGTTTTCGCAACGTGGGGCTCTGGCCTGGTTCTATCAGTTTCTCCTTTGCATGCTAAATGCAGATATAGGCAGTACGGAGACTTACAAGTCATTCCTGCTCCGCTAGGGATTATGGGTAAAAAATATGCAAATCTATTCTCCTGGATGGAATTAGGAGAACAGAGTGCACTCTGTACACCACCCTATAGAGGGCAGCATCCTTAACATCATGAACGACTCAGTTATAAAGTCTTTTAATCATGATGTGGATTTAATCAGTATCCCTACGCTATGCTGAGGATGGCCCAATAGGCCGAAACAGCGTTGTCCATAGCTGGGAATCTGTTCCTTTTGGGACAGAAATACTGATTTGGCAATTAAATCCACATCATGATTAAAAGACTTTATATCTGAGTCGTTCATGATGTTAAGGATGCTGCCCTCTATAGGGTGGTGTACAGAGTGCACTCTGTTCTCCTAATTCCATCCAGGAGAATAGATTTGCATATTTTTTACCCATAAATGCAGATAAGCACACAGTAAGTAGAGAAGAATCTGCTTTTCCGCTACAGATTTTTTTTCTGCAATGTGTGGATGAGATTAGAAAAATTCCATCCACTTTGCAGGTACTGTAAAACGCTGCAGTTTTTAAGGATTTTTATTTTTCTTTGCAACATTTTCTGTGTGTACTGCACTTGTCAAAGATTTTGGAAATGCCAAGGCGGGGCAGAGGGCTGTCTTTTTTCTTCTGATGGTTGGACATCAGTGGGCTTTAGGGGCATGTAATCTGCAGTCTCACTGAAGCCCAAACTACAGATTACTTGCCCCTAAAGCCCTTTTCACCTCATTTGGACAGCAATAAAAATACATTTTTCTAAACTGCATCTCAAGCTCTGCAAGGCACAGTGTCTATCTTCATATGCTCTTTTTGCCTACTGACTCCCTTTAAGGCAGGTGATCCCCAGCTTTCAATCTTTGCATTGTTTTGGGTATAAAATCTGCAGCACTGGTCATGTTGTGCTGTAGGTTTTAGTCCCAGCATGTGGATTGAATGAGCTTTGTAGAAATCACACACACAATGCTGTGTCCAGCCTAAACATAGATTGTACTTCCAGCTCTTTTAAAAAAATGGATTTGTGCAAAATATTATTCTTTATAAATTGTTGTTTGTTAACTGAGTATTTATTTTGCCTGGAGTTTTCTTACTTACTTTAGCATTTCCATTTGCAGGTTCATTTGTTTGAGTGTCAAGGTGATTATCAGACTAATGTCATTGTCCTAAAAGAGGAAGTCTGGATTAAAAAAACTCATAAACTGAAAAAAAAACTATGGCAATAAATGTATAGACATAATCCCAACCATAAATAGTGTATAATGTATAGATTAGAGATGAGCAAACAGCATTCAATCGAGTACATGTTCGATCGGATATCAGGCTGTTCGAGATGTTCGATTGGAGTTGAACACCAGGTGGCAAACTCACTAAAAATTTGATTTCCCTCCCACCTTCCCTGGTGCTTTTTTGCACCAATAACTGCGCAGGGAAGGTGGGACAGGAACTACGACAATGGAGGCATTGAAAAAAAATCGGAGAAAAAGTAATTGGCTGGCTAATTCAGGTGACCTCCAATTTATACGAACAGTGGATTTAATATCCGATTCATATGAGACTGTGAACTATGTGATTGTGGGACAGGGACAAATGTACAGGCAGGGTTAGGTAGGGATTACCTTTATTTAGGTGGGAATGTCACTCACACAGCTCTTTGGGGCTCTATCTGGTCGGGATCCCTGTGAGCTTGCGATATGCGCGAGCTGACTTTTTCCCATAGGAATGCATTGCGCTGACTCAGCAGAGCTGAGTGTGCAGCAGGGTTAAGCACATCTCTGATGCAGCAGAGCTGAGTGTGCAGCAGGGTTCAGCACACACTCAGCTCTACTTCATCTCTGGTGTAGCAGTGCTGAGCGCACAACCAGCACTGCGACATCAGTCCCCTGCAAAACGAAGTTAAAGAGAAAGTCTGATCAGCAACTTCACAGTTCTTATAATAAACATTTGAAAGGCCATCGTGCCATGGGGATTTAGTCTCTGGAAGGTATTTAGGCTTGTCTGAGATCTCGTCTCCAGGGTTAGGGTTTATTAGCAAGCCAGCAGCTCCTGGTGACAATGTAGGGAGTTCACATCTATCCAGGTAAGAACGTAGGTGTTCTTTCCTATCTAATAAACAATAGACGGGAAAGAGCACCTACTTTCTTACCTGAGTTCTTACCTACATATAAATTGTCAGGGAGCAAGTATAGGTTAGTGTAATAAGCACCAAAGAAGCCTTTGATAGCTCTAGGGTGGTAAATAACTTGATCATCACTCTGGCAAAGTTCTTGGGAGACACAAAGAGACACAAAGCAAAATGTACTTGAGTGATCAGGGTGAATATCCTGCAGAAAGACGACCTCTACTTGGATAGATTTCAGTTTGTTGAGTGTCAGACAAATCTTTACATTGGAGTTAAGGCCCCTCCTAACGTTTAGTATGAGAAACAAAGCATTACTAGGATACCAGTGTGTGGTAACTGTAAGGGAAACAAAAAGAATTTACTAACAGAATTTTCAAATATTATTGACTGTTGAGAATACAAAGCAATTTTTATCTGTCAAAACACATCACAAAGCTGACTATCCATTTTGAGTCCATTATCAACATGCATGCTCACCTCTATTTATTTTACTATTTACTCTATTTGATATACAATGTGTCCAATCCCTCAAAAATGAATAGACTTATACACATCTGATCATCGGTCAATTTCACCAAACTCCTCATATGTTTGGCCAGCTTTAGTGTCATCAGTTTTACATGATTAATACGATATAATAAAAAATGAAATGAGAGTTTAATATACAGGTAAGTAATAGAAGTACATGAAAATAATTAAAACACAATGAGAAATTTATATCCATTTCACTATTGAAAAAAGCAAATAAAACAAGTTCAAGAGATGAACCCTACTTTGTATAGCATTTCTTTCCATAGTTAGATTACAATAATATATGCTGGGAATGCAATTGTGTTGATTAAAGATATGGGTCATGTACATTGTATTATATTAAATGAATGTACGGTTATTTCTCACATTCAGATCTGGAGAAATATATCCGTTTCCTTGTTTTTGTGAAGTTGCTATGCAATTAATATTACTATTTCTATACCCTTCAGATTTTATTACTCTGGAGAAATATATCAGAAAATGAAAAGCTCTAGCTTTGTATGGTAAAAGATAAAGAGATCATACATCACCTTATTAAAAACTTAATAAAATTAGAATTAAAAATTTTGCTGCAGTTGTCTCTTTTCTTCCCTCAGCAATGTTGTTTCCATCTAAAGTAGGTTAATCGTGTAAATTATAGGACTCGAATTTTTCAGACATGCAAAAAATACTTGTATAATAAGGTTTCTTGTATTGAAATTGAAGGCATAATAGTCAAGGACTTTGCTTCACAACAATAAAATGTGGCGCTTTTTTCCAGATTCCTTAGATTTATTCATAAGAAGTTATGCTTTAAAAACATGCTAGATCAAATGAGGTAAGAGAAACTGTAGAGAAGAGATATTACTCAACTATGCAAGAAGATGGGAGTGATGGTCACACCGTAAGATTTAAGATGAAAGTTGTAATGTCCCTACGCCACCCTCCGCTCGCATGCTGTGGCGCAGGAGTCGTGTACAGTTTGATTCTTTGCTTGGAGTTTCTCATTGCACTGTGTGAACACTGCTCTATTACCTATCTCTGTAATTTAATTTCCACCACACACATCTCATGCACCTTGTTTCCCTATGTTCATTAAATAGTTAATAGAGATGAGCGAGTACTGTTCGGATCAGCCGAACCGAACAGCACGCTCGCATAGAAATAAATGGATGCACCTGGTACTTCCGCTTTACCCCCCGCGTGCCGGCTACGTCCATTCATTTCTATGCGAGCGTGCTGTTCGGATTGGCTCATCCGAACAGTACTCGCTCATCTCTAATAGTTAATCTTAGCCTTGCCTGTGTGATTGACAGCCTGTCTACCAATCAAGCCTAGAGCGGGTCTTTGGCTTCCTATATACAGGCCATTAGCCCACACTGGCTTGCTGGCTATTTTTACTCTGTCCTTAGACTTTGCTCAATGCAAAGGTGAGTTGTTTACAATTGTACTTTCTACAAATGGCTTGTTCTCTGCCTTCAGGGTTTGCACACAGCGATGGGTTTTTGTTAGATGTCCAGTATTGTAGAGAAAAATTCCCACTGGGAAGATTCCCATGCAAAGCCACCATGAACAACAGTTGTAACACTCCTGGCACTACCACCACCTGCATATGATCTAGGTATGCCCCTAGCAGGTGGTTTGGCTGTACAGTCTGTCAACTGTACTTTTTTATCATTTCTACCACCACCCTCTTTCTCTGGCATCCTCATCTCTTCATCACCCTTATATGGCCCCATGTCCAATTCACAATCATTATCATCATCAGACTTATCATCTCCCTTTCATCACTGGGCTCTCGTCCCCTTTCATGACTTCTGAAATTTCGTTTCAGGTGGTTCAGACCAGCAATTTGCTTTGGGACGAATAAGTTCAGTATGAACCAGTGCTTAAATTAGCTTGAAAAATAATGTAAAACTCTATCACTGCTCCTATGACTCTATCTAGCAAATGTCTAGCTATGTAAAGTAACCACATGGTAAGCTGTGGGATACAAACTTGCTTTTACACATTTTAACCTTTAAAATATTCCAAAAATAAAATAAAAAACTGGGAAATGTGTTTACCTTTGTTTCTATGCACTAATGGCAGTTATATTGCATAAAGTAATGTATAACAATTATGATAAAGCAGAAATTACTTTAGAAAACAATAGGCCATCAAAAATTATCGAAGGAGGAGATGTGAATTCAAAATGGCAAAGGTATTTTTTGATGTGGGTACCTTTTTCACCAACTGTGTGATATAGTAGAACGTGACAGTGGTGGTAGTGGGGCAACATGTGTGACAATACGACATGGAAAAATATGATGGATCATTATTCTGTAGTCCTATTGTAACTGCTGCTGTGGTTTTCCAGTAGAAAATGAAGGTATTGCTTTAGATCCTACAATGATACATAACATGTCTGTTCCCTAGTATTGCAAGGTCTCCACCTAACATTCATTATTGGCTCCTCTTTATTTTCACTGCACAATGCATGTCGCAGAACTCGTTTTATTCTGTCCAAGACAAATTGTAAGATATTTGGGTTCATTAAAAAGCAAACAATTTTGAATATTCAGGTTGAATCAGGATCAGTTCATTCATCTCTAGCTGTACATCAGCAAAATATATATATATATATATATATATATATATATATATATATATATATATATATATATATAATTGTCCATTCCCAAAGATGTTCGACTTTTCAAGCAGACAGCAAAACCTACATGTCGGGTTTTGCTGTCTGCTTGAAAAGTCGGACATCTTTTGGAACGGACAGTTAAGGACAGGCACGGACAGTAAAAGAACGCATCTGATCTCCATTTAAATGAATGCAAAATGTCACGGACACAGCTAGTGTCGGCTGCTAATGTCCACACAAGATTTTGAATGGACATTAGCAGCGGACACTAGCTGTCAGACACAGACGGTAGTGTGAACGCTCCCTAAGATATGAAAACTCACCCTTTTTTTTGTAAATCAACTTTTATTGGATTTTTCAAATTTTTATAGCGTATTCAATAGACAATATATAAAGAGGTAAGAAATATCTTTCCTCAAGTATTAGAAGTAACATGAAAACTCATCCATTTGACATAAATCCACACAATTTGGCACTTTGTATGAAGCAAAAAATTTAGTTCTGTGCATAAGCAAACCATTTGTGGCAGAAATTTGAACTGAAATATATTTAACATGCTGTTTGCATAAGAAGACCCTTCAGTAGATTTACTCACATGGCCAGATCACACACCTCTACCTTCATTATGAAATCATTTAATAAATTGCCAACACCTCTCTGGAGAACATTCTACTAAATAAATCGGAACACACTGTCCAGGCCTAAAAGGTTACTAGAAAAATATTTTAATATAAAGGATAATCCAGATACCCTTAGATGTTAGTATATGTAGTATATGGTGTGTTTCTATGGTGTGTTTCTAAAGCCATAAGTAGAATTTTTTATAAGTAAAGTTGCTATCCAGTTGACAGACTTTGATGGGGGGCGCATAAAAGAAGCAGGATGGTTGTTTTGCCGAATTGCCTGCTCTGACCTAGCTGTTAGAAGGTTTTGGAAGCAGTGGTTAGATAAAGGCACGCACACAATAAATAGGCTCTGGGAGTCCCAGAGAGACCTGCAATAGAGAGGACCATTAGATCTACTGAGAAGAAGAAGGTGACCCTACAATTTGCCCAGTTTGCACCCCCCCCCCCAGCCCTGTCCCTCTTATAACTACTAGGAGGGTCCAACAATACGTACAAGACCTCCAGCGGTTACATGTGTGACTTTGTGACTATTTTAAGTGACTGTTATTCCCTTTCTTGTATTTCAACTGAGCTCTAAGAAATATAATAATAGAGCTGTGATGGATTGCATTTGATGTAGCGTATGTAATCTTAATGTCAATGCTTAATAGACTAACATTCATCCTGTATGAAATTTTACAGAAAACTAGAACAGATCTTGATTATTATGATAGTTCATTACTAATTTCCTTTTTATTAAATTTAGATCATGTTAGGTCGGGATGACATAGGTTGGGATGATTGATTCATGTATTGTATATAATTCCTAGCACATAAACATGCAGTGGATAAGAATATTTCCCTCAATGCTTGAAATGTTTGTTACCTTGTAAGAATAGATTGGTTAGAGGCGCCATTCCTTCTATTGTGAGAGAAAAGGAAATGATAGTGATAAAAATTTAATTTGCTACGAAGATTTTGCAGATTGTGAATTCAGCCCTTCAGGTTGCCGTTCTCATTAGATTGATCATTTATATGTTTGCTCATCTTAGAGAAAAGGCTGGTTGGAGGGAAAAAAAAGGTTCCTGAGTTTTCTGTACAAACCAAGAAAAATAAAATGTACAATAATAAAGTAAAGAAAGTAATAACGCTGGTTTTTGACACAAGTGGCTTCACTATGTTTCAGTATTGAGTATTCACTGCAATGTGAAAATTAATAATTGTAATTATTGCAATTATGATATTATTATTATTATTATTATTTTATTTTATTTTAGAAAAACCTAGATATAGGTGGGGTTTGACTGGTATGAGAGGCAAACACATGTGGCCAACCTCTCACTAAAATCCTGCACTATCCTGCAGGACCAGCTGTACTGTATAACCATGTATACCTTACAATGGTAATACCATTTCCCTGCCTTTGTTGCTGTTTTAGAGAGCTCCAAAAAGCTCATAAGAAGATATTTTCTTGTGGTAGACTTTCTTTCACTGTAATTTAGGTATAGGCAATAAAGCAATGTTTGAAGTAAGAACCCTTTATTAGGCGAGGAATGATACATAGACTACAGGTGTCGATACAAAAATTAATACATAAAAGAGATTAAAATTGTAAAAACAAGAGGGCCCAAAAAGATGGTAATGTGTGAACCTACAACCCCAACAAATACAAAGCACAATGCATACAGTAAATATTAAAAAGTGATGCATAGAAACATAAAGGCTCATAAATATTAATAAAAATACAATACAATGCAATGTTTTCTATAAAATAATAAAATTTTCTGTACTATGGATTATTAATTCAGAGAACAAACTTAATCAGATGTGACGGTTGAAGGCATCCCACTCAAGGAGATCACATTGTAACAAGTACAATCTATAGAGGAGGGACTGTATGTAAAGGACAATTCTGCTGGGGTGGGGAAGAGTAAGTAGACAAGATTAAAAAAAAGAGACGGGTATAAATGGAAGGTGCTCAAGGATATATATATATATATATATATATATATATATATATATATATATATATATATATATGAGTCTGGTGTGAAGATAATGTATGGAGAGTGAAAAAGTGTAGGAGATGAGCAAGGAAAGGAGGGCCAGGAACGGAATAAACAAAGAGCTATAGCAAAGAGCCATGGACTAAATATGCCATAAGCTGCAGAACTGACAGAGAACAAAAATAAGGCTGAAAGAAGTAAGGGCACTAAGGGAAGACAGTAGCTACAGCACCTGCATATAAGAAGGAGTGGGGCCAAGTCATGGCATCGAGAAATGTGAACCACTAGGAAATAGGAAAGTGTTAGGAATAATATATTGCAAAATCAAGTAGAGAAGAAAGAATAGAGAAGAGAAAATAGAGACTGCATGTGTGTGAAAATGGGGACATGGCCCAACAGGAACATCTAGGAATACAGGACACAGAGGAATAGGGCAGGGAGAAGCAATATTTACAGATAAATCAAGTAGAGTGGGGATGAATCAAAGAATAGGTAATATGACAAGGAAAAGGGAAGAACAAACATGGGCATGAGATCAAGAACAGATGAAGCATAAGAAAAAAAGTAAAAGTAAAACAGGAATGCTGGGGGAATGTAGGGGAGATGACAGGGAAGGGGAGACATTAAACCATACTGTGTAGCCAATTGAGACTCATCACCACTAGAGATGAGCGAACAGTCTAAGTCTCTGCATTTGCATAGGAATGCATTGGCCAGCCTTTGGCCAATCAGCGCTGGCTCTGCCGGAGGAGGCGGAGTCTAAGGTCGGACCTGAATGGAGACTGGTGTGGAGCGATCTTAGACTCCGCCTCCTCCAGCAGAGCCAGCGCTGATTGGTCGAGTTCCGTACTCTGGCCAATCAGCACTGGCCAATGCATTTCTATGGGGAAAAGTTAGCTTGCGAAAATCGCAAACTGACAGGGATTTCCATGAAATAAAGTGACTTTTATGCCCCCAGACATGCTTCCCCTGCTGTCCCAGTGTCATTCCAGGGTGTTGGTATCATTCCCTGGGGTGTCATAGTGGACTTGGTGACCCTCCAGACACGAATTTGGGTTTCCCCCTTAACGAGTTTATGTTCCCCATAGACTATAATGGGGTTCGAAACCCATTCGAACACTCGAACAGTGAGCGGCTGTTCGAATCGAATTTCGAACCTCGAACATTTTAGTGTTCACTCATCTCTAATCACCACCCCAGATGTCAAGGGACCTGAAATGATTTTTTTTATATATATATATATATATATATATATATTTATTTATTTATTTTTTAAATAAGTAGGAATGGGAAGTTCAAGAATCTCACATTTGGATTTATGTTTCGAGATGCCCTCCTTAAGTCACAAGTAAATTTTTCATTGATTTTATAATATTTGCCAGTACAGGGGTGTGTGAGTATAGAAACCTTCTGAACATTACTGTTTTGGCTGTTGTACTCACCTTTATTGAAGGTATATTTACCTTTATTGAAGCATGTATAAAACAGAAAGCACAATGCGTTTCGAGCCATATACAGGCCCTTTCTCAAGTAAAAATTAACAGGTTCCATCGGGCGAAATGCGTTATTTTGCACTTGAGAAAGGGCCTGTATACGGTCCAAAACATGTTGTGATTTCTATTTTATACTCTCCTTCAATAGAGGGTTTTTTGCGTTGAAACCCCCGGTTTGTGTTTTCACATCATTACCAGTGAGTGTGGATCCCTTGTTATGGACCTCTGGTCCCCACTGTTTCTGCACAGATTGGAAATAGGGCTGATTATTAGTGGTACTTACTTAAATTGGGACAGAGACACCAGCAGGGTATCACAGGGGTCTGTGCAGAATCCTGCAGTTTTCCTTCAGATTTCACCCGATTGATTGCAAATGGATGAAATCTGTGGTAAAAATCTGCATCATAAATTGAAATGGTGTGCAGTTTTTGAAGCATTTCGATGATAATTCTTAAAATCCTAACCACTTTACCACTAGGTAACAGCGGGACAGCATATTTACTGTGTTATATATGTTCTCTTCCTCAGGACATTGCAAAGGCTCACTGGCTGATCGTTCACCTTTCGAACAGCTGCACCATCTATTCTATCCAGTAGGTATTGTCCGGCAGCAAACAAGGTTTCCTTAGTACTCCATATCATTTAAAATTCAACCCACTGCTATTAACTTGCCACTTGGAACATGGGAGAAGGCTTCCTTAACCAGTTCTTGATGAATCCAGGATAGTTTGGAGTTCTGCATAGTTCTTAAGCCCCTTTTCTTTACTGTGGTTTCCCAAGTTGACCCACCTCTATTTCTTTTACACTTATGCATCCACATACTTCAACCAACCAGGGTCCTTAGTCAAATACATGTCCTTAGACAAAGACATGTATTTTGCATTAGTCTCCTTGCGTTTCACTGTCCACTCTATATGAATAAAGGCATGTTTTGAGTTGTATCCTCATGGTGAACCATGGAGCCATAATCACATCCAATTTTCATGTACTGTGTTTCTGCTGTGGCCAATTCATGGTGTTTTACACAACGTGAGACCTCCAACCTGAAACAATAATTGAATGTTAGGCATGTACACCAATAATTTAAATTATGCCAAAATTTGGCTGCATTTTCAATAGTAAATCTGCCCTAATATGTTTGGGATCATGGAATCCTTGCATTCTGCTACAATAGTTAGGCTTGTAGAAATCTCAGTAGATCGCTGCATTGCATCACATTGCCCTGCTGAATTTCATCTTTCTTATCAAGGCTAATTACATTCAAGAAAGTTTAAGTCTTTCTTTGTTCTATTGATTCCACAGGATAGAACCAAGGAGATGCATACATTATCAAAGTCAATTCTTAAGCAACTAGCCAAAATCTAAGTTACAGTTGCTAATCCCTTATTGATTTCTTTTTTTTTTTCTTGTATCATATATTATAGGATAGACTGGCCCATTCTTTATTTGCCCAATTTAAAACATTATCTGTTGTATAAAATATTGTATAACATTGTCTCATTATGGATCAGATGCATTTACTGCATTACACACTAAAATGTATTCCTCAGTGTTCTCTTTCTAAAACCATTATGGATCTTCATTTAGAGGCATTGGTCTGAGGACCTATAGGATGTGCTGTATAAATGCTTATATAAGAATTACATGGCCCAAAGATCAGTGTACAAGCAGGAGAGTTAGTGTATATATATATATATATATATATATATATATATATATATATATATATTATTATTATTATTATTATATAATATATATATATATATATATATATATATATATATATATATATATATATATATATATATATTGTTTCCTTTATAATCAAGTTTCGGAAAATTGCTGATTATAGGGCATTGAATCCTGATAAAGATCAGCTGTCCCTGAGTGATTTAGAGGAGAATACGGTCCATGAGAGAGCATGTGAACTAGCATGATATATTTTCTCATGCTCATAGACTAGGAAATCCTCCATGTGCCCCTATGTGGGGCTCACAGTCTACTTAAAAAAAAATAAGGCCCCATAATATTACATGGGCAGTGTATTCTTAACCTGTCCAGCAAGATCCTCAGTATACTCATGACATTAGATGACTACATCAATAAATGAGGATAGTCAGGAGAAAAAGAATGTTAGGCACCATATTATACAGCTGCAGGCTATTCAAGAGCCATGTGCTTTTCCATGATCACCTCTCTCAGGGCTTCCTAAAAGAACTGAAAGAAAGTTTGGAGATTGTAGGTGTAGTAGATCACATTCTTGCAGTTGGGCTGAAAAATTGGGCAAAATGCTGCCCTTTTTAGCAAGGCTTTCTATAGCTGAACAAGCTTTACACACCGGTGCCCTAATTCCAGGGTCCTGATTGTACATAATGGAGAGGAGCATCAGAGGAGCATCAGAGGAGCATCAGAGGAGCATCAGAGGAGTATCAGAAGAGCACACATAACAACCTCTACAACTGCTGTCAAATCAGTCAGTGAGGATTTTCTCTTTATCTCCCTATACCATACAGCCTGTACATTGTCAATGCCTTGTTGGCAGCTATACAGGAGCAGCAGAGCCTTTAGACTTAGTATATAATGGATGTTGCTGCGATTCCCAACTCAACCACTGGGAACTATACATAGGCACATATAGGAAAAACATTTAGTGACAGTGTTGTGAAACTATGTTTTGTACTATATATATATTTTATATAACCTTACAACACACATCTTAAAATGTGTTAAGCCAACTGGAAATGTAAGGCTCATGCACACATCCATTTGATCTGCAGAGTTCTGCATGTTTTTTTTTTTTTTCACAGATAGAACAATGACCCATTAAAGCCTATGGACTAATTAACACAACTTATCTCATCATCCTTGTCCTTCTTGACTTTATGGATGTGTGCTTTGCTCTATGGAATGGGTTCTATCCATGAAATAGTAAACAGCACTGAAGAAAAAAGAATGATGGGTGCGTGATATTTAGATCATGTTTCATAGATGAAAAACTGACATAAATGTATAGATGTAGCCTAGGGAAAAATTGGACAATATATAATAATAAAGAATAAAAAAAATTATAATGAATATTTAAAAAGGCAAAATAAAAGTTTAAAAATTAGCTGAAAAACCTTGAACACATAAAAAGTAGATATTTAAAATACATATCCCAAGGCATATATTACATTGCATTACATTGTTACATTCAATGTTACACAAATGATCCATAATCTGGAAATTCTCTTCCTAAACAGATAGTCCAACTGTGTAAAATAATCTTACTGACATGTGGGTAAAACTTGTAGTCTTTAGCAGAGCCATTAACCTCTATGTCTGTGTTAATGTGTAGAAGTTTAAAATTAGCCATATTAAGAGATCCCATTACTGTGATGCTTTTCACTTTGAAGCAGCATTTCAGCCTGCACATGTTCAGTTATGGGTTACGTCAATTATTCATTAGTATTCATCCAGAGTTAATCTTACATTAGAGTTTACAAGAAATGCCTCCTTTTTGTTTTAGATTTTGTAGCATTCCGAAGTCCAATAATGTTTCACTTATAACTACTACACTATAACATTAGTCTGCTATTTCTAATTGTAATTTATTAGATATTAAGAATTGTTTGCATTTTCTAAAATCTATACTTATGGCACTATATACTACGACGTGACACTATTATGATGTTTAGATTTGAACCACAACATTTTCCTAACACCGACTGCCTGTATATCCTTGTTCACTTCCACTTACTTTGCTCCACGTCAGCTCTCTCCTAACAAGATTCTAAATCTCTATCTTTTGCTCAATATTCCGATTTACAAGACAGAGTATATCTGATGAGGCCCTGGTATATTCTCAAAATCCAACAACTGTACTATGATCAGAGTTCAAACACAAAGACCCTAGGATGGATCATCCTTTTAATAGTTGTCAAGTACAGTAGAGGGAAGGTGTAGGTCCATATGTTGAACATTATGACACAAAAAAAAAAAAATCAAAACCTGAAAATGTCGATTTTTATTTCTCCTTCAAAAAATAGTAAATTGCCCAAAATGGCATCAATACACATGTATGGTACCCTTATATAGCTCCTGTGATGAAGAGACCATCAGTTATGTATCTTTCTTCTCTGTATTATCACGTGCTCATATTAACTCTTCTTGATCACAGGAATGTGGTATTTCTTGTTTAACCCCTTCCTGCCGATGGCATTTTTTGATTTTTGTTTTTCATTTTTGACTCTCCCCCTCCCCATAACTTTTTTATTTCTCTGCTCCCAGAGCCATATGAGGTCTTAATCTTTGCGGGACAAATTTTTCTTCATGTTGCCACCATTAATTATTCTGTACAATGTACTGGGAAGCTGGAAAAAAATTCAGAATGGGGGGGGGGGAGATTTGAAGAAAAAGTGCATTTCTGCGATTTTCTTATGGGATTCATTTTTATGGCGTTCACTGTGCAGACAAAATGACATGTTTCGGTACAATTCTGGAGATACCAAATTTATATGGTTTTATTTACATTTTAACCCCTTAACAAAAATCCAAAATGCCAACATTTTTTTTTTTTCTAAACGTCGCCATATTCTGACAGCCATAACTTTTTTATACTTCAGCATATGGGGATGTATAGGGCATCTTTTTTTGCGGGGCCGGGTGTACTTTTTAGTTATACCATTTTGGGGAATTGCTTATGCTTTGATCATTTTTATCAGAGGCAAAACAGTAAAAAAAAATGGCGGTTTGGCACTTTTGACTTTTTTTCCCACTACAGCGTATACCGTACAGGAAAAATATTTTTATAGATTTGCAGAGTGGGCGTTTTTGGACTCAAGGATACCTAACATGTATGTGTTTCACAGTATTTAACTACTTTTTTATGTGTTCTAGGGAAAGGGGTGTGTGATTTAAATAAAAAAAAAATTAGCTTTTTTTATTTTACTTTTTTTAAAAAAAATGTTTTTGCATTTATTAGACCCCTAGGGGTTTTGAACTCCAGGGGTCTGATCACTAATGCAATGTATTACAATGCTGATGCTTTGCAATACATTGCAAAAAATCAGCATTTCTTTTGCAGGCTGCATAGAGCAGACTGCAAAAGAAAATCACTGCAGACAGGCTGGGGAGCCTTTACAAGGCTCCTGACTGTCATGCCAACGGAGCGCCAGCGATCACTGGCAAAATGGCGGAGCCCATGCGCCACCAGGAAGATGGCCGAGGTGCCAGAGGGGTTAATGCCTCTGATCAGTTCGGACACCGACCGGAGGCATTAGCGCTGGTTAAACACCTGGCATGCGCCATACTAGTACGGTGGATGTCGGGAAGGGGTTAATCAAACCCTTTGTTCCCCAAAGTAGCATCTACACAGGCCTTTGTTTACACATGAGTAATAATCTCGTTATCAGGGGACTTGCTAGAGTTGAAGAAGACTTTGTGACTGGACCCACATTACAAAGAAATTTGGTTTTATGATAATATTTCCCTAGGTGGACATAGTACAGGCACAAGGTGCACAAGGCAAAGACACACGATTCCAGTCCAAACACTATGTTGTTGAGAGCAAGGGAAAAGTCCAGACACTGAACTCATTACCCAAAGGGGATTGGTGTGTTACCCTTGGTGTGTACACGATGGGGGTCTCGCTACGAACACCATCATACCCCATTCCTGACACTATGGTCATCTGGTGAGGAATTATGACAGTTCATAGTTATTTAGTGTTAAGATGGAGGGCGGGACTTCCCTACCTCATGGGAGGAGACCAGGATAGTATATGGTTTCACCTGGGAGAGAAATCTGTCTCTTTTGTTCCAGACCAGCATGTAGTGAACACATGCTCTCTTTGTGTCTGGTCAGACATGTAGCAGACACATGCTCTATGGTTCCCATTGGGGGGAAAAAGGGAGTTCTGACCCTGGGAGCTGTGTGAGCAGATTGAAGTTCCTTTGACTGACTTAAGCCTGTGCCCTGAGTGTTGTGATCTGGGAACTGGCCCCTGACTGATAACTTCTCAGTCAAATGTAAGAAAAACACATAAGAAAAACAAAAAACTAGTGTAATGAGTAGTTTGGAATAACTTGCATGTGATACTCCTAATTCCTACCGTGCACACTAGAAGTAGACGTGGGCCCGATTAACTGACCTGAGAGGGCACAAACACAGCCAGAAAAATAACTCACCTACAAGAGAAACAGAAAAGCTGACTTGTTTCACATTTAGGAACGAGAGGTAAGATACAGAAAAAGCCCTGCCCAGGTGTCTGACTGGAATAATAATGAATGTGAGGGAACACAAAGTATTGAGGAGAAAATAAACATGAAACACAGCAAAACTGACCCTATACAAAGGGATGGGATAAATAGAACTTAGTATCACACAAAAAAAACTACAAAAAGTTCAAGCTTCCAAGCAGTAAAAAGACTAGGGTTCACTGCTCCTGGAACACTATGCTTGGAAATATGTGCTCAGTACTTATCAAAAGTGCAGATGAACAGGAAGCAAGGTAGCTGAATGGGCCAGGACTCAGACACAGATGAATGAAGCAGTTTCAGGCAGACAGATCATTTCAGGAACACAGGAAACTGAGGTTTGAGACCGGCAACTGACAGCATGCAAAGCGGAATTAACCCTGCTGTTCTGTTTGGTTCTACTATACTAATAATAATAATAATAATAATAATAAAAAAATTTATTTCTATAGCGCCAACATATTCCACAGCGCTGTACAATTTGTAGGGTTCAAATACAGACAGAAAGATACATTACAAAGAAAGTTGTTTCACACAAAGGGACTGAGGGCCCTGCTCACAAGAGCTTACAATCTATGAGGTAGAGGGGGTGACACAAGAGGTAGCAGGGACAGCATTGCTTATGCAGAGGTCAGACACTTTTGTAATAGAGGTGACTGTCATTACACAAACATAAAACACATATAATGTTCCGGTCATTTTTGACGAGGCCTATTAAAGTCTGGATTTTTAACTAATTTAAGTGTTTTATTTGAATTTCCTTTGCATTAATATACTGTATGTGAACATGGTTGTTCATAAACAAATGAAAAATGAAATAAAAAACTTAATTTTAATTTTTTTGTGTCAAAAAATGTTACATGGCCTTATTGCATTATTCATGCATATTGCACATTTGCACAAAAAAAAAAATCTTTATAAAACTGTAAACTATAACTAATAACATCAAACTGTATGTAAATATATTAAAAAAAATAAAATAAAATAAAATAAAAAGTTTTTTTTCTATATAAAATGTGAAATGAGGTTCAAGGTGCTAAATTTACTGTTTGCATTTGTTACAAGTATAATTTACATGTCTTTTGCATAAGTACTTTGCACATTATCAACATATCACATTTGATTTGTGATTACTTGACGTTGGACAGAAGGCGCATTGTTTCCGTTTTAGGCTGGTTGCACTGCTGGTGGAGGCTGTGGGTATTGTCGCAGTGCTAGCGGAAGCCCTTGGTTCACTTTCTTCAACAAGCTGTTGGATCCTGTGGACAATGGCTGCAGCTCCTTCATCTCTGGGTGTTACTTTCTTTGTTCAATATATGGGCTAATCAGTGATTTTCCCAACTCTCTAAAAAAAATTCTTCTTTTATATAGTTTATTTTTGTTCCGGTTTGGGTCTATTTCATGCCATAATAAAAATGCATTGTATGCCGACACATCAAGAAAGTTGTAAAAAAAACAACTATTGGCCACCTATTAATTTTGCGTTTACAGGTGTAAGTGCCTATGAGTTGATCTAGAGTATCAACTGTCCCTTTTGTGGCATTGTAATGTAAAATCATGTCTGGCGTTCTGTCCTCTCGGTTACTGATTGCATTATCATGGTGCATTGCGCTCATCAGAATGACCTGTTTGTGTTTTTTGGGAACGTAAGAAATTACTTTTGCATCCTCAGTAAAATAAAACGTAGAACTATAAACATCTCTCTTACTGAGGATACCTTGCGGCAGTTCTGGCTTATTTTTTCTAACAGTACCCAGCATGGTCATTTTTCTTTTCAGCGATATCTGCCCCAGTTGGTGTGATGTGAAAAAATTGTCACATGTAACATTTCATCCTTTGAGTCCATGTGTCAAACCCAAAACTACTCGCATACCACCAAGTTTTTATGCACCGCTGGTTTACTATGTGGCAGTTTAGTGTCCCAATCCTGCATATACCAACTTTGTCGAACCGTTAGATTCACATTTACCATGTGAAAGGTTGACAACTGAATTGAACCATTTCTATAAGAACAGCACATAACTATACTGCAAAGGAATCCATCTACAGTATCATAATTTGAAAATGCATGTATGTGTAACTCTGCATGGACCAAAAGGACCTAGATAAATTGATAAATAGTAGTAGATGAACTATATAGAACAAAATTAGTTTATAACTCCTTTATTTTTTTCGAAAAATGACTGGAGATTAGTATAAAAGGCTATCGGTCATTTTTGACCAAACAAGTGTAAAAAAAGATGTGGAGCAAAAAGTAAAAAAAATAAATAAATAAAAACTGCTATTAGTAAGAACCCCTCAAATGAGGAAAAGTCAATAAACCACAAGTTCCAAAACTGCATAATCAATATTTTAAAAAATATCAAATTTCAAATAATATGAATATTTTATAATAAAATTCATGCCCCAAATGCTGTTCAGAAACTCCGTGCCTGAACATAACAGGCTGAGACCGCAAAGACCGAGTCATAACACTGAAGCCTGGAAGTGAGGTCCCAGCGAACCAACCACAGACTTGTGTTGGTATTGTTTCTTTTCTATATTTTATTCCCATTTTGTTTTATGTATTATATTGTGCTTTTATCTGTGTTTGCTTGTCATCCATTGATATGTATATCAGTATATGTTAGTGGTTAGTACCAACCCACTTGTGTTAATAAATATAAAATGTATAAAGCTAATTTTGTATTATTCTATAAGACCTAAGCACACTTGTATGGCGCAAGTGGAAAGTTAGAAAGAAGGGTGATTGTCAGGTGTGCTAAGTGGTTTGATAAGTAGATATCTTTAACATTGGTGGCAGTGTGGTGAGATATAGGATAACAGAGGGTGAGTGCAGTATCACTCAGAACGTTGAGGGTTGTAGCATTCCTATGAATCGAGCTTGGTACTAGATCAAGCTTAAAGATACGGTGAAAGTTTGATATGGTGCCGTTCCCTCCCGTTTTCTATGTTTTCTATCCTATCTTTTATTTGGCAATAACTTCCAGCAGATGGCTGATGTGGAGAACACAGCAGCTATGCAAAGGTCATGGACAGCTTATGGATTACCTTCCAACAATGGCTTAGAAGACTCATTATAACCACCTTTGAGGGCCTCGAGGATTTGATGATTGAGCACCATTTCCTCCATGTCTGCCCTCTGGATGTTCGCCAGTTTGTGTGTGACCAGGAACCTAAAACAGCAGACATAATGGCACAGATTGCAGACTCTTATGCGGCCAACAGGATGTCAGGAGCCAGGGGTGGCAAAACACTGCAAAGACCCCCAAGCTGGAAAGAGAGGTAAGGCAGGAGTTCACCACAGCCTTTTGTCTTCAAGTCGAGGGAGACTGTTCCTGTGAGGGGGAGGGGTAAAGTCATGCACGGAGTAAGAGACTCAGGTGAGAGTTGTTCACTGGTCCAGCCAGAAGTGATAGACTCTGAGGACATTATTCCTGGAAAGACTTGGCCTGTGACAGGGGCAGCCAGGAGTACCCATGGCCAAGGTTCATATGTCCTGGGGTGTGGGGGTGGGATCCAAGAAGGGGGAGTGTCAAAGCATTATTTGTCAATGTATTACTGGGGAATGGTTCAAAGGAATATGATCTCTGTAATTTGCCCGAAGTATCACCATCACCCACATGAGTAAATCTCAGCTCAGCTTCCTTACTATCCAGGGTTTGTTTATGCTGCCCATGCAGTGCCGCACCTCCCATGAGGCGACCTGAAGCGAGCGCTTCAGGCGGCACTATGCCAGGGCCTCGGGAGGGCGGCATTTTTGCCGACCTAAGCCAGTCCAGGACAAGCTGTCCTGGACTGGCTTAGTGTCACCGTGTCTGCAGCCCGACACGGGAAACGAGTGGTGTATTGGGGCGGCCCTGCTGGACGCAGCGATGCTCCAGCGGCCGCCCCTCACAAGCAGGCAGAGAGCAGCCTGCCTGTTCTCTGCCTGCGAATGCCACGCGCTCCGATAGGCCCCGCCCTTTTTCACTTGACCCCGCCCCTTCCGATCGGTCACACCCCTTTTCTCGAGACCACGCCCCCTCCTCCAGGAAAGGGGGGGGCGGCTTTCTGACGTCTGCTTCAGGCGCCAGAAAGCCCAGGTTCACCCCTGTGCCCATGGACTGGAGGGCATTTACGCCTATTTTGCCCCTTTTTTAAAAAGGCGCAAGTAATAAATAGCGTAAAAAGCATTACCCTTTTTCTCATCAAAACTGAAAAGTGACGAGAGCAGCATAACAGATTCAAAGAAAAGCCTCAAGTAGCTTAATAAATGTACCAGAGCACAGAAAAAGACCTCGAAAAAGGCACAATACACATAGCTTAATAAATGTGCCCCAGTAAGTACAAGAGACTCTATTCCATAACTGTCTCTCTCTCATGCAGAAACAACCCCAGAATCATGCAGGACATAAATAGCTCAGTACTGACTTTTATTGGAGTTTTTTTAAAAGGAGTTTTCCGGGCAAAAAAATCTTTTTTTTTTTTTTTTTTAATTTTAAAAAGGTCTGTTAGTACTACTAATGGGTTAATAAGTGCACCCAAATACCCTTAGCAGTGATTTCTGGGTTTCTCTGGGAGCTCCTGGCATCCTCTGCATTTGTTTACAAGGTGTAGCTTCCTGCTGTGTAGCTTCCATATTACCTCCCCCTTAAACCTCCTTCTTCTCTCACTCCCCCCTTACACCCCCCCTTTCATTCTCCTGGCTGTGCACAGGCTGGAGATGCCTGCGCAGTAGAAATGGCACCTCTGACAGAGCATGCACAGACTGGAAGTGCATCTAACGCGAGATGGAGTGCCATCTCTACAGCGCATGTGTTAGAGGCACCTCCAGCCTGTGCAATTGCTAGCAAAATTAAAGAAAAGGTGGAACTGTTCACAGAGAGGAAGTCACGTAGGTATGATGAGTTGGAGGGGGGGGAGTATTGGTGAAATTCCATTTCGGAAAGTTGAGCATTAACACTCTGACCTCTCCTCACAGAGGTCCTCAAAAAAAAAAATGTGTAGGATATTCAGATTTGCACAAAAGTAGCACTATTTTGTCCTTTATTACATAAACAAATAGTTACGGTAATTTGTATTAGTTGCTGTGGTTATCATGAACATTTACACTACTGAGTAAAATTTCAACGTAGCTAACATTTAGGCTACATTCAGATGACATCCATTTTTTACAGTCGTCTTGCACCTGACGGGCAGCAGTTTTTTACTGCTCCCTCATACATTACACTGTATGGAGGGATCCGTGAAAAGACAAAAATAAGAGAAAATGTCAGCATTTCTGCAGGTATAATTGACATGCTGCGATTTTCAAAAATGCGGGCAGCTACAGATTTTTTTCTGGGGTTTCAGCCTAAGGCCGGGGCCGGAAACACCGCAGGAAAAACAGTACTTGCAAAGTGGTTGGGATTCATGCAAATCCCATCCCCACTTTGCGAAAAAAATTGCACCGCGGACACGCTGCGATTTCCAAAACAGTTGTGGTCGCCCCTTAGCGACCCATGACGTACTATTATTTCATGGGTGCTAGGTACTTAACGACCCATGAAGTAATAGTACGTCATGGATGTAAACAATCCCCGCAGCGCAGTGCGGGCGTTCTTGGAGCGGGTGTTAGTTGTATCTGACACCTAACACCCTGCTCCATCCCCCTCCATCGGACATGAGTGCCGATTTTGGGTTTTAACCCGTTGATTGCCGTGATCAAACATGATCACGGAAAACAACGGGTTGCCCGATCTTGTAGGGATCCCCGGCACCCTCCGCTGCGAGATCGGGGGGTGCTGGTATCCCTACTATGTAGCCAGGGGTCTGATTAGTCACCCCTGGCAGCCCTGAGCCTCCACTTACCTCTTGTATCCTGGCCGGGATCTCCTGGAGCTGAGTTGTCCCGTCCGCACGAGCCGAGAGCCTCACTTCCTGTTTACCGAGTGATAACGTGCAGGCTCTTACTGCAGCCTGTGACTCACTCTGTAACAGGATCAGTGATGCAATCATCACTCATGCAAGTGTCCCATAGGGGACACATGAAAAAGTTTTTAAAAAAAAGTGGAAAAAAAATTAAAGTGTTTTGAAACAATTAATAAAGTTATCAAGCCCCAAAAACCTTTTTTTTCTATAGAAAATGAATTATATAAAAAAAAAACTTAAAATTAATCAAAACAATACATATTTGGTATCGCCGCGTCCGTAACAATCTGTACAATAAAACTGAAACAATATTTAATGTACACGGTGAATGACGGAAAAAAAACCCGGAAAAAACCCACTGGAAGTAGTGATTTTTCGCCATCTCACCTTACAGAATGTGCTATAAAAAGTGATCAAAAAGTCAAATGCACCTCACAACAGTACCAATAAAAAGCACACATTGTCCCGCAAAAAATAAGCCCCGAACCAACACTGTCAACCAAAAAATAAAAATGTTACGCCTCTCAGAAGATGGCGATGCAAAAAACATTGATTTATGTCTCCAAATGTGTTTTTGTTCTGCAGAATTAGTTACGCATAAAAAAAAAAATATAAATGTATAGGTATCGCCGTAACCGTACCGACCCGCAGAATAAAGGTCACATGTTACTTATACTGTACGCTGCATGGTGAAAAATTTAAAAGGTAAAACGCAATACCGTAATTGATTTTTTAAATTTAAATCCAGCAAAAAAAGAGTTAATAAAATGTATTCAGTAAGTTGTAGGCACCCCAAAATGGTGTCATTACAAAATACATCTCATCCCGCAAACAACAAGCCCTTATATGGCCGCGTCACCAGAAAAATAAAGAAAATATAGCATCTAGTAATGCAAGAACAAAAACCCGCAAAAATCGCCAAATTATTAGAACTCAACTGGCTGCGTCATGTAGGGAATATATAAGCTGTGCGAGCGAATATCAGGGGACACCCCAGATTTAGAGCTTACGAGGGAAAATATACCAGAAGTGACCCCAAAGTGACCCCCAGAGTGACTCCCCCAATTATAGGAGCTACTGGGACATAGTAGGGAATTTGGTGTCTGCAGTGTCCTCCGCACCGCTTATATATTCCCTCTTTGCCATCCGCTGTGCAGTCCCGTCTGGGATACTAATACTCACTAGAGATGAGCGAACAGTGTTCTATCGAACTCATGTTCGATCGGATATTAGGCTGTTCGGCATGTTCGAATCGAATCGAACACCGCGTGGTAAAGTGCGCCATTACTCGATTCCCCTCCCACCTTCCCTGGCGCCTTTTTTGCTCCAATAACAGCGCAGGGTAGGTGGGACAGGAACTACGACACCGGTGACGTTGAAAAAAGTAGGCAAAACCCATTGGCTGCCGAAAACATGTGACCTCTAATTTAAAAGAACAGCGACGCCCAGCTTCGCGTCATTCTGAGCTTGCAATTCACCGGGGACGGAGGTTTCCGTCCAGTTAGCTAGGGCTTAGATTCTGGGTAGGCAGGGACAGGCTAGATAGGAAGGAGAAGACAACCACAACAGCTCTTGTAAGAGCTAAATTCCAGGGAGAAGCTTGTCAGTGTAATGTGGCACTGACGGGCTCAATCGCCGCAACCCAGCTTTCCCAGGATCCTGAATGGAATACACTGTCAGTGTATTCCCGTATACCCGATATATACCCCCGATACCCGTTCCAACGGTGTGCCCCCCCACCTTCACCCCAGAAATACCCTGCAAGTCCCCTAGCAATAGGATTGGGGCTATATACACCCACTATTTTTGCTACTGCCATATAGTGCCATTGTCTCACTGGGAATTCAAAGAATATATTGGGCTTACATATAACTTCAATTCCAGGGAGAAGCTTGTCAGTGTAACGTGGCACTGACGGGCTCAATCGCCGCAACCCAGCTTTCCCAGGATCCTGAATGGAACACACTGACAGTGTATTCCCGTATACCCCATATATACACCCCAAATCCCCGTTCCAACGGTGTGCCCCCCCACCTTCACCTCAGAAATACCCTGCAAGTCCCCTAGCAATAGAATTGGGGCTATATACACCCACAATTTTTGCTACTGGTATATAGTGCCATTGTCTGACTGGGAATTCAAAGAATATATTGGGGTGACGTGCACCCACAATTTTTGCTACTGCTATACAGTGCCATTGTCTCACTGGGAATTCAAAGAATATATTGGGGTTATGTGCACCCACAATTTTTACTACTGGTATACAGTGCCATTGTCTGACTGGGAATTCAAAGAATATATGGGGGTTATGTGCACCCACAATTTTTGCTACTGCTATACAGTGCCATTGTCTGACTGGGAATTCAAAGAATATATTGGGGTTATGTGCACCCACAATTTTTACTACTGGTATATAGTGCCATTGTCTGACTGGGAATTCAAAGAATATATGGGGGTTATGTGCACCCACAATTTTTAATACTGGTATACAGTGCCATTGTCTGACTGGGAATTCAAAGAATATATGGGGGTTATGTGCACCCACAATTTTTACTACTGGTATACAGTGCCATTGTCTGACTGGGAATTCAAAGAATATATGGGGGTTACCTGCACCCACAATTTTTGCTACTGCTATACAGTGCCATTGTCTCACTGGGAATTCAAAGAATATATTGGGGTTATGTGCACCCACAATTTTTACTACTGGTATACAGTGCCATTGTCTGACTGGGAATTCAAAGAATATATTGGGGTTATGTGCACCCACAATTTTTGCTACTGCTATACAGTTCCATTGTCTCACTGGGAATTCAAAGAATATATTGGGGTTATGTGCACCCACAATTTTTACTACTGGTATACAGTGCCATTGTATGACTGGGAATTCAAAGAATATATGGGGGTTACGTGCACCCACAATTTTTGCTACTGCTATACAGTGCCATTGTCTGACTGGGAATTCAAAGAATATATTGGGGTTATGTGCACCCACTATTTTTAATACTGGTATACAGTGCCATTGTCTGACTGGGAATTCAAAGAATATATGGGGGTTATGTGCACCCACAATTTTTACTACTGGTATACAGTGCCATTGTCTGACTGGGAATTCAAAGAATATATGGGGGTTATGTGCACCCACAATTTTTACTACTGGTATATAGTGCCATTGTCTGACTGGGAATTCAAAGAATATATGGGGGTTATGTGCACCCACAATTTTTACTACTGGTATATAGTGCCATTGTCTGACTGGGAATTCAAAGAATATATGGGGGTTATGTGCACCCACAATTTTTACTACTGGTATATAGTGCCATTGTCTGACTGGGAATTCAAAGAATATATGGGGGTTATGTGCACCCACAATTTTTAATACTGGTATACAGTGCCATTGTCTGACTGGGAATTCAAAGAATATATTGGGGTTACGTGCACCCACAATTTTTACTACTGGTATACAGTGCCATTGTCTGACTGGGAATTCAAAGAATATATGGGGGTTATGTGCACCCACAATTTTTACTACTGGTATACAGTGCCATTGTCTGACTGGGAATTCAAAGAATATATGGGGGTTATGTGCACCCACAATTTTTACTACTGGTATACAGTGCCATTGTCTGACTGGGAATTCAAAGAATATATGGGGGTTATGTGCACCCACAATTTTTGCTACTGCTATACAGTGCCATTGTCTCACTGGGAATTCAAAGAATATATTGGGGTTATGTGCACCCACAATTTTTACTACTGGTATACAGTGCCATTGTCTGACTGGGAATTCAAAGAATATATGGGGGTTATGTGCACCCACAATTTTTGCTACTGCTATACAGTGCCATTGTCTCACTGGGAATTCAAAGAATATATTGGGGTTATGTGCACCCACAATTTTTACTACTGGTATATAGTGCCATTGTCTGACTGGGAATTCAAAGAATATATGGGGGTTATGTGCACCCACAATTTTTACTACTGGTATATAGTGCCATTGTCTGACTGGGAATTCAAAGAATATATGGGGGTTATGTGCACCCACAATTTTTACTACTGGTATATAGTGCCATTGTCTGACTGGGAATTCAAAGAATATATGGGGGTTATGTGCACCCACAATTTTTAATACTGGTATACAGTGCCATTGTCTGACTGGGAATTCAAAGAATATATTGGGGTTACGTGCACCCACAATTTTTACTACTGGTATACAGTGCCATTGTCTGACTGGGAATTCAAAGAATATATGGGGGTTATGTGCACCCACAATTTTTACTACTGGTATACAGTGCCATTGTCTGACTGGGAATTCAAAGAATATATGGGGGTTACGTGCACCCACAATTTTTGCTACTGCTATACAGTGCCATTGTCTCACTGGGAATTCAAAGAATATATTGGGGTTATGTGCACCCACAATTTTTACTACTGGTATATAGTGCCATTGTCTGACTGGGAATTCAAAGAATATATGGGGGTTATGTGCACCCACAATTTTTAATACTGGTATACAGTGCCATTGTCTGACTGGGAATTCAAAGAATATATGGGGGTTACGTGCACCCACAATTTTTGCTACTGCTATACAGTGCCATTGTCTCACTGGGAATTCAAAGAATATATTGGGGTTATGTGCACCCACAATTTTTACTACTGGTATATAGTGCCATTGTCTGACTGGGAATTCAAAGAATATATGGGGGTTATGTGCACCCACAATTTTTACTACTGGTATACAGTGCCATTGTCTGACTGGGAATTCAAAGAATATATGGGGGTTACGTGCACCCACAATTTTTGCTACTGCTATACAGTGCCATTGTCTCACTGGGAATTCAAAGAATATATTGGGGTTATGTGCACCCACAATTTTTACTACTGGTATATAGTGCCATTGTCTGACTGGGAATTCAAAGAATATATGGGGGTTACGTGCACCCACAATTTTTGCTACTGCTATACAGTTCCATTGTCTCACTGGGAATTCAAAGAATATATGGGGGTTATGTGCACCCACAATTTTTACTACTGGTATATAGTGCCATTGTCTGACTGGGAATTCAAAGAATATATGGGGGTTATGTGCACCCACAATTTTTAATACTGGTATACAGTGCCATTGTCTGACTGGGAATTCAAAGAATATATTGGGGTTATGTGCACCCACAATTTTTACTACTGGTATACAGTGCCATTGTCTGACTGGGAATTCAAAGAATATATGGGGGTTATGTGCACCCACAATTTTTGCTACTGCTATACAGTGCCATTGTCTGACTGGGAATTCAAAGAATATATTGGGGTTATGTGCACCCACTATTTTTACTACTGGTATACAGTGCCATTGTCTGACTGGGAATTCAAAGAATATATGGGGGTTACGTGCACCCACAATTTTTGCTACTGGTATACAGTGCCATTGTCTCACTGGGAATTCCACAAATAATTTGGGGATTCATTCACCCTACATCTCAGGCTCTTGCCATATTCACCCAGGTTGTCAGTGCTGCACCAGCTCGTTCCCAGACAGCTCGGCCCGAAAAACACGTTACCTATATAGAGGATTTGGACAATGAAGACAACATGTTCTAAATCTAATGTCTTCACCTTCTCCAGAATTAAAATAAAGGCAGCGTTTAACTTTCAAATAGCACTGCACAAAGGAAGAGCTTATCAGCTTGTCTCATGACATGCTACTGAAAAGTTTCATTTGTGTATCTTAATGTAAATATAGTTGTATAAGCTTTTTGGGTTTTAGGCACTGCCAAGTTATTTATTACCACCCGCTCCCTTATAATGATGATGACGCCAAAGTCACTGTGGGTGTTCAGAGCTCACAGCTTTGGGTGACATTTGTCTTGCTCTCTGTCGGTACCAGCTGTCTTTTTGGATACCGTAAAGTTATGTTGACTTTATTAACAGCTATAGAAGCTTTAGCCAGGTTGTGACGGTGTGTAACCCTAACAACACTAAGTGGGATACACATTAATAGTCAGTCTATGTACGCTAAACGTATCACTGAAGTAATTTTTTTTCCCTCTCCCCTAATATAAGAAAGGAACAGACATTAGACCTAGACCGGGGTTCGAGGCTTGAAAAAATCCAGTATTATTTGTTCTTCATGATGTGAAATATGTGTTGAAAAGCAACCCAAGATGAAGTCAGCCATGTGTGCCAGTGTGTTACTTGGCATGCCTTTGCTGGCCCCAACTGTAAGGGTCACTCTCCATTTCCTCCATTTTCCACTCCCCTTCACACCATTTGTGGTGAAGCAATGGGATGCACTGAAGTGCACCCTCTAGCCTCGTGTGGGATAGGGACATCAGATGCCACTCCAACCCCCTCGTCTTCCTCCGCCAGCCAACGGTGCGAAGATGAGAGGAGTGTGCTCTGAATGTTTTCTGCCTAGCAGAGGCTAGTTCTCACTTACGAAAATGGCCCCACTTTGACCTGTATATCAGGCACAATGGTGTAGGTTTCAAAGAAACATGGCACCAACAAGTTGGAAAACGTGGGCCATGCGTGGACCGTGTTTGAGTCTGGCAAGCTCCAGATCTGCTACCAGGTTCCAGCCATTATCACAGGCGCAAAAATGCCAGGCCCCAGGTGTAGCAGGGAAAAAAAAATGCCATCTCAGCCAGGATGGCATCCCTGACCTCGGAGGCACTGTGCTGTCTGTCCCCCAAGCTGATCAGTTTCAGCACGGCCTGCTGACATCTCCCCATGCCAGTGTTACAGTGTTTTCCGCTAGTAGCTGGGGTGGAGGTTGCAGCTTCGTAGGGTTTCAGTCTACTCCTGCCATGAATTTTGGCCTGGGAGAGGAGATAGGCCACCCCAGTTTGCACCTGGGGAACAGACTCCACCACATTCACCCTGCCTGTCATTAAAGATAAGCACTGCAGCATCCCTGACCACAGGCGCTTGTCCATGTGTCGGTGGTCAAGTGGACCTTGCAGCAAAGCGCAGAGCTCTGGGCCCGACTGATGTTATGGGACACATGCAGGTGCAAGGCAGAGACAGCACACCAAGAGAAGTAGTAACGGCTAGGCCCAGCATAGGGAGGTGCCCCAGCTGCCATCTGCTGACGGAAGGCCTGGGTCTCCAGAAGCATAAACAAACACCAACATCTCCAGGGCCAGCAGTTTATCGATGAGGCTGTTACAGGCTTGGGCATGGGGGTGGGTTGTATTGTACTTCTGCCTGCAATGAAAAGCTTGGGAAATGTGGAGTGGCTGGGAAGAGGCGCATGATGGTGCAGGCCAAAAGGGCGCATGAGGGTGAACTCCCCAATGTGTCAGAGATAGGTGTGTAGGTGTCCTTGCATCATATACTTGCACCATATTTGGCTTTGGAAGTTAATTTTGTGCCAAAAAGTGGTTAAGACAGCGATCCCTCAGCTACTCCCATTACACTGTCTATTGAAGTTACCATTTGTGGAAGTGGACCACCATTTCTAAGATCCCAAAGGAAGCAGGCAAGAGATGTGCAGTTCAGAAAAAAAGATGAGAAAATAAGTTTAGGCTGTAGAGCACAGAGGGATCGGAGAGGACAGAGCTGGTGTCGGCCAGGTATTCCCACAACATGCGCCTATACTTGTCCCTCCTGGTGACACTAGGCCCCTGAGTGGCAGTAATTTGTCCAGGGGGGCCATTAACGTGTTCCAGACCTAGGAATAAGTCTTCCAACAGGGTAGAGTTTTCCATGCCTTTGCTTCTACCCACTGTTTTTGCTGCTTAGCTTCCCTCCACATCTACACTGCTTTAGCCCCTAAACATCACCCCAGTTTATGCCTTTGCTTGTACCCGGTTTTTTGTTGATTTAGCTTCCCTCCACATCTACACTGCTTTAGCCCCTAGACATCACCCCTGTCCATGTGGGGTCGGTGGCCTCGTCATCCACCAACTCCTCTTCCAATTGCGCACTGCCCCCTTACTGCAAACCGCACATGACCACAGCTTGCCTTGATGGCAACTGTGTCTCATGATCCCCACTTAGGTCCAGACAAGTCGGTGGTGGGTCCAAAACCCCAAAATTGGAAGGAAATGGCAGATGCTGCAGTATTTCTAACACCTGTTCCTGGTGCTCGGGCCTGGTCTGTGTTGTACCCTGCACCCTGCTTAACGCATCTGCCATATCCGAAGTTGTGCTGAGCGCATGCTAATGTTTCGTGTCCAGTGCAATGGATGGGATGGGATTTCACATAAGTCTGCCACCCATGGCCACTCATGGTTGAGCAACTGAGGGAGTTGACTTTGACGAACCCGAGGGTTTTGGAGTTGGAACTACATCAAAGGTCTGTGCTGCTCACACACTCTGCTCAACACATGATATGTTTAGTGCCAGCAGTGTGGAGACGTCACACAACAGCCGTTGTTCCAGCAGGTACAGGCGTTGTAGAAGTGCATAGAGGCTAGCAGCGGCAACTATACACTTTAAAAACTATCCGCACAAGCGCCACACTTTCACCAGTAGCTCAGGAACATTGGGGTACCTTTTTCAAAAGATTAGCAGCAATGAGTTAAAAACGTGGCCCAGGCATGGAATATGTTGCAGGCTGCCAAGCTACAGAGCCAATCCCAGGTTACGGCCATTATCACACATGACAACATGCCTGGGCCCAGGTGCAGTGTCAAAAACCACATTGCCGTCTCATCGAGGATGGCATGACTCACTTTGTAGGCAGTGTGCTGTCTGGCCCCCAAGCTGATGAGCTTCAGCACGGCCCGCTGACGTCTCCCCACACCAGTGTTGCAGCGTTTCCAGCTCGTAGCTGGGGTCAATTTAACAGCGGAGGAGGGTGGTGTTTCAGCCCTCCTCCCAGGAATGTTGTGTGGGGAGACAAGTCAGGCCACCACATTTTGCGACCCGGTCCACGCCTCAACTACATTCAACCACTGTGCCCAAATTGAAAGGTAGCATCCCTGTCCGCATGCACTTGTCCATTCGTAACTGGTCACATGGAACTTTAGGGCTAAGCGCTGAATTTAGGGACCGCCTCATGTTTGGGGGAAAGTGCTGGTGTGGACGGCACAGTGCGGTGGCGCAGTAGACACTCTGCCCAAAAAGGGCAGAGTGTCCCCCAGCCAGGATTCCAACATCTCCTGGGCCAGATTTCTTGAGATGAGGCCGTTGAAGCCTTGGGCATGTGGGTGGGTTGCGCTGTACTTTAGCATGAAATGAAAGGCTTGGGAGATGGGGAGTTGCTGGGAAGAGGCGCATGATGGCGCGGGCAAAAGGAGAAATGGAAGGAAAAGGTGAGGATAAGGGTGAACTCCCCAAAGTGTCAGAGGCAGATGTGGAGGTGTCCTGGCTCCTGGTCTGGACTGCAGCGCCAGCCCTGTCAACAGTGGAAGAGGCAGTGGCCGCCAGGCCAAACGACGATTATCCTGCGCTTGCTCTCACCCACTGAGCCCAGGGCTTGCCTTCCAAATGATGGCACCCGCAAGAGGTGGTGAGATTCCTCTCCGCAGATCTCCAAACCATCTTGGACTTGCAAATTGCACTAAATTTGTCATGTAACTGACATGTATATGATGAGTCTATCCATTGTCTGTTCATTTTGGTGAAAGTCAGCCTGTCAGCTGACAGACAGCTGTGCTTGTCAGTGATGATGTCACCGGCTGCTTGTACCCCCAGTTTTTGCTGCTTAGCTTGCCTCCACATCCACACTGCTTTTGCCCCTACACATCACCCCTATCCATGCCTGTGCCTCTAGCCATAAGTCTGCCACCCATGGAAACTCATGGTGCAGAAAGTGAGGGAGCTGACTCTGAGGAACCCTTGGGTTTTGTAGCTGGTACTCCATCAAAGGTCTCTGCTGCTCACACACCCTGCTGAACATACGGTATCTAGGGTTAGAGCGTGTGGTGACCTCGCACAACAGTAGGTGCTTCAGGCAGATGTAGGCCTTGCTGGAGTGTATTGCGGCTAGCTCCAGGTACTGTAGACTTGGGAAAGTGGGTGTCCAAGTGCCGCACTTTCACCCTTAGCTCAGCTAATTTGGGGTATGTTTTTAAAAATCATTGCACCACTACATTGAACATGTGAGCCAGGCATGGAACGTGTTGGAGGCTGGCAAGCTCCAGAGCCCTCCAACAAGCTAAAAAACCTGGCCCCAGGGGCAGCGGGGATAAACAAATTGCCATCTCATCCAGGATGGCATCCCTGACCTCAGAGGCAGTGTGCTGTCCGTCTCCCAAGCTGATGAGCTTCAGCCCAGCCTGCTGACGTCTCCCCACACCAGTGTTGCAGCGTTTTCAGCTCGTAGCTGGGGTCAATCTAACAGCGGAGGAGGAGGAGGGTGGTGTTTCAGCCCTCCTCCCAGGAATGTTTTGTGGGGAAACAAGTCAGGAAAATTCTTGAAACGGGAGAGTTTTGCATCTTTGCCCTTGCTGCCTATGGACATCCCTTTGCCTCTAGCCACCATTTTCCCTGCTTTGCTTGCCTCCACATCCACACTGCTTTTGCCCCTAGACATCACCCCAGTCCATGCCTTAGCTTGTACCCCCAGTTTTTCCTGCTTAGCTTGCCTCCACATCCACACTGCTTTTGCCCCTAGACATCACCCCAGTCCATGCCTTAGCTTGTACCCCCAGTTTTTCCTGCTTAGCTTGCCTCCACATCCACACTGCTTTTGCCCCTAGACATCATCCCTATCCATGCCTCTTCCCCTAGCCATAACTCTGCCACCCCTGGAAACTCATGGTGCAGAAACTTTGGTTGCTGACTTTGAGGAACCCTTGGGTTTTGTAGATGGAACTCCATCAAAGGTCTGTGCAGCTCACACACCCTGCTCAAGATATGGTATTGTAGGGTTTCAGCGTGTGTGAATGACGGACAACAGCCTGTGTTTGGACAGATGTAGGCCTTGCTAGAGTGTTTTTAGGCTAGCAGCGACTCCTGTGCACTTGCAAAAGTGGGCGCACAAGCGCCGCATTTTCAACAGTAGCTTCGGTACATTTGGGTATGTTTTTAAAAAACTTTGCACCACTAGGTTAGACGTGGGCCAAACATGGAACGTGTTGGAGGCTGGCAAGCTCCAGAGCCGCTACCAGGTTCCAGCCATTATCACAGGCGTAAAAATGCCAGGCCCCAGGTGTAGCAGGGAAAAAAAAATGCCATCTCAGCCAGGATGGCATCCCTGACCTCGGAGGCACTGTGCTGTCTGTCCCCCCAAGCTGATGAGCTTCAGCACCGCCTGCTGACGTCTCCCCACACCAGTGTTTTAGCGTTTGCCGCTAGTAGCTGTGGTGGAGGTTGCAGCGTCGTAGGGTTTCAGTCTACTCCTGCCATGAATTTTGGCCTGGGAGAGGAGATAGGCCACCCCAGTTTGCACCCGGGGAACAGACTCCACCACATTCACCCTGCCTGTCATTAAAGATAAGCACTGCAGCATCCCTGACCACAGGCGCTTGTCCAAGTGTCGGTGGTCAAGTGGACCTTGCAGCAAAGCGCGGAACTAAGGGCCCACCTGATGTTGAGTGACACGTGCTGGTGCAAGGCGGGGACGCCACACCGGGAGAAGTTGAGACGGCTAGGGACGGCATAGTGAGGTGCCACAGTTGCCATCAGGTCCGGGAAGGCGGGAGTTTCAACAAGCCGGAACGCCAACCTCTCCTGGGCCAGCAGTTTAGCGATGTTGGCGTTCTAGGCTTGCGTGGGTGGGTGGTTAGCGGTGTATTTCTGCCGGCGCTCCAATGTCTGAGAGATGGTGGGTTGTTGTAAAGAAGCGCCTGATGGTGCCTTTGATGGTGCAGGAGAAGGAGATAAGACAGAAACAGGGGAGGATGAGGGAGAAGTCAACAAAGTGGCGGAGGCAGATGAAGTGATGTCCTGGCTCGTCCTCTGGAGTGCATCGCCAGCACTGTGAGCAGAGGCAGTGGCATGAACGGCGGGCGACGTTTGTCCTGCCGTTGCTGCCTGCCACTGATTCCATTGCTTGGATTCCAAATGACGGTGCATTGAAGTGGTGGACAGGTTGCTCTTCTCAGGGCCCCTACTCGATTTCGAGAGGCAAATTGTGTAGACGACACTATATCTGTCCTCGGCGCATTCCTTGAAAAAACTCTACACCTTCAAGAAACGTGCCCTCGATGGGGGAGTTTTTCTGGGCTGGGTACAAAAGGGAACATCTTCGGACATTCCGGGTCTGGCCTGGCTTCGGCAAAGCAGCTGACCTCTGCCTCTGGACATGTCTCTGCCTCTAGCTACCCTTTTTGGTGCTGCACCTGCCTCAACATCCACACTACTTTCCCAGCTTGACATCTGCCTTGTCCAGGTGGGGTCGGTGTCCTCGTCGTCCACCACCTCCTCTTCCAACTCCTGTCTCGCCTCCTCCTCCTGCACAATGCGCATGTCAACTGGCTGCCCTGACAGCAACTGCGTCTCATCGTCGTCGATGAGGGTGGGTTGCTGGTCATCCGCCACCAAATCGACCGGAGATGGAATGGAGGAGACTCTAGTGTTTGAGCATCTGGACACAGATACTCGTCTGTTAGGTCCGTGGAATCGCGAAATGGAGGGGCAGGTTGCGGTACAGTCAAAGGAAGGGAGAACAGCTCTGGGGAGCAGGGACAGTTGGGGTTATTGTTCTGGGAAGATTGGGAATTTTGGGTGGAAAGAGGACAAGACTGTTGGGTAAGAGGAGGTAGAGGCTGCCTGGCTGGTGGACAATGTGCTTTAAGCGTTATCCGACAGCCATTGCAAGACCTGTTCCTGGTTCTCGGGCCTACTAATCTTTGTACCATTCAGCCTAGTTAATGTGGAACTTTTGTGCAAAGCGCAGAACTTAGGGCCCGCCTGATGTTAAGGGACACACGCTGGTACAAGGCTCAACTCACCCTAAGTGCCAAAAACACTGCTGGTGCAAGGCTCTACTCATGCCAAGGGCCTCAATCTCTGCTGGTAGCTCAGCTTAAGGTCATGTAACTTTGTTTGGAAGGGCTCATGTTAAGGGCTAGAAAAGTGAATTTTGGAAGGTCTTACCACATATCACACACACACACACACACACACACACACACACACACACTCAAAATGACAGTTAAGGGTGAGGGCTTTTGGAATTCCCATTGCCTATTCCATTTGGGGTTGTCATGGGGAACGTGATTTAAAGGGGTGGTTGTTACTGTTTGTTGAGCTTAAATTGGGGTTTGTGTCCATCCATTTGGGGAGTAAAGAAGGTTTCCAGGTATTTTCCCACTTTGATAGAGGTTTTTTTGAATGTGGAAAGTGTGTAGTTGTTAGGCAGTGATGTTGGGGTAATAGAGGGTCTTTGGTGTGTTAGATGCCCCCAGACATGCTTCCCCTGCTGTCCCAGTGTCATTCCAGAGGTGTTGGCATCATTTCCTGGGGTGTCATAGTGGACTTGGTGACCCTCCAGACACGGATTTGGGTTTCCCCCTTAACGAGTATCTGTTCCCCATAGACTATAATGGGGTTCGAAACCCGTTCGAACACACGAACATTGAGCGGCTGTTCGAATCGAATTTCGAACCTCGAACATTTTAGTGTTCGCTCATCTCTAATACTCACTACACCCCCTGATAAATTCTTTGAGGGGTGCAGTTTTCAAATGGGGTCACTCCTTTGGGGAATCCAGTTTTCTGGTACCTTACAGGTTCTACAAACATGACATGGCGTCCAGATACCAAACATCTGAATCTGTACTCCAAAAGCCGCATCGCGCTCCTTCCCTTCTGTGCCCTGCTGTGCGCCCAAACTGCATTTTATGCCACATGTATGACACATGTATGATACTGGTGTACCCCGGATAATGTACATAATGTCATATGTGGGTATAAATTGATATTAGGGCACAGCCAGACACAGAAGGGAAGAAGGTTATTTGGTTTTTGTAGCACAGACTTAGACGGTTTGGTTTTTGGATGCCATGACACTTTTGCAGAGACCCTAAAATTGCCCTTACAAAATGGGGTCACTTCTTGGGGAATTCCAGTTCACTGGCACCTCCAGGGCTCTGCAAAAACATCATGGCACCCAGAAAGTCCCTCTAAATCTGTACCCCAAAAGCTAAAAAGCGCAGTGCTCCTTCTGAACCCTGCTGTGTGCCCAAGCAGCAGTTTACACCCACATATATAATTTTTTGCCCCTCGGGATGGCCCACTTAATAGTTTTAGGAGTGCAGGTCTCTGACAACACAAAGTGGGTGCAACGTATTGGGCACCGAAATGACATATTTCTTTAAAAATTAAAATTTTCATTTTGTACATTAATTTTTGGGAAGCATTTTTAGGCTCAAAATGATAATACCCCTTGATTCATTCCTTGACAGGTGTAGTTTCTAAAATGGGGTTGCTTTTGAGGGGTTTCCATTGTATTGGTACTTTAGGGGCTCTGCAAATGCGACATGGCACCAGAAAACTGCCCTCAAAAGCCAAATAGCCCTCTTTCCATTCTGAGCCCCGCCATGTTCCCATACAGAAGATTATGGCCACATATGGGGTATTGCCATGTTCAGGAGAAATTGTGTAACAAACTGTGGGGGGCTTTTAATTCTCTAACTACTTGTAAAAATTAAAAATATGGTGCTAAATGGACAATTTATTGGAAAAAAGTAATTTTTCATTTTCACATCTCAATGGTAAAAAAATCTGTGAAACACCTGTAGGGTCCAAGTGCTCACTAAACCCCTTGATAAATTCCTTGAGGGGTCTAGTTTTCAAAATGGGGTCATTGGGGGGGGGGTTCCACTGTTCTAGCACTTCAGGGGCTTTGCAAATGCAACATGGTGCCTGAAATAGATTTCAGCTAAATTTGCCCTCCAAAATCCCAATAGCGATCCTTCACCTCTGGACCTCACAGCGTGCCCATACATCACTTTACATCCACATATGGGACATTTCTGTAGTTGGGACAAAATGCGTAACAATTTGTGGGGTGCATTTTCTCTTTTATCTCCTTGTGGAAATGCAAAATTTGGGGTTAAAGCAACATTTTATAGCAAAAAATGTCACTTTTCCTTTTGTTGGGCCAATTCTGTTACACTCCTGTAGGGTCAAAGGGCTCACTATACCCCTTGGTAAATTCCTTGAGGGGTATAGTTTCCAAAATGGGGTCACATTTTGGGGGTTTCCACTGTTTTGGCACCTTGGGAGCTCTGCAAACGGGACATGGTGCCTGAAAAGTATTGTAGCAAAATCTGGCCTACAACTTGAACCCTTGTGCACCCTCGGCTCTGCTACATCAGAGCCGAGGGTGCGCTTGAACCCTTGTGCACACTCTGCTTCATCAAGCTAATAGAATGCATTGGCCAGCGCTGATTGAAGCAGAGCTGAATCTGTGTGCTTAGCTCAACTACTCCACTGGTGTAGTTGAGCTAAACACACACATTCAGCACTGCTTCATCACGCCAATACAATGCATTAGCCAGTGCTGATTGGCCAGAGTACGGAATTCGGCCAATCAGCGCTGGCTCTGCTGGAGGAGGCGGAGTCTAAGATCGCTCCACACCAGTCTCCATTCAGGTCCGACCTTAGACTCCGCCTCCTCCGGCAGAGCCAGCGCTGATTGGCCGAAGGCTGGCCAATGCATTCCTATGCGAATGCAGAGACTTAGCAGTGCTGAGCCAGTTCTGCTCAACTACACATCTGATGCACACTCGGCACTGCTACATCAGATGTAGCAATCTGATGTAGCAGAGCCGAGGGTGCACTAGAACCCCTGTGCAAACTCAGTTCACGCTAATAGAATGCATTGGCCAGCACTGATTGGCCAATGCATTCTATTAGCCCGATGAAGTAGAGCTGAATGTGTGTGCTAAGCACACACATTCAGCTCTACTTCATCGGGCTAATAGAATGCATTGGCCAGCGCTGATTGGCCAGAGTACGGAACTCGACCAATCAGCACTGGCTCTGCTGGAGGAGGCGGAGTCTAAGATCGCTCCACACCAGTCTCCATTCAGGTCTGACCTTAGACTCCGCCTCCTCCGGCAGAGCCAGCGCTGATTGGCCGAAGGCTGGCCAATGCATTCCTATGCGAATGCAGAGACTTAACAGTGCTGAGCCAGTTCTGCTCAACTACACATCTGATGCACACTCGGCACTGCTACATCAGATGTAGCAATCTGATGTAGCAGAGCCGAGGGTGCACTAGAACCCCTGTGCAAACTCAGTTCACGCTAATAGAATGCATTGGCCAGCGCTGATTGGCCAATGCATTCTATTAGCCCGATGAAGTAGAGCTGAATGTGTGTGCTAAGCACACACATTCAGCTCTACTTCATCGGGCTAATAGAATGCATTGGCCAGCGCTGATTGGCCAGAGTACGGAACTCGACCAATCAGCGCTGGCTCTGCTGGAGGAGGCGGAGTCTAAGATCGCTCCACACCAGTCTCCATTCTGGTCCGACCTTAGACTCCACCTCCTCCAGCAGAGCCAGCGCTGATTGGCCGAATTCCGTACTCTGGCCAATCAGTGCTGGCCAATGCATTCTGTTGGCGTGATGAAGCAGTGCTGAATGTGTGTGTTTAGCTCAACTACACCAGTGGAGTAGTTGAGCTAAGCACACAGATTCAGCTCTGCTTCAATCAGCGCTGGCCAATGCATTCTATTAGCTTGATGAAGCAGAGTGTGCACAAGGGTTCAAGCGCACCCTCGGCTCTGATGTAGCAGAGCCGAGGCTGCACAAGGGTTCAAGCGCACCCTCGGCTCTGATGTAGCAGAGCCGAGGGTGCACAAGGGTTCAAGTGCACTCTCGGCTCTGCTACATCAGAGCCGAGGGTGCGCTTGAGCCCTTGTGCAGCCTCGGCTCTGCTACATCAGAGTCGAGGGTGCGCTTGAACCCTTGTGCACACTCTGCTTCATCAAGCTAATAGAAAGCATTGGCCAGCGCTGATTGAAGCAGAGCTGAATCTGTGTGCTTAGCTCAACTACTCCACCGGTGTAGTGGAGCTAAACACACACATTCAGCACTGCTTCATCACGCCAACAGAATGCATTGGCCAGCACTGATTGGCCAGAGTACGGAATTCGGCCAATCAGCGCTGGCTCTGCTGGAGGAGGCGGAGTCTAAGGTCGGACCTGAATGGAGACTGGTGTGGAGCGATCTTAGACTCTGCCTCCTCCAGCAGAGCCAGCGCTGATTGGTCGAGTTCCGTACTCTGGCCAATCAGCGCTGGCCAATGCATTCTATTAGCCCGATGAAGTAGAGCTGAATGTGTGTGCTTAGCACACACATTCAGCTCTACTTCATCGGGCTAATAGAATGCATTGGCCAATCAGCGCTGGCCAATGCATTCTATTAGCGTGAACTGAGTTTGCACAGGGGTTCTAGTGCACCCTCGGCTCTGCTACATCAGATTGCTACATCTGATGTAGCAGTGCCGAGTGTGCATCAGATGTGTAGTTGAGCAGAACTGGCTCAGCACTGCTAAGTCTCTGCATTCGCATAGGAATGCATTGGCCAGCTTTCGGCCAATCAGCGCTGGCTCTGCCGGAGGAGGCGGAGTCTAAGGTCGGACCTGAATGGAGACTGGTGTGGAGCGATCTAGACTCCGCCTCCTCCAGCAGAGCCAGCGCTGATTGGTCGAGTTCCGTACTCTGGCCAATCAGCACTGGCCAATGCATTTCTATGGGGAAAAGTTAGCTTGCGAAAATCGCAAGCTGACAGGGATTTCCATGAAATAAAGTGACTTTTATGCCCCCAGACATGCTTCCCCTGCTGTCCCAGTGTCATTCCAGGATGTTGGTATCATTTCCTGGGGTGTCATAGTGGACTTGGTGACCCTCCAGACACGAATTTGGGTTTCCCCCTTAACGAGTATATGTTCCCCATAGACTATAATGGGGTTCGAAACCCATTCGAACACTCGAACAGTGAGCGGCTGTTCGAATCAAATTTCGAAGCTCGAACATTTTAGTGTTCGATCATCTCTATCTGCATTCTTTAAGGCCCCATTCACACTGCAGAAAAGGAAATTCCTCTTCCTTCTACGCTGCCGGCTTTTTTGCCCGGCTAGCCACAAAGGGATGCCGATGCAGTACATCAGCATTTCATCGCAGCATCCCACTCCTAATTAGGCCCAGATAAATGGGTCTAATCACGAGGGAGTCTTGAGGTGCTGACGCCGTGATTGACTCAGCCGCAGAATCTGCTGGAAGATAGGTCATATCGGAAGGACATGACCTATCTCCCATTGAAATAAATGGAAGGCGTTTTTTCAGGCGGATTTTGAGGCGGATTCTGCATCAAAATCCACCTGCAAAAAACTTTCTGAACTGACCCTAATATGTGCTGCTCTCCTGAATCTTGTGCAGTTGGGTTTTTCTTTTTCTCGTCCTACCATTCCCATGCAATAATTTCAGTACACAATATGCTAAATATGCTCTCTACTATCAGGTTTGCACTACTGTGCTATCTGCTCCAGGAAAGCATCACCCATCTGACAGTAGAGATCCTAATCAGCATATTGGGTACTATAACCATGGTCAAGAATGGACCACCATCAGAGCAGTACTGGTGGTACAGTCATCAGAGACCTTCCTGTACTAGAAATCCAATGCCTAGTCAAACTACTTCATTAGTATTCACTAACTTTAGTGTCAGTGAATTCCTATGAAGGGGGCTGTACTGCAGCTTCCTGCCTATGCCACTATAACCCAAACTTCTCTACCAAAGAGATAAGGAACCAGAGGTGGAAAGCAGCTGTGCTCTCTGCTTCATTAGTATTCACTGAGGCAGACAAGCAATGCATGTGAATAAAGTGCTTTGAGGCTTCCAGTTGCTGCAAACATTATACTATGCGGCGCCAAAGTGAAGCATTATATACTATGTGGGGCCAGTGTGGAAAAAGTATACTGTGGGGGAACATGTTATACCACTTTGGGCCCATCTATGGGGGTTACAGGACAGGAAACTGTAAGCTGTACCAGGGAGGATGGAGGCCCACAAAATTTGCTTGTATGGGGCCTGTTTTATAGTCAGGTCAAAGTGGATGGGATTCTAGGAAATCCCATGCCCACTTTGTGGTAAAACCACATTGCGGACATGCCGTGATTACTAGAGATGAGCGAGTACTGTTCGGATCAGTCGATCCGAACAGCACGCACGCATTGAAATGAATGGAAGCACCTGGTCCTTCCGCTTTGACGCCGGCCGGCCGCTTAACCCCCCCGCATGCCGGCTACGTCCATTCATTTCAATGCGTGCGTGCTGTTCGGATCGGCTGATCCGAACAGTACTCGCTCATCTCTAGTGATTACCAAAGCCAGCATGGTTTTGGAAACTGCATCATGTCAATTATACCTACGGCAATGCCAGCGGTTTCCCCATAGGTATAATTAAAACAGAAAGAAACAGAAAGAGGAAACCTCTGCAAACTGTCTGTCTAAAGCGCTGTGGGAAGAAGCATGATGCGTTGCCGCCGCGATTTTTCCAGTAGTGCTTTTTTGGTGCAGGACAACGTGTGGGGTCTTAGCATGAAACAGGTTACCGGACAGGACAGTATGTAGCTAGGAGGCATAGATAATAGAGATGAGCGAGTAGTACTCGATCGAGTAGGTATTCGATCGAATACTACGGTATTCGAAATACTCGTACTCGATCGAGTACCACTCGCTGTTCGAATGTAAAAGTTTGATGCAGAACCAGCAATGATTGGCCGAATGCTATACAGTCGGCCAATCAATGCTGGTTCTTCTCCTACCTTTAGAAGTCTTCTCTGTGCAGCTTCCCCGCTTGTAGTGCGGGCATGCGCAGTCGGCTCTGCCCAGGCCCGATGCCTGGCAGAGTGATTGAAGAGCCGGAAGACGCCTTGGGGACGCTGCAAGGAGAAGACTGCATGGAGGATCCAGCCCGACCCTCACTCGTGGACTTGGTAAGTATAATTTGATCGAATGTTGCCTACCCCTGAAATGAGCATTTCCCCCCCCCCATAGACTATAATAGGGTTCGATATTTGATTCGAGTAGTCGAATATTGAGGGGCTACTCGAAACGAATATCGAATCTCGGACATTTTACTGTTCGCTCATCTCTAATAGATAACTACACTGCTAGGAGCCCCTAGCCAACACACATACTGAGGTTCACAGGTGAAACTCAGTAATGTGAATGCATCCTAAATGTTTCGTAAATGTAAAGAAGAAATTTAAATGTAAAAAAAATCTCTAGAAATAGAAATAATTTAGCAATGTATAGTACAAAAGATTGTTACCTGCCATTATGTATCTGTTCATTGCTACCTTTTTTTTTTTTTTTTTTTGCAATATTTTTAGGTTACAAATAACAATGCCTGACAGCTAATGGACTCTCCTACCCACACATTTTATACTTTTACATTTAAATACATGTTTTAGTAGGAGAGAATTATTCTGTAAAAAATTAATGTGTATACTGATATAAATAGGAATGGAGCACAATAGTTCAGCATCTACTGTCACAACCTGCAAATGTTGCTTCTGTATGTGTTAAAATCCAGAGATGACTATATGTAATGCAGAAAGAGAATGTTGGATTTTTTTCTTCAGGCTCCAGAGATAATGACGGAGGATTCCACAATATACATGACTGGAATGTTAGAACAATAATGTCAGACTATTCCTTATGAGCATATGCAGGGTCACACATCCTTCTTAGCATGCATCTAAGAAACAAGTGAGAAATTTCCCTGGCTGATGATGATGGTCTTAAACAAATATAGGATATATATACAGTATATTAATTCTGGCATGAGCAACCTTGTGGATACTATATCTCAATACACAATGGAATGTGTAGAATATTGACACATTTTACATTAGCTTTTATTTTGAGTATAAATGAATGAAGTTACTTTATAGGCGACCTCCTTTGTGTGATCATTGTCTGCAGTGCTAATGAAAGCAGAAAAGGAGATGAGTAAGATGGTTACTATGGTAGTGACAAAATGCAGAGAGAATATCGCAGACGTCTCTTAGTACAATATCTTCTGATAATTAACAATCTGTTGTTTGGTCTATTCATCTATCTCAGACCATAATATCAAGTGCTTTTATTACCTCCACTTATTGTTAAAATAAGTATATGGATGGGTTCACATGACTCCTTTTTACTAAAGAAATGTAGGCAGTTTTTAATTGCAGTAATGAGTAGCACATGTTACTATGTATGTCGCCTGTATTACATAGAAGACCATTGTTTTACTGGTTGTTAATTGTACATGTGAAATACATAGTAAGGGCCCATTCCCACGGAGTAACAATGCGCTCATTCTGACACATAAACACGTGTCAGAATCAGCGCTTCAAAACAGAATCCCATTGTCTTCAATGGGTTCCGTCTTATGCACGCTACACATTGAAATCAATGGGAGGCTTTTTTAACCCATTGATTTCAATGTGTTACACGCATTAAACGGAACCCATTGAAGTCAATGGGATTCTGTTTTGAAGCGCTCACTCTGACTCGTGTTTACATGTCAGAATGAGAGCCGCGTTACTCCGTGGGAATGGGGCCTAACATGTGCTAAAAACTAATGCGATTAAAAACCGCATGCAGTTCTTCAGCAATGTAAACTTAGGGTGCTTTCACACAGAGTTAACGCTCCACTCATTCTGACACGTAAACACATTCAGAGTGAGCGGCATAAAACAGAATTCCATTGACTTCAATGGGTTCGGTCTTATGTGCGCTACCCATTGAAGTCAATGGGAGGCTTTTTGACCTATTGCTTTCAATGTGATATGCATGTATCACATGCGGCATTTTACAGTACCAGCAAATTGAATGAGTTTTGCACAACAAGAGCTGAAGAAAAGCTGCATTTTCAAAAATTTTAATAAGGGGAGATAAAAACACTGAAAAAATGCAGTAAAAGCTCAATGAAAAATACTGCAGAGAAAAACGCAATGTCTTTTCACTGTAGCAGTTCTTACCTGAGTTTTGACATATGGGTACGTGGTCTAAAGGAAGTATCACAGAATGTGAACCCCTGACTGAAAGCACTAGAGAATAAACCTCTTAGGTGGATATACTGTATTCAAATATGAATATGATTTTTAATAAGGGAAATACTGTATAATGAAAGACTCACACAATTAAAAGAAAAAGTAGAAAAGTTTATTATACTTCGCTTCGGTGAAGGAAATAGTTAAACACGCAATCTGGAGAGCTCCGCTTACCCACTTGTGGCCTAGGAATAGAAAATCACCAATATCTGGACACAGCTAGGATATGTTCTTCTGTCCCAGGTTGAAGCCAAAATCATTTTCATTGTCATCCCGTCTTATAAACATTTTGCCCTGGGGGGAACATCCTTGCAGCTGTCTTTGAAGACCATATGCACATATACTCACATCTACCTACATAAAACAATATACTTGAATACATGCATAGAACCAAATATCATATGTGTATATAAGTCATATAACACTGAAATGAGACATAAAACTTGAATCCCTCTTACATATACTACAAATTCTTATTTGATATAGCCTCTTGACAAAGTTGCTCGAAGCTTTGTGCCACAGCCAAGAGTGGCTACAAAAGGAATAGAAATACAGTATATAGGGAGTACTTCTACTTCTACCTTCTCCTCAATACTCAATGGCCTTTTCTCCCGGACTAGAGATATGCAGAGTTTCTGAAAATGGTTTTCAGTCTACATAGATTAGTATGGGCCCAGTAGGACCTGAGGCGGTGCGCCTTATATATGGATGGAAGCGGCGGCAAAGTCTGCGTGCCGCTTCCATACATACATAAAAGGCACCGTAAGGCTGCATTCACACTACGGAACGCCGGCGTGTATCACAGCCGTACACGCCGGCGTTACAGCAGGGCTGCCGGACACTTCCCATTCATTTCTATGGGAGCCGGCATGCGAGCGCTCTCCATAGAAATGAATGGACAGACACTTCCCATTCATTTCTATGGGAGCCGGCATGCGAGCGCTCCCCATAGAAATGAATGGACAGACACTTCCCATTCATTTCTATGGGAGCCAGCATGCGAGCGCTCCCCATAGAAATGAATGGAAAAAAGCAGTCCATTCATTTCTATGGGGAGCACTCGCATGCCGGCTCCCATAGAAATGAATGGGAAGTGTCCGGCAGCCCTGCAAAACCCTGAAACAGAATGTGAAACTTACCGAGCGGTGCAGGGCGGGCCTTATAGTCCGTAAAATACGGTATTTTTAAAATTAATACCTCTGATAGAGGCCATAGAATGAAAGATTTAAAAACTGTTACGTTTTTGGCCTCTGTCAGGTTAATATAAAGTTATTGACACATTTTGGGCATATGTTGGGAACTTTACTGAAGTACACACAATAAAACAAACTCCAGCTTTAGCTGGGAGCTAATGGGAGTATGTTAGCAGGAAAATGGTTATCAAACTAATGACAGTACCTTGTAGAGCGGTTTCTACACTTCCAAAGATGCCTTTCTTATTCTGCATTGTGACGACATTTTCATCAAAATCAGGATTTTATTTTTATGTAAATCGGCTGAAAAGAGTTTAGGGGCATTTCTTCTCCTGCTGGGGCTTCACTCACTACTTTATATAATCACCCCTAACTGCTGCCCAGCTCCCAAATTTTTGAGTGACAAATTCCACTTTGTCTGTAGTTGGGGGGACCGATATCTAGAGTGAAGAGCATTGCTCAAAAGGAGAAGAAATGCCCCTAAAGCCCTTTTGAGATAATTTGCATAGCAATAAAATTCTGATTTTCATGAAAATGGATTGGCAACGCAGAATAAGAAATGCAGCTTTAGAAAGTGTAAAATCAGTCCTACAAGGTCCTGTCATTAGTTTGATGATGATTTTCCTTCTGACAGACTCCCTTTACAGGGTTTCTTGATGGAGAATTCCTATACTTATGTAGAATCTATTATAAATGAACCTGGAGTCAGAACCAACCCAGAACCCCATGATGTGTCTGCAATAGAACCTGGGAGAAATAAATGTAGAAACCCTCCCTGGAGAACCCCTTTATTCTTCAAGAGGCAACATATTGTAAGTCCTCCTTCACTGAGAGTCAAACAACTAGTCACTGTAGTTTACTACAATATTGAATGAACACTAACTAACACTATGGGGGTATTTATTATGCCAGTCTTTACTGATTTGCTAAAAGGCGCAATAATCACCAGAATTACTAATGGGCTTTGACCTGAACTGCTGTAGATTTGTAATACAAAACTCAAGCCAGTTTTCTGGGGTAAGTTATACACTGTCTACCAATAAGTATTTGGACACCCAGTAAAGTTCTGCGGAGGCAGAGTTATGGTCTGGGGGTGTTTCTCCTAGTATGGACTGGGACCCTTGGTCCCAGTGTATGGAAAGCTCAATGCCGATGCCTGGGACAAGCTGGATCGCCAAACTAAGGGGTGCAGCAACCTACCAACATCGGTGAAAGAACTTACCTGTCTTCTCCAAGCCGAATGGTATAAAATACCACTAGCTGTCATACAAGGACTTGTGGAAAGCATGCCCCGCGGGGGTTGAGGCTGTATTTGCTGCTCGTGACACTCGGACTACAAGTGTCCAAATACTTATTGGTAGACAGTGTAGTAAATCTGGTGGACTGTGTTGCCCACATTCTGGGCCCACCTAGATTTTTAGCCAACTCATTCTGCTGTCTAAAGAAGTGTTGAGGTGGGTGCATGGGGCTGAGATGCAGCACAGTGAAGCAAAAATGTGCTAAGATGAGGCACATTTTTGCCACTTGGCACATTTTTCTAGGTGCATCAGCCTTAGCAAAAGTTGACCTATGTGTTTGTCCTCATTGATACCTTCTAAATAAGTCAATATTGCTTATTTACTTATTTTATTTACTTCAATAGTGACAATGCTTTATGGATATTGTCATCACTCACTGTCCCAAGTAGGGTTCACAATCTATGTTCCCTTTGGCTGGTGGGAGAAAACCAGAGTATCCAGAGAAAAGCTACGCAAACTCTTTGTAGATGTGGTCCTTGGCCGGATTCCTTGGCCAGATTCAAACCCAGCTCTGCAAGGCAACAGTGCTAAGTGAGTCATATTTTATTCCACCGGAAAAAAAAAACTGGAAAGAGAAAAACGAGTTTCGTAACATCATTTCAAAAACCTTGATGGTCCTTTGGAAATCTGGAAAGCATTTTCTACCCATTTAACTTTTGAAAATTGTCAATGTATTTTACTGTTCTAAATTTGTTTTACTCCCATAGACGGTAATGGTGATGTGAAATTAAATGTGACATTTGTGGGCCTGGGAAATATTGCATGTGCAAAGCGATTTGTTTACTTTACCAATATACCTTTATGAACGGTGACATTTTGTTATTATTTTTTTAATATCATATCAGCTGCCAGCTATGCTATAGCTGATATATTCACACATAAATAAAAAATAAAACAAAAAGTGTAGGTAAATATGTGAATAAATATGGAAGTAAATGTAAATAAATACAAAATATTCCATTTCTATTCTCTATAACTCGTACATGTATTTATTCAGTAAACGTACGGGTGATGATCTTAGTTGTTTCATTTATAGCAGTGGTTCTCAACCTTACTAATGCCGTGACCCCGCAATACAGTTCCTCATGTTGCGGTGACCCCAAACCAAGAAATAATTTTGGTGGCTACTTCATAACTGTAAGGGCTAGTTCACAAAGGGGGCGGTATAGCGGTTTCATAGCGGATTCAGGCACTGAGAGTCGGCTCAAATGAATGGGCCGACTCCAGAGGTTGCTGCCGCCAGGCGGACGCCACGGCTCACCAAGCTGAGGAATCCGCCTGAAGGGCAGCCCGCTTTTTTTTTTTCAGCATGCCGCTCATGGAAAAAACAAGCCTGGCGGTCTAAATAGACCTCCATTGTGAGGGGGCGGATTATGAAGTGCATTTCGCGCCATAATCTGCCCCCTCTGTGCCCGTGTGAACGGACTTAATTTTGCTACAGTTATGATTCGGAATGTAAATATCTGATATGCATTATGTATTCTCATTGCTACAAATCAAACATAATTTAAACAGTGATTAATCACAAAAGCTCTCTTCCACAAAATCTGCTGAACCCCTCCCCCTTGCTCACACACAGCCTGAACCCCCTATCACGCTCACACACACAGCTTGAACCCCCCTATCATGCTCACACACAGCCTGAACCCCCCCTATCATGCTCACACACGGCCTGAACCCCTCTATCATACTCACACACAACCTGAACCCCCCTGTCATGCTCACACACAGCCTGAACCCCCCTTATCATGCTCACACACAGCCTGAACCCCCCTATCATGCTCACACACAGCCTGAACCCCCTTATCATGCTCACATACAACCTGAACCCCCTTATCATGCTCACATGCAGCCTGAACCCCCTTATCATGCTTACACACAGCCTGAACCCCCTTATCATGATCACATACAGCCTGAACCCCCTTATCATGCTCACACACAGCCTGACCCCCCTTATCAAGCTCACACACAGCCTGAACCCCCTTATCATGCTCACACACAGCATGAAACCCCCTATCATGCTCACACACAGCCTGAACCCCCTATCACGCTCACACACAGCCTGAACCCCCCCCCCTATCATGCTCACACGCAGCCTGAACCCCCTATCACACTCACACATAGCCTGAACCCCCCTATCATGCTCACACACAGCCTGAATCCCCCTATCATGCTCACACACAGCCTGAACCCCCTTATCATGCTCACATACAACCTGAACCCCCTTATCATGCTCACATACAGCCTGAACCCCCTTATCATGCTCACACACAGCCTGAACCCCCTTATCATGATCACATACAGCCTGAACCCCCTTATCATGCTCACACACAGCATGAACCCCCTTATCATGCTCACACGCAGCCTGAACCCCCTATCACACTCACACACAGCTTGAACCCCCCTATCATGCTGACACACAGCCTGAACCCCCCTATCATTCTCACACACAGCCTGAACCCCCTTATCATGCTCACATACAACCTGAACCCCCTTATCATGCTCACATACAGCCTGAACCCCCTTATCATGCTCACACACAGCCTGAACCCCCTTATCGTGATCACATACAGCCTGAACCCCCCTATCATGCTCACACACAGCCTGAACCCCCTTATCATGCTAACATACAACCTGAACCCCCTTATCATGCTCACATACAGTCTGAACCCCCTTATCATGCTCACACACAGCCTGAACCCCCTTATCGTGATCACATACAGCCTGAACCCCCTTATCATGCTCACACACAGCATGAACCCCCTTATTATGCTCATACACAGCCTGAACTCCCTTATCATGCTCACACACCGCCTGAACCCCCTTATCATGCTCACACACAGCCTGAAACCCCCTATCATGCTCACACATAGCCTGAACCCCCTTATCATGCTCACACACAGCCTGAACCCCCCTATCATGCCTACACACAGCCTGAACCCCTCTATCATGCTCACACACAGCCTGAACCCACTTATCATGCTCACACACAGCCTGCACCCCCTCCCCCCTCTTGCTTACACATACTGTCTCTTCTCTCCATCTTACCTTCCAGTCTCCATTCACTGCAGCTTTCTCTTCCTGTGTAACTTGGCACTGTACTGAATAGCTCCGCCCACAGAGTACAATCACACGGTCATGACATCATCACAGGTCCTTCAGCCCACTAGGATCTACCCTGCTGCAAAACGTAATGTGGCTTCTCAGCTGCTAAAGCCATCGGAAATATGTATTTTCCGATGGCTTTAGGCGACTCCTGTGTTTTGGTCGTTCGACCCCTGACGGGGTCGAGACCCACAGGTTGAGAAGCGCTGATTTATAGTATTAACTTTACTTATGTATCATAATTCATACAATACACACATAATGCATGTATGAAACATATACTGTATACAAAATGTATACAAGCTGCAAGATCATTGAAGTTTCGTTAAAATACTTCCTTATAAAATTATTTAGAATTATTAGATATTGTCAGAAAGATCTACTACTCGCTCTAATGGGCTTGGGGAATACATCATTTTACTATGTTAAATTTCAAAAAGTTTAGTGGGCTCTGCTACAGAGCTGCAAAGAGGCAGTTTATATTGTAGTATTCATACACCGTATTTTTCAGATTATAAAGAACACTTTTTTCTCTCAAATTTGGGAGGAAAATGGTGGTGCATCTTATACTCCGAATGTGGTTGTTTGGGGGGGGGGGAGGAACGGGGTCGCTGCATCGCCTCAGGCCTACTGCCACCTGCTTCCTGTAGCAGCAGAAGTGGGACAATGTGTGGGCCCTGGACTTAGGGGAGAGGGTGCCCCACCTCACCAGTCCGGTATCCGCCATGTTAACATGGCAGATACTGGGTCTGTAAGGATGATGGCGGTCGCAAAGCTGCAGAGCAGTCTCCACAGCTACCAAGTCTCTGCTGTAATGTACTCTGTACTCTGTACAATTGTATTGAAGTCTATGGGACTTGCAATCAAATGATTGCAGGTACGATAAATAAATAAATAAATAAATAAATAAATAGTAAAAAGTTTAAAAAATATAAATAAAAAACTATATCACATCCTTTCCCTAGAATACATAGAAAAGTAGAAAATTACTGTAAAATACATACACTTCAGACATCCCTTTGACCGAAAATGTGTGGTCTACAAAATATTTTTACTGTAGGGTGACCGTGGTAGCGGAAAAAAATAATCAAAAGTTCCAAACCACTGTATTTCTCACTGTTTCGCCCTTGATTTGAATAAGAAGTTGTTGAACCATATGCATTACAAGACAGATAGTTAGTCCCAGGAAACAGACTCCTCTGCACACTGAGGTAAAACAGCGCTGAGTGTCCAACAGCCTCTGGACCGAAGCGCAACCAGCCTCCAGAGGTCTTCACCAGAACTCCTGGTGATGGAGCTAAACTTGGTTGCTTTCTTCAGCCACAACCGCAACTGTTGAAAGAGCGTCGAATGCACAGCACACCACTAGTAACTGCAGGACCCAGAAACCCGAAAACCACTCACCTGAGCAAGTGTGAAGGCAAGTGGAAATAAGAAGCAGAGGAAGATGCAGTAGCAAGAAGCCTCCAGAAGATGGCAGCAATACAGTGGAGTAGTAATGGTAGCAGGGTTGGTATCTGGAGGTCACACAGCACCAATGGATGAGACATAAGCAAAGTCAGGCAAGCCAAGTCAGTATCAGGAGGTCAAGCAGCACCAGTGGATGAGGCGTAAGCGGAGTCAGACAAGCCGGGTCAGTATCAGGAGGTCATGCAGCACAGAATCACAGATCAAAGACAGGTGGTCTAGGAGGCAAGTGGGGGTCACAACAGAAGGCAAGTGGAGATACAAAATAGGCAGGTAGGAATCGTGGTCAAGAAAAGCTGAAACAGATAGCCAGAGCACTAAACACCAGGAACAAAATGGAGCTAGCATCCAGGAGAACTGAATAGCCAGTGGCGAGCCAGAGCAAGAGCCCAACTTAAATAGGCTCCGGCCCACCTCATGAGCCCCTACCACGGAAGTCCACGATACGGCTCAGGAGGGGACAGGCAATCCCGGCATGCTGCCGTAGAGGTTTCAGTCCACTAAAGCAGCCAGAAGCAGTGGGCCGGAGACCAAAACAGGAGAGGGCTGGCAACCTCCACACACTGCAGAATTTCAGTTCTGCTAGCAGAAAAAGGAACCCATTGAAGTCAGTGGGAGGCTTTTTTTTCAGCGCTGAAATTCAGCACCAAATTCAGCACCATTTTCCCGCGTGTAAATAGACCCTAATAAGTGCATCTGGCCCCCGCAAAAACAGACTCCCTATGCATCCACCTACAGCTGCAGGGCAACCTGTCAATATGGCTTTGTAGCTGTTGCAAAACTACAACTCCTAATATTAAATATTTTTTTTCCCTTAGTTTCCTCCTCTAAAACCTAGGTGCGTCTTATGGTCTGGTTCATCTTATAGTCGTGGCGGATGCACGGGAGAAATCTTGGAGACGGTTATGTGAAGAGCGGATAAGAGCAGAGCAGAGTAGGAGGTCTTTGGAGGATCTGAGGTTACATGTGGGCAGGTAGCGGGAGATTAGGTCAGAGATACATGGAGGCGACAGGTTGTGGATGGCTTTGTATGTCAGCATTAGTAACTTGAACTCTATTCACTGGGCAATGGGTAGCCAGTGAAAGGATTGGCATAGGGGAGCAGCTGATGAAGAACGGGGGGAGAGGTGAATAAAGCTGGGAGGCCATGGAGAAGGGTGTTACATTAATCTAAGCGGGAGATTATGAGGGCATGGACTAGCATCTTTGTAGTTTCATGGGTGAGGAAGGAGCGGATTCGATGGATGTTGTTGAGTTGGAGGCGGCAGAAGGAATTGAGGGTTTGGACGTGTGACATGAAGGATAGGTCAGAGTCCAAGGTTATCCCAAGTCAATGGCCCCATGGGGTAAGCATGGTTCCATTAACTTTGATGGGTCGTACGAGGAGGGGGGAAGATGATGAACTCCATTTTCTCCATGTTGAGTTTGAGAAAGCAGGAGGATAGAAAGGAGGCTACAGCTGCTAGACACTTTAGAGCTCTGACTGAAGTCTGTCAAAGAGCAGGTCGGACAAGAGATAAAAGGATAGTTCGGAGTGGACGTGTAGCTTAAGCAGTTTTGAGCCATACGGGAGCAGTGAGATTAGTCAATAGTTGACTGGAGAGGACAGGTCGATGGATGGTTTCTTAAGTATAGGTGTGACGGTGGCATGCGTGAAGGCGGAAGGGAAGGCTCCGTGGGTCAGGCATAGGTTGAAGAGATGGGTTAAGGTCAGAGTAATGACTTCAGTGTGTTCGGGGATGAGATGTGACTGGATCGGGTCAAGTACATAAGAGGTGAAGTGAGATTTAGAGATTAGGGTGGAGAGCTTTTCATCAGTGACAGTGGAGAAACAGGTTAAAGATGAAGAGCAGTGAGCAGTTGGGTAGAGTGGTTGCCGGGGGTGTAGGGTGAGACTGTCTCTGATGGTGTCAATTTTACTTTTAAAATAAGAGGCAAAGTCGTCATCTGAGGATAGAGTATATTTGTTGGTTATCTCTAGAGCCCTCAACTTTTGAGAAAATGGGTATTGATGGCTGGTTAGCAGTCCTATGCATCCAAGAATACTGTAAATAAAGAGGTAGTTATGCACATTTCTCTCTTTAGAAATCTAAGTGAGTTTCTCTATATGGTAATATATATGGAGTGGTAGATGAACAGAGATCATGCCAGAAGCAGAGAGTACAATTGTGCACAAGGTGATAAAGGAACCAAAGCAACTAAAGGTCTTTCTCACATTAGCTAATGGTAATGTTCATGAGTATACCATCAAGAGGACCCTAAACAATGGTGTGAGCAACAAGACTGACGTTACTCCTAGGAAAGAATATTACTGCCTCTCTGCAATTTGCTAAAGATCACCTGGGCAATCCAGTAGGATACTGAAACAATGTTTTGTGAATAGGTGAGACCAAAATAGAGCTTGGTTTAAATGAGAAGTGTTATGTTTGTAATAAGGAAAACACCATATTCCAGCATAAAAACTCATACTATCTACGGTAAGAAAAACAGTATGATTTTGAGATATTCACAAGTTGCCTCCTTTTGTGTGTCTATGTCTGGCAACTCAGTGGTTGTGATGTAAATTGCAAATTATGAAATTAAGAATACTCTATTGAATTGTTTTTTTAAGATAAATTGAGTTCCTAATGAAATCCTGAGATGTCCTAAAAAGAAAGTTCCAAGATAAGGCGGACATATTTGTAAAGTTTATGTCACAGTCTATGTACTGTATGTGTGTGTTAAAGTATATGTGTGTGTCTGAAAGTATACAGTATATACAAGATAGATAGATTGACTGAGCTGTGTCACTAGAGGGAGCCAGAGCCAGAGAGCAAGCGTAATGACTGGGTTGTGACAATAGAGGGAGCCAGACAGTAGTACTGGAAGTAGCTGTATATGTGATCAGAGCAAACCAAGACACCTGATGACACCAATGGAAAAGATGGTCTCATTGATTACTTTTGTTTCATAGTCAGTTTTAACCCCTTCTTTCTCTGTACCATACATTTATTTATGAGCGTGTAGTAAATGCTCGGTGCTGCAATACTACAGTGCTGTAATGCCACAGGCACAGGAGGTTTGCCTATGAAATTGTTTCCGGCACACAGCCAATTGCAGTGTCTGCGGGGTAGCTATAGCAGTTAGGAGGCCGAGCAATGGCCTCTTGACTGTTGCTCCCTGTAACAAATAGGGACCCTATGTGTCATGTTCGGCAATACAATGTATTGCAGTACTTTTCACTGGGGAATCAGAGATCCCAGGTTCAAGTACCCTTGTGGAACAGGTAAAAAAAAAAAAGAGAAGAAAAAAAGGTTAATAATAAAGTGTAAACAAATAATAAAAAGTTAAAAAAAAATCCAAATTAACTTAAAAGAAACGTTAACAAAAAAAATAGACATGTTTAGGTATCCTTATGTATGTGTATATGTCTCCATTATCCAAAGATAGCGTTATTTATCCCATAAAGTGAGCACTATAAAAAAAATATATTGCAATGAGCAAATTAACGTATTTTGATCACCTTGCTTAACGCAAAAAATATCAATAAAAAGTGATCAAAACAGTAAATAGAATACAGGCGGTAGAATATTTCAAAAAGTGACATTTTATTTGTAAAAGTGATAAAACATAATAAAACCATTATAAATATGGTAACACTGTAATTGTAATGGCCGCTGGACAAAGTTACCACGTCATTTTTAATGCAGAGTAAATGCAATAAAAAGAAAATGCAAAAAATAATGAAAAGAATTAACAGATCCCCCAAAAACATTAATAAAAGCTAATCAAAACATTATATGTACCCCAAAATGTTGCAAAGTGAAAGTAGAACTTGTCATGCAGAGAATAAGCCCCCACATAAACATGTTGACAGAAAAATTAAAAAATTAAGAATTTTGAAAGCAGGGAAGGGAAAATATGAAAAAAGTCAGTGAACATTAACTTACAAACTAAAGACCCAACATCCGCCGTAACATACCTCCCAACTTTTGAGGAACCGAAAGAGGGACAAAATATGTGGCGCGCGTAGCGCGCCGCAGCAAATTTAGCCCTGCCCACTTTTGTGTTGACTCCGCCCACTCGTTAATTTTTCATGTGCCCGCACACAGTATAATCCTCCTACAGTCACCTGTAAATTATATGTCCCCCCTCTATCTCTCCCCCAGTTTCATATACACCCTTCAACTGCCCCCAGTTTCATGTCCCCCTTCCATCTCTGCCCCAGATTCATGTCCCCACATCTCTACCCCCAGTTTCATGTCCCCTCCATCTCTGCCCCCAGATTCATGTCCCCATCTCTGCCCCCAGATTCATGTCCCCCATCTCTGCCCCCAGATTCATGTCCCCCATCTCTGCCCCCAGATTCATGTCCCCCATCTCTGCCCTCAGATTCATGTCCCCTCATCTCTGCCCCCAGATTCATGTCCCCTCCATCTTTACCCCCAGATTCATGTCCCTCCATCTCTGCCCCCAGATTCATGTCCCCCATCTCTGCCCCCAGATTCATGTCCCCCATCTCTGCCCCCAGATTCATGTCCCCCATCTCTGCCCTCAGATTCATGTCCCCCCATCTCTGCCCCCAGATTCATGTCCCCTCCATCTTTACCCCCAGATTCATGTCCCTCCATCTCTGCCCCCAGATTCATGTCCCCCATCTCTGCCCCCAGATTCATGTCTCCACATCTCTGCCCCCAGATTCATGTCCTTCTCCATCTCTGCCCCCAGGTTCATGTCCCCACATCTCTGCCCCCAGTGTCATGCCGTCCTCTCCATCTCTGCCCCCAGTGTCATGCCGTCCCCTCCTTCATCTGACCCCAGTGTCATGCCGTCCCCTCCTTCATCTGCCCCCAGTGTCATTCCGTCCTCTCCATCTCTGCCCCCAGTGTCATGTCTTCCTTTCCATCTCTGCCCCCAGTGTTATGCCGTCCTCTCCTTCATCTGCCCCCAGATTCATGTTCCACCTCCACATTAAACTTACCTTCTCCTCCGCTCCCTCGCCGCTCTCTGCGCGCCTCTCTCGCTGACACGTGCGGCTGAAGGAAGGCGCTGACACAGGTCAGCTCCTCGTTCGCCGCTGCGTGTCTCTCTCGCTGACACATATGCGGCTGAAGCAAGGAGCTGACACAGGTCAGCTCCTCGCTTCACCGCTGCGCGCCTCTCTCGCTGACACATGCGGCTGAAGGAAGGAGCTGACACAGGTCAGCTCCTCGCTTCGCCGCTGCGTGTCTCTCTCGCTGACACATATGCGGCTGAAGCGAGGAGCTGACCTGTGTCAGCTCCTCGCTTCACCGCTGCCGCCGGCTCCTGGCTTGTAGACACGATGTACAAGCCAGGAGCCGGCGGCAGCGGCAAAGCGAGGAGCTGACACAGGTCAGCTCCTCGCTTCAGCCGCATATGTGTCAGCGAGAGAGACACGCAGCGGCGAAGCGAGGAGCTGACCTGTGTCAGCTCCTTCCTTCAGCCGCATATGTGTCAGCGAGAGAGACACGCAGCGGCGAAGCGTGGAGCTGACCTATGTCAGCTCCTTCCTTCAGCCGCATATGTGTTCAACTCAGATCTGCGTCCTCTGGACGCAGATCTGAGTTGAAATCGGGACATACCTCCCTCCAACCGGGACCGCGGGACATGTCACCCAAATCGTGAATGTCCCGCGGAAATCGGGACGGTTGGGAGGTATGGCTGTAATAGTACTGATGATGTCAGGAAGGGGTTAAAGGACCGTTAAAAAATAATACATGTCCTTTCTTTGTCTGTTTCCATGGATCCTTTAACTACTACCGGGCCATTTTATGGTCCAGAACCAGACACATTTTAGGGTTTTTTTGTATGCGCAGTTTAACATTTTTCTCATATGTCTCATTCAAGTCATTTCTGCGTCTTTTTTCAGTGATACTTAAGGCTTTATTTTTATGTTGTTTTTATTTTTGCATGTGTTTTAATTTTTTTTATATTCAGGAAAATATAGACAAAATAGGAGGGAAATCAAGTCTGTTGTTCACTTTTCTTTTTTTTTAAATTTAATAATACAATGTGCTACTGAAAAACTTATAAAATAGTTTATCCTCTCCGTTACGCTAGTTTTTATTTTGTATGGTTTTGTCTAGGGTAAGGCTATAACCTTTAATAATGGCATTTTATTGATATAGTTTATGAATTTTTTTTTTATTATTTTATTTACTTTTTTTAAACTTATGTTTTTTTGGTTTTTTTTCAGTTTGTGTCCCCATTAGGTCATAAGAGACCTTTGGGGACATTTGATCACTTTTTTTTTGTATTAGAGATAGATTTCCCCCGCAACGGTTGCAGGAGGAATACAGCTTCCTGCACGTTGTATACACAGCTTGCAGAGCTGATCTGGGTCCTGTAGAACCCAGAAGCTCTTGCAAGATGCTGAGCCTGGCGGATCATGTGACCACTGGCGGCACCCATAGCGGCATCATGGCGGTGCCTATAGCTGTCGAGAAGACAGGGAAGGTAATAAGCCTTCCCTGCCTGCTCTCTGGGAGCTCCGTCTGAAATTAAAGTCTGCTCCCAGTTTCAGCAGCTGCATGATCTTGTGCAGCTGCTATGTTCTGATTGGACATACTGGAAGTGGTTAATATATTAAATAGATCAGTGAAAACAGTTCTCAGACATATGTTTCATCTTTTTTTCACAGGCAGTTTTCTTTACAGTCATGTGAATATAATCTAAAGTATCAACTTTGACTGCCGCTCATGTTTTAACTAACTCTGAACTGTAAAGTCAAAAGTTATTAAAAGTCTTTCAGAAGGAAGCAGCAATTGAAACTGCTAAGATATTGGGGCATGACCACACATCAAATGCTTTGTTACAAATAGTCAACAAGGTTGCAAGAAACAAAAACACAATTTAATTGTCAAATATTTGATAAGAGTCAAACGTGAACCAACCAGGAACCCATTATTTAGGTAGTCATTTTCCAGAACTGCTCTCCCTGGAGTACACAGAAGAATAAGTTGTTCACAGCTCAGAGACATGGCCAAGGTAAGGAAGCATGAAACCCAACTGCAAATGAACAAGACAAATAAGGTGCAACATCAAGACTGGGCCAAGAAATAACTAAAGATCAATTTTGCAGAGGTTTTATGGATGGCTGAGACGAAAGTGACTCTTGACAGATGGCTGGGCACATGTCTGCATCAGTAACGGACACAAAGCTCTACTTCAACTCAGAAGCCAGCAAGGTGGATGTTGGGTATCACCATGCACTGTTTTTAGTGAAGATGAGTTAGTCGAACCATTTCAGCTTTAAGATGGATACAAAATTAACTCTCAAACCTACTGACAGTTTTTAGAAGACACTTTCTTCAAGAAGTGGTACAGGAGAAAGTCTGCATCTTTCAAGAAAACCATGATTTTTATTCAGGACAATGCTCCCTTGTATGCATCAAAGTACTCCACTGTCTGGCTTAAAGATGAATGAATAATGACATGGCCCCCATCCCCACCTAATCTAAACTCTATTGTGGGCCCTTCTTAAATGTAAAATTTGTAAAAACGCTGCACCTCTCTGAATAGTGTCTGGGAGCCTGAGACTGCCTCGCAAAATGGTGATTGTCAACAGATTAAGAAACTGATAGACTCCATGGATGGAAGGCTTATGGCTGTTATTGAAAAGATGGGCGGCTATATTGGTCAGTGATTTTGGGGGGAAAATTTCAGAAATGTTTATTTGTAAATTTTGAGTTGTTGTCATTTTTCATTTAGTTGCATAACAATTCTTCACAGTACATATATATATATATATATATATATATATATATATATATATATACTGCTAACAAAACCAAAACCTCACTTTTACTTTCTTAAATATGTAGTTGTGAGGTTTAAAAAAAATAAATAAATAAATTAGGGTTGACCACCAGCACTGTAATTTTTCAATAACATGTTATGATATTATATTGAATTGATTTCAATACATATTGGTATTCTTTACTACATTGGAGACCCATAAAGAGTGGTGTGGGAAAGTTAGCTCGGTAGAAGCAGTGGTGCGGACCCAAACAGTCAAGACAGGGACACTAAATATGCAGCAAAACTGGTTTATTTAGAAAAAAATCAGGGAAATAAATAAACCTTGACTTCAGGCACAAAATGAGCAAAACAAAATACAGCCTTAACTTCAGGCAAAAACAAAATAAATACCTGCTCGTCTGAGCCACTAACTAAACAGAACGGATAACCTAACTATACGTGTGGCTTACTTCCAGCCACATGAACAGAACAGGAGCAATATAGTCTCACCGGACTCAGGGTTACAGGACAGAACCACACACCTCCTTTCACCTCATGGAACTGCACTGCAATGCAAGAACTGCAGCCTTTTCTGGCCCAGTAATGAGCGAAGGATCTGGGCTGAGGCCTACTCCAGATCCGCCCTGGACCACACATATGTCAGAAACCTGGGGCTGATATATCTGGACTCCAGCACTCTGCCTGTCACCTTCTCACAGTGGTTACATGTATTTGTTTGTGGTTCTATATAGCATGTACTATGTGGACGCATGCATGTTCATGACTGTTATCTCTTTACAATATTGTACATATGTCCCTACTAGGTGAGATCATTTGTATAGTGGAGAACAAATATCTTTGACTTTCTGTACAGAATGCAGACAGTTTTCTTTCTGTTTTAGTAGACACTAATACTTTGCAATGCTCTTTTGCAAGTGGTAGCAATGGCTAAAACAATTTACGCTGGGTTCACACCTGCGTCTGGGGTCTCCGTACTATGGTTTCCGTCTTCTGCATGGCAGAAGACGGAAACCATAGATCGGGTCCGGCCGTGCGCGGCGGTGAGCGTTTTAGGCTCTCCGCCGCGAAACCGGATTTTTTTATCCGGACACAGAGTACTGCATGTCCGACTCTGTGTCCGGATTATAAAACCCGGTTTCGCAGCGGAGAGCGCAAAACGCTCACCGCCGCTCACGGCCGGACAGCTTTCTCACCCATTCAAATGAATGGGTGAGAAAGTCTCCTGCAGGCTTCCGTCTCCTGCATCTGTTTTATGCAGGAAACGGAAACCTGCAATAAGGACCGACGACGCAGATGTGAACGAGCCCGTAAAATGTAAATAACTATGCAAATCTAAATGAACTCTGTATTACAAGAAAATCAATGTTTTGTTCATTTGCTAAAACTTTTGTTTAAGAGATATTTGCAAAGTACAAACTGTGCATTGCATTGAAACTACTGAAAGGGAAACTTTTATGTTCATTTTTAAATGTATTAATATATTTCAGCGTCTGCCAGCAGCAGTTTCCACTAACAATGGTATTATCTTGTACGAATTGTCTGCATGGCAATTCATCTGCAAATACTAACCCAGTGTCATATTAGATATAGCATTCTATAGGTCAGACTCAAGACTATCACCTCAAGCTAAGACTGAAATGCTAAAGCTTTAATAAGCGTGGAATCACAGAACAATCACCGGAGAGTAGCACCTCTGAATAACACGCTTTACACATTTCTCTGACGTTCTGCTTGTTGGGCAAATTTAGATTGTCTTTAAACCTCTCTCATTTTCCCAGAAGAGCATGTTCTTTTTTTGGGTGGTATGTACTGTACATACCAATAATGAATAAATAACATTGTCCTCTTCTAGCAGGACCTACAGCTAGAAACTTGTTGTAGATCTCAGAAGAGTTTTCATATTTTTAACTCTAAATACTGAAATAATAATGTGGTTCTATGAAAGATATTTATAGAATAGCCACAGAATATGTCATAAATATCTGAAAGATACAGAGAACACCTCTGAGACCCACAAATATCTCTAAGATGAGCTCCTCAACCTTCAGGCCCCACTCCTTACCCAGCAGCGACCTCGCTGACTAGACCTTCAGCTATGGTTGGGCTTTATAGAAACAGTGTAGCTCTGAGCTAAAATGTTTCTGTAATATGCAGAGAAGTGAAAAGGAGTTACAGAAATGGTATGGAACAATGAGCTACATTGTTTCCATAACTCCTAAACCCTACTATGGGAGTTACATGAGCACAAAGGCTGAGGAGGCTCATTTTACAGATGGATCCTAGAGGTGGAACCCATATTTATCTGACATTTATGGGAACAGGGTCCATTCACATGGAGAAAAATGTGCTGACTTTGGTGCTGAATTTTCAGTGCTGAAAAAAAAGCCTATCATTGACTTCAATTGGTGCCTCTAGCTTTTTTTTCCCGCTAGCGGAAAAGTCCACAAGTGAAAAGAAAGCAGAACCCATTGAAATCAATGGGAGTCTTTTTTTCAGAGCTGAAAAATCAGCGCCAAATAAAACGCTGTTTTCCTCCATGTGAATGGACCCTTACAGAGCCTGGATGAGACTTCGAGGGGGCATTCACACGGAGTAATGTGGCACTGATTCTAGCACAATAACTTGTTTAAAAATCAGCGCTGCAAAACAGAATCCCATTGACTTCAATAGGTTCCATTTAATGCACGTAACACATTGAACTCAATGGGATTCTGTTTTGCAGCACTGATTTTTATGCTATTGTTTAAGTTATTGTGCCAGAATCAGCGCCGCGTTACTCTGTGTGAATGCCCCCTAACTTTACACTTCCTGATTCAGACACAGGTAGTCGTCCTCATTTGCTTATTTTCTTCTTCTCTCAGTCACATTTAGTTAACCACTATATTGTATAGCCCTTGATGTTTTGAGAATCACAATTTTCAGTATTTTTTCCCACTGCTGTAAAACACGCCAGGAAATAGATGTAAAGGGAATCACCAATGTATATATATATTGTATGCTGCAAACTGCATTAAAAACAAATTACAATGCTATGGAGCATCATATGCTAAATGGAGGCTCAACCTATTACACTGATACGCAAGGTTTTGTTGTTTGGAAATGAATAGGTGTATCGGAATGGATTTTTTGCCCAGATTCCAAAAATGACCTTCAAAATTCCGTATCACGTCAGGTTTTTTCACAAATGATGGAAATGTGAAAATTAAAAAAACATAATTTTTTTTATCACATTGATATATGACAACGTTTGTATCTTGTTAAAATCTTATCTGGAGGGACGGAATGATTGTGTAAGGGATAGATAAACATAAATACATACTCAAACAAGATATTAAGCACTATATACCAAAAAATAATTTTTGGTATATAGTGTATATAAAACTTAATGAAAGACAATTACACGTCATCTGACAGACTTTATTCAGAATATTGTAAATACATTTTTTTATGTTAAAAAAAAAAAGTAAAATATTCTGAATAAGGTCTGTCAGAAGACACATAATTGCCTTTTATTAAGTTTTATATATTATTATTTTTTGGTATATAGTGCTTAATATCTTGTTTGAGTCGATCAAGGCTTTGTCGGCACTGTGTGAACTTTTGATTGTATAAGTTTCCACAAAACTTGTTTGAATAAATACAACAATGAAAATGCAACTTATTTATCTGTATGACGTCATGATTTGCTGCACTAACAAAAGTGGAGAATGAGAGAATGTTATCTTGGCACGGCAGTATGACTCGTACCTCACGCCATCACTCCCTTCTTTCTATTGGTCACGTGGCGCCATTCTGGGGAGAAAACCATGAGTAAGTGCGAATTGTGAGCATGGACTGCATTCAAAAATGTGGTAAAAAACTTTTTGGGGAATATGAAAGCTGAAAATTACACCATTTTAGTCGAGGACATGTTGGAATCCTATAAACTGCTTGGTTGCAACATGAGCGTCAAAGTTCACTTTTTTCATGCTCATCTAAATTGCTTTCCTGACAATCTTGGTGATTTTATGGAAGAACATGGCGAGCGCTTCCATCAGGATATTAAAGTGATGGAAAAGAGATACCAAGGAAAGTGGACTGTACGTATGATATCCCACTATTGTTGGATGTTGAAAAGAGACTGTATGGACAAACACCGAAGACAATCCAAAAAGAGGAAGTTTGAAGGGGAGCCCAGTGGTAAATGTTAGGTATGTTTGCTTTTAAATATGTATTTATGTTTATCTATTCCTTACACAATCATTCCATCTCTCCGGAGAACATTTTCACACTTTACAAACGTTGTCATATAGCAATGTTATTAAAAAATTACGTTGTTTTCAATTTTCACATTTCCATCATTTTTTAAAAAACCTGACGTGATACGGAAATTTGAAGATCATTTTCAGAATCTGCGGAAAAAATCCATTCAGATACACCTATTCATTTGAAAACAACAGAAAAAAGTTTAAAAATTGCGTATCAGTGTTATCAACCAGCTTACACACTTTGCAGGTGGTGCATAGTTGGCTGAAATATATCAGCCCCATATCATAAAGGTCTGCTACTGCAAATCAGCTGTCTCTGTATGAACATAGTAGGAGGATTTTTTTCAAGCCTAGCAAAATTCTGGATAAAATTGTGTAGATTTTAGCTGATTTGTGCAAGTTTCTGCAACATTTTGCATTTATACACCGGCGGCTTTCCAGTAGATATAATTGTAACAGAAAGTCAGGTGAGGAAAACTCAGTGAACTTTCTGTTCAAAGTGCTGCAGGAAGAACTGCGATGCGTTCCCGCTGCAACTTTTCCTGCAGCACTTTAGCGCTGTGGATCGTCCTGTGGGGCCTTAGCCTTATATAATAAAAAAAAAGCTATTTTCATGAAAATGAGGATCCAAAGCAATATCAAGTCAATAAACAGAAGATAACAGAAGTAACAGGAGAACTCCGAAAGCTCACACATCTACATGGGAAGAGAAAACTGTGAAGTTCAAGCCCAAGCAGAGTACTTTACTCCATTTGCACATGAACAAACAGCAATTTACATGGAAATGGGGTTCCAAAGCTGAATAATAAAGATATATTTGGAAACTGTAGCTACATCTCTACGAGGTACTATGATTAGGTTTATAACAAGTTTACTGCTGATAGACTCACTATAATGTCTCTTCATGATCTAACAAAGGATTCAACATTACCAGATATAAATGAAAGACTTTCTGTTTTTATCCACTATTGTCATTAACAGCGATGCTAAATAATAAATTATGTGGAAGGTCTTAATTACTTTTCCCTATACTCCAACTCCACCCCAGTATACACGCTAGTAGAGATGAGCGAACAGTAAAATGTTTGAGATTCGATATTCGTTTCGAGTAGCCCCTCAATATTCGACTACTTGAATCGAATATCGAACCCTATTATAGTCTATGGGGGGAAAATGCTCATTTCAGGGGTAGGCAACATTCGATCAAATTATACTTACCAAGTCCACGAGTGAGAGTCGGGCTGGATCCTCCGAGAAGTCTTCTCTGTGCAGTGTCCCCGCGGCATCTTCCGGCTCTGAATTCACTCTGCCAGGCATTACAAGCGGGCATGCGCAGTCGGCTCTGCCCAGGCCCGATGCCTGGCAGAGTGAATTCAGAGCTGGAAGATGCCACGGGGAAGCTGCACGGAGAAGACTTCTAAAGGTAGGAGAAGAACCAGCGTTGATTGTATAGCATTCGGTTGCTGACTGTATAGCATTCGGCCAATCAATGCTGGTTCTGCATCGAACTTTTCCATTTGAATAGCGAGTGGTACTTGATCGAGTACGAGTATTTCGAATACCGCAGTATTCGATTGAACACCTACTCGATCGAATACTACTTGCTCATCTCTACACCCTAGTCCAAACCTGGGCAGCATGCATGCTCGTGTAAAACTACATACTCGTGTAAAAATGTGCTTCAAAATGCCAGGGTGGATTTTAAAGGGTTTTTAAAGGGGTTTTCTTGGATAAAAATTTTGATGTCTTTTCCTAAGTCATGATAAATCAGCCCCTATGCTATGATTATTTTTCTATAATATAATGACTGTATTGTATAGCGTTCAAAAGGCTTAATTGTACTATTGCAAGGAGCAATAGCATGGCCTTCAGAAAGGGGCCCAAAAATAATGCAACAAAACTAAACCAATGTTTTACAAAAGGCAAACTTTTCTCAGTAGATTCTTTCCATGGTGATGTTCAGTTATACTGCACAGGTTTAGATAATTCGAAGATTCTTTTCATAAATATATTCATTGTCATACTGTATTACATGTACTAGATTTCAGCTGCCTAAACTGCAGGAATTAATGCTTTCAACTCAAAACATTATTTCAGCCCTATGAATGTGTTAGCGCTGTGGAAAAATATAACAGTCTTGTATTTTGCAGTATTGGAAAGGACGGGCACTTCACTAGCCCAACCGTAATAACTTTCAAATCATTGTGTTCAAAATGTTCCACTTCTTTGTTCAAATCCTTGACAGCTTTTCTAACAAAGAGACCTTGGTGTAATATGAGATGCAGCAAAGTTTTCTAAAGTCAACATCGCAATAGGAACTTTTCAGCCATCATCAGAAATGTTTGGGAAATAGTTTCATATTTTATGTCTGAACACTTATTTATATTACTGTATTAAAATAGTTAAGTTTGCATCGTCTTTTCCTGTGTTAAGGAACTAGGATTGTAAAGCGATACATCCTGTAAGAGATAACGCTTGGCTGACACTGTTTGTTAGCACATACGCGCAACATTATATGCCAAGCAATTATTTTTAATACCAAAAGCAGGAATTATTCCTAGAAGCTAGCAATCTAAGTCATTCAAGCCCTCCAAAGGGGAAAGTAAATTGCTGTACCTTTCCTCACCATCACTCACTGTCTGCGCTGTTATAAAATATTCTGCTTGTCTGCCATGAATTCCCAAAGACAAATAAATATACTAGGGCGGCAACACGGTGGTTCAGTGGTTAGCACTGCAGCCTTGCAGCTCTGGAGTCCTGGGTTTGAATCCCACCAGGAACAACATCTGCAAGGAGTTTGTATGTTCTCCCCGTGTTTGCGTGGATTTCCTCCCATTCTACAAAGACATGCTGATAGGAAAAAAAATGTACATTGTGAACCCTATATGGATCACAATGGATAAATTAAAAAAAATATATATACTAGGCAATTTCATGATATGTTGAATTTGGAACTTTTTTTGTAAAGTATTTCTTTTGTGATTTTTCATGTCTTATTGTTTCAGAAATTTTCTGAATATCCACGGAGGAAAGGTAGGCAATTGCTATATGGCCTGTGTAGAGAAGGGGTCTGCAGTCTCCTTCAGAACACTTGGAGCTCTTTTTATGTCTGGTAGTTCAAGTATCATAAATCCTCCTGCTCCCCCCCAATGCCCCTGCATTCTGTTTATTGAGAGTTATGTTACAGTTTGTCAGGATATCATTAAAAGGTTGTTCCCATTTTCGGCTAAGGCCCCATGGGACGCCCCACGGCCAAAATGCAGTGCGGGAAAAAGCGTGGTGGCAACACATTGCAGTTCTTCCCGCAGCGCTTTAGACAGAAAGTTCGCTGAGTTTTCCTCCGCAGACTTTCTGTTACAATTATATCTATGGGGAAACTGCCAGCACTTCCATAGATATAATTGACATGCTGCGATTTCCAAAACTGCGTCGGTTTTCCCACCCACTTTGCACTTATTGTAAAATGCCATGATTTTTCCCTCTGCATTTCTGCCACGGGAAAATTGCGGCGTTTCCATCCCGTGAGGCCGTGGCTTTAGGGTTTCTCTTGCTCTCCTGTCTCCTCTCCTCTCTATTTCCTGGTTTTCAGCTGAGGCCAGCAACATACTAAAACTACAAATTGCCTTAAACATTTGTGTAGGACTCTTTTCTAGATCTTTAATGCAAACACAGACTTGGTAATGTCAAGCAGCAACAGCTATGAGTAAATGGATGGTAGCCAATGGTAACAAACACACTGAACTGTCTACAACTGATTTTTTATGCAACATACAATCAGTTGTAGAGGTAGCAAAGGTAGTGTAGTGTACATAACGTTATTGGGTTTTGAGTTTTGGAAAGAGAAAAAGATGTCAAATTTTATTGTACAACAAAAACTCAATTGCAGAAAACACAAATTGTGATTGAAATTGGTTCAGCTGCTGCAGCACAACAATATTCTAGCGGACTGACACAAGGGAACTGAAGTCTCCCATCCCTTTCTATGAATTAACTCTAAGCCTTCATCTCCAAGCCCAACACACTTCTGCCACTGTATTACCAGTGTATCTGTATATACCTATCTCTATCAGTATAATACATCTGAGACACTCTTATCTATTTAATCTCTCCCCACAAAAGGGAAATCTTCACTTCCTTCCTGGGCTTTTTATAAACTATGAATTTTTTTACAAAGTTTGGGTCAGTTCTGGTTCTCTCTTCTCTAGTAGGGACATACTCTTAATATATTCATAAACTTGTAATTGGTATAATGCTAAGGCCCCACGTAACAAGCCGCACCAAACAGCACTGTGGAAAAAGACACTGATGAAACGCATTGCGTTTTTTTCCACAACTCATTTCACAGAAAGTCCACAAGTTTTCCTCTGTGGACTCTCTGCTTCTGTCATACCTATACATAAAATGCCACCATTTCTGTAGGTATAAATGACGTGCTGTGATTTACAAAAACGCAACAGTACAACACTTCCGTTGCAGGTCTTTTTGAGCTATGTGTGGATGGGATTAGCCAAAATCCCATCCACTTTCCAGGTACTGTAAAATGCCACGGCTTTTACCGTAGAGTTTCCACTGCAACCAAATCGCAGCATTAATGCTACATGAGGTCATAGGCCTGGTTCACATCTGTGTTTGGTAATCCGTTCGGGGGAGTCCGCATGGAACAGAATGGAATACTAAACACATTGGCAAGTGTTGAGCAGTGAAAGCACACGGACCCCACAGACTATAATGGGGTCTGTATGTTTTCTGCACGGTGTCCGCAGACAAAAAAGTACTTCATGATCTACTTTCCAGTCTGCATGATTCGTGCGGACACTATGAGGAAAGCACATGGACCCCATTTATCGTCTATGTGGTCCCTGTGCTTTCACTGCTCACCACTTGTCAATGCGTTCGGTAGCCCGAACATATTACCGAATGCAGATGTGAACCGGGCCTTAAAGAGGAGCAATATGACATCAAAATATTAAATATATAAAAGATTCCACAAATTGAATTATTTCTCTAAATAAACATGTCAGGTGAAAGGTCTTATATAAGGTGTGCTTTATCATGTGACAGATGGATCCCATTCCATAAAATCTTCCTCTTTCATTCTGGTCAAGTAGTAAGTAAGTACACAGTAAAAATGTGAGCGCATATTAAACAGACGACTAAATTACTGATTTTATATTAGCCCAATTAATTATTTCACCATGTGAATTCTACCTGTGACGGTTTTACATTGATATTTGATTAGAAATGAAGGTCTGCTTTATTTCCCCCAGAAATATTGCCACTCTTGTTGATGTGATGTTGCCGCTCAGATGAATGGCGCTGAAATTCAGTAATGATGAATTATATCTGGACTGAAATAGGACCCTTACTCACAAACCACACAATAACCACGCAAAATAAGGCTAACCATTGCATTAAAATAGTCTCCCAATTTTCCCAGAGGAAAAAATGATATATTGATATTCCAAAAAAATTATGTAATGCAAAAAACATTATTAATAAATCAAATGCTCATCATTCAAATCATAGCGGTGTATAACATTCTGTCTTAACTAAAATTGAGGAATGCCATTTGCAAGTGCACAGATGAATGTAAATGAAGTCAGAACATCACTATGCTAATTACATGCATGAAAAACAAAAAGAAAATCAAATGAGCAGCACTAAATGGAGAAAGCAACTAAGTATTTGTACTCAGAGGAGAACTTAATGAAATTGGTGATTATGATGTGGGGAATTAGTAGTATATTGAAGGTTATCTTGAGCTTTACAGGGCAAAATAACATCTGTCTGTAGGCAAAACAGGTTATGGATTTTAAAGAAAGATAGCTCCCCAACCAACAAAGAGTCACTTTTTAAAGATTTGACTTTCTGTCTTTATTTAACCACAAACTTAGCTTTAGAATTGATTAACCAGTTGTGGAAATTATATTTCTGATCTAATAATATTGGTATGTGAATGATAAGTGACACAAGCAGTCTGAATATGATTAGTATCCCACAGCAAATAGTAATCGCTTATCATTGTTTTATTGCTTATTATTCTTTAGCTCATATACAATTCCATCCCCTTATGATATACGTACAGTATGCCTGTGTATATATAGATAGATATATTTATTTATTTATATATCTACAGCTCTGGAAAAAATTAAGAGACCACTGCAAATTTTTCCGTTTCTCTTATTTTTCTCTTCATTGGTATACTTTTGAGTAAAATGTACCTTGTTCTTTTATTATATAAACTACTGACAACATGTCTCCGAAATTCAAAATAAAAAATGTTATATTTGCAGCAAATGAGAAATTGTCAAAATAATAAAAAAGAAGCAATGCTGTCAGACCTCAAATAATGCAAAGAAAACAAGTTTATATTCATTTAGAAACAGCAATACTAATGTTGTAACTCAGGAAGAGTTCAGAAATCAATATTTAGTGGAATAACCATGATTTTTAGTCCCAGCTTTCATGCGTCTTGCCATGCTTTCCAACAGTCTTTCACACTGCTTTTGGGTGACCTTATTCCACTCCTGGCACAAAAAGGTAAGCAGTTCCTCTTTGATGGCTTGTGACTATCTATCTTCCTCTTGATTACATTCCAGAGGTTTTCAAAGGGGTTCAAGTCTGGAGATTGCACTGACCGTGACAGGGTCTTGAGTGGTGCTCCTTCATCCACACATTGATTGACCTGGTTGTATGGTATGGCAGAAAAACCAGTCCTCAGAGTTGGGGAACATTGCCTGAGCAGAAGGAAGCCTTTCATCAATGAGAAGTAAAGGAGAGACAGGCTGAAGTTTGCCAAAGACCATAGACGACCATAGAGGACTGGAGTAAGGTAATCTTCTCTGATGAGTCTAATTTTCAGCTTTGCCCAACACCAGGTCATTAGAGATGAACGAGTAGTATTCGATCGAGTAGGTATTCGAACGAATACTACGGTATTGGAAATACTCATACTCGTTCGAATACTATTGCTATTCACAGTAAAGATTCGATTCAGAGCCAGCGTTGATTTGCTGAATATCAATGCTGGTTCTGCAGCAGGCTCATCCTTGCTAGTTGGGAGAGCTGGCAACTTGCGTTTATGCGGGAACTGACTTTTTCACATAGGAATGCATTGACCAGCGTTGATTGGCCAGTGTACAGCATTTGGCCAATCAACGCTGGTTCTGCCGGAGGCTTGTCTGTGAGGAGGCGGAGTCTAAGATCGGACTATAGCAGTCTCCATTGTGGTCCGATCTTAGACTCCACCTCATCACAGACGAGCCTCCGGCAGAACCAGCGTTGATTGGCCGAATGCTGTACACTGTATAGCATTCGGCCAATCAACGCTAGTCAATGCATTCCCATGAGAAAAAGTCAGCTCCCGCATAACCGAAAGCTGCCAGTAGGGTTGAGCGATCAGGATCGGCATCTGAGATGTAGCAGAGCTGTGTGATCAACTCTGCTACACCTGAAATGTAGCAGAACTGTGTGCTCAACTCTGCTACAGCTGAGATCGGACCACATTGGAGACTGCTGTGTTCCAATCTTAGACTCCGCCTCCTCACAGACGAGCCTCCGGCAGAACCAGCATTGGTTGGCCGAATGCTGTACACTGTATAACATTTGGCCAATCAACGCTGGTCAATGCATTCCTATGAGAAAAAATCGGCCCCCGCATAACCGAAAGCTGCCAGCTCTCCCGACTAGCAAAGAAGAGCCTGCTGCAGAACCAACGTTGATTGGCCGAATGCTATACACTATATAGCATTTGGCCAATCAATGCTGGTTCTTCAGGAGAAGTAAGTTCACATTAGCACTTGTCTCCCATCCAGAAGGAGTCCGCAGGAGGACCTTCCCCCGAATGGAATATCAGCACAACTGCAAGTGCTGTGCAGTTAAAGTGCATGGACCCATTATAGTCTAAAAGGTCCGTGCGCTTTAACTGCACTTCGCTCCTCCTAAACACTCTCCTCCTGCTACTCGTGGACTTGGTGACTCTCCTTTAGTCGAATAGTGCTTTCCCCTGAAACAAGCATTTTTTCCCATAGACTATAATGGGATTCGATATTGGATCAAGTAGTCGAATATTGAGGCTCTACTTGAAACGAATATCGAATCTCAAATATTTTACTACTCACTCATCTCTACAGGTCATCTAATGGTTAAATGGAAACCTGGAGATGTGTAAAAGCCACAGTGTTTTGCACCCACCGTGAAATTTGGCGGAGGATCTGTGATGATCTGGGGATGTTTCAGCAAGGCTGGAATTGGGCAGGTTAATCTTTGTGAATGACGTAAGAATCAAGCCGTATATAAGGTTATCCTGGAAAAACACTTTCCTTCCTGGATGTGAAAAAGTTGTTTTTTATATATAAAAATATACTTTAGCCCCAAAGTAATGGTTAACTGTTGCCCGGGCACATGGCAGGACTCGGAATGGACAGATTGTTATTTGGCTCTGGGAGGGCAGATTTTACTGGATTAGGTGCCAAAACAGTGGAAACTCCGCAAAGTGACCCCATTTTTGGCCATGAAAATGGAAAATGAAATTCTTATCTTTAAAATGTTGTTTTACCCAAAACGTTTCATTTTTACAAGGGGTTAAATGAGAAAATGAACCCCACACTTTGTTAATCAATTTCTCACAACTATGGGAATGCCCCACCTGTCAGTAGATTTCTGTATTGCCAAATGGTAGGGAAGGGGGACCACCGAGCTTTACTGATCACAGCGCAGTGGAAAGCCCAAACAAATTACCTCATTTTGGAAATTAGACCCCTCAAGGAATTTATCAAGGGGTACAAACAAATTTACTACCAATGTGATGTGAAACTGAAAAATTACTTTTTAAAAAGAAAAAAAAAACAATGTCATTGGGCCCAAATGGATGATTTTAAAGAAAAAAAAAGGTTAAAGGAGAAAAAACATTGCATGATTTCTCCTGACTACAGAAAATCCCCACATGTGGAGGAAAACTTCTGTATTGGTTGATTTTGTTATTTACAATGAATTGGCAAGCAAAAAAAAAAAGCTATTTTAGAAACATATTCCCATAGTGAGCATTTTTACCCCTTGAATATTGGAATAATTCTGCAGCTCAGTTCCTAGCTAAAGGGATTTCCATCACAATGATTCTGCTTCTGTCTCTGTCCATTGCAGAGTTCTGGCACCAGAGACGTCTGAGTACAGCTGATCAGTGTGGGTGCTAGGTATTGGACCCCCACCAATCTAATATTGCTAACCTATACTAACGATAGATCCTCAATAGTGCAAAACAACCTTCATCTGCATCAGAAGTAATGCAAACTTTGCAAGGTTGCTACATGTCATATGGTTTCATGGACTTTACATGAAGCTCTGTGCAAACTCTGCAAAGGTTCCTACCAAGTAATATTCTCTCAGGCAATCTAAGCTTATTGTATCTTGACATCTTGGTGATCTGCTGGATAATTAACCATCTGGGGAAAACTCCTGACATTCACGCTATGGTGCAACCCTCATATTGTCTAGTGTTAAACCGCATGTACATAAAATTACCTGTTTTCATAAAATTGATGTGGTCGCTTATCACATGTACACTAAATGCAACAACTACTACACTGCCTAACATAAATCTATCCTAAACCTGAGCACTAGATACTATAACGCTATAAAATATATTTGACTGCTATTTCTTTTATTACTTTGTTGCATATTGACATTTGTGTTACAATATAAAATAATCATCTGTAGCTGAACTCCCAAATGTATCACTAAGCCTATAGGGTAATTTAAAAAAAAAAAAGGAAACCAATGCAAGTGTAAAAGATATCACAAAGAAGTCTACTTGAAATAAACACGTCAAGTCTGTAGAGAGTTACCTTTAATCTAGTGTGATGATTTGTCTCCAAAGTTGTTCTTCAATGAATGTTCAGTATGTCATTCAAATATACTCCACTAGGGGATTCATTACCTATTTCAGTGCAACAGGAGATCATTAATTGTCTGTCCCCTGTGGGAGCAGCATAAAAGTGCATGAGAAATGAAGGTATACAGGGAGAAAAAAAACATAAGAGGAACAGAATACAGAGGGAAATAGATAGAGTCCTAATTCAGCAGAAACGCCTGGATAGCAGGCAAAAGTTAGCAATTGAAAGTTTGGCATACTTTTCTGAAAAAGTGATTTCTTTCTTCAATATACCGTAAGTGATATTTACAAATAATATGAGAAATGAAAATCTGTATTGAATATTGAGGTTTAGCTTCACTTTTAGGATATACTCTGAACCAATTTGAACTAATTTAGTACTTATATTTTCAGAACAAAAAGCATGGTATGTCTGGCAACCCAAAAATGCAACTTTATCTCATCCTCTAATTACAGGGGTAGGGAACGTACGGCTCTCCAGCTGTTGCAAAACTACAACTCCCAGCATGCATACTGTCTCTGCTGTTCTTGGAACTCCTATTGAAATGAATGGAGCATGCTGGGAGTTGTAGTTTCACAGCAGCTGGAGAGCCGAAGGTTCCCTATCCCTGCTCTAATAGTTAGGTAATGAATTTCCAACTGCAGATTTGTATAAAATAGAAAATCCTTGAATTCTGTGACAGTTGTTTTCTAATTGTAGAGTATTAGAGATTTGTTGTAAAATCAGTTACATAACAGAATCGATCATACATCATGTAAATATCTAACATCCAAAGTATTTCTCCAATGTGAACCTATACTTTATGATCAAACAAAGTTTTCCAGTTTCTTTTTTATTTCCTCTGTTTTATATAGCATCAATATAACCATCCGTGCTGTAGTGAGATTATCTAGGTAATATCAGATACACAAACCATAGTATAGGAAGTGAATTAACCTACCAGCTTGTTCTTTAGAGAGCAGGAGGAGGACCACAAGATCAGTAGAAAACCCACTCAAACATGAGAACATACAGACTTCATGCAGATGTCCTTGATTATAGAACTCAGACTCTATTTCATCAGTGCAGTATTGCTAACCGATAAGGCCTAAGCTTCAGAACTAATGTTACTTTTTCTTTCGATGTTTTAAAATGCAACTATTTGCATACCTGATAGTCCTGGCAGCAAGATCAGTTTAATATAGTATATGAACATAAATTCATATCAGTCGTGATAAAAAGTGGCCTATGTGTTAATTGAGATTAAAAACTATCTATGTGCCAAATTTCATCCAAATCCGTTCAGCCGTTTTTGCATGATTGAGTAACAAGGATTTCCTCTGTTTTACACAGCATCAACATAATGTTGGGAAGTTAGCTCGGTAGAAGCAGTGGTGCGGACCCAAACAATCAAGACAGGGACACAAAATATTCAGCAAACTGGTTTGTTTAGAAAAAAACAACAACAAAAAACAGGAAAATAAATAAACCTTGACTTCAGACAAAAAATAAACAAAACAAAATACAGCCTTAACTTCAGGCAAAAACAAAATAAAAAACCTGCTCGTCTGAGCCACTAACTAAACAGAACGGATAAGCTAACTATACTTACCCCCAGCCACATAACAAAACAGGAACAATATAGTCTATAGTCTCTGTCATCTCATGGAACTGCCCTGCAATGTAAGAGCTGCAGCCTTTTCTGGCCCAATAATGAGCTAAGGATTGACACCTGGGCTGAGGCCTACTCCAGATGGAGGCAGCACTGGAGAGTTCTCTTGCAGCATTGGGGACGCCCCCAGTGCTGCGAAAGATTTTTACCAAATGGCGTGGCGGAGAAGACATCTACAGGTAGGCGAAGAATAGCCTTTCTTAAGGCTTTTTCTATGTGTGACACACAAAAAATTAGATTTTAATGGTAGAATCCCTTTAAGGTGAGCATTCTACTGTTTCTTGGTATTGTGTCCTTATCTACTACGGCATGGTTACGGAACCTTGGCTTTCCAGTTGTTGTGAAATTACAACTCCCAACATGCTCTATTCACTTCCATGGGAGTTCCAAAAATAGCACAGCAGGTATGCATGCTCGGAGTTGTAGTTTTGCAACAGCTGGAGACCCAAGGTTCCCTAACCCTGTGCTACAGTATCACGCTATTAGCGCTTGGTGCTGTTTTTTGCTTTTCTCTCAGTGCATAGGTAAATAATGACATGGGTAAGACTATAATGGTTTTATGTCACTCACAATACAATCTTCTCAAAGTTGACCCTCTCTCAGCCTACAAGTTGAGTACAATTACTACTTCCAAACCATTCATATAACCAGAGACAATACCGCCACTACTGGAAATCAAAACTAATGAGTGCCCAAAACCACACACATTAGAGATGAGCCAGTAGTGAAATATTCGATATTCGTTATTCGTTTCGAGTAGACCCTCAATATTTGACTATTCGACCGAATATCGAATACCATTATAATCTATGGGGAAAAAATGCTCGTTTCACGGGAAACCACAATTCGACTAATGAGAGTCACCAAGTCCACAATGACACCCCAGGAAATGATGCCAACACCTCTGGAATGCAACTGGGACAGCAGGGGAAGCATGCCTGGGTGCATCTAACATGCCAAAGTACCAGTATTACCCTACTATCACAGTCTATAAACTAGACACTTTCCACACCCAATAGAACCTCTATGAAAGTGGAAAAATACTTGGAAACCTTCTTTCCTCTACATTAGTATGGACAGAAACACAAATTTTAAGCTAAAGAAACATTAGCATGCACTCCTTTAAATCATGTTGCTCATGACAACCACAGATGGCATAGTCATTTGGAAATCCAACAGCCCCCATCCTTAACTGTCATTGTTTATGTGTGTGTGATGTGGTGAGACCTCCAAAAATTACTTTTCTGGCCCTTCACGTGAGCCCTTCCAAATTAAGTTAGAGGCCCTTAACCTGAGCCATACAAAAATTTACTTTTCAGGCCCTTAGGGTGAGCCCTCCCAAACTTAGCTTCAGGTCCTTGGGGTGAGTTGAGCCTTGTACTAGCAGAGTATTAGGTCTTTGAAGTCAGTTGAGCCTTGCACCAGCAGAATATTAGGCCCTTAACGTGAGTTGAGCCTTGTACCAGCAGAGTTTTAGGTCCTTTGGGTGAGTTGAACCTTGTACCAGCAGAGTTGAAGGCCCTTAAAGGGGCTCTATCACTAGGAAAAGTCATTTTTAACTAATCACACCTTTGCATAGCCTTTAGAAAGTCTATTTCACACCTACCTATAGTATGTAGATTGCCTCAGTGGTTTCTGAATAAGTCCATTTTTATTCATATGCTAATTAGACTGGTGCACAATAGATCGTGCACACCTCTCCTATTGTTTTCTATGGGAGACTGCTGCTGCTGCTGATGATGATGATGACTCAGCTTCCTGTTTGCTTTACACACATAGAAGATAACAGGAGAGAGGAGGCTGCTGGGAACTTCCTGTGCTGGCTGGAGGCTCATTAGCATATGAATAAAAACGGACTTATTCAAACACCACTGAGGCAATCTACATACAAAAGGTAAGTGTGGAATAGACTTTCTAAAGCCTATGCAAGCATGTGTTTAGATAAAAATGACTTTTCCCAGTGATAGAGCCCCTTTAAAGTGAGTTGAGCCTTGGTGGAGCGGTCATATAGTGCTTTTATCATCAAAAAAGTGAGTTCAACCTTGCACCAGCAGAGTTTTAGGACTTTTGGGTGAATTGAGCATTGTAGCAGCAGAGTTTTAGTTATTGGCCCTTTGGGTGAATTGAGCCTTGCACCAGCAGTGTTTTTGGCCCTTGAGGTGAGTTGAGGCTTTAACCAGCAGTGTTTTTGGCCCTTTGGGTGAGTTGAGCCTTGTAGCAGCAGAGTTTTAGTTATTGGCCCTTTGGGTGAATTGAGTCTTGCGCCAGCAGTGTTTTTGGCTCTTGAGGTGAGTTGAGCCTTTAACCAGCAGTGTTTTTGGCCCTCGAGGTGAATTGAGCCTTGTAGCAGCAAAGTTTTTGTTATTGGCCCTTTGGGTGAGTTGAACCTTTTACCAGCAGTGTTTTGGCCCTTTGGGTGAGTTGAGCCTTGCACCAGTGGTGTTTTAGTTTTTGGCCCTTGGGGTAAGTTGAGCCTTGCACCAGCGTTTTTTTAGTTTTTGGCCCTTGGGGTGAGTTGAGCCTTTTACCAGCAGTGTTTTTGGCCCTTTGGGTGAGTTGAGCCTTGCACCAGCAGTGTTTTAGTTTTTGGTCCTTGGGGTGAGTTGACCCTTGCACCAGCAGTGTTTTTGGCCCTTGGAGTGAGTTGAGCCTTTAACCAGCAGAGTTTTAGTTTTTGGCCCTTGGGGTGAGCACTAAAACATTAATTTTCAGACCCTTGGGGTGAGCCTTAAAACATTAATTTTCAGGCCCTTGGGATGAGCCCTAAAACATTAATTTTCAGGCCCTTTGGGTAAGCCCTAAAACATTCATTTTCATACCCTTGGGGTGAGACTTAATTTTTTTTCCAGGCCCTTGGTGTGAGCCCTAAAACATTATTTGTAAAGCCCTTGGGGTGAGCCCTAAAACATTATTTGTAAGGCCCTTGTGGTGAGGCTTAATGGAGTTATTTTAAATAGTTTTTAACAGTGATGGTGGTGGTGTTGGAGGAGGATGAGGAACTTATGATCTGGCACAGAAACATGGAACTGTGTCTCATCATTAGCACTGAGGATGGGACATGCTGGTTGCGGGTCCACAGCCACTACATTGCCAGGAGAGGCAGACTGTTTGTTACCACACGTCTGGAGGTAGTGCCTGATTGGCTGGTGCAAATGCCGCTGGAAGCAATATCTGCTATCCACTGTAACATCGGTTCCTGGTGCTTGGGTCTCGTCAGCGGGGTACCCTGCACCCTGCTTGACGTTGTGGATGAGGGCACTGCTGGATGCCCCTCTCCATTAGCCATTGGATCCGCAGTAGCTCAAATGCAGCCTGGATACCCAGCTGGATTTCCACATCCCTGTCCCTTTGTGATACCCTGACGTATTTTCAGATGTGTACAGGTGATGACAGTATTAAGCTTTCTTCTCACCCCTATGGGACAGGTATATAGTGTATACCACTTGTAATCAATTTGAGCACTAAAAAGGGCTTTTGTGAAGTTTTGGCAGGTTGAGTGGATATACGGTTCAGTATATACACTCTTCCTGCAGTGTAGCTCTGAAAAGAGCTTTTTTTCAGCTTTCCTGCCTAGCAGAAGCTAATCGCTATCTCACAGCGACGTATCTCCCTATCTCACCAAACCGCATCTGACACAAATATGGCTGACACTATTCTTATAAACCCGAGGTCACCTGATTTAGTCAGTCAATGATTTTTTTCTATTTTTTTCGATGCCTACGTTTTCCTGCTTCCTGTCTCACCTTCCCTGCACAGTTATTGGTGCAAAAAAAGCGCCAGGGAAGGTGGGAGCGAATACGAATTTTTACTGTGTTTACCACATGGTATTCTATCGAAATCAAATATGTTGAATACCTTAATATTCGATCGAATACCTACTCGATCGAACAGTATTCGCTCATCTCTAACACACATTATTCCCTACACCTTAACAGGAAACTAGTAACAAAAGACACAAATCATATTCTTAATTTCTTTAGGACAAGGCAAAACTATTCAAGTTTTATGTCTTAACTAGCATCTGAACACGACTTCGTCTATGTGTTGTTGGCGTTGATGATCCGCCTATATTCAGCAAATTGCTGCCATCGATGGTTTGCCTGCTCCGGCATTTCAGCAGCTCTCAAGCTGTCCTGCTGCTGAATTTGCTCCTCGCACCGTACTTGTGATTGTTCCGGCATCTCAGCAGCTCGCTGGGATGCCATATAATGAGCGTGTTATTGGTGTTGATGATCCGCCTGCTCCAGCGTTTTGACAGCTGTCAAGCTGGCCTGTCGCTGAATTCGTTCCTCACGCTGTGCCTGTGATTGTTCCAGCATCTCAGCCGCTCGCTGGGAAGCTAGAAGTTTGAAGCCTCCGCCGGAAGAAGACCCGTTCCTGAAGAAGATGGAGGCGGCGCTGGAGAGTTCTCTCGCAACATTGGGGATGCCCCCAGTGCTGCGAGAGAACTCATTTGCATACCGACGAAAACCGGATTATTTACCGAACAGCGGCACGGAGAAGACATCTAAAGGTAGGAGAAGAATAGCCTTTCTTAAGGCTATTCAATGTGTTAGGCAGAAAAAAATGAGTTTCAATGATAGGATCCCTTTAAAAGTTACAAGTTGAAAATAGAGACATAATATACGTGCATAAAATGGGCAGAAACAGTTTTAAAAATATAAAGGATTAAAAACAAGAAAAATCCAATACTTAGTGGTTATTTGTGGTAAAGTTCTTTGCTCCAAGGGTCACAGACTGAATACTGCACACGCGACCATCACACAGCATTCGGCTTCTGGCCAGTACACTGTGTAGCTATTTCCAATGCAGAGTTGGACCCAACTGTTTTGCTTCTGATGACCTATCCTCAAGATAGGTCATGAATAGTAAATTCCCAAAAACCCCTTTAATATACCATGTCTCTGTTTAAATTTAACAGGGATGAAAAAGATTACAAGTTCTAGCAAAATGTGTTGCATGTTATGTATACTTTTTATTTTGGAACAGACTACGCACAGAACTGGAGTCAATAGTTTAGTTAATTTGGGCCAAATGTGAATTTATCAAGCAAAAAAAAATTATGCTTTCTTCTATACATTCATATATTTAATTAGAATAAACATATAGAAGAATCCACTAAACAACATACAAAAGAATCCTGTGAGCTTCATCATTCAGGCTTGTGAGTGTATTCTTTCATAAGCCATCAGGAAGGCTAAGGATGAATAGGATATTTCTTCTCTGACGGTGCTCAGGATCTTCACGCTTTGATTGGAGACTTCTCTTTATATATCTTTGTAAGTGTTATATCTGTTCACGGGGTAATAAGAAACTCTTCTTCTATGTCATTCGGCTTCCTGCCATGAATAAGAGCTCAAGAAGTTTTCTGCATATCTGAATGTTCAGAAATTCTTTTATGCGTCTTCTTTTCATTGGAAATAACTAAAAACAGTCAGTAATTATAAAACCAACATACAGTGTACTATAGTGAAAAGAAGCTTCTGAATCGCTACATACAGATACATTGTAAATACTCCCAGGAGGTGAACAGACGGGATTCAGATGCACAAATTTAGAATTACCAGGCAGTAAAGTGAACTACTAAACTATAGGGAGATATGTTGTAACAAGTGACTGATGTTCAGTAGAAAATAATGTTGTATTAGCTTAGCAAATTAAACTGAATTTGACAAAAATATTTAGCAGAATTTTGGTATGGTTAGCCTATATATTAACGCCTCTGGAAGAAAAGCCACTCCCAGGAAGACTTCCTTAGTTACAAAGAGGCAGTTCTCACATTTAAGACCGCACTCACCTCTGCAAAGCAGGTCTACTTCACCACACTCATATCTGCACTCTCTCGCAACCCCAAACAGCTATTCGCCACCTTCAACTCCCTCCTCCGTCCTCCTGCCCCCCCTCCGACATCACTTATCTCAGCTGACGACTTTGCCTCCTACTTCAGAACTAAAATTGACACCATCAGAGACAGTCTCACCCTACTCCCCCGACAATCTATCCACCCAACTGCTCACTGCTCCTCATCCTTGACCTGTTTCTCCACCATCACTGATGAAAAACTCTCCTCCCTAATCTCCAAATCCCACCTCACCTCCTGCGCGCTTGACCCAATCCAGTCACATCTCATCCCCAAACTCACTGAAGTCATTAATCCGGCCCTAACTCATCTCTTCAACCTATCCCTAACCAATAGATCCTTCCCCTCAGCCTTCAAACATGCCAGTGTCACTCCTATACTTAAGAAACCGTCCCTCGACCCGTCCTCTCCAACCAACTATCGTCCCATCTCACTGCTCCCGTACGCCTCAAAACTGCTTGAGCAACACGTCCACTCAGAACTCTCCTCCTATCTCTCGTCCAACCTGCTTTTTGACAGACTACAGTCAGGCTTCAGACCCCGGCACTCCACTGAACGTGCCCTAACAAAAGTCACCAATGACCTTCTAACTGCCAGAGCCAAGCGCCATTACTCTGTCCTCCTCCTCCTTGACCTCTCCTCTGCCTTTGACACAGTTGACCACTCCCTCCTGTTAGAAATTCTCTCATCCCTTGGTATGTCAGACCTGACCCTTTCCTGGATCTCCTCATACCTCACCGACCGCACATTCAGCGTCCCCCACTCGCACACCACCTCCTCACCTCGCCCTCTCTCTATAGGTGTCCCCCAAGGCTCCGTCTTAGGACCCCTCCTGTTCTCCATCTACACCCTTGGCCTGGGCCAACTCATAGAATCTCATGGTTTTCAATACCATTGCTATGCCGATGACACCCAAATATACATCTCTGGACCAGATATTACCTCCCTGCTGACCAAAGTTCCAGACTGTTTAGCAGCTGTAGCCTCCTACCTCTCCTCCCACTTTCTCAAACTCAACATGTAGAAAACAGAGTTCATCATCTTCACCCCACCCCGTATGGCCCCTCCACCTGACCCATCTATCAAAGTTAACGGAACCACACTTACCCCTGTCTCACAGGCCCGATGCCTTGGGGTAAGCCTGGACTCCGACCTATCCTTCAAGTCACACATTCAAACCCTCAACACTTCCTGCCACCTCCAACTCAAAAACATCCACCGAATCTGCTCCTTCCTCACCCCTGAAACTACTAAGATGCTCGTCCAGGCCCTAATAATCTCTCGCTTAGACTACTGCGACACCCTTCTCCATGGACTCCCAGCAAACACCATCGCCCCCCTCCAGTCCACCTTAAACTGTGCTACCCGCTTAATTCACCTCTCCCCCCGATCTTCATCGGCTGCACCCCTCTGCCAGTCCCTCCACTGGCTACCCATAGCCCAGCGAATTGAATTCAAGCTACTAATGCTAACATACAAAGCCATCCACAACCTGTCCCCTCCATATATCTCTGAACTAATTTCCTGCTACCTGCCCACACGTAACCTCAGATCCTCCAATGACTTCCTACTCCGCTCTGCTCTCATCCGCTCCTCACACAACCGTCTCCAAGATTTATCCCGTGCATCCCCCATACTCTGGAACTCCCTACCAAGACACATAAGACTGACCCCCACAATCACAGGCTTCAAGAAGGCCCTGAAGACTCACCTATTCAGGAAGGCCTACAACCTCCAATAACACTATCACCGCACTGCCAGCTGAACTGTCTCCCCCTCACCTTCTGTCTCTACCCCCCTTCCCTTATAGATTGTAAGCCCTCGCGGGCAGGGCCCTCTACCCCACTGTGCCAGTCGGTCATTGTTAGTCTTATATCTACCTGTATATTCTGTGTATTGTATGTAAACCCCCAAATGTAAAGCACCATGGAATTAATGGTGCTATATAAATAAATAAATAATAATAATAATAATTTACAATAGCAGTAAAGTAATTCCCTACTAAATAATTTTTGCCTTAATTGAATATGATTAATTTGGACAAAACACAAAAACAGGATGGCCACACAGTGTTGTTTTAAAAAGCTGGTAATCTTGTTACAAACATATCCGGCCATGTCCAGCCAAGACAAAAAGTAAGCAATATCCAATCTGTAATCCTGTGACCACAGACCCCAAAGTGTAGCTATATAGAGTGTACAGAGTTAGCAGTCACTACTGGGTCCTAGACCCTAAGGGGGTCCCAAAGATCCCCCTGCCACATAACATATACTACTATTCAAAATGGCATAAGGTAGGTAGGGGGCCCATTACAGGTTTTGCATTGGAGCATCTGGTGTTTCAAGTTATACCACTGCATAGAGCACTTTTCTACTTTGTTAGCTCAAAGTGCATGTCCTCTGTGGAATGGAGTCCATCATAGGTTATTTTCATCTAATAGCAAAACAACCAAACCAAACTTTGGATCCCTTTCTTTTGAGGAGACTTATAGCAGTCGTATGATTTGCCTCCATTGTCCACAAGCCCCAGCTCCCTTGCACAGTCAACAGATCTCAAATGTCATTTATGGAGTCGATATACTGACTTTGAGAAGAAAAAAAAAACCTGCTATAATTTACTATAGCTGTGTCAGCAGACCCTCCCCTCTCTGTATTGAGCGCCATAGCCCGTACCCTATTGTCAATGCTCAAAGAACAGATGTGGAGAATTAAATGCCCTATGCTTTCTCTCTATAACTGCAAAACCTAGATATTGTGCAGTACAGTATAGAATATTAGTAGTTAGTAGTACTATAAACTCAATGTCTAAGCTCTAACCAAAGGTTCAATGACTGTGTTATAATAAAAAAAAACATGTATTATAATTATTATATTTTATTGAACATCCTAAATGAATAATAATAAGAACTGTCACAACAGACATATGTATATTTACAGCAGAGACTGAAAGAAAATGGATGTTCAGCACCATATTTTGGAGCACACAGCCTGTGAAATTCCTTCCTATTTGATTGGATGACTTAAGGCTTCGGGGCCCTTTCATTTCTCTTTTGATTACAGCTATTGCTATTCTCAAATGTTATTTTGACATCCAGTGAGAATAGTAATTGGACAGATAGCAAACTTACAAAGCTATGATGGACTTAAAATAGTGTAGCTTTGATTTCTGTGAACATATTATAACTATTACTGGGTAGTTACATTTTGTGAGACAGCATGCCATTAAAATAATAGAACATTGCTTTACAAAATGATTTGCTATTGCTGGTGGTCTTGTGAGAAGTCTGATTGCAGACGTACCGTACTCGCGCTCAAAACACCTCTAATTATGGACCCTGGAATACGAGCTTCTCCTGCACATTGAATAAGAAACACATCACGCCTATCGGTTCTCGGGAAAAATTCTTACCACTAATTGGCATATTAGAAATGCCAGTGGTGTTGTTTAGGTAAGAGGACTATTGTAAGGCAGTACGTATTGTGAATTGGAAAAGTCAATTATTGAAATGAAATAGAAATATTTTTGTAATGTTCCCATAGTTCATTGTTAATAGATTTTTTTTTTTACAAAAACTATATTTTCTTGCTGTAATCAGATGAAACAAGGTAATTTTAAGATGCATTTGTTTGCAAAATATAGATCTTTTCAGATTGTATCCAAATTAAAAGGTCATTTTAATCATACAAAGTTAAAATACTATTTCCCAGCATGATGTACGTGAACCTCAATGGTGTATGATAAAGGATGCAAAGGTGCATATCCATCCACTCACCTTTCATCCATGAGGGAGTGGATGCTTAGTGTTCTGAATGTACAAAGATGAGTCTATAAGATGCCGCTTACATAGTTATGTGTTGTTACATTCTATTGGTCACGCTCAGTGGTGAACCTAGCCTCTCTGCTGCCTGAGGTGGGGATTGTTGTTCATCTTCCGCCTCAGACAGCGGTGGGGGAAGGGGGGTGTTAGCGGTAACATTACAATAGATACAATGCAGTAATACTCACAGGGGACGTCTTCCCACATTTCCCGTCTCTTCCCTTTGGACCGCCATGACCACTTCTTCTAGCTGTGACTTGACTCTGTAAAGTTTGAAACACAGACATCTTTGACTCCTCTTTTTTCTACACACCCAACCCCTATATATCCCACTGTGGCCCCTGCAGCCTATATTGTGCCCCACAGTGGCACAATAGACTGTGGGGCATAATAGAGGTTGCGGGGGGGGGGGGGCGCTGTGGGGCATAATGGAGGTTACAAGCTCCATTATGCCCCACAGTTGCACACCCATGAACTATTATTACACTCAGGGGTCTTTTCAGACCAGCAAAGATAATCCAGCACTTGGAACCCAGGGTAAATAGTAGGGTTAAAACTTCACCTTTATTTAAGAATGTATCATTCTTCTATTAAAAAAGTTTGCGTACAGGGATCAAAGCATTGACAATGTTTTGACCCCTGTACGCAAACTTTTTTAATGGAGGAATGATACATTCTTAAATAGGTACATTCATCTCTAATAGGGACCAAATATTATGCATACATAGCAAGTCAGAGAGCTAAGAGCAACAGCAACCTTAAACAACTATTCACTACCTTCAACTCCCTTCTTCATCCTCCTGAGTCCCCTTTGCATCACTTATCTCCACTGAAGACTTTGCCTCTTATTTCAAGCACCAACCACTCTAACCAACTATTCAGTGCTCTTCCGTGTACAGGGATACATAAGGCCTCTTTTTTGCAGAGCCAGACAACTGTATTGCAGTCTATGAGAGTTTCACTATGTTACTTTTGACACTGGTCATAGAACAATCTCAATAGTAATATTACTATTGCAATCCTGGAAGCTTTCAGAAGGCTTTTGGCTGCTGAAGTAATAGGATGGATCCTGCGTGGGAGCCATCCTGCAACTGGGAGGGTATTTTCTTACTTTGGGGGAATCCTGGCCTACAATGCCTGCGATCAGAGTGAACTACAGCAGAATGGCGGAAATCTTTAAAGACCCGCCATCCATCATACTATTGTGGCGATTGTCAGAAAGGGGTTAATAATTGTTATGCCATGCTTCAAAATATCAAGCTAGTGCAGGGGCTCCTAAACTTACAAAGGAGTCCATGTACCAGCTTAATTTAGCATTTTCTACCATTACCATTGTAATAGCAGTTGTAATTAGGGTTGAGCGATCGGGATCGGAAAAGATCGGATTCCGATCGGCGATCGAGTAAATTTCATCATCGCGATCGGAATTCCGATTCTGATCTTTTCCAGCAGGAACGAGGTCAGAGGTTATACCAGATTGGCTCAACCCCAAGGCTGGTCCTACATGACTGTAATGTAAGTCCGCAAATGGTCCGCAATTGAGGGTTTTCAATTGTGAATACATTATACTCAATGCGGCCTCTTACACTACCGTATATTTTATCCGTGGTGTGGCCGGGCCGCAACCGTGGTCCGCAATTTATAGAGCATGTCCGTAATGCCCGTGAATTGTGGCACTGCACGGACTCGCCCATAGAACTCTATGGGGGAGTGCGGCAGGAAACAGACATCTGCGGAGTGTATGTTGACGATCAGCAACTAGTCTTGCTGATCAGCAACATGCGGACCGTAGAATCATTACGGTCGTGTAAGACCAGCCTAAAAGTGACTTTTCCCATAGAGAAGCATTGACTAGGGTTGAGGATCGGGATTTCAGATTTTAAAATCAATCCTGAAATCTCAAGATCGGCTCAACCCTAGTTGTAATGTGACAGGCAGCAGAAACAGGTTGCGATAATAATCATATCTTCTGCATACATAGAATTGGCCAGAATTACCAATTTTTTTAACTAAAAGCTACTAAAATTGATAAATCGTTTAGTAATATTTAAAAAGAAATAAGATAACTTCCACATTAAGAAAATAAATATCTTTTATCCCATTACAAAATTCTTCATTACATAAAAGATTTAAAATACATATTTAGTATTGCCATGTTCATACTACATTATTCACCACACACAGTGAAGACCGAAAACGTAAAATCAATGCTAGAAATGCCAGCAGGGCCCCAAGACTGAGAATGCAATCTGCAATAACAACGCATAAAAAAGCTATAAATAAACTACAATAAAATTATACATATAATATAGTATATAATGTACCATGTGCAATTTTTTTCAGTCTTGCATCATGATTGGTAACTTTATTTTAATACTATGACTTTATATTCATAACTTAAACATGCACAGCAATATTAACTGGAAGTAAGATATCAAATTTGTTAAATCAAGTCACACAAGTGTAAGACATTAACTGGGTCTACTCTTTGATTCACAAGTTATCTTGGGGCTGCTGTGGGCTAATACGCTGTAAGGGGTTTGCAGAGCTAGCAGACCTATAGCAATTTGTAAAACAAATGAGTTCATTGTTAAATGCTGGGTTACTAAATTTGGGCATTAAAACTATGTCTGCTAGCTTCCTAATTAAACTGTTTATTGAGGCTCCTTGGCCATAGGGATTAACAAAGCGCTAAAAAGCTGGATAGTGAAAACACTGTGTGTAGACCAGCATTACATATAATGCTATCTTTAGTATGCGGTATATATAGCAGGTCTTCATTTCCTTAATGTCATAAATCTAAAAAGATCCGATATTATTGTAAGATTTTATTAAAAGTAAAGAAAAAACATCTTGTTTAGAATAATCATACATCTTAGGTATACTAGTAGTATAATACTATAGATAGCTTTATACCAGACAGATTACCATATATACTCGAGTATAAGCCGACCCGAGTATAAGCCGACCCCCCTAATTTTACCACAAAAAACTGGGAAAACTTATTGACTCGAGTATAAGCCTAGGGGGGAAATGCAGCAGCTACTGGAAAATTTCAAAAATTAAAATGGTTTTTGGGTGCAGTAGTTGCTGGGTGCTGGGAAAGGGGAGGGGGTGTTTTGGTTGTCTGTCTGCCCCTTCCCCGAGTTTGAGGACTGGGTTTTTTTTTCCCCCATGTGTAATTCAGCCTGGCTGAATACAGGGTACCTGCAGTGCTTCTATTAACCCCTTCCTGATGGAACAGGAGCATTGCAGATACCCTATATTGAGTAGACCGGGCACTTTCAGACACAGGGATACTTAATGTGTATGTTTTTCACAGTAAATTTTCTACTTCTATATGTATTCTAGGGAAAGGAGGGATTTAGAACTTTAATTTATTTTATTTTTTTATTATATTTTTTAAAGCTTTTTTTTTTTTCCTTCACTATTCTATGGGAGATTCTATACATTACTATTGCGGCTTTTTTTTGCTTGACTTGAGTATAAGCTAAGGGAGGCTTTTTCAGCACAAAAACTGTGCTTAAAAATGTGGCTTATATTCGAGTATATACGGTAATATAAGAATGGTTTATGGTAGATGACTTTAGTGCAGTAAAAGGCTTCTCAATCTTTGTTCTGCTGGTGCCTCACTAGTGTTCAAAGCAGAAGAAGAAGAAACTGAGGCAGTTTCATGGTCAGTGTATTTCTTATAAAATCCGCTAACCAGGACAATGAACTTAGAAACTGTCTTAACAAAATAAGCCTTTGTTTGGAGCCTCTGTCAGTATTTATGCAATAGCTCCCTCGGTATCCCCACACTCAGTAAATTGGCAGATCAGTGCCCCACATGTAATATATTGACCCCCAAAGTACCCAAAATGTAACTTCATGGTCTCCACAGTGTCCAGACATATAATGTAATAGGCCCTATAGTGCTCTCATACACAGTGATAGTAAACAGTAAAAAAAAAAAAATTGTTAAATATTTTTCCTGGCACTGGCACACTTCCTGCTGATGTCGGCCATCTTTAATGATGAAGGAGACATCACTTGAGCTGGGCTTGCGTCGCAATGCATGAGGACACAAGCCTGGCCTATGTCACGTCTGTGATGTTCCCTCACCTCTCCTTGCCCTCCGATCATTATACTTGGGGGTCTGAAAAAACTCCTGAGTATAACGATAGCGGTGTTTATGGGGTTTTATAATTTGTATATTTAGATTTGACTCACTTCCATTTAACTTTAATGCAAATTGGCAAATGCAAGAAGTTCTGTTCGCTTCTCCTTTTATGAAGTTAGAATTTTTTTTTTATCTCACTTCCAGGCAAGGCCTGCTGATAGTAAAAGGATGATATCCATCATTTGAAAACATTGAGCTCTCTCAATTCAGAGTTCTGGTGCAAGATGACAGAACGTTAGTGCAGTACATCATTTTTGATTGTCAAAAATGATTCATCTGTTTGAAATCCACAGAACTGGAGCATGCCAAGGTAGCCTGAACCATTATTTTCTTCAATTAGACATTCCCAGTCTGCAGACTGCACGTTTATCTTCTGTATGAAATTCCGAAACTCTATAGATTAACTGTGTGACCTTAAATATCTATTGCAACAGCTTTGATGTTATCCAAGCTAACAATCTACATCCAGTGAAATCGAAATGATAATTGACATTATCTGCGAGAAGACTCACATGTATCATCTGGTGATATTTTGGAATGCCGGCTGTGAATAGATTACTTAAAACCAAGAATTGTTTTGGACATATGACATATAAACCATTTCATTTTTGTAAGCTGGCTGACTAAAATTCTCTATGTTGTCAAGATAAAGTTTAATAGCTTTATAAAAGATGACAGGACACTGCAAAAGCTATTTAGGTTTAGTATCAAATACCAATTAAATACTGAGATCATGTTTCATGTAAAATAACCCAAGAAGAGCTATTACCATAATTGGTTTGCTTTATGTTACTCCAACATTCTTCTTTCATAAATATAAGAAAAAAATACAAGTTAGATTGAAAAAAAGATCAGTCATTACTACAAATCTGGAGAATGTCTTCATCCGGATATCCATCTCCTACACATGTGTAACATTTTTATTTAATGTAATACTTTCCTTGCATTCATTTACACAGTGAGCAAAGTTCTTAAAGCTCCTATAGAATAATCACCCCATTGAGGTTACAGCAATGATTTGGACAAGAAACTTACCTTAAGGTGCATATTTAATCTTTAAAGGGTGCCTTAATATTTTATGTTAACTTATGTTAACTATAACTTGTGACATGTCAGGAATTTTGATGTATAGGGGTCCTGAGACCCTCTGTTATGATTGGCAGGTTATATTAAAATAAATAATAAATAAACTATAACCTGCGGAGCCCACTGGGCTCTGAACCACAGAGCACCCTGGTATGAAAAAAACCCAACAGTTAATGTCACTGCCAGTCAACTACACCATCTGGGTACAACAGAAACTAAATATATAAGTTCTCTGCCGGACAGAGCAGCCACAACTGAATATAAAAGTCTCGCAGTTAACCCACTGCAAGACAAACACAAAGTACTAACTATGACAGTTTGCTCCAAGTAGCTTAATGGACTGCACCCACTTCAGCCTCCTGCCGTTGCAGCACAGTCAGGAAGCTGACGGACTGTGAGAACTGTGTCCTAAACTATAGCTTCAATTTCGGAATGGAGACCCACTTCCACAAACAGATAAGACACAGACAACACATATAACAGTGCTGGGCCACACACAGAGCCGCAGCACATGTAACATTAGAAAGGTACAAATCCAGCTCTGCTACATCAGAGCATTCATATTGTACATCTTCCAGTGATATTGTGTTAATTTATTTACAACGATCCCTCATTACTGACTGAAAACATGAACTGCTTTGAGATAACAGAGCTTTGCCCTGGGAACAGCAACTGAAACCCCGCCCACCAATGTACTAAGAAAACCAGGAAATGAACAGAGCACACAGCATGCAGGTTGCTGAACAAGCCAGTTGTTTGTATACACCTTTAAGGTGTATGGCTTGAGTTAACCTTTCTTTATTCCCTCCAATTGCTAGGATTAACATTTTTACCATTAGGGTACAACTAATGGCATAAACCTGGCAATAATAGCCAAAGCCAAGCCAATATAACTCCTCCAGAAGGAAGAAGTTCCCATCCATAGACAACAGTTTCAAGGTTTTTACTTCTCATTAGCACAGTGAAAGGTTCTGACTGGCTGTGTGAGAGATATAGATGTGGATCAGAAGAGGTAATGTCACTCATTAGGGCAGTGGTTCTCAACCTTTCTAATGCCGTGACCCCGCAATACAGTTCCTCATGTTGCGGTGGCCCCAAACCAAAAAATAATTTTGGTGGCTACTTCATAACTGTAAGGGCTAGTTAACACAGGGGGTATAGCGGATTTAGGTACTGAGAGTGACACGGGGAGCCGCATCACTCTTGGGTCAAAACACGCTTGCCACGACTGTCACGGCTTCCCCCCGGGAGTCGGCTCAAATTAATGGGCCAACTCCGAAGGTTGCTGCCGCCAGGCGGACACCACGGCTCACCGAGCCGCGGAATCCGCCTGAAGGGCAGCCCGCTTTTTTTTTTTTCCCATGAGCGGCAGCATGCCACTCACGCAAAAAACAAGCCTGGCGGTCTAAATAGACCTCCATTGTGAGGGGGCGGATTATGATGTGGATTTCGCCCCATAATCTGCCCCCTCTGTGCCCGTGTGAACGGGCCTTAATTTTGCTACAGTTCAGATTCGGAATGTAAATACCTGATATGCATTATGTATTCTCATTGCTACAAATCAAACATCATTTAAACATAGTGATTAATCACAAAAGCTGTCTTCCACAAAATCTGCTGAACCCCCCCTATCATGCTCACACACAGCCTGAACCCTCCTATCATGCTCACACACATCCTGAACCCCACTATTATGCTCACACACAGCCTGAACCCCCTATCATGCTCACACACAGCCTGAACCCTCCTATCATGCTCACACACAGCTTGAACCCTCCTATCATGCTCACACACAGCCTGAACCCCACTATTATGCTCACACACAGCCTGAACCCCCCTATCATGCTCACACACAGCCTGAAACCCCCTATCATGCTCACACACAGCCTGAACCCCTCTATCATGCTCACACACAGCCTGAACCCCATTATTATGCTCACACACAGCCTGAAACACCCCCCCACCTTGCTCACACACAGCCTGAACCCCCCTATCATACTCACACACAGCCTGAACCCCCCTATCATACTCACACACAGCCTGAACCCCCCTATCATGCTCACACACAGCCTGCACCCCCTCCCCCCCTCTTGCTTACACATGCTGTCTCTTCTCTCCATCTTACCTTCCAGTCTCCATTCACTGCAGCTTCCTCTTCCTGTGTAACTCCGCACTGTACTGAATAGCTCCGCCCACAGAGTCCGATCACATGGTCATGACATCATCACAGGTCCTTCAGCCCACTAGGATCTACCCTGCTGCAAAACGTAGCGCGGCTTCTCAGCTGCTAAAGCCATCGAAAATATGTATTTTCCGATGGCTTTAGGCGACCCCTGTGTTTTGGTCGTTCAACCCCCATCGGGGTCGCAACCCACAGGTTGAGAACCACTGCATTAGTGAGAGACTGGTACAGGGACTTAGCAAGGCATGTATGGTCTAATAAGAATTCTGGGAAAGGAATACAAATATCACCCCATTGGTCAGTTGTTTCTGTAGGACATATTGTATGTAACAGCAGAAATAATGCATACAACAGTTTGCCCAGCAAGACTTTTTAGAACTTTTTTTTTTCCAATTCAGGTTTTTTAAATAAAAAATTTGCATAGAATAGAAATAAGTACAAACATTGCATGTAGATGAGAACTGCAGGGTGATTATATAAGGTGGAGATACATTGTGTACAACGCATGTAGCAAGTACAAAAAAAGTAGTGCAAACAAATGAAGGTAACATGTAATCAAACAGTACAGTGCAAGTATAGTCTTATATGAGTAGGTCCCTGAGCACTTCATAGTGAACATAGATATCTAGATATAGGAGTTAATAACAAGCAAAAACAATAGAAAGTAACCAAGGTAAAAAAAAAAAAAAAAAAAAAAAAAAGAAAAGAAATTAACAAGAGCTCATGCAACAGAAGGGAAATTATACATTGCTCAGAGGTGTGTTATAGGGATTAAGGGAAATCTAAACAAAGATATAGGATAGGAGTTCTAGGATCAGATTGGGAGTAGAGGTTGCAAAAGGATCCTGTTGTCCATATATAGAGCCTATCTGGCATAATATTACCCGAGAGTCAATATACTTTCTAATGTAAAAGCTAGGTGCACATGCTTAGTAAGTTCTGCAATAGACCTCCATTGACATGCTGTCATAGACCATGCAGCAATTATAACACAGGTCTACAAAAAAAAATTTTTTTCAAGAGCTGTTTTGGTTATTCCACATAATATTCACTACGTTTTTTGGTGCACTGTTTCCGAAAATGACCTCCACTCTGTCATAGGACATCACGTTTCCTGACAATTTAGGTAACTATGTTAAATAAGGCACTACCTCAAAATAAGAGGAAATAGACTTATAAAATAAATTTTTTTATTACAATTTTTTCATGAAAATCCTTTTTTGATTTGAAATGAGCTCACTAACACACACAAACCTCAATTCTTCTTCCCTGTGAGGCTCCTCTTGGTGCATTTTGATATTCTCTCTGGACTTATCTACGTATCAAAATCACCTGCACCAAGTTCTGGTTCATTGATGAGAAAATATTTAATGTGCTAAACTAGAAAAGTGTGTGCTTGGACCGGAAAATGGGACCCATTGGAGTCTTTGGGAGACTTTTTTCCACGTGGATTCTGACACGGATTCCGTACCAGAAAACTCTGTGTGAGTAAGAAAGCTAGAGAAGATTTTTCACAGATGGATCTGGAAAAAACCTACAGCAATATACAGTAGAACTGGCCTCGCTGTTAGGACTGTGCAGCCGCTGCGACCAAGAGAGCAGGGTTGCAGTCTGTTCCACTGTCACTGCTCAGTCCAGCATGCATGGGGTCAATTGCCTTGCAGCCGATAGGCGTGGTCAGTCTTCTGACTGACAGAGGTGCTAGCCTATGAACACCTGGCGTGGGCACCAGGGGCTTGCTGTTTAGACCCACCTTCCCTCTATTTAAGGAGGCAGGTCTGTTCACCCTGTGCCTTAGCCTTAACTCACAATTGTACACGTCTGTGCAGGCATTAGTTTGGCAGAGTGCTGCCTTAGCTAGGTAGGGCTTTACTTAAAATTGTTTCCCCTAGTAATTGCCCAGGGAATTCCTAGCTTAGCTAGTCTGAGACCTGTAGTGCTTCTACAGCAGGTGGCTGTAGTGGGTGTGGCCCAGGAAGCTACTGGGAGAACATGGTTATACTTTGTGTTTGTCTTGCAGTGCAGTAACTGCAAGACTTTTTAATTCATTTGCAGCTGCTTTGTACTGCAGTGGCAGCTGCCCTGTGAGGTAACAGGAGCACCTAGTTTGTGATATAGCTCAGCAGTAAGGTTAACTGTCAGGCCTTGTTCATACCAGTGCGCCCTGCAGTTCAGAACCCAGTTGGGCTCTGCATGATATTATTATTTAGGTTTTTTTTTTAAAGTATCCTGCTGACCATAACACTCGCCCTGTCGGTCTCTGAGCTAAAAAAAGATTCATAAGTTTCGCCAACTTCTACAGTCAGTTTCTCTCAAGTTTCCTGTAATTCATAGCTCCATTAACTGCCTTGATCAAAAAAGGAGTGAATGCAAAAAAATTATTTCAGAAAGGGAAAGCGTTTTTTTGGAACTCAAAAAAAAGCCTTTTCCTCATTTAAGATTGATAAGACAAGATAAGAGACCACTGTGCTCTTAAGAACCTTGAGTGCTGCAGAAATTCTTCTGTAACTTTGACCAGATCTGTGCCTTGCCACAATTCTGTCTCTGAACTCCTAGGAAAGTTCCTTTGACCTCATGATTCTCATTTGCTCTGACATGCACTGTGAGCTGTGAGGTCTTATATAGACAGGTGTCTGCCTTTCCTAAGCAAGTCCAATCAGTTTAATTAAACACAGCTGGACTCCAATGAAGGAGTAGAACCATCTCAAGGAGGATCAGAAGGAAATGGACAGCATGTGAGTTAAATAGGCGTGTCACAGCAAAGACCATGCCATATTTCAGTTTTTGTTTTTTAATAAATTTGCAAAAATATCTACATTTTTGGGGGGGTTTTCTGTCAAGATGAGGTGCTGAGTGTACATTAATGAGAAATTAAATGAACTTTTTTGATTTTAGCAAATGGCTGCAATGAAACAAAGAGTGAAAAATTTAAAGAGGTCTGAATACTTCCGCTCCACTGTACCTGCAGACTTCACTGCTCAAGGACTAAACTCTGGTCAAGCCTAATGGCACTCTTCTTTGACTGTTTCAATTTACAATTGAATTTTATTCATCAATCCTTTTCATATAAAATCTGTAGTACCTGTAGGTTCTAAGGATATTTCTTTTTCATGACACTATAGTACCAGTTTCAGGAAGACATAAGATACTTTTCTAGGATCATGTCTGACAATTAACCCGTCATCCTGGAATGGTAAAGACTCTTTTATTCTTGAGTGGCATCACTTTTGGTGGCCTTAATTGAATTAACAAAGAATGTTCTATATCAGGGGTAGGGAATGTACGGTTCTCCAGCTGTTGCAAAACTACAACTCCCAGCATGCATACTTGCTCTGCTGTTCTTGGAACTCCCATGGAAGTGAATGGAGCATGTTGGGAGTTGTAGTTTCACCGCAGCTGGAGAGCCAAAGGTTCCCTACCCCTGTTCTAGATTGTGTAAGCTTGTGCCTGAAACAAGTCCTACAAAGGAAACTTGTAGGTCTCAGGCAGTCAAAACCAGCTCCAGGTGCCTCTTGGCAACAAATTACAGTGGATTTTATCACTGCTGGTACATTACTTCCAGCTCGCCATCCTGGTCAACTTCCTTTTCTGGTATAATCTGCTTCCTCTCGCTCAAGGTTGGTGTCCTCCTTGCTCACCTTTGCTACTAATGGCACTTGCAGTGTGTGCATGCTGGCTCTATTGGCATCTTAAAGGGCCAGGAAGTTCCAGCAATTCAAACCCTAGCCAATTCCTGCTGTTCATTTGCCATATACGTTGTCTCAAATCCTCACCAAATGCCTGAGCAATAAGGTTGTAGTACACTAGACTCGCCTTTGCAGTGTCTCTGTATTAACCTTTGGCTTATTATTGACCTGTCCGCTGACACTTTCAGGGAGGCTACTTAAACAATGTCCTTAGAAGTGGCTCAAACTCAAACACATTTGGTAGCACAGTGGTCATCAACCCATTGACTCTGGCAGAATGATTACAAGCCCAGTGGTAAGCAAGCTTCTTGACAGCTTGGTGATGAAATTTTATAGCATCTGGGAAATTATAGAGTTTACCTATAGCAAACAATCAGGGCAGATGTTTAATTTTTTTCCAATACAGTTTAGCAAATAAAAGCTGAACTTTTGCTGTAGGCAACAAAGATCCTCACTGACATGGTACATGGAGTGCAGTGTTAGATGCAGATCTAATTTACACAATTAGATTACCCATAATAATAATGCACACATAATACAGTCCTATGAAAAAGTTTGGGCACCCCTATTAATCTTAATCATTTTTAGTTCTAAATATTTTGGTGTTTATAACAGCCATTTCAGTTTGATATATCTAATAACTGATGGACACAGTAATATTTCAGGATTGAAATGAGGTTTATTGTACTAACAGAAAATGTGCAATATGCATTAAACCAAAATTTGACCGATGCAAAAGTATGGGCACCTCAACAGAAAAGTGACATTACTATTTAGTAGATCCTCCTTTTGCAAAGATAACAGCCTCTAGTCGCTTCCTGTAGCTTTTAATCAGTTCCTGGATCCTGGATAAAGGTATTTTGGACAAACAATTCAAGTTCAGTTAAGTTAGATGGTCGCCGAGCATGGACAGCCCGCTTCAAATCATCCCACAGATGTTCAATGATATTCAGGTCTGGGGACTGGGATGGCCATTCCAGAACATTGTAATTGTTCCTCTGCATGAATGCCTGAGGATTTGGAGCGGTGTTTTGGATCATTGTCTTGCTGAAATATCCATCCCCGGCATAACTTCAACTTCGTCACTGATTCTTGAACATTATTCTCAAGAATCTGCTGATACTGAGTGGAATCCATGCGACTCTCAACTTTAACAAGATTCCCGATGCCGGCATTGGCCACACAGCCCCAAAGCATGATGGAACCCCCACCAAATTTTACAGTGGGTAGCATGTGTTTTTCTTGGAATGCTGTTTCTTTTTAGACGCCATGCATAACGCCTTTTTTTTATAACCAAACAACTCAATTTTTGTTTCCAAAATGAAGCTGCCTTGTCCAAATGTGCTTTTTCATACCTCAGGCAACTCTATTTGTGGCGTACGTGCAGAAACGGCTTCTTTCTCATCACTCTCCCATACAGCTTCTATTTGTGCAAAGTGCGCTGTATAGTTGACCGATGCACAGTGACACCATCTGCAGCAAGATGATGCTGAAGCTCTTTGGAGGTGGTCTGTGGATTGTCCTTGACTGTTCTCACCATTCTTCTTCTCTGCCTTTCTGATATTTTTCTTGGCCTGCCACTTCTGGGCTTAACAAGAACTGTCCCTGTGGTCTTCCATTTCCTTACTATGTTCCTCACAGTGGAAACTGACAGGTTAAATCTCTGAGACAACTTTTTGTATCCTTCCCCTGAACAACTATGTTGAACAATCTTTGTTTTCAGATCATTTGAGAGTTGTTTTGAGTAGCCCATGATGCCACTCTTCAGAGGAGATTCAAATAGGAGATCAACTTGCAATTGGCCACCTTAAATACCTTTTCTTATGATTGGATACATCTGGCTATGAAGTTCAAAGCTCACTGAGGTTACAAAACCAATTTTGTGCTTCAGTAAGTCAGTAAAAAGTAGTTAGGGGAATTCAAATCAATAAAATGATAAGGGTGCCCATACTTTTGCACCGGTCAAATTTTGGTTTAATGCATATTGCACATTTTCTGTTAGTACAATAAACCTCATTTCAATCATGAAATATTACTGTGTCCAGCAGTTATTAGATATATCAAACTGAAATGGCTGTTGCAAACACCAAAATATTTAGAACAAAAAATGATTAAGATTAATAGGGGTGCCCAAACTTTTTCATAGGACTGTATATTGTGTTGTATAAAACCCTGCATACCCCTATATGTCACACACAGTTTTGTGTCTATGTATTAGACAATAAACAGAAAATACACAAGAAAATAGCGGCTTTTTTAATTTCCCACCACCATCATCAATGTCTTCTGGCAGCTTCCTCACAGCTGGTCATTGGGGCAGCAGGGATAGATGCTGTATATGAAGCTGCTCTTGGACAGGGTGACACTGTAAGGGTAATTTGAATCCATTGTCTTCAGACCCCTTGAATAAATCTGTAGCAGGATGCTGTAAATTTCTGGTTTCTTCAATTGTACAAAAATGTGAGCTGAGACGCTGAGCAGTGCAGAGAAGACAAAACGTGTCCTGCCAAGTAGCGGACATTAAGAAATTCTACTGCTAAGCCACCTAGTTTTGCAGAACTACCATGGTTATCATGGATGGTATTAGCAATAATTTGCATTTAAGATGGCGTGTTGTTTGGGTGACTTTAGACTCGAGACTTTGGGCAGCTACCGCCAATGTGCAATTTATATACAGTTGTGCTAAAAAGTTTACATACCCCGGCAGATTTTTTTTTTTTGTTTTTTGGCCTTTTTTTCAGAGAATATGAATGATAACACAAAAACTTTTTCTCCACTCATGGTTGGTGGTTGGTTGAAGCCATTTATTGTCACACTTCTGTGTTTTCTCTTTTTAAATCATAATGACAACCAAAAAAAACCATCAAAATGACCCTGTTCAAAAGACCACATACCAGGGGCCACACGGTGGCTCAGTGGTTAGCACTGCAGCCTTGCAGCGCTGGAGTCCTTGGTTCGAATCCTGCCAAGGGCAAAAAACCATCTGCAAGGAGTTTGTATGTTCTCCCTGTGTTTGCATGGATTTCCATCCCATATTCCAAAAAGACATACTGATAGGGAAAAATGTACATTGTGAGCTCTATGTGGGGCTCACAATCTACATAAAAAAAAAGACCACATACTTAATACTGTGTATTTGCCCCTCTAATATCAGTGACAGATTGAAGTCTTTTGTGGTAGTTGTGGATGAGGCTCTTTATTTTCTCAGATGGTAAAGCTGCCCATTCTTCCTGGCAAAAAGTCTTCAGTTCCTGTAAATTCCTGGGTTGTCTTCCATGTCCTGTGCGCTTGAGATCTCGCCAGAGTGGCTCAATTATATACTGAGGTCAGGAGACTGAGATGGCCACTCCAGAGCCTTCACTTTCTTCTGCTGTAGCCAATGACAGGTCGACTTGGCCTTGTGTTTTGGATCATTGTCATGTTGGAACGTCCACGTGCGTCCCATGATCAGCTTCCTGGCTGACGACTGCAAATTTGCCTCCAGTGTTTGCTGATAATGTGCTGTATTCATGTTTCCTTCAACTTTGACCAACTTTCCTGTGCCTTTGAAGCTCACACATCCCCACATCATCAGTGATCCACCTCCATGCTTTACAGTAGGAATGGTGTTCCTTTCATCATTTACCTTGTTGACACCTCTCCAAATGTAATGAATATGGCTGTGGCCAAAAAGTTCCATTTTTTCTCATCATTCCAAATTACCTTGTTTCAGAAGTTTTGAAGCTTGTCTCTGTGTTGTTTGGTGTATTGAAGGTGAGATTCTTTGTGGTATTTGCACAGTAATGGCTTTCTTCTGGAAACTTGACCATGCAGCCCATTTTTACTTCAAGTGCCTCCTTATTGGGCATGTTAAAACAGCCACACCTAGAGTCCTGTATCTCAGCTGATGTTATGTCTGGGTTTTTCTTTGCATCCTGAACAATTTTCTGGGCAGTTGTGGCTGAAATTTTGGTTAGTCTACCTGACCGTGGATTGGTTTTTACAGAGCCCCTGAGTTTCCATTTGTTAATCACAGTGTGAACACTGCTGACTGGCATTATCAACTCCTTGCATATCTTTTTTAACCCTTTCTTGTTTTAGACAGCTCAACTACCTTTTCCCGTAGATCCGTGGACAATTCTTTTGTTTTCCCCATGACTCACAATCCAGAAACGTCAGTGGCGGGAGAGAAGATGCAACCGGCTGTCTGGATCCCAGAAACTCACTCCGCCTTTATGCACACACAGGTCACAGGTGAGGATGTTACCTTTAGTAGCCATTCAAACCCCTTTGTGTCAACTTCTGGGCATGTTCTCAGGCAAAGATCCCCAGGGTATGTGAAATTTTGAACAGGGTCATTATGATTTAAAAAGAAAAACCACAGAAGTTTGATAGTAAATGCCTTCACCCAACCACCAACCATGAGGGGAGAAAAAAATGTTTGTGTTACCATTCATATCCTCTGAAAAAAGGCCAAAAAAACCCAAATCTGGCAGGGTATGTAAACTTTTAGCACAACTGTTTTAGGATCTGTCCTCAGGTCGAACTGTGGATGAGGCTAGAGGATACTCGTAGAATTACCCCAATTTAATAATTAGCACTTAGCGATGTTAGACAATACGATATATAACGATATATAATAATATATACACACACACACACACACACGAAATACTCGTATATCTTTTTGGATTAAAAAGGGATCAGTATTGATCAATTGTAGACTAAGCCATTTAAGAGTTTGAGTGAAGAATTTGAGATAGAAAAGCAATATTTATTTTACTTTAAGAAATTAAGGCTAGCTACAAACAACATGGATTGCAAAGATATTTGCTTTGTAATGGTTACTCAAGCATATTTGGAATTTCTTTCTAAAATGTATAACATTTTTATTAAAAAAATGAGAAGAATGGGAGAAACAGGTTGGGTATATAGAAGATATATGTTTTGTTTTTTACTTAATAGTCTGGGTTTCTGATTCTATATACCCACTTTCCTTTGCACACCAAACTTTTTGAATGAGACTTGAAAAAAATTCTCCAATGAGGAACTCACTTTCAATCCAGTTGTCGCATTGAATTTAATTAATCGTTCCTGTCTATCTTGTCTTTGTGGCACTCTTTTGGTAAATAGCACGCCCACAAAAAAGACCTTTTTATTTTTTTGCTCTGTGCCCAGGAGAAAGGTGCTTAAAGGGATTCTACCATTAAAACTATTTTGTGGATAGGATGTCGGAATAGCCTTTAGAAAGGCTATTCATCTCTTACCTTTAAACGTGGTCTTCGCCACGCTGTTCCTTAGAAATACCGTTTTTTACTGATATGCAAATGAGTTCTCTCGCAGTGATGAGGGCGTCCCCACCGCTGCCAGTGAAGTGTCTCCAAGTGCCGCCTCCTTCTTCGTCCGCCGCGTCATCTTCAATGTCTTCCGGCGCAGGCTCCTAACTTCTAGCAGAGCAGAGCAGACTGCACACGCGCACAGGTCACGGGAAAATGGCCACTTGCACAGTATTGTTAGCTGCAATTTTCCTGAGGCCTGAGCGCCTGCTCTGCTCAGTTACGAGCCTGCGCCGCAAGAAGACATTGAACATGATGTGGCGGACGAAGAAGGAGGCGGCGCTTGGAGACACTTCTCTGGCCCCCATCGCTGCGAGAGAACTCATTTGCATACCTATAAAAACCGGTATTTCTGAGGAATGGCGCGGCGGAGACCACGTCTAAAGGTAAGAGATGAATAACCTTTCTAAAGGCTATTCCGACATCTTATCCACAAAAAAAAAAAAGTTTTAATGGTAGAATCCCTTTAAGGAAGTTCTTGATGTCTTGCCTGTGTCCCCAGTACCCAGAATAATTTTGCTGACCTACTAGTCCCACTTCTTTTGCCAGTTCCTAATCTCACTCACTTCGACTGCGCGTCCCTCATGGAGAGGGATGCAAGTAAAAAGTGCCAACCTACCCCCTGAAGTCTTTTCTTCTTTTGGATCTGAAAATGAGTCTCAGTTTGAAGAGTTCTTGGCCGCCAAGGAAGTGGATTAGTAAGACCCTGATGCTCAGTCTTAGTATGGGGACTTTTCTGATTTGAAAAGTATTGGTTTTATTAACTATGAATTTGAAGACCTTAATGCTCCAGCTCTTCTTTATAGGGGGCATAATGAGGTATTGTAATGCCAGCAGTCTTTACCCACCAGCGTAGTACCGCTCCCAGTAGGCATGACTTCAAAGTTACCTTCTCTACAGGCTGTTTCCTGTTTTTTCATGCTGCCAAGCACATACAGTTTTTGATGCTGCTGGTTCTTCTGCATAGGATAGATGATTTCTCCCTTTCTTCCTACAAGACCAATGTGCATGCTAGTAATCCTTTCCTAGCCTATCTCTAGTTAGTCTCAGGTATAAAAGTCTGCCTCACTGGACATATTCTACTTGAGCAATTTAGGTTCCTACCAAAGTTTCTGTGTACTGCTTGATTTAGGGATAGTTCACGCGGGCACAGAGGGGGCGGATTATGGCGTGGAATCCACATCATATTCCGCCTCCTCACAATGGTGGTCTATGGAGACCGCTAGCGTTCTTTTTTCCGCTAGCGCCATGTTGCCGCTAGCAGAAAAAAAGAAGTGAGCAGCCCTGTCTTCAGGCGTCCGCCTCGTGGCAGCAACCTCCGGAATCGGCCCATTAATTTGAGCCTACTCCGGAGGGAGAAGCCGCGACTGTTGTAAGCCACAACAGTCATGGCAGGCGGATTTTGGCCCGAGAGTGACGCGGCTCTCCGTGTCACTCTCGGTGCCAAAATCCGCACTTCCGCTCCCTGTGTGAACTAACGCTTACTGTTTCCCAACCTTGTGAGATAAGTGAGTGTTTAAAAAAAAAAAAAAAAAATTAATAGCAAACCCACATCCCATTAATGCAGAAGTCAGTTTGTATCAGTATTGTATGGGTTCACATCTGCGCCAGTTTCCCTCTTTTGCCCAAGAAACTGGACAGGAGACGGAAACCTGGCAGTCCGCAGTGTCCGCCCGTGAGCGTCTGCAGCAAGAGTTTTTTTTTTTGTTTTTTTTTTAACCAAAGTCCTGCATGTCAGATTTAAAAAAAACAAACAAAAAACAAACAAAAAAAAAACAACACATTACTAGAGTTTTCTTCTTTGAATTTTTATTGAAACATTACAAAGAAAAAAGTGGTGAATTGGTGCTCACATCTTATGCTGGGCAGGGTGTGTGGCTGGAAGGAGTTGCAGTGTAAGGGGACTTGAGGATGAGGGCCAACAGTGAACAGAGTAAATAAATGAAAAAATAATCATTATATTTGTTAAATGTAGAAAGCATGTTTTCATTCCAAACTGATTTACTGTTAAGCGATGAATATAGTATAGTAAGTAATCATTTCACAAATTGAATTTAGGAATACTGTTTAGCCAATGATCCAGTAATACTTTTGCAGTATTTTTTCTGATGTTGTAGTTACTTCGGCTTAGAAGCCAGCACAATAACATATCTGAAACAGACCTCAACTTCTGTCTCACTGGATGAGACTTCCATAATTTTCAGGAACCTTAAAAAAATAAAACGACAATGTTTAAGAGACTGTGTGGAGCTATATATCCCCCTAATCCAGGGTGAATAGCACATTTACAGACCAGTTTTGCATTAATAATGTACAAAATATGGCTACTCCCATTCTTCCTTTTTGCACATACTTATCATAGAACACTTGCATATAGCTGTATGCAATAGCCCTAACAATATGGGGAAAATTCAGCAATCCCTCTGGGCCAGAAAACTGGCATAAAGGGATAACATTAAGTTGCCTGTTTGGCACAACGGACTTTCTTGTGTCAAATGTGCACTTCAAGCCCCGATCCTAGTCTTGTCTACCACGTTGAGCAAATGATCGAGAGGGCTGAGGTTCCAAATCAGAGTTGGACATGCAGGACTTTGTGTGGGGGAAAAACAAAACAAAACAAAAAAAAAACGGTGTCACCACGGAGAGCACAAAACGCTCACAGGTGCTCACCGGCAGGCAGTGAATGCAGGTTTCCGTCTTCTTCCGGCAGAAAACGGAAACCTGCATAATGGAGTTTGGGCGCAGGTGTGAACCCGCCCTTACTAGGTTTCCCTTGCACACTGAATTTTATAGATTATACATAAATAATACAGAAAAAGGCACTGGTGCGAAAACACGATTTCCATCCCTATGCCTCTGAATTGAATACTCTAGGCTTTATTATATATATATATATATATATATATATATATATATATACACACACAGTCCTATGAAAAAGTTTGGGCACCCCTATTAATTTTAATCATTTTTAGTTCTAAATATTTTGGTGTTTGCAACAGCCATTTCAGTTTGATATATCTAATAACTGATGGACACAGTAATATTTCAGGATTGAAATGAGGTTTATTGTACTAACACAAAATGCGCAATATGCATTAAACTAAAATTTGCCCGGTGCAAAAGTATGGGCACCTCAACAGAAAAGTGACATTAATATTTAGTAGATCCTCCTTTTGCAAAGATAACAGCCTCTAGTCGCTTCCTGTAGCTTTTAATCAGTTCCTGGATCCTGGATAAAGGTATTTTGGACCATTCCTCTTTACAAAACAATTCAAGTTCAGTTAAGTTAGATGGTCGCCGAACATGGACAGCCCGCTCTCAAATGATCTGAAAACAAAGATTGTTCAACATAGTTGTTCAGGGGAAGGATACAAAACGTTGTCTCAGAGATTTAACCTGTCAGTTTCCACTGTGAGGAACATAGTAAGGAAATGGAAGACCACAGGGACAGTTCTTGTTAAGCCCAGAAGTGGCAGGCCAAGAAAAATATCAGAAAGGCAGAGAAGAAGAATGGTGAGAACAGTCAAGGACAATTCACAGACCACCACCATCATCTTGCTGCAGATGGTGTCACTGTGCATCAGTCAGCAATACAGCGCACTTTGCACAAGGAGAAGCTGTATGGGAGAGTGATGTGAGAGAAGCCGTTTCTGCACGTACGCCACAAATAGAGTTGCCTGAGGTATGAAAAAGCACATTTGGAGAAGCCAACTTCATTTTGGAAACAAAGATTGAGTTGTTTGGTTATAAAAAAAAGCGTTATGCATGGCGTCCAAAAAGAAACAGCATTCCAAGAAAAACACTTGCTACCCACTGTAAAATTTGGTGGAGGTTCCATCATGCTTTGGGGCTGTGTGGCCAATGCCGGCATCGGGAATCTTGTTAAAGTTGAGGGTCGCATGGATTCCACTCAGTATCAGCAGATTCTTGAGAATAATGTTCAAGAATCAGTGACGAAGTTGAAGTTACGCCGGGGATGGATATTTCAGCAAGACAATGATCCAAAACACGGCTCCAAATCCTCAGGCATTCATGCAGAGGAACAATTACAATGTTCTGGAATGGCCATCCCAGTCCCCAGACCTGAATATCATTGAACATCTGTGGGATGATTTGAAGCGGGCTGTCCATGCTCGGCGACCATCTAACTTAACTGAACTTGAATTGTTTGTCCAAAATACCTTTATCCAGGATCCAGGAACTGATTAAAAGCTACAGGAAGCGACTAGAGGCTGTTATCTTTGCAAAAGGAGGATCTACTAAATAGTAATGTCACTTTTCTGTTGAGGTGCCCATACTTTTGCACCGGTCAAATTTTGGTTTAATGCATATTGCACATTTTCTGTTAGTACAATAAACCTCATTTCAATCCTGAAATATTACTGTGTCCATCAGTTATTAGATATATCAAACTGAAATGGCTGCTGCAAACACCAAAATATTTAGAACTAAAAATGATTAAGATTAATAGGGGTGCCCAAACTTTTTCATAGGACTGTATATATCTATATATAATAAATATTGCTTCATACACAGGCTAAAAAAAAGTTTGACTAACTATTACTAAATAAAGTAATACTAACTTACTAGTGTATACTATGGAATAGATATAAAACAAGAGAAAAAAATAAATACTTGATTGCCTTACTAATATTGATAAATGCAAAGTGATGACACAAAGGTGGCAGTGACAACAGAACTGAGAGTGTTCCGGGTACAAGTAATCTATATTAGAAAGGGTTCACTAGTCAGTAATAACAGTAATAGTATTAGAAAAGGACAAGATACTTATCAAACAACAAATGACACTATGTTCTAGTGAATCTAATTATAAATTACAGACTAGATTTAGGAGATGAGAGATTGATCCCGGGATTTGTTCTGATTGCCATGTTTTAAGTAAGAACAAATGGAATAATCGGTGTCCGCCTTATAGGGGTTTTTGTCTTCATCTGAAACACTGTAGGATTATAGGATGAACTTGATGGACATACACCTTTTGCCTTGATTCTTGTATTTATTCTATACATGCTTATCTGTGTATATAATAGTCATTTGAAAACCTACAGGAAGCCAGCTTGATCAGATTTATCTGGAACACTAGCAGACTATGGCTGGACAGAGTGGTCTTGGATAAATCATGAAGTATATGTGCTATAAGTTTGAGAGGCTATTATAATTCTAATTATTATATTTTCCCTTTAATTTGAAAGTTACACAATAAGGTCCAACATTACAATTCAGGGGCATACACAAAAAGGGAGTTGGGGACACTAACAATTTGATCAATAACTCAGTACAGCTATCTGTACCCCAAAGTTAACACACAATAACTGGAAACTTCTATTAAGGATGACACAGGATATGTGTTCTACCTCACATTATAAAGAACACACACATTTCTGCATGCTTCTTCTTACATCTCCGCTTTCACAGAATTTCCCTTATGTATGGTAGGCAATGCTAGTAATTTCTTCTCTTCTCAATATTTCCCTAGAAACCTACTGTTCCTCACTTTCTGAGATTAAAAAGATGAGCCTAATATTTCTATTTTGTCATAAAAAATTAAATATATACCATTACTTGTGTTTGTGGAAACTTTGACCAACTGCATCCAAAGTAGTGGAGAAAAATATTTCAACACAACATGAAAGTCATTGCAAAAGAGTAAATGCTGTGCACCATATTAATGTAGGGGCAGATTAAGACTCCGGGGAAGATTTGTTATGTATTGTGGCGTACAAGACATACAAAATATAAATAAATATTGCTAATGTGTATGCAAAAGAAAATTGTGACTTTTCTTTTTTGCCCCACCCTTGTCAGCTTCCCTAAAAGGGCGCAGGGATATCTGTCCCACCAGACTACCCCGCCAAAAATCTGATGCAAATGCTACTTGAAATCTACACCGGCTATGAGCTGACATAGATTTCCCTCTGATCTACAATACAAATTTGTCTGTTTTTATGCAAAAAAGTATTTAACATCGCAATAATGGCCTCATACGCTTATTGGGACAGGATGTTTACTAAATTATGGCAGCCAAGAAGTGGGGGGGAGGGAACAAGTGCCTAATTGGTCTAGCAAGTTGCACTAAATTTATTATGCCAAGCCAATAGATGCATTTTATAATAATATTGAGTTATCTAGTAGATATATTTTATATACATCCCTAGATCTTACCATTTTATACCATTTTATTTGACACTATATTAATTGAAAATATTTTCCTGTCTGATGGCATTCATACATACCACACATGTCTAGATTTACTGGTGCAGGGGTTACAAAAATGACAGAAATCCACCAACCATTTCGTGCATGCAAATTAAATATGGGTTTACATAAAAATATAATTTTCCATTCCACTATAGAAAAAACTGCAACCCTCCTGCGGTTTATCATTACTGCACAGTGGCGGATCCAGGGTTTGCGGGGCCCTGGGCAATTGACTTTGACGGGGCCCTACGCGCAGTGCGCCGCAGCAAATTAGGCCCCATCCACTTTTATGTTGACTCCGCCCATTCTCATTCATTTTTCATGTGATTCCACACAGTATAATCCTCCTACAGTCACCCGTAAATTATATGTCCCCCCTCCATCTCTCCCCATTTTCATATACACCCTTCATCTACCCCTAGTTTCATGTCCCCCCTCTATCTCTGTCCCCAGTTTCATGCCATTCTCCCCCTTTATCTGCCCACAGTTTCATGTCCCCCCCCGTCTCTGCCCCAGTGTCATGCCGTTCTCCCCCCTTCATCTGCCCCAATGTCATGCCATTCTCCCCCCCTTCATCTGCCCCAGTGTCATGCCATTCTCCCCCCTTCATCTGCCCCAGTATCATGCCATTCTCCCCCCTCCATCTGCCCCAGTGTCATGCTGTTCTCCCCCCCTCCATCTGCCCCAGTGTCATGCCGTTCTCCCCCCTTCATCTGCCCCAGTGTCATGCCGTTCTCCCCCCTTCATCTGCCCCAGTGTCATGCTGTTCTCCCCCCTCTATCTGCCCCAGTGTCATGCTGTCCCCCCCTCTATCTGCCCCAGTGTCATGCTGTTCCCCCCCTCCATCTGCCCCAGTGTCATGCTGTTCTCCCCCCTCCATCTGCCCCAGTGTCATGCTGTTCTCCCCCCTTCATCTGCCCCAGTGTCATGCTGTTCTCCCCCCTTCATTTGCCCCAGTGTCATGCTGTTCTCCCCCCTCCATCTGCCCCAGCGTCATACTGTTCTCACACACACTCACCTTCTCTCGTTCCCCCGCAGCTCTCTCCCTCATACACATATTGTAGGCGCGATGTGACGTCATCACATCGCGACTACAAATGCCGGAGCTCAGCGTTAAAACAGGAGCTGAGCTGTGACAGCTCCTGCTTTAAACGCCTATGTATTCAGCTCATCGGCGTCCGTAGGACACCGATGAGTTGAAATCGGGACATGCTGACCCAGGACCGGCTCCAGGTTTTTATGGGCCCTTGGGCGACAGAGCCTCAGTGGGCCCCCTTGTAAAGGAGGCGGGGGGAGTCGAGACACTGTGCGTTGCAGATGAAGCGAGTGACGTCATGCAGGAGTGTGGCGTCACTAACGCCATACCTCCCAATTTTTAAAGAGCAGAAAGAGGGGTAAAATGTGCGGCGCGCTCTGTGCGCCGCGGCAAATTTGGCTCCACCCACTTTTATGTTGATTCCACCCATTCTCATTCATTTATCATGTGCTCCCACACAGTATAATCCTCCTACAGTCACCCATAAATTATATGCCCCCCCTCCATCTCTCCCCCAGTTTCATATACACCCTTCCTCTGCCCCCAGTTTCATGTCCCCCCCTCCATCTCTGTCCCCAGTTTCATCACGTTCTCCCCCTTCATCTGCCCACAGTTTAATGTCCCCCGTCTCTGCCCCAGTGTCATGCTGTTTCCCCCTCCCCTTCATTTGCCCCCCAGTTTCATTGGGCCCCCTTCATTATGTTCCACCTTAATATTTAATACAAAACAAACACTTACACTCACCTTCTATCACTCACCCTCCATCGTTCCCCCGACGCTCCTCTCTCTCACTCCAGTCACATACACGATGCAGGAGCTGTGACCTCAGCTCCTGTTTAGCTGCGGCCCGGCTTGCGTGTGTAAGCGTGATGTGATGACGTCATCGCGCCTACACACGCAAGCCGGGCCGGAGCTTTAAAGCAGGAGCTGATCTCACAGCTCCTGCTTTAATCGCGATTCAGCTCATCGGCGGACGGACGCCGATGAGCTGAAATCGTGACAGGCAAGTGCCGGGGGGCCCCCAGAGGCTCTGTGGGTCCCGGCACTTGCCCGACTATGCCGAGCTGACCGGGACCGGACCATTTTGTTAGGGCCGAGCCGTGGGGCCCCGCTAAGCATGGGGCCCCGGGCGGTTGCCCGGCTCACCCGGCCCTGGATCCGCCCCTGTTACTGCAGTTTAAAGAGCCATAATTCTGGTTTTAATGACCTGCTGGAAGTCTGGGTGATTAGTCTGTACTATGGGTGCAAAAAAGAAAACTAAAATGCATCCGCAATTATTAATAAAATATAATATACAATATTAAAAAAGATGACAATTTTTTTTTTTTTTTTTATGGTGACAGTCAATGGGTGAAATTTCTAAATCAGAAACGTTTTATATGTTCATCCCTAGTGATGATTGTTATATAATGGATATTGTTCAAGAGATGGTCGGTATATTTTACTCTATAAAGATCAGTTACGGACAGGATAAGTACAGTGTTTGGTGCAACTCTTTTGGCGACATGATCTGGACGCTGGTAAACGTCCAGATTATGTCCCGAGGGGTATTACATAAGAATACCCCTTTGATTAGGCTCAAAGGGGTATTACATTACCCCCCTATGAGAGTATGCTATGCTCTATGATTGATAGAAGGGATACCATAGCTAGAAGTCACTGGCAGTATGCCCAGTTTTCCCATTCCTATACTACTCTTAAGATGTCGTATAACCTTCATAGGGCATTATTGCCCTATGAACTTATTTTTTGGAGGTGTGGTGCATATAACTTTGTTTGGTTTACACTTTTACCAATTATAACTTTTTTTTTTTTTTTTTTTTTTTTATGAAACATACATTTTAAGGCCTGGGGCCCCATAGCAAAAATGCTGCAGCATAAATGCCTCCATAGCGTAAACTCTGTAGTTTGTCTGTTGCGGTTTTGGAAATCTCAGCATGTCAATTATACCTACAGAAAAACTGGTGGCGTTGCTGCCGTGGTTTTTCTTGCAGCGCTATTTTGGTGCGGGACACTATGTGGGGCCTTAGCCTAAACCAAAATTGCATGAAGGTGCCTGTTCGTATACAGTGCTGATCGATATTTTGACTATGTTGCAGGTGTCTACTTTCAGAAAATATATGGGGGTTAACGTACAAAAAAAATCGTGAAAGTTGTCCTAGCTATCACTGATACAAGAGGTCTAAAAATCCCTGGTAAATAATATGCCAATCTAATCTCCAGGATGTAATTAGGAGAACAGTGCCTCTGTATGCTGCCCTCTAGGGACAGCCCCCTTAACATCATGCATGACTCCGTTAATAAGCCTACTGACATGATGCGGGGTTTATTGCCAAATTAGTATTTCTATTCCAAAAGGAACAGATTCCCAGCTATGGACAGCACTGTTTCAGTCTTTTGGACCTCCTCAGTATAGCGCAGGGATACTAATTTGGCAGCGTGAGAGACTATAGACCAGGGTCAGGGGATAATCACACATTTTTACCCAGAATCCCTAGTGGAGCAGGGATGACTTGTAAGTCTCTGTACGCCTATGTAGGCACACACTCTCCCTAATGTGTATGATTATCCCCTGACCCTGGTCTATAGTCTCTCACTCTGCCAAATTAGTATCCCTGTGCTATGCTGAGGAGGTCGAAAAGATCAAAACAGCGCTGTCCATAGCTGGGAATCTGTTCCTTTTGGAATAGAAATACTAATTTGGCAATAAACCCCGCATCATGTCAGTAGGCTTATTAACTGAGTTATGCATGATGTTAAGGGGGCTGCTCCTAGAGGGCAGCATACAGAGGCACTGTTCTCCTAATTACATCCTGGAGAATAGATTTGCATATTTTTACCCAGAATCCCTAGCGGAGCAGGAATGACTCGTAAGTCTCCGTACGCCTATGTAGGCACACACTCTCCCTAATGTGTATGATTATCCCCTGACCCTAAAAATCCCTGACAACACAAGGGTTAAAACACTCCATAGATTAGCACAGGCCCTGAAATATAGACCAAAATAATTCAATGTGTTTCTTACTTTTGTTCTGTTGTCTTTATGAAATCCATAGCTTTTTCAGGTTCAAGTCTATAATAAGTCTGGAACATGGAGAAGGTCTGAATAAGACCAATTAAGTCTGATAGTGGCATCTTGACCTTTATGATCACGTCATCCCTCCTGCAATACATAAAGTGCTGTAATAATATCACAGTGTCATATAGTAAGTTACAAACCATTTATCAAACATGCAAACATCTAAAGTCTTATAAATTTACTTATACTGCACACCTTCAACTTTTGGAAAATTAATTACCACAGTCACGACGAAGTTTTGAATGAAACAATAATTATCTTCTAGTAGTTTACATGCCTCCGAATTTGACTACATGCTACAGAAAAGAATAATATGCGTCTTACTGAATATCTCACTGCATAATATAAGTCCAAGAAGATATAAAGAGAGCTGGTAATTTGTGAAAGGAAAGTTTTGTGTAAAGTATACAGACAAGTGTCAACTCTGATGCCTGAATGTGATGAATGCTGTCCGTGTTTGAGGGACTGTGCCATGGTGTCCAAGACATGTAGGCAGTGAAGTGACCAAAACTGCAGGAGAGAATGCAGTGGCCGTCAAATTCAGTGACTGCCGAGCAGAGATGACAGCAGTATCTGGCCCAAAGTGACTGTTTATTTGCATTTGAGAAAGGGCCTGGTCTGGCCTGAAACGCCTCATACTGTTCTACTAAATAAAGATTCCCTATTGGATATTCCAGTATATGTTTTGATCCATCGCCTGCGAGTGGGGATCCTCTTCCTATCACAGACCTTTGGTTCTCGCTCTCCACCCATAATTTGCTAAATTGTCCATTAGTCAAGTATAAATGTGGTAACTATTCTATCTGCCACCATGTTTGGAAATTGAGAATAGGACTCTCAATATGATCATTTCTAAACTGTAGATCTCACATAGTAGTTTGCATGATAATATGGGCGTGTGCATGTTGAAAAGACTAAGAGTTACATGTACACGTGTATGTGAACATGGGAAAGATTAAAAGTCAACCACAGAAAATTCATGCCCTTATACTTTATACACTGTCACAGGGGCCATACTTCGGCCCCAATGGGGCAGAGATTTGTTCCTCACTTATGTTTTTTTTTTTTTTAATTTTGTTTTGTTTTACATTGATAGAACATTCCTTCAATGCATATATAGGACTTTGGAGAAATTAGGATGGTTCCTCCATACATGGAAACCTCAGTGTACAGCATGTACATACCGTATTTTTCAGACTATAAGACCGAATGTGGCCGCCCGGCATCCGCTGTAATAAAGAGGTGGATGCTGGGGAGGGTTAGACGCCGGCACAGGTGCCTGAGACATCGCTACGCTCCTGCCCTGCATGAAGCCAGCATGAAGTATTGTGCTCTGCACTCTAACCATTCTGTGTAAAGCTAAATGTTACACTGGCATATCTGCCGTTCCCCTGTTCCATCCTTGATTGGGGTCAAGGGCTACACACAGAACTGATCCATTTACATACAGTATTCTGTTTTACTTTCTATGGTGTATTGGCTTTCAATTTTTTGGGCTAATGTCTTCTTGGATTTTATCTGCAACATGTGAATCTGATGACAACTCTATTTCAGAGAAAAAGAGTTAGACATCAAACAATAGTGTTTTGCTATAGCAAAATAAGAATATGTATGTTCTAAATACAATCTACTACATATGAAAATATCTACAAATTTAGGAACCTTAATTTGTCTGTGTAAGGAATGGCGTCAAAAATCTCCTTGTAACCGTTTCTTACACGTTGCACTTTCTCATGTTCATACTTGTTTATGGCATCATCAATCTGAAAAAAAAAGTTAGAGACAGATCTCTTTACATGCTGATAGTCAAGAGGATCATGTGGATCATATACTATGTGGGGGCCACTGTGCAGAATATTACACTGTGTGGGGGCCATTGTGGAGCATATTATACGGTATGGGGACCACTGTGGAGAATATTAGACAGTGTGGGGACCACTATTGTGTGGGGCTCACTAGCATAAAACAGATGTGTGATTTAAATAGTGAAAAGGTGAGGGTGCCCACAAAAGCATCACGGTTCCTTCAAACAGTTAATCAGCAGGAGCACTGGTTATTAAACCACCACTAATCTCTTAGACTGTTAGGACTCAGCAGATCAGCAGTTTCCCACAGCACGCAGCTCCCAGTATCGTTTCCATGCTGGCTGCTGCGCCGCTTACTCACCATATTCTTGATAGCTGCAGCTATGGGTATTATAGTTGTATGAGTCATGTTAAAGTTAACAATTTCAGGAGCCACGCTACTCGCTTGCCATGCATAGCGTAGCGGTGGGTTTAGGTAGTGCAGTGGTGCAAATCATATCACGTGTGAGCAGCATGGCATTGTTATTACCTATGTGCCGGTACAGCTGATCTGCAGGGATCCTGGCTTTGGGCCCTAGACATCCCAGTTTGACACTGAGTAAAACACACCTGTTCAGACTACATCCCTGTTTCAGTTGAAACACTTATCAGCAAATTATCCCTTATCCAATGGACAGAGTGATGACGCCACTGCATTGCACCACCTGTGCCACTACTATGGGAGAAATTTTGGCTGCTCCAGTCATCGTGGGAGTGCAGTAAGGAGAGTACAAGATTTCTTGTTTTCTGGTAAAGGAAAGGGATTACCTACTAAGAGGGGCAAACTATTATTTATAGGTGGGGGCTAATATTTATACTGGGGAACGATTAACTATACGGAGGGCTATTATAAGGTTCAAGTATTATTTATAAGGTGTAACTGTCATATATAAAGGGAGCTACTATATATAAGCGGAAACTGGTATATAAAGGGGGTTATTAAAAGATGACATATATACAAGGTGGGGGATGCTTTTGTATATAGTTGTTCCTGTTTTATATTAGGCCCCTTATATATTATGGTTCCTCCCTTTTAACAGCACCATTATAAGTCATAGTTCCCTTATAACAGACACCATTATAAATAGTATACTTTTAACTTACCCGTTATAATAGGCCCCCCTTAAAAGGAAAGAACAATAACAAATAAGTGAGGCTATTATAAGGTTGAAACTATTATAAACTAGCAGGAGCACCCGGCTTCACACGGGTATATTTCATTTTTTGTTTGTGTAGTGGCTCCATAAGAATTGACCAGTTTTGCACTGGTGTATTTTGTATATAGTTTGTGTATGTGTCCATAAGCATCATGTGTATCTCATTTTGGATATCATTGAAAAACCTGCACATACGTGCGTATCTAATCCTGCGGCATGTGTAAGTGTGCATAGACGCACGTATCTAATCCTCTGGCATATGGTACTGTGTGCAGACGTGTATCTAACCCTCCCCGTGTGGTATTGTGTGCAGTAGTGTGTATCTAATCCTCCGCTGTATGGTATTGTATGCAATGGCACATATCTAATCCTGCATTGTGTGGTATTGTGTAAAGACTTGCATATCTAATCCTCTGGCATGTGGAACTGTGTGCAGAAGCGCGTATATAATCCTATGGCGTGTGGTACTGTGTGCAGACGCGTGTATGTAACCCTCCCCATGTGGTATTGTGTGCAGATGTGCATATCTAATCCTCCGCCGTGTGATAGCGTGCAGTGGCGCGTATTTAATCCTCCATTCTTTGGTATTGTGTAGACGCACGTATCTAATCTTGTGGCATGTGGAACTATGTGCAGATGTGCGTATCTAATCCTCCAGCATGTGGTATTGTGTAAAGATGCACGTATCTAATTCTCTGGCATGTGGAACTATGTGCAGATGTGCGTATCTAATCCTCCAGCATGTGGTATTGTGTAAAGATGCACGTATCTAATCCTTTGGCATGTGGTACTATGTGTTGAGGTGCGTATTTAATCCTCTGGCATGAGGAACTGTGCGCAGACTCACGTATCTTATCCTCCAAAATGTGGAATTATGTGTAGATGCACATATCTAATCCCGCGGCGTGTGTAACTGTGTGCATTGGCGCATATTCAATCCTCCAGCGTGTGGAACTGTGTGCAGACGTGCGTATCTAATCCTCCAGCATGTGGTATTGTGTGCAGTGGCGCGTATCTCTTCCTCCGGTGTGTGGTATTGTGTGCAGTGGTGCGTGGTACTGTGTGCAGATGCGTGTATCTAATCCTCCGAACGGTGTGTGGTACTGTGTGAAGGCGCACGTATCTAATCCTCTGCCGTGTGATACCGTGTGCTGACCTGTGTATCTAATCCTCCAGCGTGTGGTACATTGTGCAGACACATGTATCTAATCCTCTGGCATGTGGAACTGTGTGCAGTTGCGCATATCTAATCTTTGGTGTGTGGTACTTTGTGCAGAAACGCGTATCTAATCCTCTGGCGTGTGGAACTATGTGCAGACGCGCATATATAATCGTTCGGCTTGTGGAACTGTGTGCAGATACGCGTATCTAATCCTCTGGCATGTGATACTGTGTGCTGACCTGTGTATCTAATCCTCTAATGCGTGTATCTCAGCTTGGATATCAGTGTTGGATTGTGCATGTGGTGTGACAGTGTGTATGGCAGTTGGAATATGAGTGAAAGACTTGCAGGTTTGTTTTTGCTAATGGGGGGGCAGGGTGTTGGGAAAGCTGCATCTCCAGAACGGTACGTCCGAGTGAGTTGGACTCTCATCTTAAACCTTTCCGGACACCTGAAGTATCTGTGTGCCAAATTTGGTGAAGATTGGTCCAGTCATTTGGTATTGCATAAAGAAAAGACAGACAAGAATTCATTTTTATAATAGAGAGATAAGGAGAAGCTATTATTTATAAGAAGGCTATTATAATGGGGAGTCAATTAGACATAAGGAGATTAGTATAAGGGATGACATATTATATAAAGATGGCTATTTTATATAAGGGGGGCTGTTATATACAAGGGGGGCTATTATAGGAAAGGAACTATTATATATAAGGGGGCTATTATAACAGGAAACTATTATACGAGTATATAAGGAAGAACTATTTATAATAGGCCTATAATAAGGGAGGACATATATACAGTATATTACAGGATATTACCGTATATGGAGATGGCCATTATAATGTGGTTGCTTTTATTTATAAGAGGGAAGCTATAAAGATGGCATTTTTAAAGAGGCTATTATTTATAAGAGGGCTAACACTGATAATGTGGATTCTCTCTATATTATACACTGTGTGCAGAATTATTAGGCAAATAAGTATTTTGATCACATCATCCTTTTTATACGTGTTGTCCTACTCCAAGCTGTATAGGCGTGAAAGCCAACTACCAATTATGTAAATCAAGTGATTTGCATCTCTGTAATAAGGAGGGGTGTGATCTAATGACATCAACACCCTATATAAGGTGTGCTTAATTATTAGGCAACTTCCTTTACTTTGGCAAAATGGGTCAGAAGAGAGATTTGACGAACTCTGAAAAGTCAAAAATTGTGAGATGTCTTGCAGAGGGACGCAGCAGTCTTGGAATTGCAAAAATTTTGAAGCATGATCACCGAACAATCAAGCGTTTCATGGCACATAGCGAACATGGTCGCAAGAAGCGTGTTGATAATAAAAAATAAAAAAAAAGCGCAAAATAACTGCCCGTAGGGGCCACACGGTGGCTCAGTGGTTAGCACTGCAGCCTTGCAGCGCTGGAGTCCTGGTGTTCAAATCCCGCCAAGGGCAAAAAAACCATCTGCAAGGAGTTTGTATGTTCTCCCCGTGTTTGCATGGATTTCCATCCCATATTCCAAAAAAAAAAAAAAAAAAAAAGACATACTGATAGGGAAAAATGTACATTGTGAGCTCTGTGTGGGGCTCACAATCTACATTAAAAAAATAAATAATTAGGATTAGATACACAAGTCAGCACATAGTACCACATGCCGGAGGATAAGATGCATGCATCTGCACACAGTACCACACACCAGAGGATTAGATACATGTGTCTGCACACACAACCACACACTGGATGATTAGATATGCACAATTGCACACGGTACCACATGCTGGAGGACTAGATACACAAGCTAGCACACGTCAGAGGATTAGATATGTGCCACTGCACACAATTACACACGCCAGAGGATTAGATACATGACTCTGCACACAGTGCCACATATTAGAGTTTTACTCCAGGTTTCCATAGCAACCCAGCCATTTTTCTTCACTGCTTTATGCCAGCTTTAAAGGGGCAGGGTGCTGTGGATGACACTGTTACACAAGGTCACATACACACGGCTTTACTCCAGGTCTCCATAACAACCAATTGCAAGTTTTTCACAGATATCTGAAATGAGATACACATGCTGCTTATGGACAGACATACACACAAACAATATACAAAATACACCAGTGCAAAACTGGACAATTCTTATGGGGCCACTACACAAACCAAAAATGAAATATAACCGTGTGAAGCTGGGTCCTCCTGCTAGTTATTTATAAGGTGAACTATTATTTATGAGAGGGATATTAATAAGGGGGTATATTTATAAGGGAGCACTATTATTTATGAGGGGGACTATTACTGATAAGGGGGAACTATTACTGATATGGGCTGCTGTTTATAAGCAAGGACTATTACTTATAAGCAGGTGCTATATTAACGGATGAGGGGGTGCAAAAATCTAGTAGGCGGTACAAAAGTGGTTATTTGAATTGTATGTGGGCATAAGAGGGGGTGATTGTTATTGTAAAGCACCATGGAATTATTGGTGCTATATAAATAATAATAATTAATAATAATTGTGCTGGGGCAGAAAGGGGGTATTATTAAAGGGGATGGTACTGGAAATATGATGGCATTGTTGATATATCAGCAGTTGGGCCCTTCTTTTAATTTTGCCCAGGGACACAGTTGGTCTAAAACCGATCCTGGATTGGGGGCAGTGATTACTTGTTGCATACTAATCTGCATTATTCCCCTTTCGCAGAACAAACTTTAAACCCATGATGTAACATCTCTTTAGCAATATCCTTCTATATGGCAACACTTGCGTGTTTTTTTTCTGTATGTGGCACATTTATATGCGCATTATTCCTTGCACTGTACTAATGGTGTGAATCTTTTACTATGTGCACTATTGTGCCATGCCATCACTTTTTGAATTATCCCTTTATGTTTTAATCACTTCATAAATCCTGTGTTGTACATTCATTAAGTAGATGCATATGCCATCACTTTATATTCAATGAGGGCACAAGCATTGGGACCCAATCAATCCCGAGAATAAAAGTAGCTGCACTGTGGGTTTAGCGGTGCATCCCCTTCACTGTTTTTACCTGCAGCATGTAATGGTGTGGCTAACTAGTAGGCAGGAAACTGGAGCACTGACTTATACAAATAAGTTCCCTGCACAGCCAGCTGATTTCATAAGCCAGTAGCACTGATCTCACAGAGGCCAGGATAGGTGCAACAGAGCTTAAAGGAAGGAAGGGGACATGGGGAACTTGACGTTATACAATAGCCCTCCATCTCCTTGATTGCAAATGCTAATTTGAATACTGAATAAAAGTGGATTTTAAGTTGATCAAATCAGTGCTCAATGAATGCACAAAGAGTGTTAGACAACAGGGCAGGTGTCCTGCCAAGTACCAGTGGTGTGATGGGCAAAACTGTGGTAACAGATTCCATTTAACAAGAGTACAACTTTTTAAACTTAAGAATGTCTAAGCGATAACATAACTGTGTATACCATCCCACTACAGTAACAATATTTCACAATCCCTCTATTTTGAAATCTCCAGGTTTATCACTTTTCTATAAAATTCTGTGTGTAACACCAAGTACTATGACCAGAGGTGTAACTTGAAGCTTCTGAACCCCAATGCAAAATCTGTAAACGGATCCCCACTTACCATGCCATCTATACTAGTATCTTTATACAGTAGAAAGGCCTATGGGTCCCCCCAAGGCTCCAGGGCTCAGTAGCAATTGCTACCTCTTCAACCTCTATTGTTACATCCCTGACTATGACATGCATTTTCCACGCTCATAAGAAAAGGTTGTGGTCCAATGGTTACTTGGTTAATATGACCATGTGCATAAATCCAAAGTGCCACAATTTTAAGACATTCAAAATAAAATAATTTAAGATAAATACAAAGACTAGAGATGAGCGAACACTAAAATGTTCGAGGTTCGAAATTCGATTCGAACAGCCGCTCAATGTTCGTGTGTTCGAACGGGTTTCGAACCCCATTATAGTCTATGGGGAACAGATACTCGTTAAGGGGGAAACCCAAATCCGTGTCTGGAGGGTCACCAAGTCCACTATGACACCCCAGGAAATGATGCCAACACCTCTGGAATGACACTGGGACAGCAGGGGAAGCATGCCTGGGGGCATCTAACACACCAAAGACCCTCTATTACCCCAACATCACTGCCTAACAACTACACACTTTCCACATTCAAAAAAACCTCTATCAAAGTGGGAAAATACCTGGAACCTTCTTTACTCCCCAAATGGATGGACACAAACCCCAATTTAAGCTCAACAAACAGTAACAACCACCCCTTTAAATCACGTTCCCCATGACAACCACAAATGGAATAGGCAATGGGAATTCCAAAAGCCCTCACCCTTAACTGTCATTTTGAGTGTGTGTGTGTGTGTGTGTGTGTGTGTGTGTGATGTGGTAAGACCTTCCAAAATTCACTTTTCTAGCCCTTAACATGAGCCCTTCCAAACAAAGTTACATGACCTTAAGCTGAGCTACCAGCAGAGATTGAGGCCCTTGGCATGAGTAGAGCCTTGCACCAGCAGTGTTTTTGGCACTTAGGGTGAGTTGAGCCTTGTACCAGCGTGTGTCCCTTAACATCAGGCGGGCCCTAAGTTCTGTGCTTTGCACAAAAGTTCCACATTAACTAGGCTGAATGGTACAAAGATTAGTAGGCCCGAGAACCAGGAACAGGTCTTGCAATGGCTGTCGGATAACGCTTAAAGCACATTGTCCACCAGCCAGTCAGCCTCTACCTCCTCTTACCCAACAGTCTTGTCCTCCTTCCACCCAAAATTCCCAATCTTCTCAGAACAATAACCCCAACTGTCCCTGCTCCCCAGAGCTGTTCTCCCTTCCTTTGACTGTACCGCAACCTGCCCCTCCATTTCGCGATTCCACGGACCTAACAGACGAGTATCTGTGTCCAGATGCTCAAACACTAGAGTCTCCTCCATTCCATCTCCGGTCGATTTGGTGGCGGATGACCAGCAACCCACCCTCATCGACGACGATGAGACGCAGTTGCTGTCAGGGCAGCCAGTTGACATGCGCATTGTGCAGGAGGAGGAGGCGAGACAGGAGTTGGAAGAGGAGGTGGTGGACGACGAGGACACCGACCCCACCTGGACAAGGCAGATGTCAAGCTGGGAAAGTAGTGTGGATGTTGAGGCAGGTGCAGCACCAAAAAGGGTAGCTAGAGGCAGAGACATGTCCAGAGGCAGAGGTCAGCTGCTTTGCCGAAGCCAGGCCAGACCCGGAATGTCCGAAGATGTTCCCTTTTGTACCCAGCCCAGAAAAACTCCCCCATCGAGGGCACGTTTCTTGAAGGTGTAGAGTTTTTTCAAGGAATGCGCCGAGGACAGATATAGTGTCGTCTACACAATTTGCCTCTCGAAATCGAGTAGGGGCCCTGAGAAGAGCAACCTGTCCACCACTTCAATGCACCGTCATTTGGAATCCAAGCAATGGAATCAGTGGCAGGCAGCAACGGCAGGACAAACGTCGCCCGCCGTTCATGCCACTGCCTCTGCTCACAGTGCTGGCGATGCACTCCAGAGGACGAGCCAGGACATCACTTCATCTGCCTCCGCCACTTTGTTGACTTCTCCCTCATCCTCCCCTGTTTCTGTCTTATCTCCTTCTCCTGCACCATCAAAGGCACCATCAGGCGCTTCTTTACAACAACCCACCATCTCTCAGACATTGGAGCGCCGGCAGAAATACACCGCTAACCACCCACCCACGCAAGCCTAGAACGCCAACATCGCTAAACTGCTGGCCCAGGAGAGGTTGGCGTTCCGGCTTGTTGAAACTCCCGCCTTCCCGGACCTGATGGCAACTGTGGCACCTCACTATGCCGTCCCTAGCCGTCTCAACTTCTCCCGGTGTGGCGTCCCCGCCTTGCACCAGCACGTGTCACTCAACATCAGGTGGGCCCTTAGTTCCGCGCTTTGCTGCAAGGTCCACTTGACCACCGACACTTGGACAAGCGCCTGTGGTCAGGGATGCTGCAGTGCTTATCTTTAATGACAGGCAGGGTGAATGTGGTGGAGTCTGTTCCCCGGGTGCAAACTGGGGTGGCCTATCTCCTCTCCCAGGCCAAAATTCATGGCAGGAGTAGACTGAAACCCTACGACGCTGCAACCTCCACCACAGCTACTAGCGGCAAACGCTAAAACACTGGTGTGGGGAGACGTCAGCAGGCGGTGCTGAAGCTCATCAGCTTGGGGGACAGACAGCACAGTGCCTCCGAGGTCAGGGATGCCATCCTGGCTGAGATGGCATTTTCTTTTCCCTGCTACACCTGGGGCCTGGCATTTTTACGCCTGTGATAATGGCTGGAACCTGGTAGCGGCTCTGGAGCTTGCCAGCCTCCAACACGTTCCATGTTTGGCCCACGTCTAACCTAGTGGTGCAAAGTTTTTTAAAAACATACCCAAATGTACCGAAGCTTCTGTTGAAAATGCTTGTGCGCCCACTTTTGCAAGAGCACAGGAGTCGCTGCTAGCCTAAAAACACTCTAGCAAGGCCTACATCTGTCCAAACACAGGCTGTTGTCCGTCATTCACACACGCTGAAACCCTACAATACCATATCTTGAGCAGGGTGTGTGAGCTGCACAGACCTTTGATGGAGTTCCATCTACAAAACCCAAGGGTTCCTCAAAGTCAGCAACCAAAGTTTCTGCACCATGAGTTTCCAGGGGTGGCAGAGTTATGGCTAGGGGAAGAGGCATGGATAGGGATGATGTCTAGGGGCAAAAGCAGTGTGGATGTGGAGGCAAGCTAAGCAGGAAAAACTGGGGGTACAAGCTAAGGCATGGACTGGGGTGATGTCTAGGGGCAAAAGCAGTGTGGATGTGGAGGCAAGCTAAGCAGGAAAAACTGGGGATACAAGCTAAGGCATGGACTGGGGTGATGTCTAGGGGCAAAAGCAGTGTGGATGTGGAGGCAAGCTAAGCAGGAAAAACTGGGGGTACAAGCTAAGGCATGGACTGGGGTGATGTCTAGGGGCAAAAGCAGTGTGGATGTGGAGGCAAGCTAAGCAGGAAAAACTGGGGGTACAAGCTAAGGCATGGACTGGGGTGATGTCTAGGGGCAAAAGCAGTGTGGATGTGGAGGCAAGCTAAGCAGGAAAAACTGGGGGTACAAGCTAAGGCATGGACTGGGGTGATGTCTAGGGGCAAAAGCAGTGTGGATGTGGAGGCAAGCTAAGCAGGAAAAACTGGGGGTACAAGCTAAGGCATGGACTGGGGTGATGTCTAGGGGCAAAAGCAGTGTGGATGTGGAGGCAAGCAAAGCAGGGAAAATGGTGGCTAGAGGCAAAGGGATGTCCATAGGCAGCAAGGGCAAAGATGCAAAACTCTCCCGTTTCAAGAATTTTCCTGACTTGTTTCCCCACAAAACATTCCTGGGAGGAGGGCTGAAACACCACCCTCCTCCGCTGTTAGATTTACCCCAGCTACGAGCTGAAAACGCTGCAACACTGGTGTGGGGAGACGTCAGCAGGCTGGGCTGAAGCTCATCAGCTTGGGAGACGGACAGCACACTGCCTCTGAGGTCAGGGATGCCATCCTGGATGAGATGGCAATTTGTTTATCCCCGCTGCCCCTGGGGCCAGGTTTTTTAGCTTGTTGGAGGGCTCTGGAGCTTGCCAGCCTCCAACACGTTCCATGCCTGGCCCACATGTTCAATGTAGTGGTGCAATGATTTTTAAAAACATACCCCAAATTAGCTGAGCTAAGGGTGAAAGTGCGGCACTTGGACACCCACTTTCCCAAGTCTACAGTACCTGGAGCTAGCCGCAATACACTCCAGCAAGGCCTACATCTGCCTGAAGCACCTACTGTTGTGCGAGGTCACCACACGCTCTAACCCTAGATACCGTATGTTCAGCAGGGTGTGTGAGCAGCAGAGACCTTTGATGGAGTACCAGCTACAAAACCCAAGGGTTCCTCAGAGTCAGCTCCCTCACTTTCTGCACCATGAGTTTCCATGGGTGGCAGACTTATGGCTAGAGGCACAGGCATGGATAGGGGTGATGTGTAGGGGCAAAAGCAGTGTGGATGTGGAGGCAAGCTAAGCAGCAAAAACTGGGGGTACAAGCAGCCGGTGACATCATCACTGACAAGCACAGCTGTCTGTCAGCTGACAGGCTGACTTTCACCAAAATGAACAGACAATGGATAGACTCATCATATACATGTCAGTTACATGACAAATTTAGTGCAATTTGCAAGTCCAAGATGGTTTGGAGATCTGCGGAGAGGAATCTCACCACCTCTTGCGGGTGCCATCATTTGGAAGGCAAGCCCTGGGCTCAGTGGGTGAGAGCAAGCGCAGGATAATCGTCGTTTGGCCTGGCGGCCACTGCCTCTTCCACTGTTGACAGGGCTGGCGCTGCAGTCCAGACCAGGAGCCAGGACACCTCCACATCTGCCTCTGACACTTTGGGGAGTTCACCCTTATCCTCACCTTTTCCTGCCATTTCTCCTTTTGCCCGCGCCATCATGCGCCTCTTCCCAGCAACTCCCCATCTCCCAAGCCTTTCATTTCATGCTAAAGTACAGCGCAACCCACCCACATGCCCAAGGCTTCAACGGCCTCATCTCAAGAAATCTGGCCCAGGAGATGTTGGAATCCCGGCTGGGGGACACTCTGCCCTTTTTGGGCAGAGTGTCTACTGCGCCACCGCACTGTGCCGTCCACACCAGCACTTTCCCCCAAACATGAGGCGGTCCCTAAATTCAGCGCTTAGCCCTAAAGTTCCATGTGACCAGTTACGAATGGACAAGTGCATGCGGACAGGGACGCTACCTTTCAATTTGGGCACAGTGGTTGAATGTAGTTGAGGCGTGGACCGGGTCGCAAAATGTGGTGGCCTGACTTGTCTCCCCACACAACATTCCTGGGAGGAGGGCTGAAACACCACCCTCCTCCGCTGTTAAATTGACCCCAGCTACGAGCTGGAAACGCTGCAACACTGGTGTGGGGAGACGTCAGCGGGCCGTGCTGAAGCTCATCAGCTTGGGGGCCAGACAGCACACTGCCTACAAAGTGAGTCATGCCATCCTCGATGAGACGGCAATGTGGTTTTTGCCACTGCACCTGGGCCCAGGCATGTTGTCATGTGTGATAATGGCCATAACCTGGGATTGGCTCTGTAGCTTGGCAGCCTGCAACATATTCCATGCCTGGGCCACGTTTTTAACTCATTGCTGCTAATCTTTTGAAAAAGGTACCCCAATGTTCCTGAGCTACTGGTGAAAGTGTGGCGCTTGTGCGGATAGTTTTTAAAGTGTATAGTTGCCGCTGCTAGCCTCTATGCACTCCTACAACGCCTGTACCTGCTGGAACAACGGCTGTTGTGCGACGTCTCCACACTGCTGGCACTAAACATATCATGTGTTGAGCAGAGTGTGTGAGCAGCACAGACCTTTGATGTAGTTCCAACTCCAAAACCCTCGGGTTCGTCAAAGTCAACTCCCTCAGTTGCTCAACCATGAGTGGCCATGGGTGGCAGACTTATGTGAAATCCCATCCCATCCATTGCACTGGACACGAAACATTAGCATGCGCTCAGCACAACTTCGGATATGGCAGATGCGTTAAGCAGGGTGCAGGGTACAACACAGACCAGGCCCGAGCACCAGGAACAGGTGTTAGAAATACTGCAGCATCTGCCATTTCCTTCCAATTTTGGGGTTTTGGACCCGCCACCGACTTGTCTGGACCTAAGTGGGGATCATGAGACACAGTTGCCATCAAGGCAAGCTGTGGTCATGTGCGGTTTGCAGTAAGGGGGCAGTGCGCAATTGGAAGAGGAGTTGGTGGATGACGAGGCCACCGACCCCACATGGACAGGGGTGATGTCTAGGGGCTAAAGCAGTGTAGATGTAGAGGGAAGCTAAATCAACAAAAAACCTGGGTAGAAGCAAAGGCATAAACTGGGGTGATGTTTAGGGGTGAAAGCAGAGTAGATGTGGAGGGAAGCTAAGCAGCAAAAACAGTGGGTAGAAGCAAAGGCATGCAAAACTCTACCCTGTTGGAAGACTTATTCCTAGGTCTGGAACACGTTAATGGCCCCCCTGGACAAATTACTGCCACTCAGGGGCCTAGTGTCACCAGGAGGGACAAGTATAGGCGCATGTTGTGGGAATACCTGGCCGACACCAGCTCTGTCCTCTCCGATCCCTCTGTGCTCTACAGCCTAAACTTATTTTCTCATCTTTTTTTCTGAACTGCACATCTCTTGCCTGCTTCCTTTGGGATCTTAGAAATGGTGGTCCACTTCCACAGATGGTAACTTCAATAGACAGTGTAACGGGAGTAGCTGAGGGATCGCTGTCTTAACCACTTTTTGGCACAAAATTAACTTCCAAAGCCAAATATGGTGCAAGTATATGATGCAAGGACACCTACACACCTATCTCTGACACATTGGGGAGTTCACCCTCATGCGCCCTTTTGGCCTGCACCATCATGCGCCTCTTCCCAGCCACTCCACATTTCCCAAGCTTTTCATTGCAGGCAGAAGTACAATACAACCCACCCCCATGCCCAAGCCTGTAACAGCCTCATCGATAAACTGCTGGCCCTGGAGATGTTGGTGTTTGTTTATGCTTCTGGAGACCCAGGCCTTCCGTCAGCAGATGGCAGCTGGGGCACCTCCCTATGCTGGGCCTAGCCGTTACTACTTCTCTTGGTGTGCTGTCTCTGCCTTGCGCCTGCATGTGTCCCATAACATCAGTCGGGCCCAGAGCTCTGCGCTTTGCTGCAAGGTCCACTTGACCACCGACACATGGACAAGCGCCTGTGGTCAGGGATGCTGCAGTGCTTATCTTTAATGACAGGCAGGGTGAATGTGGTGGAGTCTGTTCCCCGGGTGCAAACTGGGGTGGCCTATCTCCTCTCCCAGGCCAAAATTCATGGCAGGAGTAGACTGAAACCCTACGAAGCTGCAACCTCCACCCCAGCTACTAGCGGAAAACACTGTAACACTGGCATGGGGAGATGTCAGTAGGCCGTGCTGAAACTGATCAGCTTGGGGGACAGACAGCACAGTGCCTCCGAGGTCAGGGATGCCATCCTGGCTGAGATGGCATTTTTTTTTCCCTGCTACACCTGGGGCCTGGCATTTTTGCGCCTGTGATAATGGCTGGAACCTGGTAGCAGATCTGGAGCTTGCCAGACTCAAACACGGTCCACGCATGGCCCACGTTTTCCAACTTGTTGGTGCCATGTTTCTTTGAAACCTACACCATTGTGCCTGATATACAGGTCAAAGTGGGGCCATTTTCGTAAGTGAGAACTAGCCTCTGCTAGGCAGAAAACATTCAGAGCACACTCCTCTCATCTTCGCACCGTTGGCTGGCGGAGGAAGACGAGGGGGTTGGAGTGGCATCTGATGTCCCTATCCCACACGAGGCTAGAGGGTGCACTTCAGTGCATCCCATTGCTTCACCACAAATGGTGTGAAGGGGAGTGGAAAATGGAGGAAATGGAGAGTGACCCTTACAGTTGGGGCCAGCAAAGGCATGCCAAGTAACACACTGGCACACATGGCTGACTTCATCTTGGGTTGCTTTTCAACACATATTTCACATCATGAAGAACAAATAATACTGGATTTTTTCAAGCCTCGAACCCCGGTCTAGGTCTAATGTCTGTTCCTTTCTTATATTAGGGGAGAGGGAAAAAAAATTACTTCAGTGATACGTTTAGCGTACATAGACTGACTATTAATGTGTATCCCACTTAGTGTTGTTAGGGTTACACACCGTCACAACCTGGCTAAAGCTTCTATAGCTGTTAATAAAGTCAACATAACTTTACGGTATCCAAAAAGACAGCTGGTACCGACAGAGAGCAAGACAAATGTCACCCAAAGCTGTGAGCTCTGAACACCCACAGTGACTTTGGCGTCATCATCATTATAAGGGAGCGGGTGGTAATAAATAACTTGGCAGTGCCTAAAACCCAAAAAGCTTATACAACTATATTTACATTAAGATACACAAATGAAACTTTTCAGTAGCATGTCATGAGACAAGCTGATAAGCTCTTCCTTTGTGCAGTGCTATTTGAAAGTTAAACGCTGCCTTTATTTTAATTCTGGAGAAGGTGCAGACATTAGATTTAGAACATGTTGTCTTCATTGTCCAAATCCTCTATATAGGTAACGTGTTTTTCGGGCCGAGCTGTCTGGGAACGAGCTGGTGCAGCACTGACAACCTGGGTGAATATGGCAAGAGCCTGAGATGTAGGGTGAATGAATCCCCAAATTATTTGTGGAATTCCCAGTGAGACAATGGCACTGTATACCAGTATTAAAAATTGTGGGTGCACATAACCCCCATATATTCTTTGAATTCCCAGTGAGACAATGGCACTGTATACCAGTAGTAAAAATTGTGGGTGCACATAACCCCCATATATTCTTTGAATTCCCAGTGAGACAATGGCACTGTATAGCAGTAGCAAAAATTGTGGGTGCACGTCACCCCAATATATTCTTTGAATTCCCAGTCAGACAATGGCACTGTATACCAGTAGTAAAAATTGTGGGTGCACATAACCCCCATATATTCTTTGAATTCCCAGTGAGACAATGGAACTGTATAGCAGTATTAAAAATTGTGGGTGCACGTAACCCCCATATATTCTTTGAATTCCCAGTCAGACAATGGCACTGTATACCAGTATTAAAAATTGTGGGTGCACATAACCCCCATATATTCTTTGAATTCCCAGTGAGACAATGGCACTGTATAGCAGTAGCAAAAATTGTGGGTGCACGTCACCCCAATATATTCTTTGAATTCCCAGTCAGACAATGGCACTGTATACCAGTAGTAAAAATTGTGGGTGCACATAACCCCCATATATTCTTTGAATTCCCAGTCAGACAATGGCACTGTATACCAGTATTAAAAATTGTGCGTGCACATAACCCCCATATATTCTTTGAATTCCCAGTGAGACAATGGAACTGTATAGCAGTATTAAAAATTGTGGGTGCACGTAACCCCCATATATTCTTTGAATTCCCAGTCAGACAACGGCACTATATACCAGTATTAAAAATTGTGGGTGCACATAACCCCCATATATTCTTTGAATTCCCAGTCAGACAATGGCACTGTATACCAGTATTAAAAATTGTGGGTGCACATAACCCCCATATATTCTTTGAATTCCCAGTGAGACAATGGAACTGTATAGCAGTAGCAAAAATTGTGGGTGCACGTAACCCCCATATATTCTTTGAATTCCCAGTCAGACAATGGCACTATATACCAGTATTAAAAATTGTGGGTGCACATAACCCCCATATATTCTTTGAATTCCCAGTCAGACAATGGCACTGTATACCAGTATTAAAAATTGTGGGTGCACATAACCCCCATATATTCTTTGAATTCCCAGTCAGACAATGGCACTGTATACCAGTATTAAAAATTGTGGGTGCACATAACCCCCATATATTCTTTGAATTCCCAGTCAGACAATGGCACTGTATACCAGTATTAAAAATTGTGGGTGCACATAACCCCCATATATTCTTTGAATTCCCAGTCAGACAATGGCACTATATACCAGTAGTAAAAATTGTGGGTGCACATAACCCCAATATATTCTTTGAATTCCCAGTGAGACAATGGCACTGTATACCAGTATTAAAAATTGTGGGTGCACATAACCCCCATATATTCTTTGAATTCCCAGTCAGACAATGGCACTGTATACCAGTATTAAAAATTGTGGGTGCACATAACCCCCATATATTCTTTGAATTCCCAGTGAGACAATGGAACTGTATAGCAGTATTAAAAATTGTGGGTGCACGTAACCCCCATATATTCTTTGAATTCCCAGTCAGACAATGGCACTATATACCAGTATTAAAAATTGTGGGTGCACGTAACCCCCATATATTCTTTGAATTCCCAGTCAGACAATGGCACTGTATACCAGTATTAAAAATTGTGGGTGCACATAACCCCCATATATTCTTTGAATTCCCAGTGAGACAATGGCACTGTATAGCAGTAGCAAAAATTGTGGGTGCACGTCACCCCAATATATTCTTTAAATTCCCAGTCAGACAATGGCACTATATACCAGTAGCAAAAATTGTGGGTGTATATAGCCCCAATTCTATTGCTAGGGGACTTGCAGGGTATTTCTGAGGTGAAGGTGGGGGGGCACACCGTTGGAACGGGGATTTGGGGTGTATATATGGGGTATACGGGAATACACTGTCAGTGTGTTCCATTCAGGATCCTGGGAAAGCTGGGTTGCGGCGATTGAGCCCGTCAGTGCCACGTTACACTGACAAGCTTCTCCCTGGAATTGAAGTTATATGTAAGCCCAATATATTCTTTGAATTCCCAGTGAGACAATGGCACTATATGGCAGTAGCAAAAATAGTGGGTGTATATAGCCCCAATCCTATTGCTAGGGGACTTGCAGGGTATTTCTGGGGTGAAGGTGGGGGGGCACACCGTTGGAACGGGTATCGGGGGTATATATCGGGTATACGGGAATACACTGACAGTGTATTCCATTCAGGATCCTGGGAAAGCTGGGTTGCGGCGATTGAGCCCGTCAGTGCCACGTTACACTGACAAGCTTCTCCCTGGAATTTAGCTCTTATAAGAGCTGTTGGTTGTCTTCTCCTTCCTATCTAGCCTGTCCCTGCCTACCCAGAATCTAACCCCTAGCTAACTGGACGGAAACCTCCGTCCTCGGTGAATTGCAAGCTCAGAATGACGCGAAGCTGGGCGGCGCTGTTCTTTTAAATTAGAGGTCACATGTTTTCGGCAGCCAATGGGTTTTGCCTACTTTTTTCAACGTCACCGGTGTCGTAGTTCCTGTCCCACCTACCCTGTGCTGTTATTGGAGCAAAAAAGGCGCCAGGGAAGGTGGGAGGGGAATCGAGTAATGGCGCACTTTACCACGCGGTGTTCGATTCGATTCGAACATGCCGAACAGCCTAATATCCGATCGAACATGAGTTCGATAGAACACTGTTCGCTCATCTCTAACAAAGACATTAAAAAGTATTGCATACTGACCTCAGACATAACCTTACACATTTGCTCAGACCGGTCTTTGTAGTGTATATCCCTAATTGGAAGGTAGGAATAAAAAGCAAGGCATCCACTCGGCTTCAGAATACGGTCAACCTGGAGTTAATAATAAATAATATAGATTAGTAATTTGTTACAGTTGAATAAACATGTCTGTCACATAACTGTGATTACAGTGCACTTCAGCCACTCAAAGGACAGGCCGTTCCAGTAAAATGCAATATCCTATTTGAACATCTTGACACTTAGCAATCTATATATATCGTATATATTTGAGTATAAGCCAAATTTTTCAGCACAGTTTTTGTGCTGAAAAAGCCAACCCCCCCCCCCCCCCCCCCCTCGGCTTACACTCGAGTCAGCAAAAAAAAAAAAAAAAAAATATTTTTTCATTTTTGTGTGTGTGTGTGTGTGTGTGTGTGTGTGTGTGTGTGTGTGGGTGATGGGGGGGGGGGGGGGGGGTCTATGACCAGCCACAATATCAATGTATAGAATTTCACATAACATAGTGCAAAAAAAAAAAAAAAAAAAAAAAAAAAACAACAACTTCTAAGTCACTCCTTTCCCTAGAATACATACAAAAGTCGAAAATTACCGCGAAACACATACACATTAGGTATCCCTGTGTCTGATAGTGCCTGGTCTACTGAATATAGGGGATCTGCAGTGCTCCTGTTCCGTCGGGAAGAGGTTAATAGGAGCACTGCAGATACCCTATAGTCAGCCAGGCTGAATTCCAAGTGGGGGAAGAATAAAACAGTCCTCAAGCTCAGGGAAGGGGCAGACAGACAACCAAAACACCCCCTCCCCTTTCCCAGCACCCAGCAACTACTGCACCCAAAAACTCCGACCATTTTAATTTTTGAAATTTTCCAGTAGCTGCTGCATTTCCTCACCCCTAGGCTTATACTGGAGTCAATATGTTTTCCCAGTTTTTTGTGGTAAAATTAGGGGCCTCGGCTTATACTCGAGTATATACGGTACATTATAACAGTTCATAGTTGCTATTATAAAACATAATAGGCACATTTTACGATCAAACATGAGACAATATTTATTTACTAATGGGGTAAATAGGCCTTATTAGAAATAGATTATTATTGTTATTCATAGACATTTTAAGTATTTTGAAAATCAAAAAAAAAATTAAACTTTGTCAAGAAGGTTATACATTATAATCACGATGCTATATATATATATATATATATATATATATATATATATATATATATATATATATATACATACATACACCACCCACTGGAAACTAATCATCTGAATTTGCCAGCCCATCTCACAAAACTGAACTGCTCTACACAGCTATTATGTAGTTTATTCTTTTGTTTTTTTAATATTTAAAATGTTCATCTGATGTTATTCTGCAGTCTACACTTCCTCATACAGTAGAAATGCTAGTTACTGTGTAGAGAGAACTCCACCAGAGTTGCTGTCTGAAGGCTCTTTCTGTACCCTCATTTCTTTTCTCCTAATGCATCATTATCAGATTGATAAGAATTTAGCTTGAATGAGCGCTCAAGACCCCTTAGGGTGCATTCACACGGAGTTTTGTGGTGCTGTTTTTGCCACAATAAATTGTGTAAAGAATCAGCGCTGTAAAACAGAATCCCATTGAGTTCAATGGGTTCCGTTTTACACGCGGTACACATTGAAATCAATGGGAGACTTTTTTTTACCCATTGATTAACCCATATGGTTAATACCTCCCTTTTTTGATAATCATATATTCCTCCAAATCAAAAAAAAAAAATATGGGTGAAACGTCCTCTGTCACAAAAGATTCATGTGAGTACATGACATTAGATAGGTTCTTTTCCACCCAGATGCATCACAGATGAGGAATTTACCTAAATTAAACAGCATCCGCAGTACATGGAACATACATGCTCATTTGCATCAGGTGGAAGGATGTGGAAATCCTCACTGAGCCATCCTAGATTCATTTCCACAAATGTAATGCTTTCCACACTTGTGGAGGATAATTTTGTTCAGTTTAGTGTGATGATGCCACCCAAAGCACTGAATAGGTGCTCTACCATTACACTTCAGGCTGGAAAAGACAGTATAGCCATGGCAGAGTCGACAAGTTCTGATCAGAAGTCTTTGGGGTCAAGGTTATCAGCCAAAGTAAATGAAAATTCCAGGTATCCGAATCAACAAGTATTTACCCATAAATAGCTACTAGTTCAATTTCTGGTTCATCAAGTTCCCAATATTGTATGGACAGTTGCTGGTGCTGATTTTATGTGTAGTCAGTTTTTGTTTATCGTTTTTCAAACAACAAGGAGAGAAAAATAAGGAAGAACAGTATAACAAGACAGAGGCATGCAAGCCTAGCGACGAGGCCTGCAGCACACGTCGCTTCCCAAATTCTAAGGAATTGCAACCACAGGAAGTTATGTTTTATAGTTCTGGTGCAAAAGTGAGCCAGGGACGCAGAGCAGAGTAGGAAGAAGGGACCCATTACTTATTCGTGCCACAGTAGTACCAGTCAAAGAGGCCCAGCAGAACTACAGATCTAAACTAGAGTCCGGTAAACCCATGCCCTCCCATTGCCTCAATGTCCGAAACCGTATTGCTGCTACTGGTGCTGATGATTTTAATTCAGCCACTTGTATCGGTGTCACTTGCAGAGGCAGTGGTGCACTGACTGAGTAAGGACCTCTACTTCCACCTCATGAAGCATGTGGTCATGGCCATTTTTGCTGGTTTGCCAAAACTGGAAACTGGAATTTTGGGTCAAATCTGGTTTGTTACAAGCCAGTTCATCCATCTCTACATAAAACCTGTCAAAAAGTTTCATTTAGAGTTCATTTTTAATAGAGAATCTACTGGAATAAATCTAGATCAAGTATAAGAAGTTTAAGAAATGCCAATTGGACTTGGATTACCAAGCTATAATCCCAACCTGATATAATGGTTTTCATTTTATGGTAATTTTTCTACCAATTTCTACCTTACGCTGGGATAGATATTTAGGTGCCATTGAGGAATACCTGTGTGTGGAAACAAATTTTTAAAAAGCAGCTGAACAGAGATAAAGTCAATCTGAAGCAAGTACGCACAGTATAATAATTTTCTTTAAAGGTCATCTTACTAAAGATTTTCTTACACCTAGAGAACAGTGTAGATATTAATCTTATGTTTCTATGATAGACTTATCTCAGTGTAGTATAATGCAAAAAAAAAAAAAAAAAATGCAATCGTCTATTTTCTTTGTCATATATAAAATAAATTTAAAATTCTACCTCTTTCAGAAACTTTCCAATGTCGAACCAATGGACAGCAGCACAAGCTGTTATTAGATCTACAGAGGCATCATCTACTGGGACTTCCTCAGCTGGCGAGGTCCTGTAAAAATTAAATTTCATATTACAATTACGGTTGAACAATATTAATATACTGTATATATAGCTAAGAGTAAGGGGCATTATGCCCTGAAACGCATAGGATGTTTTATGGATCTTGGATTCATTTTCCTGTAATTTGTAGTTACTTTTTTACTCATGCATAATTAAAGGTTAATTTTTTTATTTTACTTGGGTGACATCATTGTTGGATGCTGGAACTTTTGTATGTTTTCGTATTTGCAATTTTCTTCGCTCGGAGGAGTCCACAGTGTGTTCCTGAGCATTCTGACATGTGAGCCAATCCATATGTGGATAATGGTGAGCTAAGAGATATACACTATGTGATCAAAAGTATCCAGACACCCCCAAAAACATAAGTTTTTCATATTAGGTGCATTGTGCGGCCACCTACTCCATATCAGCGACCTCAGTAGACATTAGACATCATGAGAGAGCATAATGGGTCACTCCGCGGAACTCACAAACTTCGAACGTGGTCAGATGATTGGGTGCCACACATCACACAGGTCAATGCCAAATGACGCCTCGCTTGGATGATTGAACAGTGGAAAAACGTTGTGTGGAGTGACAAATCACAGTACACAATGTGGCGATCCGATGGCAGGGTGTGTGTATGGCGAATGCCCGGTGAACATCATCTGCCAGCGTGTGTAGTGCCAACAGTAAAATTCGGAGGCAGTGGTGTTACGGTCTGTTTATGTTTTTCATGGAGGGGGCTCGCACCCCTTGTTGTTTTGCGTGGTACTATCACAGCACAGGCCTACATTGATGTTTTAAACACCTTCTTGCTTCCTACTGTTGAAGAGCAATTCGGGTATGGCAATTGCATCTTTCAACATGATCGAGCACCTGTTCATACTGCACAGCCTGTGGCGGAGTGGTTACACGACAATAACATCTCTGTAATGGACTGACCTGCATAGAGTCCTGACTTGAATCCTACAGAACACCTTTGGCGTGTTTTGGAATGCCGACTTCATGTCAGGCCTCACCGACCTACATTGATACCTCTCCTCAGTGCAGCACTCCGTGAAGAATGGGCTGCCATTCCCCAAGAAACCTTCCAGCACCTGATAGAACGTATGCCTGTGAGAGTGGAAGCTGTCATCAGGGCCAAGGGTGGGCCAACACCATATTAAATTACAGCATTACCGATGGAGGATGGAGGGCACCACCAACTTGTAAGTCATTTTCAGCCAGGTGTCCGGATACTTTTGATCACATAGTGAATTTTTTCTACGAGATTCTCCAGTGAAGGTTGATCTGAGTAATCTCAGTTTTTGACCCGTCTTTTCATTCTATATAGGTCAGATATTCGAATTAGAGTTATTCTCTAAATAGAACTATAACCACCAATTTATTCCTTCAAATGTCTTAAGTTCCCACCTGAATGTTGTGTTTGGAAGTTTAAGAACTTTGTTGGCCTCTTCAATTTGGGCTTTACTAATGTCCGTTCCCAAAACCTTTACAAAGTGTGGAGCCAGCAGTTTTGTGCTTTGTCCTGTTCCACAGCCAACATCCACTGCGAGTTCATAAGGTTTGTTTAGCTGGAAAAGAAGAAGACATGCTTTTCAGGAAAAAAAGAAAAACCTTGTCAGATCATAGCACATTATTTTTGGAATACCTAACTTTTCAAAAATGTATTGTATTTCAGTATACATCTGCTTGGGCAATATGGACTACAATTAAAAATCAATTTTTTTTTTCAAAGTTGAGACTAAAGCAAAATTTTACAGTCCTTGCCTAGTGGAAGGGATTCTAGCAAAACCAATCCATATACACTGCGGAAAAGTACTTGTAGTGAACACGCTGTGATTTCCAGAACCATTGCAATTTTGGAAATTGCAGCATGTTTGTAAAATTTGGACTGTAAAATTTTGCTTTAGTCTCAACATGCTGCAATGGTTCTGGAAATCACAGCGTGTTCACTACAAGTACTTTTGTATACCTCCAGAAATACCAGCAGTTTCCCCATAGATATAATAAAAACTGGTTTTAAACTGCAGCAGTTTTTTGCTGTAGCCCACTATGTGGGGTCTTAGCCTAAGGCCGGTTGCATACGACAGCTTCTGGCAGGCCATGAATTAAAGACATGGGCACCACAAGGGGGACACATGGATATCACCTGTGTGCTGCCTGTGTACTGGCCGTGCTTCCGCGCCCCCTTTCATTAAATGAATAGCAGCCACGGAAGCAGGGGCCGGAAAATAGGACCTGTTCTATATTTTGTGGCCGGACTGACTGAAATTCACTGTCATGTGTGTGGGCCCATAGCACACTGACCAATTTATTTCTATCTGTGAAGTACACGGACAGCTCACTGAGCATGGCCGTGGTCGTCTGCAAGGAGAATTCTCAATTTTCTTTTTTGTAATGTCTATCATCACATTTATCAGTATGTAAGTAATTGCACTGCTGTCTAGTGTGAGTTATTAAGAATATTATTGGTGTATTATTGGTGCATGTCCTGGTACACCTACAGTATATGCAGCTCCTAACATCATGTCCTCTCTGCACCAGCCTTCATTTACAACAGTTCAATCCCTGGTGTGAAGATTATTGCTGCACCACTAATATAATTTGCATACAGAATAAAAGTTTTTCCGAAAAATGCCAGGTCATTTAGTCACATGAAGGCTATGTGTGGAAAACTATTAGATAGCAATGCTATTATTTGCATACTGATAAAAATGGTGGCACACTCCCTTTAAACAAACTAAATACCAAAAGTGCCTCTTTATCTTACACAACGGAAGTACCGTATATACTCGAGTATAAGCTGAGTTTTCAGCACAGTTTGAGAGACTCAGACTATTAAAATAGTGAGAGAAAAAAAAAGAAGTTTTTAAAAAATATAATAAAAGTTCTAAATCACTCCTTTCCCTAGAATACATATAAGCGCGGGTTCACACCAGCACCCGATCTCTGTTATGTAGGTTTCCGTTTTCTGTCGGCAAAAGACGGAAACCGACATCCACTGTCCGCCGTTAGCGTCTTCTGCTCTCCGTGACGAAACCGTTTTTTCTTTTACCGGACACAAAGTCCTGCATGTCCAACTTTGTGTCCGGTAAAAAAAAACAAACAAACAAAAACAAACAGGTTTTATACAGGTTTTAACAGAGATCGGGCGCAGGTGTGAACCTGCCCTCAAAGTAGAAAATTACTGTGAAATATACACATTAGGTATCCCTGTGTCTGAAAGTACCCGGTCTACTGAATATAGGGTATCTGCAGTGCTTCTGTTCCGTCAGGAAGGGGTTAATAGGAGCACTGCAGATCCCCTATATTCAGCCAGGCTGAGTTCCAAGAAGGGGGAAAAAACCCAGTCCTCAAGCTCAGGGAAGGGGCAGACAGACAACCAAAACACCCCCTCCCCTTCCCCAGCATCTACTGCACCCAAAAATTCCGGCCATTTTAATTTTTGAAATTTTCCAGTAGCTGCTGCATTTCCCCCCCTAGGTTTATACTCGAGTCAATAAGCCCAGTTTTTTTGTGGTAAAATTAGGAGTCTCTGCTTATATTTGGGTCGGCTTATACTCGAGTATATACGGTATATTATATTCTAAGATGTACAGAATATCAGAATATATTAGGTGCGGTGTCGCCCTCACTTGTAAGTGCTACAGGGAGACTTTGTAGCACTACAGATTGACTTTTCACTACTGAATGACAGCTCCAGCCATAAGATTGCATATAAATAAATGTATTCCTTTGGACTGCAGCTGTAGCTTAATAGTTGAATTCAGCAGTGCTACTTAAAAATCTCAATGTAGCCCTAGGCAGGCTTAAAGGGACAATTCATAATCAGTATATTTCAAGGAATCGCTGTGAATGCCATTTTCTTATGTGAAGTATTAAGGCCTATTTTTTTTACATAAGGAAATTGCATGCACAGCAATTACTTAACTGCTTACCCAAGTAGAAAATCTTTGACTCATTGTTCTTTCACAAGGTATGTTCACATACAATTATAGTGCAGATTTACTGTAAGGCTAAAGTCCCATGTTGTGGAAACATAGTGTTTTCCTACTGTACTGTGAATTAGATTCTGGATAATTCCATTCATACATTGCAGGAAAAAAAAAAAAAAAAATCAGCAGAAAAGTTGCGTTTTAGATATAATAAGGGAAGAAATACTGCAGAGAAACAAAACAGCAAAAATTAGATGAAAAATGCTTTGGAAAAAACTAACGCGTTTCTGCTTTTTTTTTTTTTTTTTTTTTTTTAAGCTGTGTACTGCAATGTTGGGCCTTAGTCTAAATCTGCAGTCAAAAAAAATCTGCTACATATTACAGTGGCAGAGATGAGATGAGATGGCAGTGGATGAGATTTTTCTTTTCAATAATTTTTATTAAATTTTTCAAAGAATACGGAACATAACAGAACAAAATGAAAAAAGACGGACCATAGTATCAGAAATATTTCAAACATTTGTTATAGACAGGAGTCTCTCGATGAAGAAACTCAACCCGATGGCCTACAATGACTACCGACCTGTAGCACTGACATCCCACCTGATTAAGGTCCTAGAGAGACTGGTCCTGACTCACCTACGCCCCCTAGTGTGCTCCGCTCTGGACCCCCTCCAGTTTGCCTATCGGCCGGGCATTGGGGTAGATGACGCCATCATCCAACTTCTTCATAGAGCTCTCTGTCACCTGGAGAAACCAGGAACACTGAGAATAATGTTCTTTGATTTCTCCAGTGCTTTCAACACCATTCAGCCAGGGCTACTGAGGGAGAAGCTGAACCTTGGTGGTGTGGACCATCACCTGTCCAACTGGATCCTAGACTACCTGACAAACCACCCTCAGTATGTGAGAGCCCGGGAATGTGTGTCTGACACTGATCTGTAGTACAGGGGCACCACAAGGTACAGTTCTTGCCCCATTTCTCTCCACACTGTACACTGCTGACTTTAGGCACAACTCATCCAGCTGTTACTTACAGAAGTACTCCGATGACTCTGCTATAGTAGGCCTTATCACTGATGGCGACAATAGGGAATACAGAGACTTTAACCAGGATTTTGTTGAATGGTGCCAGCTGAACCACGTCAAGATTAATGCTGGGAAGACCAAGGAGATGGTGGTGGACTTTAGTAAACGGAGAAGCGCTCCGACCCCGGGGGAGATCCAAGGGACATGCATTGAGATAGTCAGGACCTATAAGTACCTGAGTGTGCTCCTCAATAATAAATTAGACTGGGCTGATCACCTGGAGGCGCTGCACAGAAAGGGCCACAGCAGACTCTACCTGCTCAGGAGGCTGAGTTCCTTTGGAGTCCAGTGGCCACTTCTTAGGGCCCTTTTCAACTCTGTGGTTGCTTCAGCCATCTTTTTTGGTGTGGCCTGATGGGGGAACAGTATATCAACCAGGGACAGAAATAGACTGGACAGGCTGATCAGAAGGGCCAGCTCTGTCCTGGGGAACCCCCTGGACCCAGTACAGGTGGTGACCTCCATGCGAGAGAACAAATCCCACCCCATGTATGGGACCTCGATGGCAATTGGCAGCACTGTAAGTGACTGTCTGCGTCATTCCAAGTGTGAGAAGGAGCACTATCGCAGGTCATTCCTTCCAACCGCGATCAGGCTGTATAATCTACATCAGACCAAGCGAAGATCACCCCGCACAGAAAACTAAATGAATATGACTATGAAGTCTTCCTTCTTTCTTTTCTTCCTAAGCTGCTAAGGACTCCTAGTATATCTTCTCTATTACTTGCCCAACAATGTATGTGATTTTTAACAAATCTCATCCACACGATGAGGAAAGCAATCTGTTCAGAAATTAATAAATGCAGAAATCCCATAACATGCATATTTTGGGCAGAGGGCCCCTACAAAATCAGTAAATCCAGTAAGTACAGACATTTTTATTGGTGCTCAAAGTGTTCTCTTGGTATTATCAGTTATTGTTGTAAGTATATGGTGCCCCCATCTGCTAAAAAAAAAAAAAAAAAACCTGCTTACCTGTGGACACTCACAGACCCCCTGCACCATGTATAAAACTGGTGGAGAGAAAATTCCTCCATTCAGGACTTCTCTCTCGATTTTAGGTGGAATCTGCATCTGAGTCTCCTATGGAAAGTCTACACATTTTGGGTGTCGCTTAAACATTGCGACCTGTAAAATACCATTAACACGTGACTGCATATCTGAGAGGCAACTGCAGGGGAACCTGAGGACACTGCAAGGATTGTTTGGGACTTAGAAAACCAGCATTGTGCTTGAATTCTGCATTGTTCCTAAGTTATCAGTGTACAGTGCAAACTGTACAGCACCACTCCCTAGCCTCTCCTGCTGCCAATATAGATTCATAAATCTGACCAAAGTCAAAAATCACACCTAATGGAAATAACTAATTAATTTGATTAATCGCCCAGCCCTACCTAACATTATTTCTACATTTGTCCTTCAAGTATTAGTTTATTCCAGGACAAGCTTGGTAAGCAGAAAACATTGTAAGGCCGAAGCCCCAGCGAATCCTATCCACACATCGCCAAAACTGTTGGAAGCATGTCAATTATATCTGTCATTATATGGAAATGCTGGTGGTTTCCCTATAGATATAATGAAAGCAGAAAGTTTCTGCCGCAGCACTTTTTTGCTGCGGCCCACTACGTGCGGTCTTAGCCCTTGTTGAAACCAGAAAATGTCACTTCAAAACACACATAAATAAGATCCTTTACCATGCCGCTCACAGAAAAAAGTAAGCTAGCGGTCTACATAGACTGCTATTGTGAGGGGGCGGCTTATGATGTGGATTCAGCGCCAAAATCAACCCCAATTTAAACGGGGCCTTATAACTGAGGTTTGTATTCTTATTTAATCTGATATTTGTTTTAATTTTGGAATCTAGGCTAGGATATGTTTTTCTTCAGATGTCTAGTCTGGGACTACTGAAGTTAGTATCACATGAAATACAACTTTTCTCCTGATGACCACCACAAACAAAGGGTTTAGCACCCCAAAACAGTACCAATAAAAAGCACAGGTTGTCCCGCAAAAAATAAGCCCTCAACCAACACTGTCAACCAAAAAATAAAAATGTTACGCCTCTCAGAAGATGGCGATGCAAAAAACACTGATTTATGTCCCTAAATGTGTTTTTGTTCTGCAGAATTAGTAACACAAAAAAATAATATAAATGAGGTACCGCCGTAACCATACCGACCCACAGAATAAAGGTCACATGTTACTTATACTGTACGCTGCATGGCGAATAATGTAAAACTCAATGCCAGAATTGATTTATTTTCTTAATGCAGCAAAAAAAAAAAAAAGTTAATAAAATGTATTCAGTAAGTTGTAGGCACCCCAAGATGGTGTCATTACAAAATGTATCTCATCCCGCAAACAACCAGCCCTTATATGGCCACATCACCAGAAAAAATAAAGAAAATATAGCATCTAGCAATGTGAGGACGGACAAAAAACACACAACAAAATTGCCAAATTATTAGAACACAACTGGCTGCAGCAGGAAGGGAATATGTTGTGTGAGCGTATATCAGGGGACACCCCAGATTTACAGCTTATGAGGGAAAATATACCAGAAGTGACCCCCAAAGTGACTCCCCCAATCATAGGAGCTACTGGAACATAGTAGGGAATTTGGTGTTTGCAATGTACTCTGCACAGCTTACATATTCCCTCTTCGCCATCCGCTGTGCAGTCACGTCTGGGATACTAATACTCACTACACCCCCTGAGAAATTCTTTGAGGGGTGCAGTTTTCAAACTGGGGGTCACTCCTTTGGGGAATCCACTTTTCTGGTACCTTACAGGCTCTACAAACATGACATGGCGTCCAGATACCAGTCGCATCACGCTCCTTCCCTTCTGCGCCCTACTGTGTGCCCAAACTGTACTTTATGCCACATGTATGACACTGGTGTACCAAGGATAACGTATGTAATGTCATATGTGGTATATACTGATATTAGGGCACAGCTGGACACAGAAGGGAAGAAGATTATTTGGTTTTTGGAGCACAGACTTAGACGTTTGGTTTTTGGATGCCATGACACTTTTGCAGAGACTAGAGATGAGCGAGTATTACTGGTGGTAACATGACCACCTTAAGGATATGGGTAACTATACATTTCTGGTAATCAATGTTATTTAGAAAGTAGGAGGGGGAGGGCGTTTAGAGGATTTTGTAGGGATTTTAAGTCATCCCGGACAACCCCTTTAATTAAGTGAATGTGACTGACTTGCCAAAATACCAGATACCAAAAAACAGCTCCTATGCTATGTGCTGGAATTCAGTAAAGAGCACCACCAACATTCTGCACCTCTTCAACCAGTCGATTTTGTGCGGGTCTCAGGTGTTGGATTCCCACCAATCACATACTGAACACCCACTGATCAGCTGAGTGGGCACTGAAGTAAGTGACCGATGAAGAGGTGGCCCTGACTTTCATAAACTCTGCCCAAAAGTGGCCAATTTTGCCTAGTTTGGGAGTGTTCCTGGGGGATAGGAGTTACAGTCCTATGAAAAAGTTTGGGCACCCCTATTAATCTTAATCATTTTTAGTTCTAAATATTTTGGTGTTTGCAACAGCCATTTCAGTTTGCTATATCTAATAACTGATGGACACAGTAATATTTCAGGATTGAAATGAGGTTTATTGTACTAACAGAAAATGCGCAATATGCATTAAACCAAAATTTGACCGGTGCAAAAATATGGGCACCTCAACAGAAAAGTGACATTAATATTTAGTACATCCTCCTTTTGCAAAGATAACAGCCTCTAGTCGCTTCCTGTAGCTTTTAATCAGTTCCTGGATCCTGGATGAAGGTATTTTGGACCATTTCTTTCTACAAAACAATTCAAGTTCAGTTAAGTTTGATGGTCGCCGAACATGGACAGCCCGCTCTCAAATGATCTGAAAACAAAGATTGTTCAACATAGTTGTTCAGGGGAAGGATACAAAACGTTGTCTCAGAGATTTAACCTGTCAGTTTCCACTGTGAGGAACATAGTAAGGAAATGGAAGACCACAGGGACAGTTCTTGTTAAGCCCAGAAGTGGCAGGCCAAGAAAAATATCAGAAAGGCAGAGAAGAAGAATGGTGAGAACAGTCAAGGACAATCCACAGACCACCTCCAAAGAGCTGCAGCATCATCTTGCTGCAGATGGTGTCACTGTGCATCGGTAACAATACAGCGCACTTTGCACAAGGAGAAGCTGTATGGGAGAGTGATGAGAAAGAAGCCGTTTTTGCACGTACGCCACAAATAGAGTTGCCTGAGGTATGCAAAAGCACATTTGGAGAAGCCAACTTCATTTTGGAAACAAAGATTGAGTTGTTTGGTTATAAAAAAAAGGCGTTATGCATGGCGTCCAAAAAGAAACAGCATTCCAAGAAAAACACTTGCTACCCACTGTAAAATTTGGTGGAGGTTCCATCATGCTTTGTGGCTGTGTGGCCAATGCCGGCACCGGGAATCTTGTTAAAGTTGAGGGTCGCATGGATTCCACTCAGTATCAGCAGATTCTTGAGAATAATGTTCAAGAATCAGTGACGAAGTTGAAGTTACGCCGGGGATGGATATTTCAGCAAGACAATGATCCAAAACACCGCTCCAAATCAACTCAGGCATTCATGCAGAGGAACAATTACAATGTTCTGGAATGGCCATCCCAGTCCCCAGACCTGAATATCATTGAACATCTGTGGGATGATTTGAAGCGGGCTGTCCATGCTCGGCGACCATCTAACTTAACTGAACTTGAATTGTTTGTCCAAAATACCTTTATCCAGGATCCAGGAACTGATTAAAAGCTACAGGAAGCGGCTAGAGGCTGTTATCTTTGCAAAAGGAGGATCTACTAAATATTAATGTCACTTTTCTGTTGAGGTGCCCATACTTTTGCACCGGTCAAATTTTGGTTTAATGCATATTGCACATTTTCTGTTAGTACAATAAACCTCATTTCAATCCTGAAATATTACTGTGTCCATCAGTTATTAGATATATCAAACTGAAATGGCTGCTGCAAACACCAAAATATTTAGAACTAAAAATGATTAAGATTAATAGGGGTGCCCAAACTTTTTCATAGGACTGTATGTTTACTCATTTTAAGCATGTGTACAATGTAGTTAAAACCACAATGCTTTGTATAGCAGAATATCGTACAATGGTTAGGGCTTCAATATAATTGACTTAGGTGTAAAATGAACATTTCATGTTCTTCAGCACACAATTAACTGAAAAGGACATTGGAAGATTCTGCCAGATACACTTTCTTCCAAAATGCATTGCCAAGCAACAACGCAAACATCAAATCACTGACAGAAAGGAAACAGACTTTTTTCCACTAGTACAAGCTGTCAAAGTCTGTTCTGGTCTTTGAACTGCTGTAATTTGGATTGAATGATATTGCTTCAAACAAAATTGCAAAAGCTTCACCATTTACTGCTTTACAGAAAATAAAATCCTTCCATTCCACAGACCTAAAATGGTATTTATATACTTTTTTAATGCAAAACAGAACTGCTATCTGTAGTGATGCACAGAAAGGGAGATATAAGGGGGCCACTAAATCTGAACACTGTCAGAATAGGAATGATTTTTATTTCCTGAAGTGTCACAAAAGTGGATTAAAAGGGGTTGTCCTGAGTGAAAACAAAAAAAAATTTCTATATCTATGTAAAAGCGGGGGATGTGATAAAATAGAAAAAAAATAAAATAAAATTACGATTAGTCATCTGTCAAATACTTTGCAGCTTTAGCGCACCCTGAGACATTTTACAGTAATGGCAAAGTGTATGAGATTCTGCCAATTCCCATGCCCACTTTGCACTGCGGTGCAGACACGCCACGTTTTGGCAGCATGTCAAGTATACCTATGGAAACGCCGACAGTTTCCCCATAGATATAATTGTAACAAACTCTGCAGAGGAAAACTCAGCGAACTTTCTGTTTAAAGCGATGCTGGAAGAACCGCGATGTATTGCTGCCACAGTTTTCCCCGCACCGCTTTATTGCTGCGGGACGTCCTGTGGAGCCTTAGCCTTAAGGCAACTATAAAGTACGCCAATATACAAGTATATTTTGTGCAATAATTTGCACAAATACTTGGCAGGCGTTCAATAGAACAGGATGCTTAAACATCTTGACAGTTAGATAAACTAAAAGAATAAAACAAAACACCAGTATGGTATGACTGCTCACAAACGTAAAAATAGAAACAAATGTTGAGAGGATGGAAAAGAACTGATAAACAAGCAAATGCAACTTGTAAGAATCTGAGATATATATATGTTGTAAGCCGATGGCCGGTAAAATAATGGAGGGGGTGTACATCTCTCCCAGACTACTCAGGTGGGTGAGATGAGAGAAAGTCCAGGAATGACTTGTTCTCAGCAGACAGCTTTTGTCTGCTAAGCATTTTTGTTACATGCTCAGTATTGGGCTGGATTTTTTAGGAATGGCAGGTAGGATTGGCAGTGGGACCTGTCATTCCACCCCCCTCCAGTCCACACATTGTGGGTGTTTCTGCAGCGTGTCAGCTGCTGTGGATTGTCCTCATCAGTGAGGTTTAAAAGGTCAGCTCCAGCAGCAAGACTTTGGACAGAGCTGGGCTGCAGGGCCAGCTGGAAGGTCACAATGTGGGAGCTTTGCCTTGTACCCTTCAATTTTGCTATTGAAACTGCTATCATAGGTGAGGTAACCTATTTACGTGTGTAGTTAGAGCCTACCCGGGCAGGTATTTGTTTTGTATGTTTTTTTCCCCCTTTTTGTGTTGCCTCCCTGTTTCTTGTGGAGTAAAAAAATAAAACTCTACATGTTTGGACTAAAAATCTGGATTTGTGTGTCTATGCCACCCCACCTAGCAACCTAACACCCTGACAATGTATATATTTTAGTTTGTGTTTATAATGTTAAATTGTGCAGGGACACAGCAGCGGCAATCAAATATGTGTCATTTAGGATGTTGTTCTTGGCGACAGGTCCTCTTTGACGCATCATTGAAACTTATAGCAAAGTCTCTCTATGATACCATTACGAATGCAATGCACTCAGCATATTGATGGTATAACATTAGATTTTTATTTTTTTTATAAACCACAGACTAAACTGCACATGAAAAAGAAATACTTAATAAAACAGGGCAGACTTATTATTCCTTTTATGCCATTTTTCTGGTGTACAAGGAATTAAAAGTCACAAGTTAATCCTCCTGACATCCTTGGCCTAACCACAAATCTGCACCTGCCCCAGGACTGACGTAGAGTTTGCTGTCATTTTTGCCACTCGTGACACAAATAATGATGATGAATATTATGTGGGTAGAGGCCCTGTCCAAAAATAGGCGATGCCATTGTCAAAACACCATATTGCAACTATTTTATGCCACGAAAGTGGCATAACAGTTATGATGAATCCTCCCCAAAGTTTTCTGAGATCTTGGATAAAATACTCATCACCTTCTACTCAATGAGGCTATAGTGATTTGTGCCTAGAAGATGTCATAGTTGACTACCTATATCCACTCTCTATCGCTTTCATTCCAGAAGCAGTCTGGCACCTAAAGAACGGGATCAAGACTTTGGCGGAATATGTCATCTTTAGCTTCTGTACAATGTGTATTCTTCCTTTGCTCTTTCTATAACTCTCAAAGATGAACAGCATCATTCAAAAGAAATCAAGACAAAAGGGCCTGTTAGATGCTTTATACTGGGATCCAAACCTTTTTGGAATGTATACCAAATGTTATTGATGCATCAAATGACTAAAGTGGAAATACCTCTAAATTTCAGCAAAGAGTATACAGATAGCAGCTCATTTTTACAAGATATTTTTCTTTAAAGTATATGTTTGATAAAGAGCACAAGGATGGGTTGAACCTCGCCTTAGACAGCATCGTGAAACACATCTTCTGGAGGAACTGTATATATCTTCTGGAAAAATTTAGGTCTTCAGAGTAAATTTTAGTGATTGAAGCTACATGGATCTTTATATGTATGTACTGTAGTGTGTCAGGGACCTTTATGTTATATAGGCTATTCTTTACCTGTATGTAGAGTGCCTGGAAGCCTTACGTTGTATGTGAAGACTGCCCTTGTAGCATCAGCATTAAGATCTGCTGTTGGGGTCAAATTTCTATAGAAGATATACAGAATTATAAAGTGTGAGCTATACATTAAAGTTTAAAGAGGACCTTTCATCAGATTGGGCACAGGCAGTTCTATATACTGCTGGAAAGCTGACAGTGCACTGAATTCAGCACACTATCGGCTTTCCCAATCTGTGCCCTGGGTAAAGCGCTATCGGTCCCGGTACCGTAGCGCTTTACAGTCAGAAGGGCGTTTCTGACAGTCAGTCAGGTACGTCCTTCTGCCCAGCAGCGCCTATCGCGCTGTAGAGTGTGAGCGGGGAGGAATGCCCCCTCCCTCTGCCCACACAGCTCGTCCATAGACGAGTATTATCAGGAGCGGGAGGGGGGAGTTCCTCCCCGCTCCACAGTACAGTGCGATAGGCACTGCTGGGCAGAAGGGCGTCCCTGGCTAACTGTCAGAAACGCCCTTCTGACTGTAAAGCCCTACGGTACCGGGACCAATAGCACTTTACACCGGGCACAGATCGGGAAAGCCGATAGTGCCTTGAATTCAGCGCACTGTCAGCTTTCCAGCAGTATATAGAACTGCCTGTGCCCAATCTGATGAAAGGTCCTCTTTAAGCTACACTGTACATTTTTAATTCCATTTACTCTTCAGCCAAACAAAAAGTACAAATTATGTAAAGATTAGCAATGCATCCTTGGAATGATTTTAAAACTGTGATACTTCTTGGCCAAGTTTAGATCATTTTACAGCCTTTTAGTAATATAAGTGTAATCTTGTAAAACCAACCTTATATTTCTATGAACACTCTTATGGTTGAGTTTCCTAAAATTTTGTCTCCAACCGATTCCTGCTAAGGCACATTTATATTTATTTACAGTGTACCTATCATGTTGGGTGACACTTTCTGTATAAGTGGCCATGTATGTACATGAGCATTAACACCATTTCTGATCATATCACTTATAAGGCATCTTGAATTTTTGAAGGCTACATTCACATGTGTGTTGGAATTTCTATTTGGAGACTCCGTTGCAGCATGCATCCGAAAAAGTCCTACAAAACAGACCAGATCATACAGCAATTTCAAATTTAAAGAACGAACACCTGGTTATATTTATGGGGTCTGTCAGGCTCCTTATCTGACCTCTGTTGTAGTGCTCGGTATATCCATTGACCAACAGAAAGGCTGACGCTAATGTGAACCTTCATAACTTAAAGTAAGTTGTTATTGAATGCATTTTTTGAACACCTAAATTTTATGAAGAGATCTCAACTGTGCATGAGAAGAATAATAACAGGCTTTCTGCAGTGAGTTTTTACTAGCTGCTATGATTTCTCCAATATACAGGGAATGAAGAAAACAGGAGATCCTGCTCTACAGTCTTTGTAAGTCACTCTCAAGAGCAGCAGCATTAGCATGGATGATTTTATACAGTAGTATTCAGCAGTGTAGATGTGGATCCAGCAAAATGGTGAGGAACAACACTCACTAGAAGCTGCAGCCACATCTCCGTCTCTCTGTCTCCCTTCAGGAGCTTTTGTTTCCATTCCATAAACTCCGAAGGGCTGCAGTCTGTAACTTGATCCCTCTGAGTACAGACTTTCGTATATGAACAGGTATTCACAGAAAGTGATCAGTGCAGGGGCAGGAAGGAAATGAAGATGTACTTTTACAAATTTTATATTATCTAGGAGTCAGAACTATTGATTTATGGAAAAAAAAAACTGAGCAATAGGTACACTAACTATAAAACATCTTTGATAAAGCGAAAATAATTTTTCTGAAACATTTCCTTACTCTTTTATCAAGATAGCTGAAGATCAGGTCTTGTATCTCTTGTGGTGGAGAAGTCCTGTATTTCTGATATTTGGATGCATGCTCCTTATCCTCAAACAGTTGTGTAGCCATTAGGAAAGAAGCTAAACCGCCACCTGTATTAATAAATAAGAAAGGTAAAGTAAATGATAAGCCTGTCTCTTTAATATATACATTTGCAAAAATTTAGAAGAACTGATCAGAGCAATGCTATATCCAAGCAAGTACTGCTGAAATAGTTAAGGATAAGTTAGTAAGTCAAAAACTCCTCTACAAACAACTTTGTCCCCAAAAAAAAAAAAAAAAAAAAAAAAAAAAAAAAATCAGCTAATCCCAAATAAATCCTCTTCCAGATACAGTCCTATGAAAAAGTTTGGGCACCCCTATTAATCTTAATCATTTTTTGTTCTAAATATTTTGGTGTTTGCAACAGCCATTTCAGTTTGATATATCTAATAACTGATGGACACAGTAATATTTCAGGATTGAAATGAGGTTTATTGTACTAACAGAAAATGTGCAATATGCATTAAACCAAAATTTGACTGTGCAAAAGTATGGGCACCCTTATCATTTTATTGATTTGAATTCCCCTAACTACTTTTTACTGACTTACTGAAGTACAAAATTGGTTTTGTAACCTCAGTGAGCTTTGAACTTCATAGCCAGATGTATCCAATCATAAGAAAAGGTATTTAAGGTGGCCAATTGCAAGTTGATCTCCTATTTGAATCTCCTCTGAAGAGTGGCATCATGGGCTACTCAAAACAACTCTCAAATGATCTGAAAACAAAGATTGTTCAACATAGTTGTTCAGGGGAAGGATACAAAAAGTTGTCTCAGAGATTTAACCTGTCAGTTTCCACTGTGAGGAACATAGTAAGGAAATGGAAGACCACAGGGACAGTTCTTGTTAAGCCCAGAAGTGGCAGGCCAAGAAAAATATCAGAAAGGCAGAGAAGAAGAATGGTGAGAACAGTCAAGGACAATCCACAGACCACCTCCAAAGAGCTGCAGCATCATCTTGCTGCAGATGGTGTCACTGTGCATCGGTCAACTATACAGCGCACTTTGCACAAATAGAAGCTGTATGGGAGAGTGATGAGAAAGAAGCCGTTTCTGCACGTACGCCACAAATAGAGTTGCCTGAGGTATGAAAAAGCACATTTGGACAAGGCAGCTTCATTTTGGAAACAAAAATTGAGTTGTTTGGTTATAAAAAAAGGCGTTATGCATGGCGTCCAAAAAGAAAGAGCATTCCAAGAAAAACACATGCTACCCACTGTAAAATCTGGTGGAGGTTCCATCATGCTTTGGGGCTGTGTGGCCAATGCCGGCATCGGGAATCTTGTTAAAGTTGAGTCGCATGGATTCCACTCAGTATCAGCAGATTCTTGAGAATAATGTTCAAGAATCAGTGACGAAGTTGAAGTTACGCCGGGGATGGATATTTCAGCAAGACAATGATCCAAAACACTGCTCCAAATCCTCAGGCATTCATGCAGAGGAACAATTACAATGTTCTGGAATGGCCATCCCAGTCCCCAGACCTGAATATCATTGAACATCTGTGGGATGATTTGAAGCGGGCTGTCCATGCTCGGCGACCATCTAACTTAACTGAACTTGAATTGTTTGTCCAAAATACCTTTATCCAGGATCCAGGAACTGATTAAAAGCTACAGGAAGCGACTAGAGGCTGTTATCTTTGCAAAAGGAGGATCTACTAAATATTAATGTCACTTTTCTGTTGAGGTGCCCATACTTTTGCACCGGTCAAATTTTGGATTAATGCATATTGCACATTTTCTGTTGGTACAATAAACCTCATTTCAATCCTGAAATATTACTGTGTCCATCAGTTATTAGATATATCAAACTGAAATGGCTGTTATAAACACCAAAATATTTAGAACTAAAAATGATTAAGATTAATAGGGGTGCCCAAACTTTTTCATAGGACTGTAGTTACATAGCAAATGCCACAACCAAACTAATAGATCGGGGATGATGACACAACAAAATACTTGCTATTGATCTTAACACAATCAATCTTTGTCTTAACCACTTCAGTACCAGGCCAATTTGTGGTCCAGGACCAGACACATTTCCGTTTTTTTTTTTTTGTATGTGCAGTTTTGAGGGCTGTAACATTTTTCTTGTATGTCTCATTCAACTCATTTTTGCGTCTTTTTTTCGGGGACACAGAGGGACCCAGCAGCTCTTGTAAAACTCTGACACCAGCGGATCACGTGACCGCCGGGTCAGAGGGCGGCCTCATCATGGCGGCACCCATAGCAGTGTATACAGCAATCGGGAAGGCAAGGAAGTGAATAAACCTTCCCTGCCATCTCTCTGGGTGCTCCGGCTGAAGTTACAGCCGGCTCCCAGCTTAAGCCGCTGTACGATTTTGTGCGGCTGCTGTGTTCTGACTGGACGTACCTATACGTCCTGTCAGAACAAGGCAACCACTTCCCGGACGTTTATAGTCTATGGGCGGTCCGGAAGTGTTTAATATAGCATGCAAATGGTCACGATTAGAGATGAGCGAGTACTATTCGAAACGGCAGTTTCGAATAGCACGCACCCATAGGAATGAATGGACGCAGCCGGGACGCAGGGGGTAAAGCGGCAGGACGCCGGCCCCGTCTGCGTGCCGGCCGGCTCCATTTATTGCTATGGGTGCGTGCTTTTCGAAACTGCCGTTTCGAATAGTACTCGCTCATCTCTAGTTACGATCAGTAACCTATGAGGTTTTATTTTTATACCTATTTACTAGAAATGAGCGAACAGTGAAATGTTTGAAGTTCGATTCGAGTAGTCGCTCAATACTCAACTGTTTGATCGAACATCAAACCCCATTATAGTCTATGGGTAATAAATACAAAGTACAGCATTCGGCCAATCAACGCTGGTTCTGCCGGAGGCTCGTATGTGAGGAGGCGGAGTCTAAAATCGCACCAGAATAGAGACTGCTGTGGACCGATCTTAGACTTTTTTTCAGCGCTGAAATTCCACACCAAATTCCTCACCATTTTCCTCCATGTGAATGGACCCTAAGATGCTTTATTTTCCAATACCTTGCTATTGCCCACTACAACTTTGCATTAACTGACGTTGTGCATGCAGTAGAGACGTGCAAGCACCGTATATACTCGAGTATAAGCCGAATTTTTCAGCACAGTTTTTGTGCTGAAAAAGCCCCCCCTCGACTTATACTCGAGTCAGCAAAGATTTTTATTTTATTTTTTATTTTTTTAAACCCTTCCCGCCGATGGCATTTTTTGATTTTCGTTTTTGACTCCCCTCCTTCTAAACCCCATAACTTTTTTTATTTCTCCGCTCCCAGAGCCATATGAGGTCTTAATTTTTGCAGGACAAATTTTTCTTCATGATGCCACCATTAATTATTCTATATAATGTACTGGGAAGCAGGAAAAAAATTCAGAATGGGGTGGATTTGAAGAAAAAATGCATTTCTTCGAATTTCTTACGGGCTTTGGTTTTATGGCGTTCACTGTGCAGCCAAAATGACCTGTCCCCTGTATTTCGGTACGGTTCCAGGGATACCAAATTTATATGGTTTTATTTACATTTTGACCCCTTAAAAAAAATCCAAACCTGTGTTAATTTTTTTTTTTTTTTTTCTAAAAGTCGCCATATTCTGACGGCCGTAACTTTCTATACGTAAGTGTACAGGGATGCATAGGGCGTCTTTTTTTGCGGAGCCGTGTGTACTTTTTAGTTCTATCATTTTTGGGAAATGTTATTGCTTTGATCACTTTTTATTCAAATTTTTATCAGAATCAAAACAGTGAAAAAACGGCGGTTTGGCACTTTTGACTATTTTTCCCGCTACGGCGTTTACCAAACAGGAAAAATATTTTTATAGATTTGTAGAGCGGGCGATTTCAGCAGGGCCGCCATCAGGAATTTTGGGGCCCCATACAGCCTAAGTGTCTGGAACCCCCCCCCCCCCCCCGCCATTGTAAAACTACCTTATTTTGCGACATACCCATTCTGTATTACATTTCCCTTTATTTAGCAGCATTACAAGGCTTAATCAGATTCTATTTGCAGGTATAATCTGCTACGTGTGACAGCGCCTATAGAGAGCCAACACCATCTATAAGAGCCTCCTAATAAATCCTCAGGGCTTATTCACATTGCGTTTTTGGCCTTCCTTGCCGGGATACGTTGGTAACCAGTCAGAATCAGCTGTCAACTTATCCCTGCACGAAGAACTGGCCATTAAAAAAAAAAAAAGTGGGGGCCTGCAGTTCTCCGTGCAGGGATAAGTGGGGAGCTGATTGTGACTGGTTACCAACGTATCCCCACAAGGGAGGGCAAAAACGCAATGTGAACACTCCTTTAAAGTGAAAGTCCCACCCCCAAACAGGCTGCAATGGTAGTAGCATAGCAGCCTACATCATTATTAATACAAAGCACACATACCTTTGGAGGTATTGTGTGCCTTGTAGTTCTCCAGCTAAAAACTTATATATTATATATTATTGCCCCAGTTCCCTCTCCGCAGTGCCGCACACCCGATGTCCCAACAATCCCCCCCGTCCACCCTCTAACATCTTTCCATTGCCCCCTGTACCCATACCTCCCAACTTTTGAAGAACCACAAGAGGGACAAAATGTGCGGCGCGCTTTGCGCGCCGCGGCAAATTTAGCCCCACCCACTGTTATGTTGACTCCACCCATTCTCATTAATTTTTCATGTGCCCGCACACAGTATAATCCTCCTACAGTCACCCGTACATTATATGTCCCCCCTCCGTCTCTCCCCCAGCTTCATATACACTCTTCATCTGCCCCCAGTTTCATGTCTCCCACCCAATCTCTGCCCCCAGATTCATGTCCCCCCCTCCATCTCTGCCCCCAGTTTCATGTCCCCTCCATCTCTGTCCTTTTTCATGTCCCCCATCTCTACCCCCAGATTCATGCCCTCCATCTCTGCCCCCCAGATTCATGTCCCTCCATCTCTGCCCCATATTCATGTCCCTCCATCTCTGCCCCCATTGTCATGCCATCCTCTCCATCTCTGCCCCCATATTCATGTCCCCTCCATCTCTGCCCCCATATTCATGTCCCTCCATCTCTGCCCCCATATTCATGTCCCCTCCATCTCTGCTCCCATATTCATGTCCCTCCATCTCTGCCCCCATTGTCATGCCGTCCTCTCCATCTCTGCCCCCAGTGTCATGCCGTCCTCTCCATCTCTACCCCCAGTGTCATGCCGTCCTCTCCATCTCTGCCCCCAGTTTCACGTTCCACATTACACTGACTGACTTACCTTCTCCTTCGTTCCCTCGCAGCTCTCTGCGCGCCTCTCTCTCACTGGCGCACAGTTATAGACGCGATGTGACGTCATCACATCGCGTCTACAAGCCAGTAGCGGAGGCGGCGAAGCGAAGAGCTGACACAGGTCAGCTCCTCGCTTCAGCCGCATATATGACAGCGAGAGAGGCACACAGCGGCGAAGCGAGGAGCTGACCTGTGTCAGCTCCTTGCTTCAGCCGCGTATGTCTTCAACTCAGATCTGCGTCCTCTGGATGCAGATCTGAGTTGAAATAGGACATACACAATGACTGCTACGGGCGCCAGGGGGCCGGCACATGGTGGCGGGCCAAAACCGGGCCCCCCCCCCCATTTTTCAATTTGGCCGGGCCCCTGACGCCAGTAGCAGTAGTACTGGCCTATCGGCGGCCCTGGATTTCAGACGCGGGGATACCTAACATGTATGTGTTTCACAGTTTTTAACTACTTTTATATGTGTTCTAGGGAAAGGGGGGTGATTTTGAACTTTTAATACTTTTTATATTTTATATTTTTTTTTACTTTTTTTTTTATTTTTATTTTTTGCATTTATTAGACCCCCTAGAGGTGTTGAACCCCAGGGGGTCTGATCACTAATGCAATGCATTACAATGCATTGCAAAAAATCATCCTCTCTTTTGCAGGCTGTATAGACCAGCCTGCAAAAGAGAGAATTTGCAGACAACCCTGGGAGCCTTGTACAGGCTCCCGGCTGTCATGGCAACGTGACGTCGGCCCTGGAGCATTTGACCGTGATGTCGGCCTCCGGCGCCTTTGACCGTGGTGCCAGAGGGGTTAATGCCTCCGATCGGTCCGGGGACCGATCGGAGGCATTAGAGCCGGTTGTCTACTGCTTAAAGCAGTAGACACCCGGCGGCTATGGCGGCTGCCCGGCTCCCGCTTTTTGTGGAGCGTTTTTTTGCAAAAACCACTTCCAGGCGGTTTTCCCATCCTTTAAGAGAACGGGCCGCAAAAAACGCGACGCGTTTTTTTTGCAAAAGTAAAAAACGCTTCCCATTCACTTCTATTGCTTTCTTCAGGCAGAAAACGCCTGAAGAAAGGTCATGTCACTTCTTTTTGTCTGCTAGCAGAAAAAAAAAAAAAAAAGCTAGAAGTCTACATAGACTAACATTGTATGGAGGAGGATTAGGACGTGGATTCCGCTGTCAAAATCCTCCTCCATGTCCCCGTGTGAACTAGCCCTAAGGTATGGACACGCCTGAATAAATGAAAAACAGTGTCTGGGAGCACCATCCTGTGTGTGGCATGTTGCTAAGGATATGTATGTGTATGGTACTATCAGATCCATATGTCACATGCACTTCTTCCCATTTGAAAAAAAATTAAATTTGGTTCCAAGATGGCAGCTTTCAAAATGACCGTGTTGGACACCACCCAACACAGATTTGCCGCCTTCCATTCGGAAACAGTGATTGAGAAAGCCATCCTGTGTGTGACAGGTTTCCATTATTCAATTAGTTATGGAGTAGAGATGAACAAACATTGTTCGGATCAGCCGATCCGAACAGCACGCTCCCATAGAAATGAATGGAAGCACCTGTGACGCCGGCCGGCCGCCGGCAAAGTCAGCGTCACAGGTGCTTCCATTCATTTCTATGGGAGCGTGCTGTTCGGATCGGCTGATCCAAACAGTGTTCGCTCATCTCTATTACGGAGCATTTCTCCTTAGGCCCGGTTCACATCCGTGTTCTAGTTTCTATTCGGGAAATCCACTTGGGGACCCCTGAATGGAAACCTATACGCATTAAAAAGTGGTTACCTAGGAAGCCCGCAGACCCCATAATGGGGTCCATGTAGTTTCTGCACAAAACATGCAGAAAAGCAGTACTTACTTTAGGTAAGCGCTTTTTAATGCGTATAGGTTTCCGTTCAGGGAGTCCCCAAGCAGACTCCCTAAACAGAAACCTGAACACAGATGTGAACCGGGCCTGACAAGAAGGTGGCACAGCCTGTGCAGGAACTGAAGAGAGACACTGGGGATAAATGGCAGAGAAGTAGAAGTCACGCCTGGCTTAAAAATGAATGGAAATTATAAAGGATAAACAGACTTTTCCTTTCTGTTAAATATGCTGGTTTGCCTAAAAAAAATAAAAAGGGAGGACTTCGCCTTAGGCAGATTTTTGTATACCCCACTTTGTATAACCTTAGTTCCTGCGGCTCTGTACTATGAGTTATAGGTACACCACATACTGTAAATTGTCCTTCTATGCATAAGGTTGGAATCAAATACTGTTTTGTGCAGTAGCATTTTGAGCTTGGACGCAGGAGATAAGAGATGACGTGTTCGTATTTATCTTAACTTTTCCTTCATTTTGGATGTTCTCCTGGCTTCAGGTTACAAAGCTGCGTGTCTCTAGCTTTACACAGAAATTCTCCCCAAAGAGGAATGCGTCTACTGAGTGGCAACCTACTATGGCCCACGGTGCAGAAGAAAGGTTAACAAGCAGGTTGGCTGCGTCCCTAAGACAAGGTTGGCTAATACTAGGCTGTACTCAGTTAGGCTAGAGTCTATATGGATCTTTGGGCCTATCACAGTGAACCCGGGGTGCACTGGAAGATGGCGCAGCAAACTGGTAGACACAGCAGATGAAAACACCAGCATCTCTGTAGGAATAATTGACATGCTGCGATGTACAAAAACGGGACAGTTTTTGAAATTGCAGCATTTCCACTGTGGATATTTCTCTGCAACGTGTGAATGGGATTAGCCATCTCATCCACTATGCAGGTACTGTAATATGGAGCATTTGCTGTGGCATTTCCACCACGGCCAAAACATTGTGTATTCGCAAAGTGGGGTCCTGGCCTAAATCACAATTTAGATGGATCCTGACAATTTTCTGCTGAAGGAGTAAGAATCTTTCCTCAAGCGCATGGCCTGTTACCTTCATATACCACCAGGCTTCTAGGGGACGATACTGCTGTAATAGGACATGAATTTTTTCTCTCATGTATCCACTATAAGTCCAAGAAAAAAATAAAATAAAGCAATGTATGAAAGTGGAGGAGCACATGGCAGTCCATGGGTGCTGCATTATGCATTTTACTCCATTAACCATTGATCACAAGAGAGTCCTTCTCTCTCCAAGCAGAACATCTCTTCCTTACAACCATCAAGAAGTAAATTGACAAGTTAGTGAGCTATTTCTGTTCTAAGTTAGATGCTGTAAATAATTATATATAAAGATATGTAAAAGGGAAACATTTTCTTGTTCTCTCATTCCTCAAAATGTGGAGCAAAGATAATGAAGATATGCGGTAATATATCAACTGCACAGAGGTCTTAAAGGCATTTGCTGGGATAACTGAAAAACTAACAGGGGCCGGGCAGGGGTAAAATAAAAAAAAAAAAAAAAAAAAGAAATGGTGCTCACCTAACCCTGTCCCTCAGTTCCAGAAGTGTATGAGTGTATGCCCTCTCCAGTCCTTGAACTGCTTGAGCCAGAAGTGGAAGGGCCACAGTGGTCAATAGAGCCCCTGCATAAGAGAATGGGTGATGCACTGCCCAAACTGGATGCCAGGATAGGTGAAGAGCTTTCTTTTTCTTTTATCCTGCCCCCAGCTGTTTTTTTTATTTACTTATTTATTATTATTATTATTATACTGGAATACCCTTTAAAGATAGTCTAGCACCATCAAAATCACTTCTAAACTTATATACCTGAACAGTTGTTTGTGCCACAGTGAAGACAACTTTTTTATGTCAAAGTGCAGTTTTACTACTGGGAAAAGGACTGTTCAATCCATGTAGTAATGAGCTATTTGGTGCACCGGGGAAATACACACCAGAGCACCCATTTTTGCCATCTACTACCGCCCCCTATCATAAAAGTTAGTAGGTCATAATATGCAGCAATGACAGATAAAAATGAATTCCCTGACAGACATGACCATGTCCTGGGTGCACTGAACAGTTTAGGGAATAAATGGATTAAGAACAGTTTTCTCACAGTAGCAGGAGCGCACAAAAACCATGTATATATTCATATGTATATAATCACTATGCCACAAACAGCCCCTACAACCACATACAAGTTCTTTCGAAGCGATTTTGCTGCTGGTACAGGAGTCAGGGTTTCTGTCACCACTCCTGACAAGTTGGATTTTCCAATAATTAACAATTCCAGAGCATCTTTTCGGTCAGTTTTATGCCATGTGAACATAACTTTAATGGAGTTGTTAAGGATTTAGGTTTTTGCAGCCCCCACAACAATCACCTATACAGGCTACTTCCTACAGACATATTATTCACAAGGGGCCAGAAGCAGATTTGTGGACTACTTTTTATTCAATTTTTTTTTTTTTTGCTATGGCATTCATTGCATGGGATAAGTTTTTATTATAGATAAAAACATATGTACAGAAACAGAACTTGAGCTTTCAGCGCCAATAATGACAAAAGTTATGAAAGCATTAGATGCAGGAAGTGCACTGTAAGGGCTCGTTCACATCTGCGCCCGGTCTCCGTTCTGCAGGTTTCTCAGGTGTGAACCCGCCCTGACATGCTGCATTTTCCAAAGACTTAGGAAGTATTTATTATGAGCTTTCTGTAATAGCAGACGTATGTTTTGATCCATGTTTATCACATCTCTTTTCAGAATCTCAGACCCCCGACTGTCTGCATAGCAGGATACCTTAACTTGTGCAAAAGGCCTGAGGGCCCCTTCACACAGAGTATACGCTCACTGATTCTGAATGTGTAACATGTTCTAAATCAGCAGCGTTAAAACAGATCCCATTGCTTTCTATGGGAGCCGGCATACATGCACTCCCCATAGAAATGAATGGGCTGCTTTTTTCCCCTATTGCTTTCAATGTGATACGCATGTATATAAGGAAAAAAGCAGCCCATTCATTTCTATGGGGAGCGCACGTATGCCAGCTCCCATAGAAAGCAATGGGATCTGTGTTAACGCCGCTGATTCGGAACGTGTTACACGTTCAGAATCAGTGAGCGTATACTCTGTGTGAAGGGGCTCTGAAAAGGCCTTTCTGGGGAAAAAAAAACAGACCTAATAATGTGAAGGCTGTTACCAGGGTCACAGTTGTTATACATTTATATAGGTTGGGATCACACAGTGCTTTTTTTTTTTTTTTTTTTTTTTTAATCAATAACCACATACTTAGCTGCAGTAATGAGTAGCACATTGCAACTCAGCTGAGCAGCACATTTTACGGATTTTAGAGATTTTCAATTTAACCCCTTCCCACAGCAGCCATGTTTTACTTACCACCACTATCCCCGATATCTCCCCACTGTCAGAAGAGAGGACCTTACAGCCTAGGGTCATCGGTGGGCTGTAAAGAACACCCACTTCGACTGTCCTCTAACATAACCTTGTGCTATCAGAAGGGGTGTTCCTTACCCACTCTTCAGACAGTGGAGAGAGACACTGGAACAATGGGCTGAGGCGAACAAAATGGTATTTAACAGGGACAAATGCAAAGTTCTACATCTGGGTAACAGAAATGTAAAAAACATATATAGTATGGGAGGAATAGAACTAAGTGATAGCATAGGGGAAAAGGACTTGGGCATAATAGTAGATCACAAATTCAACATGAGCCAACAGTGCGGTGCTGCTGCAAAAAAGGCTAATAAAATTCTGGGATGTATTAAGACAAGCATTGAATCTAGATCAAGAGAGGTCATTATTCCGCTGTACTCTTCCCTGGTCAGACCACACCTGGAATACTGTGTACAGTTCTGGGCGCCTCAATTCAAGAAAGACATCGATATATTGGAGCAAGTCCAGAGAAGAGCAACCAAAATGGTGGAAGGTCTGCAAACCATGTCCTATGAGGAGCAGCTAAAAGAACTGGGATTGTTTAGTTTGCAGAAGAGAAGACTGAGGGGAGATTTAATAGCAGCCTACAAATATCTGAAAGGTAGTCACAGTGCAGAGGGATCTACCCTATTCTCATTAGCACAAGGAAGTACAAGAAGCAATGGGATGAAACTAAAGGGAAAGAGATACAGATTAGACATTAGGAAAAACTTTCTGACAGTGAGGGTAGTGAGAGAGTGGAATAGGCTGCCACGGGAGGTGGTGGGCGCTCCATCAATGGAAATCTTCAAGCGGAATCTGGATAAACATATGCTGGGATGATTTAGGAAAACCTGCACTCGCAGGGGGTTGGACCCGATGGCCCTTGAGGTCCCTTCCAACTCTACCATAAGAATAAGAATAAAAATTATATCAGTGCACATATCAGGAAAGCACTGGTATATACTGCGGATGTCGGGAAGGGATTAAAAAAGACCTTTTATGTCCTTATCAATATACGGTTTTGTACATTTATAAGGACATAAAAGGTCCTTTTTAATCCCTTCCCGACATCCGCAGTACTAGTACAGTGGATGCCAGGAGTTTAATTATGGGGACCGCCATAACCGCCGGTGTCTGTTATTTTATACAGCAGGCACCAAGCGCTAATGTCTGCACTGATTGCAGGCATTAACCCTTCTGGTGCCTCGGTCAAAGCTGACCAATGCACCATTTTACTGGCGGCGTGTGGACGCCAACATTTTGCAGGTGATCGCTAGCACCCGGAGCTAGCTCCGGGGCCGGCGTCACATTGGCTTGACAGCAGGGAACCTTGTGAAGGCTCTCAGAGCTGTCTGCAATGATTTTCTTTTGCAGGCTACTATATGTAGCCTGCAAAAGAATTGATGATTTTTTGCAATGCATTAGCATTGTAAGGGAGCCTACACACGGAGTTACGCTCCACTCATTCTGAATGTAAAACTTGTTCAGAATGAGCGTGTAAAAACCAGCTCCCATTGATTTCTATGGGTGCCGGCATACGTGCGTATCACATTGAAAGCAAAAGGGAAAAAAGCCTCCCATTGATTTCAATGGGTAGCGCTCATATGTTGGCACCCATTCAAGTCAATGGAAACTGGGTTTTATGCGCTCATTCTCAACGAGTTTTACGTTCAGAATGAGCGGAGCGTACACTCCGTGTGAAGGCTCCCTAATACATTGCATTAGTGATCAGATCCTTAGGTAGTCTAATAAAGGGAAAAATATATATATTAAAAAAAATAAAAAGTGCTGAACCTCTGCTTTTCAATGTTTTGCCTCTGATAAAAATTTGAATAAAAAGTGATCAAAGCAATAGTTATTCCCCAAAATGATATAACTAATAAGCACACCGGGCCCTGCAAAAAAAAAAAAGACACCCTATACATCTCCGTAGACAGAAGTATATACAAAAAAAAAAAAGTTACAGGTGTCAGAATATGGCGACTTTTAGAAAAAAAAAAATTGGCACAGTTTTGATTTTTTGTTAAGGGGTTAAAATTAAATAAAACCATATAAATTTGGTATCCTTGGAATCATACAATAACATAGAATACAGGTGACATGTCATTTTGGCTGCAAAGTGAACGCTGTAAAAATGAAGCCCATAAAAAAGTCGCACAAATGCACTTTTTTTTCAAATCCCCCCATTCAGAATTTTTTTCCAGCTTCCCAGTACATTGTACAGAACAATTAATGGCGGCAACATGAAGAACATTTTGTCCTGCAAACATTAAGACCTCATATGGCTCTGAGAGCGGAAAAATAAAAAAGTTATGGGGTTTGGAAGTCAAAAACAAAAATTGAACAATTACCGCGGGCTGGAAGGGGTTAAGTATAGGACAGATTAATTAACGTGCAGTGAGTGATTCAGCCACTCACCTGGGGTTGTTTATCATCATCATCTCCTTTTCTGACCAAATTTAGGCAGATGCGTCTTTTTTTTAGACTAGTTTTACTGTGGTGCTTATTTATGATGTAAAATAGTGTGTACGTGTTAGTTGAGATGCACCTTTATAAGCCAAGTGTACTTTGCCCCATTTTGTTAAAAAAAAAAAAGTGCAATTGCCCTTCTGCTAAAAAATTGCCTCTTTTTAATGGTTTCTGACTTGACAGGTTTTTACACTTCCTATGTACTAGAGTTCAATCTCCCCAGATGCCCGATCAAGGGGGTGGGGGTCCTTCATTTATGGGGCGCACCCTCTGCCAGCCTTAAAGATATGATCAACATTAGTCTTCATAAAACTGCTCCATTGAGAAAGTGGCACCCTTTTCACAGAGTCTATTGAGTGAACCGAGAAAACTGGCAAAAATTACCTTTACTTGCTGGATTGTTTACTGGACTTGTCAAAGAAAAAAAAAATGAACATGTAACTAGGCCCATGCAGTCATAAAAAAAAAAAAAAAAAAAAAAAAAAAAAAAAAAAGAGAGAAACCCACAGCAACATACAGACGTTTTACACAGGCCGGATACGCTGCATTTTACAGTAACAGTAAAGTGGATGGGATTCATGTGAATCCCATTCCCACTTTGCGTTAAAATCTACAGTGCAAACATGCTGTGATTTCCAAAACCGGCGTAGTTTTGGAAATCGCAGCATGTTAATTATATCTACGGAAACGCAAGCGTCTTTCCCGTAGATATAATGGTTACAGAAAGTCCACAGAGGAAAACTCCATGAACTTTCTGTTCAAAACACTGCGGGAAGAACAGCGATGCGTTCTGCTGCAGCTGTTCCCACAGCACTTTAGCGCTGCATTCCCGGCCCGTGGAGCCTTATTGGTGTAAATTGTGCTTTTTTTGTGGTCTTTATTTATAAGGCATTTGTGCCTTCTTTCCCCAAATGTTATGCTGCCCTTGCTACTTTTGCTTTTAAGTCAGGAAAAATGGGTGAGGCTTAAATGGAGACCGTATTCCCTCTGTATTTATGACGAACCCCTTTTTAAAAAGGGACAAAAAAGGCTCAAATGCTCTCCAGTACATGAGCAGTGAAAAAAGACAGAAAAACTAGTTAAAAAAAAGCGCACTTGTAAAAAAAATATAGCCAAAAAAAAGGAACAGATGATCAATAAACCCCACTGCGTGGTTATTAAGGAGTTAAAAAGCAGGAAACAGCGTTACCTACCTACGGTACCTGACTTACAGCCTGTCGGAGAATAAACCGTATATTCACAGGCGGCAGAAAGTTCTGCACTTTTGAATGGGGTTTGCAGAATGGACACAAAAACCTATTTGAATGTAAATAGAAATGTTTCCTGACAAATGTCCAGCATGTGAAGAGCTGCAGCCTACCTGCTCCTGCCACCACCTCCTGACGTCCTGCTGTGTGTGTAGGGGACAGGAGTCAGTGGGACTTATAGACAAAGTCATGCTGAACTTTGAACTGGAATACAAACAATACATGTGATGGGCCGCCCCTCCTGTGTACATGTGTCTAAGTGTAGACTGACATGAGATGGTATACAGTATATCAGTGCATAGATGTATAGTATACATAAGAGCTGACCACACATACATAGAACACATTACAATCATGTGACCACTACTACATGAGCCTCCTCAGCACACACTGCTGACAGACCCACAGAATGGCACATATTACTGCTCAGCTGAACCTCCATTTGGAACTGTCCATATCGTATCCCCTGAGCAGCTAGCCGGAGGGGACAGGGTTACACGGACATACAAGGCTTACCTAGCACAACAGGAATGTACAAAGTTCAAAAATACGAGGTACTCGGTCTAGCAGAGGCGGAAGATTCTGTGCGTGCACCCCCCTGCTGAGGCTGCAGTTAGTATGATCTGGCAGTCTGACGTCAGGGGGATGTTTTCGTTTCAGGCACAAGGGGCGGTGCAGTATCCTCGTGTGAACTGTGCTCATGTACAGAGCTTGCTTAGACTTTATGTTATCATGGAGATGTACATTGAGAAACGTACGGCTCTCCAGCTGTTGCAAAACTACAACTCCCAGCATGCATACTGGCTCTGCTGTTCTTGGAACTCCCATGGAAGTGAATGGAGCATGATGGGAGTTGTAGTTTCACAGCAGCTGGAGAGCCAAAGGTTCCCTATCCCTGGTTTATAGAGAGCAAATAGTGAAATCCAAATGTCATATGCTGTGGATTACTATCTGCTAATATTTGTAGCATGTACAAATGTGTATGTCTATAATTCCCCTTCAGTGCAAGATTTTGGCAGTTTTATCATCCTTGTAAGGTGCTTAAGGGGGTTGTCCATTTTCTGCCTAATTTCAGAAATGCCATGTACTGACCTATTATGGCATAAGTAGTCAGGACTTACCTTAGCCCTCAAAGTGGAATGACACATTGCCCCACCCTGCCAGCCTATACAGTGCCTGCTGTGAGATACTTCAACCAATTCCCTCCGCAGACGCATTGTTCGATTTTTGTTTTTGCTTCCCCCAATTCCATACCCCATAACCCTTTTATTTCTCTGCTCTCAGAGCCATATGAGATCTTAAAGAGGACCTTTCATGGTTTGGGCACAGGCAGTTCTATATAGTGCTGGAAAGCCGACAACGCGCTGAATTCAGCGCACTGTCAACTTTCCCGATCTGTGCCCCGGGTAAAGAGCTATCAGTCCCGGTACTATAGCTCTTTACAGTCAGAAGGGCGTTTCTGACAGTCAGTCAGGAACGTCCTTCTCCACAGCAGCGCCTATCGCGCTGTACAGTGTGAGCGGGGAGGAACGTCCCCTCCCTCTGCTCACAGTGCTCGTCCATAGACGACTATTATGAGGAGGGGAGGGGGCGTTCCTCCCCGGTGTCAGAGCACAGCACTATTGGCGCTGCTGTGTAGAAGGATGTTCCTGACAGAGTGTCAGAATTGCCCTTCTGATGATGAAGAGCTACGGTACCAGCACCGATAGCTCTTCACCCGGGGCACAGATCGTGAAAGCATACAGTGCGCTGAATTCAGCGCACTGTCAGCTTTCCAGCAGTATATAGAACTGCCTATGCCCAAATCCATGAAAGGTCCTCTTTAATGTTTGCGGGACAAATTTTTCTTCATGATGCCACCATTAATTATTCAGTAAATTTTGAATTTGAAGAAAAAGATATTCTGACACACGTAACTTTTTTATACTTCTGTGTACAGGGATGCATAGGGTGTCTTTTTTTTTTTTTTGCAGGACCATGTGTACTTTTTTAGTTATACCATGTTGGGGAATTGCTATTGCTTTGATCAGTGAAAAAATGGCGGATTGGCACTTTTTATATTATTTTTCCCGCTATAGCGTTTACTGTATGGGGAAAATATTCTTATAGCTTTGTAGTTTTGTTTTTGGACACAGGGATACCTAATATGTAAGTGTTTCACAACATTTAACTACTTTTATATGTGTTCTAGGGAAAGAGGGGTGATTTCAACTTTTTTTTATAATTTTTTTTCTCATATATATATATATATATATTTTGCTAATGCATTGCAAAAAAACAGCAGTTCTATTGCAGGCTACATAGAGCAGCCTGTAATAGAAATAAAGTACAAACAGGCCTTCACAAACAGACCTTCACAAGGCTCCCAGCTGTCATGACAATGGGAAGCAGGCCCCAGAGCTTGTTCCAGGTGCCGCCGATCCCCGGCAAAATGGTGGCGCCCAAGCGCCGCCGGTAAGATGGCGCCTCGATCAGCTTTGACCCCGACACCAAATGGGTTAATGCCCATGATCAGTGTGGGCACCGATCACTGACATTAGTGCTGGGTGTCTGCTGTATAAAATAGCAGACACCCGGCAGCTATGGCGGCTGGCTGGCTCCCGAGCGGCCACCATTTTTAAACATCCAGCATCCTATAAGTATGGTGGATGTTGGGAAAGGATTAATTGATTCCCATTGTATGAACAATATATCTCTATACTCCTAAATTCTAGTGTAAATGGTCAAAAAGCAGAGATCTGAGCAGTACAAAGCTCATTTGCACAAGTATTTTATGACTTTTTGATTTTTGAACTACTTATTCCAGTTTTCAAAAGTGGGCATGGTTATCCTGTCTCGCTGTCTGTACTCCCAATTTATCAACTGCATCTTTTCAAAAAGTCACAAAAATGATCGCAAACCCACTCCAGTCAGTGGATGGTGTAGGAAGTGGAGTAACATTTCAGGACAAATATGTCTGATTTATAGATCAACCAAATGTATCAAAAATTATGCGACATTTGATAATTCACTATAGAAATTATACTCAGTGCCAGAAGATTGATCACTGACCCTGGGTCAGCCAGAGCCCGTACCTGACAGCTTAGGGCTGGTTCCGTGCACTAGCGCTGTGCAGTTCAAGCGTACGGACCCCAGAGACTATTATGGGGTCCGTGTGCTTGCTGCGCACTGCCTGCACGAATGATTCATGTGGGCAGTGCGCGGCAAGCACACGGACCCCATTATAGTCTATGGGGTCTGTGCGCTTGAACTGCACAGCGCTTGCAGTTGCTCTTGTATTCCGTCCAGGAGGGTCCTCATGTGCACTCCTTCCAGATGGAACACATCAGCATGTGTGAACTGGCCCTTATGTGCCTGCGTAGGCTGTGTTTTAGGCACCAGAGATTGTCAGCCTATGTGTCTGCATAAGCTGACAGCATTTATACACTGCAATACAAAATGTGATGCGTTTTCATCGCGGTCTTTCCCAAAGTGTTTTTTGGCTGCAGCTTGCTACATGGGGCCTTAGCTGAAAAGACAGCTGCTTTAACCATAGGGCCAATGGTGCACTTGCCAAGGGCCCTATCGTAGCTCCTCGGCATACATAAATGTTATGGGGTTTTTTTTGGTAGGAGGGAACTTTAAACTGTGGGGGCAACTGCTGGAGGGGGACATTAAAGGGGCTCTATCAGCAAAATTATGCTATGTGAGCCCCACATATGTGTGAATAGCCTTTAAAAAGGCTATTCAGGCACCGTTAATGTTATTTTATTTAAAATAAAACTATAAAAACATATATGTCAATCATACCTATCGTGCACGGTGGGCGGTGATGCATGATCCGACGTCATCTTCTGGCACGCCTTCCTCTTCTTTCTTCTTCTTTCGGCGACCCCCTACAATACTTACAAGATTGCTCCCTTTCCCAAATATAGGAAGGGGAGAAAGAAAGAGGCGAGAGAGATGAAAACATAGAAATGTGAAATATGTATCACAGTATACTCTATAGTGGATGTCAGCACCGCACCTCCCATGAGGCGACCTGAAGCGACCGCTTCAGGCGGCGCTATGCCAGGGCCCTGGGGAGGGCGGCATTTTTGCTGACCTAAGCCAGTCCAGGACAAGCTGTCCTGGACTGGCTTAGGGTCACCGTCACTGAGCGATGGATTGGGGCGGCCGTCCCTCACGCTCAGGCAGAGAGCAGGTCCTCTCTCTGCCTGCTAAAGACGCTCGCGTCGCTTGGCCCCGTCCCCTCCGCTCGGCCCCGCCCCCTCCTCTCGGCCCCGCCCCCTCCTCCGGGGGGGGAGAGGGGTGCGGCTTTCTGACGTCTGCCTCCGGTGGCAGAAACCAATGGTTCACCCCTGGCGGATGTACATAGGTTACAAGTGGACTTGGGCAAACTAAGTGTTTGGACATCCACATTGCAAAATGAGGTGTAATGTGGATAAATGTAAAATTATTCTTCTGGATAAAAAAAAGTACATGTAACATATGTCCTAGGAGAAGAAAAGCTGGGAGAGTCACTGGTGGATAAGGACTTGAGTGTATTTGTAGATCATAGATTGAATAATAGCAATGTCGGTCGGCTGCTTCTAAGACCAGCAGGATATTATAATGTATTAAAAGGAGTATGCTCTCGTGGGACAGGGATATGATATTACCAGAGACGTAGCTAGGAGTTCAGCACTGCAAGGGTAAATGTGTTCAAGTGAGTCCCCCAATATCGCCACCATACTGCGACCATGTCAGCTCTACACAGGACTTTGTAGACCATCTGAGTGAATATATTGCAGGAAAAATGTAGTTGCTTACAGATGACATCTCTGACTAATCATTCATATTTCCATTCTGGACCACCATACCACTTCATCCAGCTGTGACTTGTCTCTGTAAAGTTTGCAACATAGACATCTTTAGCTCCTGACTTTTCCAGGCACCTGACCAACATTGACCTCACCTACACAAAGTCTCTATCCTGCTGCTACCCCCAATTATAAAATATATAAAATAAAAATCCCCTGTTAATTGATAATAACCTCATGTTTATCTTTAGATTAATAATACTTCCTGTGTGCCCCTTTAAATTAGTAAAGCCTCTTTGTGCCCCCTCAATTAATAACACGCCCTCTGCATACATACTGTTCACGCATGCCCCTTACATTAAATGGTTTGTCTGGGATTTAAAGAAAAATGGGTACTATTCCGTTATCGGGCCAGCAGCAGCGCATTTCAGCACCAGCTTTCGGGACAGCAGTTCAGTTCAGCAGCGGGAATTACAATGACATCCGAGGACTGCTGGCCCGATGCTTGTGCCCAGTAGCCAGTACATCAATGACCCCCCCTCCATCTCCTCCTCCTTCCAGTGCTGCCCCCCAGCTCTCCTTACATCTACCCCGTACCCTCTCCCCGCCACATGACTAAGCCGATGCTGGCCCGATGATAGAGGCCGTGCTTGTGTGTAGTAGGCAGTACATCGATCGATGCCCTCATCCTCCTCTTCCTTCCAGTGCTGCCCCCCAGCTCTTCTTACATCTGCCCCGTACCCTCTCCCTGTAATAGGCCTCACCGTAAATCTTGAGCAATGAATGCTACTAGATAGCCGCCGGACGCTGCAGAAAGTTTGTCCCTCCGGCTCGCTGTAGCTCACCGTTCCTATAGTCGGCGTGTTTCTTGTCAGGGCCTGGATTGAGCCCCGGTGTCTTTCCTTTCGGTCTCGGTACTAGCGCTGAGGTGAGGCCTAGTCGTGTGGCGGGGAGAGGGTACGGGGAAGATGTAAGGAGAGCTGGGGGGCAGCACTGGCAGGAGGAGAAGGATGGGGGAGGGGGGTCATCGATGTACTGGTTACTGGGCACAAGCATCGGGCCAGCAGTCCTCGGATGTCATTGTAATTCCCGCTGCTGAACTGCTGTCCCGAAAGCTGCTGCTGAACTGCGCTGCTGCTGGCCCGATAACGGAATAGTACCGAAAAATGTATGCAGGGGGCAGAGGATATGTAAAAAATGAAAAAGATTTATATTTTTCTACCTGTTGCTGTGTTGGGTCGGCTGTCTCTTCCGCTACTCTTATGTATACAGAGGGACTGCATTAGTGATGTCACTGGGCGGACTGACTGCGCTGGTCCCGTTAATGTCATCATTACAGGAACTCTGTATACAAATAGAACTGTGGAGAAGGTGGGGGGCCCCGCACAGGAGTTGCGGGGGATACAGGTAAGTATAAATGCAGAGCAATACATTTTTTTCTTTTTTTAATTTTAGACATGCCCTAGACCACTGCAAAGCTGACATTAATCTGAATTCAGCACACTGTAAGTTTTGCTGGCATCTGCCTCAGTTGCAGAGAGATACCTGCACTGTGAAAGGATCAGCCTTACAGCTCAGCATCATGACTAGGCGGTGAGGAGCGCACCCCTAATGATACACTTCTATAGTCTTGTACTGTTGGGGGGGAGGGCTTTTCTTACCATCCAGTGGTGACGCTGAGCTGTAATGCCCGACCCTCTAACAGTGCAGGGATATCTGTAGCCCCAAAACTAACGTCACTGCAAAAACAGCAGTGTGCTGATTTCCACATACCCGAACAGTTTTCCCCAGGTAGTAGTCCCTCCCACACACAAGTAATCGTCTTCCTGCTTATGTGGTGGATAGCTATTATCTAGGGGCACTATTGTGTGGGAGGAGACTGTTACAAGTTACACACATAAGTAATTAAGTAGTAGTTTCACTTATGTGTGTGTGTGTGTGGGGGGGATCATTACTTGTGGGAGGCATTACTACTGTAATATTCCCCCCACATGAGTAATACTATTACTTATATGTGGTAAGAGAGAGTGGCTGTGAGAGAGTGAAGGGTGTGGTCTGGGAAGACAGGTATGTCCCAGCCAGGCAACTAAAGGGTGTTTGGTAAAGACCCACACCAGGGAGGTCAGCTGGATAATCAAGGCCTGATTAATAGTCTGTGTGTGTGAAGACTAGGAGTGTGGCACCACACTGACAGAGCTGACCTGTCCAAACTGAATCTACAAAGCAGGTACTGTGCCACCCATTGTTGTTGCCAAGGTGGGAGTCTGGTAGTCAGGCTTCTGTATAGTCAGAGTTCTCAGCTGAGAAGGCTTTTGTTTTTTTATTTTGTTCCTTTGAAAAGGCAGTGTATGCACTACAAGTGAATAAAGCTTGAACTTGTGTGCAATCCATTGTCTGTGTCCCTGTTTCCTGCACTGCTACATGCATCTACCTGAGCGATTCCCCACAGGGCACTGTTACTGTAATAATGCCTCCCCCACATAACTTCACGTACAAGTCTCCTGCACTGTTAAACTGTATAGGTATCCTTCCTTTACCTTCCTATGTCTGATACAGCGCCCAGAAGCCACTCTTGTACGCTTTCTCTCCTCCTCCCGGATCCTCTGTCTACTTCTTTTTAGTTTCACTGGAAACTGGGATGAGAATAGGAGGTACACAGAGCTGTGTACAAGAGCGACTTATGGGTGCCGCATTGATCATTATTGTTATTGTTATTGGTCCTTTACCATGTATTTCAACTGTAGCAATTGAAATTATTACTTTGAGTTGGCGCTGAGGTGACTCCCCCAAAGTCAGTGGACCCAGAGCCACCGCCTTCTCTGTAACTCTGCTAGCTACACCTCTGAACATTACAACTTTATAAATCATTGGAACTGATAAGGTGTATGGAGGACAACTTATCTTAGCTATGAGGAGAGATTAAGGCTAAGGACTCACATTGCAGAAAAGTTGGGGTTTTTTGTTGCAGATTTTGCTGCGTTTTTGGAGCGAAAACCAAGAGTGGCTATAAAAGATATGGAAAACATAAAGGCAGCTCTTATACGTCCCCCTTCTGCCAGGGCTAGTTTTAGAAAAAGTATGGCCCTGGGCAAAATTAAAAGTGGGGCCCCAAACGCTGATATACAAACAACACCATTGTCCTCCAGTGGCAACCCCTATAATAATGCCTCCTTTCTGCCAACAAAAAAAAAGTAATAAGCCCCATTTTCCCACACACAATAACCACCTTTGTACCGCCTAATAGATTTTCAGTCATCAATTGTTATAGCGCCTCCTTATAAATAATAGTCTGTGCTTATAAATAATATTACATATATTGCACGCTTATAAATGATAAGTAGTGTCCTTTATCAGTAATATTCCCCCTTATCTGTAACAGTCACCCTGTAAAAATAATACTGCTCCCTTACAAATAGTTTCCCCATTATTAATAATAGCCCTCTCATAAATAATAGTCCCCATTATCACTAATAACCCCCTTTATAAAAAAAAAAAAAGCCAATTATCAATTATACCCCTCTTATAAATGGTTCCTCCCTTATAAATAACTAGTCTCTGCCCGCAACTTTGTCTACATGTGTTGGTGTCGATGATCTGCCTAAATTCAGCAAATTGCTGTTGTCGATGATTCGCCTGCTCAGGCGTTTTGGCTGCTCTAACAGCCAGTTGATGCCTAGCTTGCTCAATCCCCTGAACTCCACTTGAGAAGAAGTCTGTTGAATTCTGGCTACCTTTATGACTCTTGTTTTTTAGAATTTTGCGACAAATTAGATTCTCTTTTTCCCGGCATCTTTAAAACTGGTAAACTGCCAATTTGGATTAAAGGGATTTTCCCATCTCACTGTGTCAGCACGCTTCCTGGAGCAGATCACATAATATGCAGATTCTTGTACACAATAGACTTAGTGTTATCTGTGTGTTTACATAGAGAAATAACAGACCTGGCTTTGTCAGCAAACTCCAATTAGCTGAGATAGTGCTGCTGGCAAGAGCAGTTTAATGTAGTATATGAACATAAATTCATAACAGTCATGAAGCCATGTCATTTACCAAGATAAAAAGTAGCCTGTGCGTTAATCGAGGTTACAAACTATTTTCCAAATATGGGGAAAAGCTATTCCATGTAAAATCCCCTCTAAAGACAAGGCGCAGTCCCTTTGTCTAGAAAAAAAAAATGTTAACTCAAGAGCTGACAAGGTATCTTCACTGTAAGGCAGAGGTTCTCAAACTTATTTTGTCTACCGCCCACTTCGAGAATTAATTATTTTCTAGCGCCCCCCAAATTTTTTTACTTTACTGCATCTTAAGAATCTCAATCGCAGTCATTATGTTAATAATTAAATTATGTGTGTCATGTGAAAATAAGACTTTCTGATGAGGGTAATGTAAAACACCATTTTGTAATATTAGGAAAACTTTTATTTATGTTATTAAAACAAACATTTAAATTTTAATTTTAAAACTAATCTAATGTGAAGGATGAATTTGATGATTTTTAACAAGTTTGTTAATATCAGGCTCGAATTTACTGAAAAACAGCCATAAGTCACTGCGTTTGGTAATCTGCAACCAATTTCTCTTTTTAGTTAGCAACGTTGCCACAGCACTAAATCCACGTTCACACAAATACGATGATGGGAATGCTATCAAAAATCTTTCTTCTTTTTTGCTTCCGACATAATTTTGTCTTCAAAAATGCTGAAGTAAAGAATCGAGAATTAAAAACTTGCTAATGACACCACTCACAGTATTCACAACCGCACGTACAGCACTTTACCTAGTCGCTAAATTCACTTGTTTTCGTAATATCGTCGAATGACATGACTGGCTGTGACATGATGGCGCGTGCGCTTTTATATGAGGCAGCGGGCGGGCCTAGTACTTTCGAGAATGGACTAGAAACTTCTTGCTTCGCATTGGAGCTTACCGCCATCTATGGTACAGTTTGACAACTTTTGGACAGGAAATAGTTACTGTCTAGTCCCCTAAATGGCGTTACACGAGGAAACGCGCGTTAAGCGTAAAGGAGCGGTAAAGTTTGTGTTAAAAGCAAAGTTTTTGTTTTCTTTTATTTCGGATAGGTTTTAAACTCATGTAAAGTTGCATAAATTCAGTTTTAACAGCACAATTTCTTTTTGATACTTAAGTACTTCAATGTACTGTGCAAGTGATCAAAAGATCATAAGTCCCCTAGTGGGACTAAAAAAAAAAAAAAAAAAAAAAAAAGTAAAAATATAAGTAAAATATGATTAAAATAAAAAAAAGGTAAAAAATAATAAAACAGAAATCCCCTACCATGAAAATGGTTTGTAATTAAACAAAATAGAAACATAATTCACTAGAGATTACTGGGGATTAAGTTTTTTCCTTTTTCCATTTAATAAAAGTCAAGTAGCCAACTATGTATGTACCCAAAAATGGTGCCATTTAACACTACAACTTGTGCCACAAGATCAAGCCTTCATAGCGTCACATTGATGGAATAATAAGAAAGTTATAACTCCTGATATGCAATGATGGAAAATTGCAAGAAAAATTAGTTTGGCCATTAGAGGCCAAAATAGGCAAGGGTTAAAAACAAGCAGAACCACAGGTAGCCATAGCCAACCTTTAGGAGCTTGAAAGAAATATTGAAACAGGTGGTCTTGATACGCAAGTACTTCAATGTACTGTGCAAGTGATCAGAAGATCAGAAGTCCACTAGTGGGACTAAAAAAATATGTAAAATGTAATTAAAATAAAAAGGTTAAAATAACAAAACTTAAATCATGAAAATGATTTGTAATTAACCAAACAATAATTAACTAAATAATTGACCACACACTTTTTCATGTAAGTTTTGCATCAACAGCCTGCAGCCACTTTAAAAGCCACAGGTTCCACATTTCTCTTAAAAAATAAAGTAAAAAAAAATCCTTAACTGTGGCCACATTATTTATTCGTCGGTTCTTTTAGTTTATGATTTTTGATTTATTTACAATCTTGCATTTTCAGATGCAGTTTTTGAAGTCACAACCAGATGTGATTGATCATAAAGGGAGTGAAAGCATATAGGAAAGGTGCCTTTTTTTTAAATCTACTTCTGTTTTTGGCTTATGCATCTGAAAACCTGCACATGTAAATACTCCCTTTTTTTTTTTTTTTTTTTAGCAAACTTTGTTTTAAGCGGGTCAATTATCATGTCGCTTGTTCAAAAACAAGCCGGACCAGAGGTTGCCAACCTTTATGAGCTTGAAAGAAACATTGAAACAGGTGGCCTTAAACCACATTAGCTATTAAAGGAAAATCAATCAAGAGTGTGGCTAAAACCAAATGTCACGTTTTTTTGTTTTTTTTTTTAACAAGGATTTAAAGAACAATAACAGAGCAGTGTGTGAAATAAAGTGCTTGTTGTATGTCCTTGGCCCAAGCGACAATGAAATTGATTGTTAGTCTGGTGTTAACAGCCATTCATACGATTCAGACCCTAAAGCCAAGTTCAGTACTACTATGCAATTTATTATACAAGTGCATTTCAATAAATTAGAATATCAGCAAATTTTTTTTTCCAGTAAATCAGTTGAAAAAGTGAAACACATATTATATTGAGTCGTTACAGAGTGAACTTTTTCAAGTGTTTATTTCTGTTAATGCTGATAATTATGGCTTACAGCCAAGGAAAACCCGAAAGTCATTATCTCAGAAAATTAGAATAATTAACTCCAAACAGCTGTAAAGGCTTCGTAAGCATTTAAAAAGGTCTCTTAGGGCCTCCCATTAATTTCAATGTGTAGTACACGTAAGACTGCACCCATTGAAGTCAATGGGATTCTGTTTTGAAGCTTTCACTCTGACTTGTGTTTACGTGTCAGAATGAGCGTTGCGTTACTTCGTGGGATCGGGCCCTAAGTCTTTGTTAAGTAGGCAACACAATCATGGGGAAGACTTCTGATTTGACGGTGTTCAGAAGGCAGTTATTGACACACTCCAGTAGGAGGGTAAGCCATAGATGGTGAGATCAGTCTAGCCTTCACAATGTGAATACAGACCCGGCATCCGCCTCTCTCTATTACAGTGGATGCCGTTTCTGTATTGGCATTGTGAAGGCTAGACTGGTCTCACCATAAGCATCTCACCGCTGGCTTTGCATATGTGAATACAGACCCGGCATCCACTGTAATAGAGAGGCGGATGCCGGGGATGGTTAGATGCCGGCTCAGATGCACAGATACCTGCGACATCGCTATGCTCCTGCCCTGTATGAATCTAGCAGCGGCAGGAGCGATGCTATTTGTTATTCCGCTCCTCCGCTCCTCCCTGGCTTCATGCAGGGCAGGAGCATAGCCATGTTGCAGACATCTGTGCCGGCGTCTAACCGTCCCCGGCATCCGCCTTTCTATTACAGCGGATGCCGGGTCTGTATTGGCGGCCCCTTCCCCCCAAAGGGTAAACTACCCCCCCCTCCAGGCTCGCTCCCGTGCACTTAGCCCCTCCTCCCTCCCCCCTGAGAGCAGGCTGATACATCACTTGACTTATGACCAGATAAGTCAAGGGATGTGTCAAAAAAAAAAATGAATAAAGTAAGATAGTGGACAAACAAAGCAGTTTTGCTGAAGCAATGTATTTAGGAAAAGTCTTACAGTCACATTAACAAGCAGTATAGATAGGATCCTTGTGATGGGACAACCCCTTTAAATGGTTACTAACTTTTCATACAATTTAGTGTCATTTAATAGTGTATGTGATTCTGAACCAAGCACTTTATTTATAAATATTGCTACCACTAGGTGGCTCCCTTCTAGCTAATATGCTGTTCTCTCCATGTTACTAGGGAAGTTCCACCATTAGTTACCTTCAAAATCAAGACAGATTCACAGTGAATGGAAGAGAAAGGGGCTATTCTCTCTTTGTACAATGAATAGAGAGGTTAGGGGATGGTTCTTACAGCCTCTACCATCTGCCCACAGCGTACCCTGCCTGTACACTGCATACCCAGAGAAGATTCTGCAGTTTTTACAATGTAAGGAAAGTTTACTTTTTACTTCCATATGCTTGTGACTAGCTGTTTGTGTTATTACAGATATTTTAGTCAAAGACAATAAGTAGTTTTCTATATTGTGCTCACATTTCTCTTATAATATGTCAGGGAATGTTTTAACTTCATCATAACCTAGATTTGGAGTCTAGTGTGGATCATGTATTATATTTTCTTGGACTTTTCTCAGCTCTTTGTTTGCTACTTAAGGCTGAAGCCCCACGTTGCGGAAACACAGTTTTTTTTTGTTGCAGATTTTGTTGCGGTTTTTTTGAGCCAAAGTCAGGAGTTGAGGATTGAACAGATAGTAGAAGTATAAGAGTTTCTATATACTTCTTATTCCTTTTGTAGCCACTCCTAGGTTTGGCTTAAAAAAAAAAAAAACGCAGCAAAATCTGCAACAAAAGAAGCTGCATTTCTGCAATGTGGGGCCTCAGCCTAACAGTTACGTCTGGAAATCAAAAGTAATAATAAGGGATAAAGGGATAGGACTAGATATGAAGGTCTATACAACCAGAGAACAGACTGCCTAGGGAAAGGCTGCAAATTATTTTAACTTTTCATGAAAACTCAGGTACCCTTTAAGTTTGCAAACCAAATGACTTCTGAACCAGTGTGCTTCAAAAAGACATACAGAAAATGATTACTTGACATTATTGCTGATAAAGCTGTGCCTTTATTGAATTTGTTGGGTGTTTTTAGTTTTTCACACATGACTTTTCTATTTTTGCTAAATATGTAATGAAGCAGTGTAATCTTGTGTGTGGTTATTCATCTGAGGTTTTATTTAGGACCTTCTAAGGATCATCATATGTGCAGTTTATTTTTCTAATGACTGTATATCTGCCATTGACTGCCATAAGACATATACTATGCAGAATGTGATTTTGTTATTAAAATATGTAATAGATGAGTATGGTTATTAAAGTTTATTAGTATATCATATATGTACGGGGATTAACACTGTGTATACATTGAAAGTGCACCACATACACAAGATGGCCTGAATTTAGTCTAAATTGGTTTTTCATGTTTCTGATATTTGGATAGTAATGCTCCAATTTCCAGTTCATAGTCTTAGGAATGGAGTATGAAGTTTCTAATAAGAAATGTACTTGAAATGATAGAAAAACTGAAACAACCTATAATATTACATTTGGACAATGCCATGACTTTTACAGTATGTAGAGAGTTGAAGATGTTGAAAACTTTATTTTTCTATTCAGAAAAGTCATGGAAAGCAATGACAGGTTTAAATGGTCACAAACTTTTCAACTAATTTTGTGAGTAGAGAAAAGGAGTAGTGGTCCTGTATCAAGGTAAAACACAGTGATTGTGAGCCTGAGGGCCTTCAGTGCTGATGGTGGTAGTAGTTTTCCTTGTGTACACCTTGTGGTGAGATCTCCTGGCTGATTATGGTTGGGATGCCCCTAGTGGTGTAATTCAGGAATAAACAGTCAGTAAACAGTAAGATGCAGAAATCAACAACACATTGAAAAACTTAAGATAATGAAGATAGAGCTTCTTAGGGAGCATTTATTCGGAGTTTAACGCTCCGCTCATTCAGACACGTAAACACGTGTCAAAGTGACCACTGTAAAACACAATCCATAGACTTCAATGTGTGCCGGTCTTACATGTGCTACACATTGAAATCAATGGGTTTAAAAGCCTCCCATTGATTTCAATGTGTAGCACGTAAGACCGGCACACATTGAAGTCTATGGATTGTGTTTTACAGCAGTCACTTTGACACGTGTTTACGTGTCTGAATGAGCGGAGCGTAAACTCCGTGTGAAGGCTCCCTTAAGATCAGAGATGTTTCTCCTTGGCATCAGAAGGACTTTTACATTGTTCTATTAGTTCCTTTGTTGGTTTTTCCAAAAGTATGCTTTTTCCTCTTGTGAAGGATATCACACTACCAAGCCACTTGACACACTTGGCGATTACCCTTTTTTCCTTACTTTCCACTCACCTCCTGTGGGTGTACCTAGGCTCATAGAAGAATACAAAACAAGCTTTATAAATTCTATATATTTATTAATCTGAGTGGGTCGGTACTAGCCACTAACATATACAGAAATACATATCAGTGGATGACAAGCAAATACAGTTAAAAACACAATACATAAAATAAAATGGGAATAAAAGATAGAAAAGAAACAATATCAACACAAGTCTCTAGTTGGTTCACTAGGGCCTCACTTCCAGGCCTGAGGGCACAAGCTTAAGTCAACAAGGAGATTCAATCTGCTCACATGGCTCCCAGGGTCAGAACTCCCCTTGTCTCCTCAGGTGAGACAATATAACACTCCCCAGTGTCCTTCCAGAGTGATGTCATTAGGGATAGAAGTCCAACCCTACATCCTTAAAACCAAATAGCTAAGAACAGTCATAATGCCTCGTCAGATGAACATAGTGTGAGGCCAGTGGTATGATGGTGAGATCCCCATCATGTAGACACCAAGGATGACCGCCCAATTCCCATTGTGTAATGAGCTCAGTGTCTGGACTTTTCCCCTGCTCCCAAAACTTTCATGTTTGGACTTGGAGCACTCAGATCTGCCTTGCACACCTGAGGAATCTAACGGTGCATCTGTGGCATGTCCTCTTATGAAAATATTATCAGAAAACCATATTCCCTTTGAAGTCTGACTTTCAGACTCCAGGTCTCATTTGTCTTTCAGTACACAACTCCAGGATGCCCACCTTCTGGGATAATGAGGTTAACATAGGTATGCAAATGGGGCTCAGGACAGAACAACAAAGGGCTGTGATTACAGAGCGGAGACTCCTCATTCTTGCAGTTAAACAGGTATTGTTAACAGACGAAAACACCACACTGTGTATACGTAGTTCATAGTTACATAGTAGATGAGGTTGGATAAAGACATTAGTCCATCAAGTCCAATCTATAACCCTACAATCCCTACAGTGTTGATCTAGGGGAAGGCAAAAAACCCCATGAGGCTCATGCCAATTGCCCTATTTCAGGAGAAAAAATTCCTTCCCGACTCCAAATCTGGCAGTCAGTATAAAAACCCTGGATCAACGTGTCATTAAAATCTAGAGTCCATAACCTGTTATACTTTTCTCTTCAAGAAAGGCATCCAGGCCCTCTTTGAACTTGTTTAATGAATCCGCCATCACCACTTCCTGGGGCAGAGAGTTCCAGAGCCTCGCTGTTCTTACTGTGAAGAATCCCCTTCTATGTTTCTGGTGAAACCTTCTCTCCTCCAGACGTAGAAGATATCCTCTGTGTATGAAGAGCCTGAACAGATGATAACTCACCAAGGCAAAATATGTAACTGTAAAATACATAGTTGGGGGTCTCTTATCTGCACACTGCTCAAAATCTAATATACCTTAAAGAAGCCTAATGTATGAGATTATAAGGCCCTGGAAAAATTCTCCTCAAAGTCTAACCTCACAAACAAACATATATAGACTAACAAAGTCCCCTGCAGAAACATTCTAGGAATATACTAAAGTAGAGGGGAGGTTCTTTTTTTCCTGCTCCAGAGGTTATAACTAGAGATCAGCGAACCCTCTTCGGATCAGCCGATCTGAACAGCACGCACCCATAGAAATGAATGGAAGCACCTGGCACGGCGACCGGCCGCCGGCAAAGTCAGCGTCACAGGTGCTTCCATTCATTTCTATGGGTGCGTGCTGTTCGGATCGGCTGATCCGAAGAGTGTTCGCTGATCTCTAGTTATAATCCTACAATTAAAATTAGCCATGAATAAAGGCACAATCACATTAAAGAGGTTATCTTAATTTTTTTTTTTTTTTGCAGTATAATCTCTGCATAATATTAGCACACTTGCTGATATACATACAGTCCATCCAGGGCCATTTTAACACATTGGTGGGCCCTGTGCAAAGATTTCAGAAGTACCCTCCCCCCATCACCACCATCTAAAAATACCTGACTTGCACAAATTATAGCTCTCCCTAAATGGCCCCCACATAGTATAATGGCTCCCTAGTGGCCCCCTACAATATGTCCCTTATAATGTCCCCCTCCAGGTCAGTAGCATGTCCCGTTCCCCCCCCCCCACACACACACACACACCCCTCTCAGGCCGCCCCTACAGTATCATGTCCTCTCCCCAGGTTGTCCCCACAGTTTCATGTGCCCCCCTTCCCCCCAGGTTTCCTCCATAGTTTCATCCAGATACTTCCACATAAGATAAGTGTCACCTATATCCTATTGCAGAAAACCAGCAGAGGATTTTACAACAAATAATGCTCAAAATGACCTGTAGCATAAGTGGACATGAGGCTGCTGTAGGACATTCTGCACCTCAGGTCAGATTATGCTGCAGGATTTATTTAGATCTCATCCACTTTACTGCTACTGTACAATGCAACAAATAAGAGGCCAACAAGTCTGCGGTGTCTAATTCTCTACATGTACATCCCGTGTAGACAATCTAAAAGAGGCTTTCCTATAACCATATCTTGTCATGTGTCCACAGAATTGGTGACGTGTCTGATCAGTGATGTCCTATGACTGAGTTCACCATCAATCACACACATAAGGTCCCATGTTCTCCTGTCTCAATGGAACGGTGCTCAAGAGCATTGTCATTCCATTGAAAGTCTTTGGAACAGTTGACCTATGATCTCCATTACCCTCATCAGTTCCATATACTTTGTACAGAGCATTCACTCACTCACCAAACTATTGACGTGGGAGAACACAGGACACCTGACCTCATGACACAGCAATCGAGCCCTTATCACCTACTTCAGGCTAAAGGCCCATGCAGCAGGCCACAGCAGGGAAAAAAAGTTTTCACTGCTTTTTTTCTCCAGTGTTTTGTAGCTGCATTTTGCTGTGTTGGGCCTAATTCTTAAAGGGGTTGTCCAGGAATTAAAAGTTTTTTGCAAGAAGGCCAGTGAAAAAAAAGTTACTGCAAATTATATCTTAAATTGTAATTATCTCTCAATAGATATCTACCATGTTGAGGGATTGTGGCACAAGCTACACAGTATTTGCATGTTAACATACCACTCTATAGAATGTAGCGTTAGTAAATATGCCTGCATGGTTTAGATTTCACAATTTACTAACAGAGTAACATTACCTTACTGTTAGATATACAACCACTTCATTTTCCACTGTTGGCAGGTCTTGATTCCTCCTGTCATCCCTGCCTTCAGATCAGAATAACCATATGTGAATTTAAATATACAAGCATTTACAATGGCATAGAAACATACGATTCCAACATAATGATCTACGTCCCTGTATTAAAGGCAAGTGTTTATTTTGAAGTACGTAGGCTTCTAGTTCCTCACTATCCTGAAACTTGATAAGTATCCTCCTTACTGCATACTTTAGATATATTACTCTGGCTTATCATGAAACTATGCCAAATATGAACTCTGTAGAAACAGTGTCTTATAGTGCCAATTGCAGCTGAAAGGGGAGTTGTTAGGAATGAATCATTATTACACTCAGATGAATATTTCCCTTGCGTTATGATTTGAAATACCAATGGTGTACCCATTACACAACCTAGATAGCCTGCTGCATCTGGAGATCTCCTAACATAACTATTTTACTGTGAATATTATATTTGCAATTTTAGAATTGAAATTAATTATAGTTTTAAACCACATTTGTACTTTACCCGTAATGACAAAAAAAATTTACCCAGGTAGAAATGGTGGATTGCTACAAACCATGCAGTTATATTGGCTGCTGAGGCCTATCAGTGGCTTCACAGCCGGCGAGTAGTTTTATGTTAAGAAAACACCAAAGTAGCAGGACCGGACCATGCTAGGAGGACGCCGGAGCACCAGTGACAGGTGAGTAGTATTTTTTTTTTTCACCTCACCGGCCTACTTTAAAAAAAAAAAATTTTTCCCAGACAACCTCTTTATGGTTAAGGCCCCATGGAACAAGCCACAGTCAAAAAGCCGTATAGAAAAGACTACAGTAAAAACACATCACATTTTTTTCTGAAGCGTTTTTCACAAAAAGTTGGCAGAGTTTTCCTGCTTTCTGCTTCTATTATATCTATATGGAAAACACCAGCGCTTCCGTAGGTGTAATTGACATGCTGTGATTTGCAAAAACACAACATTTTTTGAAATGACAGCATTTCCCCTGTGGATATTTTTCTTCAATGTGTGGATGGGATTAGCCAGAATACTGTAGGTACTGTAAAAGACTACAGCTTTTGTCGTGGGGTTTCCACCATGGTCAAATTGTGATGTTTACGCAACGTGGGGCCCCTACCTGAAGAGGTTTCCAGCTTCTTTAGCTGTTGCACTATTATTATTATTATTGTTTATTTATATAGCACCATTAATTCCATGGTGCTTTACATTTGGGGGTTACATACAATACACAGAATATACAGGTAGATATAATACTAACAATGACCGACTGGCACAGTGGGGTAGAGGGCCCTGCCCGCGAGGGCTTACAGTCTATGGGGGAAGGGGGTAGAGACAGAAGGAGAGGGGGAGACTGTACAGATGGCGGTGCGGTGATAGTGTTATTGGAGGTTGTAGGTCTTCCTGAATAGGTGAGTCTTCAGGGCCTTCTTAAAGCCTGTGATTGTGGGGTCAGTCTTATGTGTCTTGGTAAGGAGTTCCAGAGTATGGGGGCTGCACGGGAGAAGTCTTGGAGACAGTTGTCTGAGGAGCAGATGAGAGCAGAGCGGAGTAGGAGGTCATTGGAGGATCTGAGGTTACGTGTGGGCAGGTAGCGGGAGATTAGGTCAGAGGTATATGGAGGGGACAGGTTGTGGATGGCTTTGCATGTTAGCGTTAGTAGCTTGATCTCAAACACTATGCAATAGATATAAGGGCATACAGTATTAAAATGATTCCAGTTAGTCTGTTTTATCAGGTGTTATATATATACATATAGGACATATTAAAATGTTTACCAATTTCTCTGTCTCTTGCACCAGGCATTACATATAAGACATTTTAAAAGAAACAAGAGAGTTTGGAAATATAGTTTATGACAGTCTTTGGCACACATCAAAAGTGACATTTTTCATAGCTGTTTTGCATGCATGGGGCACTCATTTTTATGGATCCCTTATAGGCCTCAATTACATGACACTAAATAAACAGCCATGTGATGGCTGTTTTGGGTGTCACGTGGCCATTTTAAAACCTTTGAATGTCTTCTGGTGCATTCATATTTTTTTTTTGACAGACAAAAAAACCTGGCATATTCCATCTATGTCTGTTCTGATGGACATTAAAAATAGACATTTGAATAGACATTTCATGGGTTTTAAAACAGGCTTGTGACAGCCATTTGTCTCTCAGTTGCTAGTCACTGTTGTGTGAATAAGCCCCTTCAACGGACAAACACATATTTCATGGACATTAGACCATAGACTTGAGTCTGTTGAGAAATCCATGAAAACGGGAAAAAATAAGACCTAAATATGTCCTATTTTTATGACACGGACTACCACAAAATTGGTCATGTGAATAGGAAATTGAAAAGAATTGATTTTAATGCAGCTGTGTGGCAGCCGCTAAAACAACAGCCATCAAACGGTTGCAGACATTGTGTGAATAGAGCTTTAAGAATCTATTCCAGACATATTGGGGTCACCAACTCTTTGAACTATTTAGAGACAATATGGAAACTAAGAGCTCATCCTCCAAGCTCCTTCTTATGTTTTTATTTAAATTATTATTACTTTGTTCTTTTGTGTATAAATTTGTTTCTTTAGATACTTACTTATACCATGCCCGAGACCCAAGTAGTCTTGAAATCTTGCCCTTTACCATATTGAATGTCAGCTATTGAAAGGTATCATAACTGCAGGAATGCTATTTTGTTGAGCAATGAGACATTCTTCTGACTGACTAACACTATGCCAATTTTTTTTTTTTTTTTTTACTATATAGGACATATTAAAAATGTCTTCACTTTGTACTGTTGACATTTATATGCCTCAAACAGATGATCTGTAATGACAGAAGTAGTTGCTTATATTGATTTTTTTGCACTGTAAGTCACTTTTCAATAAGAGAAACCTTGCAATGACATCAGCTGCTCCCCTTGTTCCAGAAATGTTGTATCCTAATGTAATTAATATCACAATATTTTTATGATTTGTATCAACTGTTCTACTTTAACTCAATCTGTGGAGTGACACTGCTGTGAGACATATTTCTAAGAGCAAACAGATCCATATGCGTACATGTTGAAATCTGGATTAAAAGCATTTGGCTGTTCTATACCAAATTGTGCTTCAATCAGATCTCAGATTTCTCATGTTGTAAGTGTTGTACAAATATTTCAAAATGAACCACAGACTTCATGAATTTCTGTTGATATTTGACATACTGTACGAGTTTACATACCAGGAGATGCCTGCCTTACTAGATCAGCAGAGCCATATGTTTTATGGCAGTTTACACAGGCCCGAGAAAAGAAATTAGCACTTAATATTTTAAAGGCGTCCTGAACATTTGACCTGATCTGTTACCTTTCAGGGAATCTCAGCTATGTGTATTATGCACTCATCATTCCACTGAGTAAGCTGGTGCACCAATGTCAGTTTTACTGTTTTTTTTTTTTTTTGTAAATATTTCCACAGGTTTCATTCACTTATTGTTAAATATATGTACTCCTTAGGGAGAGACCACCATTTAGGTGTGTGGAGTCTTATTAAGCCATTTACACTCCACTGTGAAGAGGATCATGGGAAGAATATGCAAATCTGTCTTCCATGATATAAATAGGAAGACAGTGCCTCAGTCATGCAGCCCAATAGAGGGTTCTCCCTTTAACATCATGCCCGACCTTCCCAGAGGCCTTTGCTGCAAATGATGTGGGATTTTATCAAGCCAGTCTTGATAAATGCATTGCAATTTTTTCCATAGCATTTTGCAGTTTCCTTATGTGGACTTTCTGCCCCTTTCCTGTATGGAAAATGTCAGCATTTCCACAGATATAATTGACAGGCTTCTAATTTCTGCTGCAGAATTTTTTTGCAATGTGTGTATGAGGTTAGCCAGAATCCTATACACTTTGCAGGTACTGTAAAACACAGCATGAAAAAACTCCATCAAAACAGCATGTGTGAAACCAACCTAAAGCAGGGGTCCCTGAACATACAACTTATGGACAATGGCCAAGATTTATCATGCCATGTCATATTTATCCACTTTAAAAAAAAAATTCAGGAGGAAACCAGGCATACCCCATTATAGGTGAAAGAGGATCCAGCACCCAGAACTCTTGCACACGGGAGTAGGGTTAAAACTTTGCTTTTATTTTTCACATTAAAAATTCGGACATCTCACAATAATGTGGTCCATATGCAGAGGTGGTACTGTTTAACGCCGACGCGTTTCAGTGCCGTGGCACCTTAGTCATGGCATGACTAAGGTGCCACGGCACTGAAATGCGTCGGCGTTAAACAGTACCACCTCTGCATATGGACCACATTATTGTGAGATGTCCAAATTTTTAATGTGAAAAATAAAAGCAAAGTTTTAACCCTACTCCCGTGTGCAAGAGTTCTGGGTGCTGGATCCTCTTTCTCTTCTACCGCAATTGCCACGGCTCCAGCCGGAGGGAGCCCTTTTCCTGTGCATCCAGGAGGACTCTTCAGGCGAACACCGTAAAATACATAAACTGTAAGTGAACATGTTTTTTCTTCTTTTGGCACCACAGAAAACTGTCTTATTATTAAGGGGCTGAGTGCATGCCATATTTTTCCACATACCCCATTATAGTCTATGGGGTCCACAGGTTTGCGTGGATAACTGCTTTTAAAGTGGATTGGGTTTCCAATTTCTTGCTCATTGTTCAAGTAGGGCTCACTAATGTCCTATGATGTATCCCATACACGACCACAATTAAGGTTGTATTTTATGTAAGCTATACAAATGTTGACCGTATTTGATAGATATGTCTAGTTGCAAAGCACTATCATATAGTCTCATAGCAAATTTTGTAGGCTAACAAAACTAGAATACACAATAACATACATAAACAGACTCATGCATTCACATACGCACACAGGCACATAATATAGGCTAATAACAAATATTTTGCAGTATATCTTTGCCAAAAATCTGCATTTTGAAACCAAAATAGTTTGTGGTGTACTTATGTATAAAATAGAGAGAACTACAGCTCCAGAAACAATGTAAAACCAGTAAGTTGTATATTGGTACCTCTAAAATAAGAAAGATGCCTGTATATAATACGTCTATGGTTGTGGGGTGGAGCCATAGTTGGAGGTGTGGCCTCTAGATACCCATGTGGCTTTCATGTGGCAGTGCCTATGCTAAAATAGACAGCTGCTGTGATGTTTAATTTTCCTGCAAGAACATTAGTTTCATATTCGTGGTACAATCTTCCATATGAAAAAAGTCTGTTTTACAAAACTTTTATTCTCAGAGCAGATGATCAGTTTTTGCATTTACAACAAAAGTCACAAATGACAGCAGAATGGAAATAATGAGAAAATAGCCAGAGAAATTATTATTAATTCATTTGATTAGGGAACAATAGTATAATAGCTGATTCCACAATTGTTCCTTCATTAAAATTTTAAAACTTGCTCTGTTGGATTCTTCCCGCTCTCCTTTATCACTCATTGTCTTCTGTGACCTTTTTTTTTTTTTTTCAGAAAGAAATATAAAGTGGCATTAAAAAAAAAAAGATGGCTTCATAGTAATCCCTGGGGTTAAAGTAAAAAACAAAACCACTATAAATGCTTTTGTATGCTATAACCATGCATTACATTCTTTATGGTGAACTAGAAGGTCATTTTAATGCTTATAGAAGATGGTTCTATTGTGTACATCCTCGTCTTTCCAGTATAGTACATGCTTAAAGCAAGCCTGGCACATTGAAAGTTCTGCGAAATCTGCAGAAAGCATGTTTTCACACTGTAGAATCTGAGTTTATTGATATTGTCATTTACTCATAATCTCATTTTATTCTGGAATAAGAGAGTACAGTTGAGCGATCGGGAAAGATCGTATCCCGATTGCCGATTGAGCAAATTTCACGATCGGGATTGGTTGGAAAATGATCGAATTGGGTTTTAAAAACGATCCTGAAAACTCAAGATCGGCTCAACCCTATTAGAGAGTCAAGTGGGTGGTTCTCCTCAGTGAATGACATCTACCTCTGTATGATTTTTATTTTTTTTAATGTAGATTGTGAGCCCCATTTAGGGATCACAATGTACATTTTATTTCCTATCAGTATGTCTCTGTAGAATGGGAGGAAATCCACGCAAACACAGGGAGAACATACAAACTACTTGCAGATGTTGTTCCTGGCGGGATTTGAACCCAGGACTCCAGTGCTACAAGGCTGCAGTGCTAACCACTGAGCCACCGTGTTGCCCCTACCTCTGTATGATTGTGCATAGAGAGAGCTTACGACACCTCTCTCATCTCTTCTCTCTCCAATAACTCTAAACGACTCTTGACACCTTTCACTCTCTCCTCACGCTGAAGATGCGGGTACCTGTCACAGATCTCAGTGCTCTAGACATGACCATGTATTTTAAAGACAAAATCGACAACATCCATCAGGAAATAACCCAATCTCCAAGCGGTATCAGTCCCCTTCCCTCCCTTGCTCCTCATTGCGAACTCTCATTACTCTACCCAGTAACAGAAGAAGAAGTCTCTCAGCTCCTTTCTTCTTCTCGCCCCACTACTTGCACAAGTGATCCTAGCCCGTCACACCTCCTCCGTTCTCTTTCCCCTACGGTTACAACTCCCTTTACTAAAATTTTTAACCTCTCCCTTTCTTCTGGAATCTTTCCCTCCTCCTTCAAACATGCTGTCATAAACCTTCTGTTCCGATCATGTGATATATTATCACGTGATCATTAACATAGTAGTAAGATCGCTACGATGCGATTTAACTTGTGACTATATAAAAGTTTCATATCACACACTAATTGTATGTTATTTTGTATTCACTATTTACTCTATGGAATATTTATTAATATGCTGTTAGAATGTATATGAGGATTTATATGATATATTGTTCAAACTTACCCTTAGGGGTTAATTTTATGGGAGGGGTTACCAATTGGGCGAGTGTTTTTAAAGTCAGTGTTACAATGTGTTAGGCATGCCATGAGGAGGGAGCGTTAGTTCCAAAACACGTAGCCACGATATGTCGGTACAATCTTGATCCATCTTGATTGCCATTATGTAATTCCTTTTTAAAAGAGTTATGTTTTATTATACTCCTTGGTCGACGCTGGATTTTTCGAAGTTGCACTGATCTCAGTTACACAACCTTTTCTATTAAAAGATGGCTGTATCATTGTAGCAAACATGCCCTCTGACCTCGTGTCCCCCTGCCTGCTCATAGAATGTAAGCTCTTGGGAGCAGGGCCTTCACTCCTATTGCTTGAAATGTTTATTTCTTTGTCACATTATAATCCTACTAATATTATAAATGTTAAAGTTTGGATGCTTGTGTGTTTGTTATTCAATCACAAAAAAACGGCTGAATGGATTTGAATGAAATTTGGTACACAGATAGTTTGTAACCTCAATTAAAACATAGGCTACTTTTTATCCCAGTAAATGACATGGCTTCGTGACTGTTATGAATTTATGTTCACATAAAGCTCAGGTCCCAGGTCTGTTATCTCATTGTGTAAACACTCAGCTAACCCTCAGTGGATTCTGTACATGCATTTGCATATTATCTGATCTGCTCCAAGAAGTGCTGACACACTGGATGGGAAAACACCTTTAATCCAAATTGGCAGTTTGCTACTTTTAAACATGCTGGGGAAAAAGAAAATCTAATTTGTTGCAAAATTCTAAAACAATGAGAGCTATGAAGGAAGCCAGAAGTCAACAGAGTTCTCCTCAAGTGGAGCTGAGGGGGATCACCGACACCAACAACACGCTCATGATATGGTATCTCAGCGAGCTGCTGAGATGCCGGAACAATCACAGGCACAGCGTGAGGAACAAGTTCAGCAGCAGGACAGCTTAAGAGCTGCCATAACGCCGGAGCCGGCAAACAATCAACGGCAGCAATTTTTTGAATATAGGCGGATCATCGCCGCCTACAACTCGCAGACGAAGTCGCGGGCAGAGTCATACACACAAACGACATTTAAAATACATGAGTGCAAAACTGGGTAATTCTTATAGGGCCACTACACAAACAAAAAATGAAATATGCCTGTGTGAAGCCGGGGCCTCCTGCTAGTGTCTCATATTATCTGGTTATGTGTCCTCTGATTTGTAAAGTGCTACGGATTATGTTGGCGCTATATAAATAAAGTTTTTTTATTATAACTGTCAAATACTGAGTAAGAACTGTCACTTGATTCCATAAACCAGAATAAGCTGAGATTTTCTTGAATAAATGACAAGTGAAACTGTAACATCTGTAACAAAACTATATATCATTCTGCTCAGCTCCTCCTGCTTTATAACTTGCTGTCTAAAAATTGAATAATATTTTCAACATGACAGTTTCGCTTCAGGAGATATTTACCATTTGTTTCTTGCTTCTTTAATTTAAAACTTAGATAAATTTCAACTTGGCTGTATGCCACTAGGAATGGATGGTTGTGAAACTATCGATGGTCCATGAAAGGGTTCAAATAACTAAAGCAGGGGTCTCAAACTCGCGGCCTGTGGGCCAACTGCGGTCCTCGAGACAATAGTTTGCAGCCCCCGGCGGACGCCGGGTGTTTAACCCCTTACCGACATCAGCCGTAATAGTACGGCGCATGTCGGGTGTGTAACTATGGCGACCGCCATAGCCGCCGGGTGTCTACTGTTTTAAGCAGTAGACAACCGGCACTAATGTCTCCGATCGAAGGCACCATTTTCCCAGCGGCGCATGGGCGCCGCCATTTTGCCGGCTCCAGGGCCGACATCATGTTGCCATGACAGCCGGGAGCCTTGTTAAAGGCTCCCGGCCGGTCTGCAATGTCTTTCTTTTGCAGGCTGGTCTATGCAGCCTGCAAAAGAAATTATGATTTTTTGCAATGCATTGCAATGCATTAGCATTGTAATGCATTGCATTAGTGATCAGACCCCCTGGGGTTCCGCACCCCTAGGGGATTTAATAAATGCAAAAAAAAAAAAAGTAAAAAAAATATAATTTTTTTAAAAAAAGTATTAAAAATTTAAATCATCCCCTTTCCCTAGAACGCATATAAAAGTAGTTAAATACCGTGAAACACATACATGTTAGGTATCCCTGTGTCCGAAAAAGCCTGCTCTACAAATCTATAAAAAGATTTTTCATGTACGGTTACATAGTTACATAGTAGGTGAGGTTGGATAAAGACATGAGTCCATCAAGTCCAACCTATAACCCTACAATCCCCTACAGTGTTGATCCAGGGGAAGGCAAAAAAACCCCATGAGGCTCGTGCCAATTGCCCTATTTCAGGGGAAAAAATTCCTTCTCGACTCCAAATCTGGCAGTCAGTATAAAACCCTGGATCAACGTGTCCTTAAAATCTAGAGACCATAACCCGTTATATTTTTCTCTTCAAGAAAGGCATCCAGGCCCTCTTTGAACTTGTTTAATGAATCCGCCATCACCACTTCCTGGGGCAGAGAGTTCCAGAGCCTCGCTGTTCTTACTGTGAAGAATCCCCTTCTATGTTTCTGGTGAAACCTTCGCTCCTCCAGACGTAGAGGATGTCCTCTTGTCACTGTCACTGGCCTAGGAGTAAAAATATCCTTAGAAAGTTCTTTGTATTGTCCCTTCATGTATTTGTACATTGTTATTAGATCTCCCGGTAGACGTCTTTTCTCTAAACTGAATAACCCCAAGTTTGTTAATCTATTGTTGTACGGTAAACGCCGTAGTGGGAAAAAAAGTCAAAAGAGCCAAATCGCCATTTTTTCACTCTGTTGCCTCTGATAAAAATTTGAATTAGAAATTATCAAAGCAAAAGCAATTTCCCAAAATGTTAGAATTAAAATGTACACTCAGCCCCGCAAAAAAAGACACCCTATACATCCCCGTACATGGAAGTATAAAAAAGTTACGGGTGTCAGAATATGACTTTTAGAAAAAAAAATTGGGAAAAACCTGATGCGGCCCAGCCTCACCCACACATTACCTCTAGTGGCCCCTGGGGTAAATTGAGTTTGAGACTCCTGAACTAAAGCAACTAAATACATACATCTAAAATAGAATATGTCTAGTTACTGCATGGCTCTTGTTTATGTATATTCCCTAATCCCTCTCATCTATGACACTCATCAGCAAATCACATGGGTTGTATCTATACCGAGGAGGCTCTGGGCAGCCCCTTACCATTTCTACTTGGCTCCGACACAACATGACATGAGGGCGTAGCCGATCAGGAACTGCCATGAAACAACTGGTGACAAAATATGGACATGGCCTAACCTTTTTATACCTACAAGTAGCTCCAGCATCACTCACATCACAGCCTTGAAATCTGCCTTTTGGGCTTGTGATATTTGTGTAATACATGCAGTGTTTGGCTTCTTTCATACTACCGATTCAGGTGTACCAACTGAGCCACGAAGCATTGAGACACCCACACATCATGCATCTAGAGGCCAAATGAATAGAATTCATCCTTCCGTCAGGTTAGTCCACTGGGGGATCGCACATCATTTTGGGGCTTACTGCCAGGTGTGCGAAAGCGTTCACGCCAAACCCAGGTGGACACTCTCTAGTTCATACGTTGAGTATCACATTGAAAGCAATAGGTAAAAAAGCCTCCCATTGATTTCAATGGGGAGTGCGCGTATGCCGGCACCCATTCAAGTCAATGGGATCTGTTTTTTACGCCGCTCACTCTGAACAAGTTTTACGTTCAGAATGAGCGAGCGTAAACTCCATGTAAAGGCTCCCTAAAGGTATTTTTTAGTTTATGGCCTCTTCTACAGCACAATTAAACTATAAAAAAGGGTTGGAATACCCCTTTAATCTGTCACATGTGAACGTAGTCTTGATGGTCCAGCATCTGGGTGATATGAGAAGACAAGTCACTTTATTAGCTGCTCTGAGGTTTCCTTCCTGCTAGGTAATGATTGTAAGACTATTCCGTTTACACAGCATATGTTTTATTCTTACTTGGGTGAATATTAATCTAACTCTGCTGGAACAAAAGCTTCATTAGTAAATATCGTTGCGCTCTTGTAAAAGAGAAAAGTTCCTTAGATAATAAAACCTCTTGTTCTCATTAACGTTCTTATTATTTTGTGTTTAGTAAGATCCCTGTAGACGTTCCTTTTCTAAATAAATGTTGTAAACTTGTTCTCTTTTGCCTCATGATGACAATATTTAATTCTTAATTAAACATTTCCTTTGATCTGAACATGTAACCAAATTCACTGCTATTGTTAAGTGTCTATAAACCGAGCTGTGATTTACCTGGGAAGACTCTGGTGTAATCTGACATATAACCGAACTTGTCACCAGCACAACAGCATTTTACAGTCCGTCTTCCAATAGCAATTTAGTCAAAGGTAACATCATCATCACTATGAGAAAAAAAAATCTTTCAGCTGGAAATTTGTTTTTCTTTCCTTAATATTTTTTATTTTTGAAACTGATAAAACACTTGACATTTAACCCTTTCCTGACATCCCCCTCTTGTATTAAATACTTTCCCAACAATACTATTGTTCTAAGTCCTTCAGTACCGGGCCAATTTCTGGTCCGGGACCAGGCACATTTTAGTTTTTATTTTTTTTTTTGTATGTGCTGTTATGAGGGCTGTAACATTTTTATCATATGTGTTATTAAACTAATTTTTTCGGTGACACGTAGAACTATTTTTCTGTCTTTAGTGTCTGTTTTTCTTTCTTTTTTTTTTTTTTAAATAACACAAAGTGCTACAAAAAAAAGTTTATAAAATAGTTTTTCCTCTCCATTACATTAATTTTTATTTTGTATGGTGTTTTCGGGGGTGGGGCTATAACCTTTAATGACGGCATTTTATTGGCATATTATTTTAATGCCAATTTTATTTTATTTTTTAAATTACGTATATACTCGAGTATGAGCCAACCAGAATATAAGCCGAGGCCCCTAATTTTACCACAAAAAACTGGGAAAACTTATTGACTCGGGTATAAGCCGAGGGGGGGGGGGGGGGAATATGCAGCAGCTACTGGAAAATTTCAAAAATTAAAATGGTCGGAGCAAAATCACGGCCGCAAAATAGCGCATCACATCACGTGGCACTTTACTCCGTGTGAACTCACCCTTATACTGCAGTGGCAGTGATCAGTGCCTGCATGGATTGGGGGCATTAACCTTAGGCATCTGCTTACGACCGGTGACCAAGTTGATAAGAATCACTGTCCCCTGGAGCGAGATTTGGGGGAGTTGATCCAGTACTCTGACAGCATTGCTTTTCACTGAAGGTATAGGTATAATTGAAATCCTGCGATTTCCAAAACCGTGAGAGTTTTGGAAGCTGCAGCATATCCACTGCATGTATTTTTCCACTGTATGTGGATAGGATTCACTAGAATCCCATCCACTATGCAGTAACTGTAAAACACCACATTTTTCTCAGTGGCGTTTCCGCTGCGGCCAAACCACAGCGTTTCCAGTACATGGGTCCCTTCCTAAATGTGGTTTTTCTCTAAATTCGAACAGTTCAGATTTTATTTATTTATTTATTTATCTTGCAGCTTCCCAGTACATTGTAGGGAATATTAAATGGTACTAGTATGAAGTACAATTCGTCTCGCTATATTTTATGAGGGTTGTAGAATTTGGTTGTTAAATGTAGTTATTTAAAGGGGCTCTATCAGCAAAATCATGCTGCTAGAGCCCCACATATGCGTGCAGACACCGGTAAAGTTATATTAACCCCTTCCCGCCGATGGCATTTTTTGATTTTCGTTTTTCGTTTTTGACTCCCCTCCTTCTAAACCCCATAACTTTTTTATTTCTCTGCTCCCAGAGCCATATGAGGTCTTAATTTTTGCGGGACAAATTTTTCTTCATGATGCCACCATTAATTATTCTATATAATGTACTGGGAAGCAGGAAAAAAATTCAGAATGGGGTGGATTTGAAGAAAAAATGCATTTCTGCGACTTTCTTATGGGCTTTGGTTTTACGGCGTTCACTGTGCAGCCAAAATGACATGTCCCCTATATTCTGTGTTTCGGTACGGTTCCAGGGATACCAAATTTATATGGTTTTATTTACATTTTGACCCCTAAAAAAAATTCCAAAACTGTGTTAAACAAATTTTTTTCTAAAAGTCGCCATATTCCGACGGCCGTAACTTTTTTATACGTAAGTGTACGGGGATGCATAGGGCGTCTTTTTTTGCGGGGCCGGGTGTACTTTTTAGTTCTACCATTTTCGGGAAATGTTATTGCTTTGATCACTTTTTATTCAAATTTTTATCAGAATCAAAACAGTGAAAAAACGGCGGTTTGGCACTTTCGACTATTTTTCCCGCTACGGCGTTTACCGAACAGGAAAAATATTTTTATAGATTTGTAGAGCGGGCGATTTCGGACGCAGGGATACCTAACATGTATATGTTTCACAGTTTTTAACTACTTTTATATGTGTTCTAGGGAAAGGGGGGTGATTTGAACTTTTAATTCTTTTTATATTTTTTTATATTTTTTTAACTTTTTTTTTTTATTTTTGCAGTCTGCATAGATCAGTCTGCAAAAGAGAGGCTTTGCAGACAAGCCTGGGAGCCTGTACAAGGCTCCCGGCTGTCATGGCAACGGGACGTCAGCCATGGAGCATGCTCCAGGAGCCGGCGATCCCGGCCAAAATGGCGGCGCCCATGCGCCGCCGGGAAAATGGCGCCTCCGGCGCCTTTGACCGTGGCGCCGGAGGGGTTAATGCCTCCGATCGGTCCGGGGACCGATCGGAGGCATTAGAGCCGGTTGTCTACTGCTTAAAGCAGTAGACACCCGGCGGCTATGGCGGCCGCCCGGCTCCCGGGCGGTCACCATAGTTACAGACCCGACATGCGCCGTACTATTACGGCGCATGTCGAGAAGGGGTTAAACTACCCCCCCATTTTAAAATAATAACCTAAAAAAGAATGTGCTCTACTTACGGATCGTGCACCCTGGGCGGGCATTCAGGGTGTGTCTTCATCTTCATCCCCACCTCTTCTTCCTCCGATGTCTTCGGGTCCCGTCCTCCTCCGGCGCTTGCTCGCGGACACTGATAAAAAAAAAAATAGCTTGGGCGCATGCGCAGTAGCACGCGGCTTCTACTACGGCTACTGCGCATGCGCCCAGGTTATTTTTTTTATCAGTGTCCGCGAGCAAGCGCCGGAGGAAGACGGGACCGGAGGACATCGGAGGAAGAAGAGGCGGGGAAGAAGATGAAGACACACCCTGAATGCCCGCCCTGCGTGCACGATCCGTAAGTAGAGCACATTCTTTTTTAGGTTATTATTTTAAAATGGGGGGGGGGTAGTTTAGTATAATTTTTACGGTGCCTGAATAGCCTTTTTAAAGGCTATTCACGCATATGTGGGGCTCTAGCAGCATGATTTTTCTGATAGAGCCCCTTTAAAAAATTGCAAGTTTCCCAATTTTATTTTTTCTGCCTATTAAGAATTGCGTTAGGTTTACACTTCCATAGGTCTGTTCTGGTCCATTGGAGGACCAGAACAATGGACAAGAGGACCCCATTGACTATAGTGGAGTTTGTCGGGTATATGTTGTGTTTAAACTGAAACTAGCGAAGGGGAGACAAAAAACAAAAAACACACATGCAGAACTTTTTTGTCTGCTACTTTCAAGCAGATATTGCACTTTTGAGCAGATGGGAACTAAGCCTTATCCATATATCCATTTTTACCGTACATGTGCGGTCAGTGTTTTCTACTGAAAGCTCATGGATTTATAAATTTTCTATATGTTTTGTGTCAATGAATCATTTATTTAGCATATCTGTGAAAAATGGAAAAAAAGTTTGATCAGTAAAATGAATGACTTCTGTTTGCAGTTTATTTTTTACTGAGCCAATTATATGAAAATCAATAGCGTAGATTTATTATGCCTTGTACTCCAGTTTCATGTTGTTAATGTTTGTACTCCAGTTTCATGTTGTTAATGTTTTTCAGTGTAACAACACAATGAATTTTCCTCCATCTACAATATATATCATCAAAATATTTAGAAAATCTAGGATATCCATGTGCACAAGAGACAAGGCCAATGGTCAATATTGGATGCCCATGATCTATGGCTCGTATGCTCTACAAAAAACAGGATGAATCAGTAATGCAAATAACTGCATGGACTGAATGCTTCTAGCTCACCAGGCAATCCAGAAATACAAGTTCCAATTGTATCATGCAAAGAAGACTTATATCAACACAATCCAGAAACAGTGTTGTCTTCTGTAGGCCGATATTCATTCAACCATTTGCTGCTGGAAATTTTCGTTTTTGACTTCCTGCTAGGGTTGAGCAGATCTTGAGATTTCAAGATCAATTTTAAAGTCCAATTTCCGATAATTTTCCATTCGATCCCGATCCCAATTCTGATCCCAATGCAAGTCAATGGGATTTTTTTAATAATCGAAGATTGGATTTTAAAAACGATCCTATTCATTACACAGCGTAGTGTCCAAAAATTTAACGCTTTAGTTTTTAGACTCCACGCTGTGTGTTAAAAAATATCCTCTGGCTACTTCGTCCCCCCTGGTGTCCACTTACTTGCACAGTTTGCTGCCGCTCCCCGTTGTTCTCGGTCCTTTCCTCTCTCTTTCACAGGACTGCAGGGCACCGTGTGCTTGTTGTGGCTTAGGAGAGTGTGGGTGGGTACAGGGTGGGGAGACGTGAGTGCATCACTCACATCTCCCCTCCCAGTACCCGCCCACACTCTCCTAAGCCACAAGCCCCACCTACTTCTTAGGTCTGTAACACTAACCTGGGAGGCAGGGGCACGCTCGGTGCTCTGAAGGCCTGTAAATGAGAGAGAACCGGACCGAGAAGAACGGGGAGCGGCAGCGATCTGTGCAGGTAAGTGGACTATTCTATTTCTAGTGGACTATACTATTCTGTTTCCTCCCTGCTGTGCCGTATAAAGGACTCTGCTACATCTGCATTACAAGCTCTACTACATCTGAGATGTATCAGAGCCGAGTATACAGCACAGCAGGGAGGAAACAGAAGAGTAGTACACTCCCATAAGAATGAATGGATGCAGCCGGCGTGCAGGGGTTAAGCGGCCAGACGCCGGCAAAGTCTGCGTGCCGGCTGCATCCATTCATTCCTATTGCAGCGTGCTATTCAAAACGGCAGCTTCAAATAGTACTCGCTCATCTCTAGTAGCTAACATTGTTAGCTTTTCCCACAATGCTTGGCCAGTAGCAAAGCATTGTGGGAAATCACCTCTGACCTCGATCCCGCCTAAAAAGATCGGGATCAGAATTCCGATCGCGATCATGAAATTTACTCAATCGCCAATCGGAATCCGATCTTTTCCGATCCCAATCGCTCAACCCTACTCCCTGCCTTTCAAACCCCTTAGATTTTTTTATTTTTCCATTCACAAAGCCATATGAGGATTTAGCGTTTGTGGGACAAATTGTCTATTGTAATGGTACCATTTAATAATGTGTTCACAGCAAAAAAAAATTTCGCAAGGTGTGGATGGGATTCACTAGAATGGGATTAAGTACAATTCCATGCATCTTGCAGTGACTGTAAAACACTGCAGTTTTTTCTGTGACATTTCTGCTGTGGCCAAACGGTGGTATTTACGCCACATGGTGCCCCAGCCTAAAGCTGTTTCTTGAACATGAGTGAGGGTTCTATGTAGTCCTCCTTAACATGTAATTTACCATGCTGTCTTTCTGTACTGTCAACCATTTCTTCTTTATCTTCCGTGACACAGATTCCATTCTCTAAAGCCTCATTCACATCTGCGTTGGTATTCTGTCCGGGGAAGTGCGCATGAGGACCCCCCCCCCCAAACGAAATACTGAACGCAACTGCAAGTGGTGTGCAAGTTAAAGCACATGGATCCCATAGACTATAATGGGGTCTATGTGCTTGCCACCAGATCTCCGCAGGGATCATGCGGACAGGAAAGTAGTTCACAATCTACTTTCCTGTCCGCATGATTGGTGTGGGCAGTGCGTGGCAAACGCACGTGTGCTTTTACTGCACAGCGTGATGTGAACGAGGGGTAATAGTCATGTGGAATCTGCTGACCCTCTTGTTTTCTACTCTCGTCCTCTGCAGGTTGGATGGAGATTGATACCTCTCTCGACTTTCTGGATTTGGACATTCTACTGGATGATTCTTGCAGGCCTTCAAATACTAATATGGACTTTGCAGCATGGTTCTTGGTTCTTGTTCTGTTTGACAAGATGTGTTGGTCCAAGGTTGCTTTGGATTGTGTACCCTTTGCCATCTCTTATGTCTTGTTTTTTCTTGTACTGTAATTTGTTATATACTTTCTCAATAAAATGAGTTTTAAAAAAAAAAATGTGCAGCCTCAACATTGACAAGAACTGCCTGGGGAATACCTAAGGGAAGCTCAGGTGGTGGTGACACTGCAGACACCTTTCCACTGCCTGCTGGTTTTGCGGCAGCAGCTACATGCCGTCATCTCCCATATGGCAATTTTTGTGTATATTGCCAAAGGACAAATTGATGGCACATGTGTAGGAACTAGGTCTCTCTGTAAATAAAATAGCGTTACCATCTCATTTGGCAAAATGCCAGCAAGTGAGCAAAACAATTTTATCCCTTCTTCCTATGATATTCTTTGTAGGCAGGCCACATCCATACCTAGCACATGGTCATCATAATCATCGCCATCTATTTCTCCTCCTCCTCCATTCGATTGTCAGTCATCATCCATAAAGGAATGTGTGCCTGTCTAGTAAACAGCAATCTGCACCTATTCATCCGGCTGGTCTGAAACTTTAACTCTTAACTGGCCAAGCTACTGGTGGAGCAGTCGCTGCTGTGCCACTTTGAGAATTCCTTTTCATTTCACTAACTGATGGCAGTCTCAAGCTTCGCTCCGGATTAGCCCAATGAATGGGCCTAGTCGGGAGGAGGGAGTGTCTTCAGGTGGAATCGCGAGGCGACCCCACCTGAAGAATGAGCATGTCCGTTCTTTTTTCCAGGAGCCGAAACAAACCGCTCCCTGAAAAAAGAACTGACCGGCTCCCATTGATTTCAATGAGAACCGTCTTTTTGGTCAGGATTTTGAGGCGAATTTGGCCTCAAAATCCTGACCAAAAAACTCTGTGTGAACTCTTAAAGAATTATCTTATCTTATTCTAATTTCAGGTCTCAAAAAAGAGAGAAAAGGGAGAGACAGGAGCCATGTGATGTGATGTACTGTACTCTAGGGAGGGAAAATGGGCACTAACCACATATTTAATGAACGGAACATCAGATAATCAAGGGAATAACATCAAGAACATGGTGATATAACTGCATGCAGACGGGCTTATGAAGCTTAGCTGTATACTGCTAATCTCATTGCATGTAAACCATTTGCTATAAAGTGCTGTGGGAAAATACGTGGCAGGAACGCATCGTGGTTCTTCCCACAGCGCTTTTAACAGAAAGTTCGCTGAGTTTTCCTCCGTGGACTTTCTGTTACAATTATAACTATGGGAAAGCTGCCGGCATTTCCGTAGATATAATTGACATGCTGCGATTTCCAAAACCGCGCCAGTTTTGGAGATCACAGCGTGTCCATGCTGCGGTTTTTGCAGAAAAGTGGGCATGGGATTCGCAAGAATCCCAACCATTTTGCAGCTACTGTGATTTTTCCTGGCATTTCCAACCCGTGGAGCCCCGGCCTAAGTCTCTAGTTATATTTGGACATTTTTTCTTCTGAATAATATTTAACAAAAATGTCACAAAAACAAACTTCCTTTAACATGAGCACATGGACTGAAATGTATAAGTTGTGCAATCTGTATGAAAATGAGAAATGGTTGCATTGTAATTATGTAGCAGTGCATGAAGCTTTTATGGGAGTCGAAGCTTTTAGCATTTTCCCAGGAGTTTGAAAGTAATTACAGATTCCCACTCTCTTCACATATTCATTCATCTTTGTCAGAAATTGTATCATGTGTAGAAAAAGTGGAAACGTTTCATACGGAATATGAGTACAATGTAATAATTAAAAATGTCTTCATCTACTACAACATTTAAAATTAGGGGATTTTCTAGTAATGAGCTTGGTAATTCATCTGAAAGTTTCTAATGTTTTTTTATTCCGACCCCTGTAAACCTTATTCACACATCAGTGTTTTGAATCAGTTTTTGTATGCTAAATCCTGGAGAATATTCAGATCTGAAGCCCTACAGCAGAGCCATGCCTGGGATTTAGAATACCAGCTCCGAAAGAAGACATTGCAGAGGACGCAGTGGAGAGGACTGCCAGAAGAAGATGACGCAGCTGTAGAGAGTTTTCAAGCAGCAAATGTGACCCCCTCCCCAGTGCTGTTTGAGAGCAGGGGACCGCCCCCAGTGCTGCGAGAAAACTCATTTGCATATTGAAGGGAATATCTACCGAATGGCGGCACAGAAAAGATTTCTAAAGGTAGGAGATGAATAGCCTTTCTTAAGGCTATTCCTATGTGTTAGTATTAAAATACGGGATTCTAATGATACATTCCCTTTAAAAAAAATATGTCAGCTCTCTTAAAACCTAAAATTACTGCTAGTGCCCCAGAGCATGAATAAAATTTACTGCCACTGCCTACTGACCAAACAACTTCATCCAGTGCTAGAGCATAAAGTGACATTTATTAACCCAATTAAATTCTCCTCCTCTTTCACCAGTGTTGACGTAATATTGTGCTGTACTGAAAGTAATGAGCAGGGCTCCAAAGCATGAGGTGACAGGTTTTTTTGTTTTTTTTTAACATTTAATTGACATTTAGATCCTCCTCCCCATAATCATCCATAGTATAATTGAAAGAACACATCTTTATTTTGTCACTGAACATCACCATCTGCTTCTCCTAGTCCAAATCCTCATCATCATTATCTTTATTAGGGTAAGTTCACACTGAGTAAACGCTAGCTTATTTTGTAGAGTAAAATTACACTTGTAAATTTTGCTATCCCATTGACTTCAATGATATTTTTTTACAAGTGTAAAAATACGCCTGTAAAAAATACGCCTGTAAAAAATACGCCTGTAAAAAATACGCCTGTAAAATGTCATTGAAGTCAATGGGATAGCAAAATTTACAAGTGTAATTTTACTCTACAAAATAAGCTAGCGTTTACTCAGTGTGAATGCACCCTTAAATTGCAAAGCTATCAGTGTAGAGATGTGCAAGTAGAGCAGACTCAAGTCTTCTTTCCTGGTGTTAAATAACGTCTCACACCACTTGACTGATGAGACAAGAGGTGTACTTCGGTGATACCAAGAAGCAGCTGGAGTCCAATCCAATTTGTGGTTAAAACAGCAAACGAAGGTTTAATTCAAACGAATAGATAGGTTACAGTCCAAAAATTAAACAAAGTTAAAAGAACATAGAATATGCATGACAAATATCAAGTGTCAATATGAAGAGAGTGAGAGCTGGTATGAAGGTGGAGTTAGTGCTCTACCTCCATGTTACCAAAGCCTGCTTATAAAGGCTGAGGATGCTTTACCCTCATCCAAGTTTTTTCCCCATAAGGAAAGGTGTAGGTACGATCCTTCCATGTACTCCGGATCGTTCCTTGTTTGACCATAGCCCTAAGTTTGGCTACACTGACGTATTGTTGTTAGTAACGAGACTTCTTCTACCTCCACCCAACATTCCACTAGCCCCTTCATCTGTCAAGGATGACATGCTGGACACAAATGCTACTCCATGACCTTCTCCACTCACACTCTAAGTTCAGCAAATTATGAGATTTAACACCTGGCCAATGGTCAAGTGACATTTCATTGCCCTTTAAGGCCCTAACAAGCACTAACTGGAAGAGCTGAAGACACCAAAAGGACCCTGACTATTTTTTTCCAGTCCAATAAAACCAATGCCATTGTTTGTCCATCATGTTCCGTACTGTACTGTTGCTGATGTTTTACAACCCCTACACAGCTAACCATCTCCTGCCTTGTTCATCATGTTCAAAACTTTATTGCTTTTGGACCCCTTGCAAAAACTGTTGCTTCTTCCAGTACCATGGTGTGTATAAACAATGGTAGGTATCTGGCCCCAAAATGGGTAGAAATTTGGATGGCTTTTGTAAAAACATTAAGAGAAATAACCAAAAAAAAAGCACATGGACCCCATAGACTATAATGGGGTCTGTGTATTTTCCGCACGGTGTCCGCAGGAACATGCGGACAGAAAAATACTTCAAGAACTACTTTCCTGCCCGCATGACTCGTGCGGACACTGCTCGGAAGACACATGGACCCCATTATAGTCTATGGGGTCCATGTGCTTTCACTGCTCACTGCTTGTTAATGCGATCAGTATTCCATTCGGGGGTCCCCATGTGAACTCCTTGAATGGATTACCAAACACAGATGTGAACCAGGCCTAAGACTTTGCACTTTCTATTTGGAATAAGTTTATTGGGACTGAAAAATCTTTGGTCCGAATCCACCCATATGGACTAATTGCTGTTTGCTTTCCACTTTAAATAAAATATTAATTTAATAAAATGTAACCAATGATCTGTAAACCCAAATGGCAACATTGAAAAATACAAATCTGGCAAAAAACAGACCCTTATTCAGCATCAGTGAAGGAAAAATTGTAAAAGTAAGTGGTACCATGAAAAATACAGCTCTATACACTGCTAGTTATCTGTGTATCCAACAACATTGGTATACGCATTGTGAGACAGTGAATGGTGTGGTCTGGGAGGACAGGTATGTCCCAGCCAGGCAGCTAAAGGGTAAAAACTCACACCAGGGAGGTCAGCTGACTAATCAGGCCCTAATAACAGTCTGTGTATGAAGACTAGCAGTGTGGCACCACACTGACAGAGTTGAACTGTCCAGACCGGACCTCCAAAGCAGGTACTGTGCCACCCGTTGTTGTTGCCAAGGTGGGAGACTGGTAGCCAGTCTCCTGTATAGTCAGGAGTTAGTCTCTCAGCCAAGAAGGGTTTTGTTTTTTTTATCCTGTGACTTTGCAAAAGCAGTGTATGCGTTACATGTGAATAAAGCCTGAACTTGTGTGCAACCCAGTGTCTGTGTCCCTGTTTCCTACACTGCTACAAGCATCTACCTGAGCGAATCCCCACAGCATATACAGCTCTATGCACCACTAGCTATTTATTTTTGCATCCAAAAACATTGTTAGGCTGGGTTCACACGGGTAGCCACGACTGGATACCGATGCAGTGCAGCCGCTCCGGATTAGGTCCAATGAATGGGAGGGGGAGTGTCTTCAGGTGGATTCGTGAGGCGATTCGGCCTGAAGAATGAGCATGTCTGTCCGATTTTCTGGAAATCGTTTTTTATTTCAATGGGAGCCGTCTTTTTGGTCAGGATTTTGAGGCGCATCCAGCCTCAAAATCCTGACCAAAAAACTCTGTGTGAACTCAGCCTTAGGGTAAGTTCACACAGGTTTTTTTGTTTCCGGAACCTGAGGTGGAGGCCGCCTCAGGTTCCGGACCAAAATACGGGTAGCTACGACTGAATGCCAGTGCACTGCACTCTTCTCCGGATTAGGCCCAATGAATGGGCCTAGTCTGGAGTGTCTTCAGGTCGAATTGCGAGGTGAATTGGCCTGAAGAATGAGCATCTCGCTTCTTTTTCCAGGAGCTGGAAAAAAGGCTCCCTGAAAAAAGACCTGACCAGCTCCCTTTGATATCAATGGGAGCCCATGGGAACTCACCCTTAGTGTTGTAGAGCGCTTCCACCTTTGATACCCCTACAGATATGCTTAGGTTCACTCTGGTTAGGTGGGGCTCTCTCTGTATGAAGACATGGCGCCTATGTAACAATTATAGTATATAGCAGCAGGAACGTGGTGCTTTCTATTGTATATCCAGACTGGGTGCTTGACTGGGGTTGAATTTCATAGATCCATTTACCGCAGTCATTTATCAATGGGAGGATTGGGGCATGTTAATACAGGTCTATGCACCGCTATTTATTTTTGTAACCAACCCTTGTTGACCTGTGGGATATGACATACAGGCACGTGGGGTACTCTACTCCGTTCATCTAAGGGGAGACTGTGTTGCCTGTTATCAGGGTTATTTTATTTGTGGGTGTTATTGTTCCTAGGGCATCGGGGATATAGTTATATAACAGCTGTACATTATACAGTTCATTGGAACAGATGCTTATTATTTATCCGGGAGGCTGTCCATTTGTCTTTCAGTCAATTGTGTGTGTTTTAGTTAGAATTATTAATTTCAGTGAGTATTAATTTAATAAAACGTAACCAATAATCTGTCCACCCAAATGGCACCATTGAAAAATACAAATCTGTCTAAAAACAGCCCCTTATTTAGTTTCAGTGATGGAAAAATTGTAAAAGTAAGCGGTACCATGAAAAAAATATTGGTCCTACCTATAGATGAGCGAGTAGTATTCAATCGAATACCTTGCTCCAATAGGAATGCGTGTAAGCGGCCAAACACCAAGGGGTTAAGCACATCAAATATTCACTGCGCTTAACCCCTTGTGGTTACACGCATTCCTATGGGAGCGAGGTATTCGATCGAATACTACTCACTCATCTCTAGTTCTAACAGTTCATAGGCTGGTCCTGAAAGGGTTAAGAACATGTTCTAAACCAGTCTAATTGTATCCGATAACAACTCCCTTTCACTCGTCTAGAATGTTCACTTGTAGCTCCGACTTCTATTTAAAAGTGAACTGGAATAAAATGTTTTGCATGTATTAATTTTCAGACAGACAACTAAATTGACCCCTAATAATGTATATGTATCTTTCTATATCTCCCTTCAGCGACTTGCATCTGTTTAACCTGCAGTGTTCTTGAAATGTTAATGTACCTCCTGTCTCTGAAACATTTCAGGGTTTTTTTTTGCATTCCAGTTACCAGCTTGAGATGCATTACCAAACACTCACAGACATGTATTATAGCCCTATGATCTGACCTTGCTGTCTTTATACATTATCTGAAGCTTTCTGTTTTTCAACTCAAATTAGATGGAGAAAAAAATCCTGCATTTCTGTTTTTCTCTCGTTTGATCTTTTTATATGTTGACCTTTCTCACCTTTCTTTCAATATTGGATTGACTTGATCTATGAGCACAAAATGTAACTAGTGTGTAAAATATATTTACTTAAGAATATCAAAAGTTTCACATATTACTGTTTTCATACGGTTATTATGATACATAAGTTATATTCATATCGATACCATATCATATTAACCATTTCTTTTTACTCAATTTACAGTATGTATTATACGAATGATGGTCAACATTATGAGCACTGTGTGTCAAAGTTAGTCAAAAAACTGAGCATAATTCGGGTGTGTCACTTCTAAAAAAAAATCCATAATTTTGTGATATTTGTAGCTCTAATAACAAAAAGTTATATTTTTAATATATGTACTGTATTTATTAATAAAGCAAAATCAAAAATTCTTACCTTACCGCCAGTGGCGTAACTAGGAATGGCGAGCCCCGTGGCATACTTTTGACATGGCCCCCCCCACCCTTCCTGACCGACCCCCCCCCCCCCCCCGCCGCATTTCTGCATGCTCTATTATGCCCCATAGTAACGCCTACACGCAGAATTATGTCCCATAGTGACCCCAGTACACAGTATTATGCCCCACAGTGACACCTGCACACAGTATTATGCCCCATAGTGGCCCCTGCACATACTATTATGCCCCATTGTGGCCCCTGCACACGATATTATGCCCCATAATGAACACCCATGAACAATTATTATACTCTGGGGTCTTTTCAGACCCCAGAGTAAAATACTCGGAGACCCGGGGGGGGATACAAACATAAAAAACCACTGTTACTTACCTATCTCCGGCTCCGCTGAAGTCTTCGGTGGTGTCGGCCACACTTAATGATGTACAGACGTCACATGACCTGGCACGCAGGTCCCAGTCAAGTGACGTCAAGGGTGTCACACAACTAGGCCTGATGCCTGTATGGAGCGTGGAGAGGTAAGTAACAGTGTGTTTGTTATGTTCGCTTACCTCTCTCAGGCCTCTGATCACTATACTGTATAATTGTGCTTGTGCCAGGATCGGTAAGTAAATAGGGCCCATTACCGGCTGAAGTAACTCGAACAAAGCCTATTAAAAAAAAAAATATGCAGGGGTAGCGGCTGTCGCCGGGCCCCTAATGTCCCGAGCCCTGTGGCAGAAGCTACCCATGCTATCCCGGTAGTTACGCCACTGCTTACAGCTTAATGACACTTTTTTGTTGCTGAATTTCATTTGCTAAGTCTTCAATTGAAAGTTGGTATACAGTTAAAACCAATGAGGTCTTGGCAGAGTTAACGGTCTCTGATGGGGTGTTTTCTTCCCACAGCATTGCTGAATGGTAACTGTGTTTGGTACACTGGCGGCAGGGTGAGATTTTGGTAGGTGCTGGCGTGTAAGGAGCACACACGCCTGAGATGACTCTCCTATCCCCCTGTGGTCACTGGAATGGACCTTGGTGAAGCCGTCTGCTGCTGACAGGGCAACTGTGGGACACGGTTCAAGTGTGCAATAAGTTTAGTGCGGGTGGGAGCTCTGGCTTCACTACCTAACCCTAACACCAACTTCACTAACGGAGATAAGATGGCCACTGTTTGCGTAGCACTCTCAGCAGGAAGCAAGAGTTGCTCCACCAACAGATACTGTTATCTTGCTGTGTGTCAGCAAAAATGTCTTAGCGTTTCACCTGTGACACGGGTGTCATAGACTAGCCATCAGGGTATTAGACCAAGTCCTCACATAGAGAGCGACAGCCAAAAACGCTGTGGAAAAGCACAGAATTTTTCACAGAAAGTCCACAGAGTTTTCTTCTGTGGACTGTCTGCCCCTGTTACATGTATGTGGAAAACGCCATTGTTTGCATACGTATAACTGACATGCTGCGATTTTCAAAAAGAGGGTCTCATTACTAGAGTTGAATTGAATTTTGTTCAAGTCCAAACCAGCTCATTCTGAACTAAAAATACAAATTACTGTATATACTCAAGTATAAACCAACTTTTTCAGCACAGTTTTTATGCTGTAAAAGCCTTCCTCGGCTTATACTCAAGTCAGGGTCCAACTCAGCCCCGAGCCCCAACTATTAACCCCCATTTTGTTAATATAAATGCATTGGTCAGAGGCCCTGATCATCCCCCTCACCGTCCCAATCGGTCCCTTAACCAATGCATTTGCATTGGCCAAATGAGGCACGCAGCACAGGACTGCAAGGACCTGCATATATTAAGTGAAGGGGGAGTGTCCTTCAGTGGTTGCTACAGTAATGATATAGGACACTCCCCCCTCCACTAGCAAGAGAGATGAAAGCCCGGGATTTGGCAGGTCCCTGCTCCTGTGTCTGCATCCAGGAGAGCTCATACAGTAAAGTGAAAGTAAAACACACAGGTACCTGCTGGAGTTACAATTCCTATAAATGTCAGGCATTTGGTGTTATTAATTTAGTTTTAGTAACTCCATGTGCCTCGCATTAATAGCAGTTAACCCCATCATGTCCCTAACATTAAACCTTGTGTGCCTAACATAAGGGTTACTAATATGCGAAACATATGGAGGTAATAATAAAGTACCCTAATAATGTTTAATGTAATAATTATTACTTCCATGTCTCTCACATATCAGTAACCCTTATGTGAGGCACACAGGGGGTTAATGTGAGGGACATGATGGGGTTAACTGCTATTAACCTGAGGCACATGGAGTTACTAAGCTGTAATGCACATGACCAGACTTTTTATCTGCAATGGTGGATAAAATTATGGACTATTACACTTCAATGGGCCCGTACACGTAGATGCCGTCGCTTTTGCTGCTGTGTGTCCAGGCCAAATTGAAGAGCTGCAACTTATGGAGCAAGTCCTATATGTGTCCTATACCTGTCCTATATGTGTCTGCATTTGCAGCCCTATCAATTAATTTTTAATGTAAAGATCGGTGATTAGTTAATGTAATTTTATTGGTATCTATTTTAATTTTTGAAATTTTCCAGTAGCTGCTGCATATTCCCCCCTAGTCTTATACTCAAGTCAATAAGTTTTCCCAGTCTTTTGTGGTAAAATTAAGGGCCTCGGTTTATATTCAGGTCCGCTTATACTCGAGTATATACAGTACCTTTAAGGCCAGGGCTCTATGTGGTGTAAATGCAACAGTTTGGCTGTAGTGGCAACTACTTGGAACCTTTGCCTAGAAGTCAGATCTAAAACTGAGGGCTCGTAGAACAGCAGTGCAAAACCGGATGGGCAAAGCAACAACAACAACAAAAAAATAATATGTGGCTATTTGGTGGATAGCAGTAGCAGTAATCGAAAAGGACAGACACAGAAAAGGACAGGATGATCCAAAATGCAGTGATGGCAGCAGTTACAGGACAGTCTGAAACAGAATGGACAAGGAAGAAGATTATGTCTAGATGTGTAGGGTTAGCATCAGCAGCAGTACAGCATGGAATATGATGGACAAGTATTGGCATGATTGGGCTGGTCATAAATGTACAGAGTTGGCCTCCGCTTTCAGCAATGGCGTGTGAAAACCCTCTATGATCCATGCCTAATTCATTTTCACAAATAAGTTTTTTTGTTTAGAGCTGGGTTACAATTTTGTAAACTCAGTGACAGTGCCACCTACTGCATTGGATATCCATTCTGACATTAACCTAGAATCTGAAAATCGCAAACTCAGCCAGATACTGCCCCAATCTGAGATCATGGCTCAGGGCATCTGCCGAAGTGAGACCGCTTTTCTGGCCTAGTCATTTATTCCTCTGTGTCAGGTTGAAAAATTGACTGGCTGATCTTGTAGATACTATAATGGTAGTGCTGGCAGAAGTAGTAACGCGGCGGTCCAGGTGTGGGAGGGGGGGAGGCAAAGAGAGGCCTCCCAATAAGACATGTGGCCAACAGGCAACTGCTCAGAAAAACTGTTGGTGCGCTAACTACAGAAAATTTCATTGTAATATGTTAATTTTGACTTCCTTTCAGAAGTGATAAAACTTCCCCATTTTGGAGAATACTAGATAGGATCTTACAAAAACTACATGTTCACCTTTGTCTGCAAAGTAAATGAATGGATTCACTAAAGAGCAATAATCTAGCTGTATGCCAAGTTCTATTTTCTAGCTATGAAGAAACAAGGTTAGTAGAAGTACAGATTGATTAAGGCCACTTTCACACAGTGCAGAGTTGATCAATATTGTCCATTTGGTTTTTAATGCCAAAACCAGGAGTACGTCTTAAACACGGAAACAGAATAATGGAAACCTTCTATTTCTGGATTTAGAATATTGATCCAAATACTGACCAAGTCAGCGGTGTATGAAACTGCCCTTCTAGTACCAGGGTAAGACAAAAACTACTGTACTATGCAAAGATTTGTTTCTTCTGTGTTTTGGATCTTGCCATGGACTGTCAAAAAAAAAGGAGGTACAAATGGCCGTTTTCACTATTGTGTACATTAGTCCTAACGTAGTGTATGTGTACAACTTGTCCTTGAGGGAACCCCAAACCTGACCTTAGGAATATGAGCTGACACATACTAGTTATTGATTTGGTGAAACTAAGCAAAGCACCAGTACTACAAGGCAGACCTTTGGGGGGAACTAGTCTTGCAAATTTGCTGTTCACTCACTGATACTAAGTGAATTTCAGCTCTAGCAGTGATGGCACTGTCATGGAATACAGGAAGTTTATAGGCATGTCTCTGCATGAGCTGCTGGCTGAGAGCAAACCGGAGAACATAATTCTCATGCCCTACCAGACACCTCCACTCTCTTCACCTCATTGTTACTACTGATTACAACCCTTAGCTTACAGAATTTTCTGTATTTCTCTGTAAATCTGACCCAAAACTACATCAGATTGTCACACAAGTCCTAAAAGTAAAGAGAACCAAATCAGACAAAAGAGTAAAAAACAATATTAGATTTTGTCATGCATTTATAAAAGAAAATGATCCAATATCACATATCTATGAGTGGCGAAAGTATGTGAACCCCTAGGATTAGCAGATAAATTGAAGATGAGAGTCCCATGGTTTTTGATCAATGGGATGACAATCAGTTGTGAGTGGGTGACATGTTCTATTTAAAGAGGACCTTTCATCAGATTGGGCACAGGCAGTTCTATATACTGCTGGAAAGCTGACAGTGCGCTGAATTCAGCGCACTGTCGGCTTTCCCGATCTGTTCCCCGGGTAACGAGCTATTGGTCCCGATACCATAGCGCTTTACAGTCAAAAGGGCGTTTCTGACAGTTAGCTAGGGACGCCCTTCTGCCCAGAAGCGCTTATCGCGCTGCACAGTGTGAGCGGGGAGGAACTCCCCCTCCCTCTGCTCACAGTACTCGTCCATAGACGACTATTATCAGGAGGGGGGGGGGGGGGAGTTCCTCCCCGCTCCACAATACAGTGCGATAGGCTCTGCTGGGCAGAAGGGCATCCCTGGCTAACTGTCAGAAACGCCCTTCTGACTGTAAAGCGCTACGGTACCGGGACCGATAGCGCTTTATCCAGTATATAAAACTGCCTGTGCCCAATCTGATGAAAGGTCCTCTTTAAAGTCTGATTGTCACAATAAATGTTTGTGGACATATCTCATGGCATGAATGAACAAAAATTCTGAGGACCTCTGAAGAAGAGTTGCTGACATTCATCAGGCCCTTGACAACCTCACCTTTGTAGCAGAGTTTGGCTGTTCCCCACCCAATTTTACACAGTTTCAATTAATGACTGTGATTCAACCTACACAGGTTCGCATGCGGACCCCCCCCCCCAAGAGCGGAATACCAATCTCCACAGGGATCTTGCGGACAGGAAAGTAGTTCCCAATCTACTTTCCTGTCCGCATAACGCTAGGTTCACACTAGGAGTCCATTCTCAGTTTTCCGTCTTCTGCATGCAGAAGACGGAGAGCTGTCAGACCGGGTCCAGCCGTGAGCGCCGGTGAGCGTTTTATGCTCGCTGCCGCAAAACCGTTTTTTTTAAATCGGACACAGAGTACTGCATGTCCAATTCTGTGTCCGATTTTTAAAAAACGGTTTCGCGGTGGAGAGCATAAAACGCTCACCGGCGCTCACGGCTGGACATCTTTCAAACTCATTCAAATGAATGGGTATGAAAGAGTCCTGCAGGTTTCCATCTCCTGCTCAGTTTTGTACAGAAAACGTAAACCTGCATGAACGGAGACCGGGCGCAGATGTGAACGAGCCCGGATTCGTGTGGGCAGCGGGCGGCAAGCATACGGACTTCATTATAGTCTATGGGGTCCATGTGCTTTTACAACACAATACTTGCAGTTTCGTTTGGTATTCCATTCGGGGGGGGGGGGGGGTATTAGACAGTATTCCTGACATTTGTCTGCCTATAAGCTCATTTGTATTACAAGTACCAAATTTGAATTGCACTTAGGATTTGCCTGAATCTATAGATTCTCTCTAGTGACAAATATTAATCCAAGTACAATTCTGAAATAATTTGTTATTAATAGATAGATCCTATTTAGGTGCTAGGATACAGGTTTGAATATAACCCCACATCTACACCTCTAGAGTACCAGATCTAGTGTATAACTTTGCTCCTGCACTTTATCTTCACAAGTAAATTCATAGTATCAGACATGTCGATATTACGAGCACATTTCTGCTCTTCCACATGCCCTTTATTATAGTTTGATTGCAGAAAGTTATATTACCATTCATTTCAGTTTTACAAATAAACATCAGAAGCAAAGTATTATGGTTTAATTCAAATGACAAAAAGTGTTGACAAAGACAAATGAATTACTTTGTGCAATGAAAAACAACCCTTGAAAGATGATGTAATTGGGATACAAATTAATATAATACATACCACATAAATTCTACATGACAATTATGTTCACTTGTTCTCTAGATATAAATGAATTCATTTCTTAGGATTACTTACCATGGCTGGAGAGCAGAAGGAAGGAAGAAAACAATAGATTAAACCCTATGCTTAATTAAAATGTTTGTATAATGAAAGAAATTAATAGATTACAACCTGTACATGTAATTGGGCAAGAAGAGGATTAGAAACAAATGAACCGCACATTTGCATGCTTAATTGAATAGGGTTATTTATTAACAGAAATGTGTTGCATGTGTTGTAACCAAGGAAGCCAGATAGGTGTCACATTGTTCTGCATATCATTTGTGAACAGTAGAAGTATATCATTCTATATTAGTCATTGTATCAATGCAAGTACCGGCTGATACAAGTACTTATAGGATTAATACTGTCCAAGCAACACGATACATAAATAAAGGACAATAGATTACATTGGCCAGATGTAAAATAGTTACTTAAAGGAAGTCTATCAGCAGTAAATTTGTTAGGGCACCAATAAGTGTGAGGTTCAAGCCCAGGCAAAGCACTTACATATGAATATAATAGAAATTTACATGAAAATAGGACTCCAAAGCTGATAAACAGAATCATCTTTGGAAACTGTAGAATGATCTGCACTGGGATTATGTTTATGACAAATTTACTGCTGACAGACTCCCTTTAAACTCACAATATCCATGCATTTGTCATATGGAAAGTTACCACCTATAGGAGCACTACACTACAATCATATTGGCGGATTATTTTTCTTATTTTGTGTTCTATGCAAAATGTATTCTTCCTTCTGATGTCTTCTATAATGTAATCCTTACAATCGGAACTACCAGTTCAAGGGCTCTCATAGCTTTACTGGCAGTTTGGTAATATTGTGGTGACCTCTCTTTTAGTTGAGATCATTTTTAGGCATGCAATTTATCATCACTTTGCTTAACATCTGCTGTACTTGTGTAGACACACAGAGTCTCTTCTTTGCACACACAGAGATGCAGTAGAGCTGAGTATGCAGCATGGTTCAACGCACACTCAGGACTGCTACATCAGATGCAGCTGAGCTGAGTGTGCATCTGCATCTGATGTTGCAGTGCTGAGTGTGCACTGAACCATGCTGCACACTCAGCTCTGCTGCATCTCTGTATGTGCTGAGCTCTGCCGCTTCTCCGTGTAGCAGTACTGTGTCAGCACTGCTACATCTGAGATCGGACTACAATGGAAACTGCTGTGGACAGATCTTAGACTCCGCCTCCTCCGGCAGAACCGGCGTTGATTGGCCGAATGCTGTACACTGGCCAGTCAACGCTGGTCAATGCATTCCTATGGGAAAAAGTCAGCTCCTGCATATTGCAAGCTGACAGGGATCCCAACATAATACAGTGACTTGGGCATGTTAGATGCCCCCAGACATGCTTCCCCTGCTGTCCCAGTTGCATTCTAGGGTGTTGGCATCATTTCCTGGGGTGTCATAGTGGACTTGGTGACCCTCCTGAGTCAAATGGTGGGATCTCCTGAAACGAAGCATTTTTCCCCATAGACTATAATGGTTTCGATATTCATTCGAATAGTCGAATATTGAGAGGCTATTCAAAACATATATCAAATATTTTACTGTTCGCTCATCTCTAGATGTGACCTTCTAACAATCTCTTCTCTCTTTCACAATCCTCCTCTTGATTTACCTTTATTCCATGTAAGGATCCTCTACATTCTCCCTTTATTACTCTCCAGTACATGCTTGGCACATTTTTCCCTTTCCTTTCAGGTAATTAATACTATATTTTATGTTATCCGTTGGTATGTATTAACAGGAGTCGATAGCAAACCAGGCAATCAATATCCCACAAGCCACAGTATGTTGTAGGGAACATTATACTGAGCACCATCATACCTTATTGTCCAATACATGCAGCATTTCCTTGGTAAAGATGTTATAGCTATGCAATGGGACATGCGGGAATCTGTATTCAGGTTTTCAACTTTGAGGGTCTGGCAAACCCCATTGCACTGGATCCTAACTGACTTATTTCTAAAGATGACTTTCTCAAGGATAAGGGGTTGGGAGTGCATCGCAAAATGTCATTAAAGTGCAACATCGGACACCTGAACAACATTTATATAATATAATCATATAATAATTAAAAACATCCCCCTCATTCCAAACCCCCCCCAAAAAAACACACATATAGAGAACATGTTGTACATCCAAAAAAAACCAACAATATTTTGGTTACAATAAGTGCAGGGGGGCTATTTATTATGGTTCATTGTTCACTGTTTACCACCCCTGATAGAATCATGATAGACAGCGATATGCACGAGGACTTCAGACCTACAGCTATATGCGGCTTATAGCCATCGCTATTTACTACTTGCAATGGCATGTGTTTTTTTTCTATGTGCTAAAGGTTGTCAGTATTTGACATTCTATGACATTGTGTTTCTTTCCTTGTCCTTATATGGACTAGGGACTTGGATTTAATCAGATGTCAATTTAATTGTTTTTTTTGGGGGTAAGCTACTTGTTTTCTAGATGTTTCTTTTATGTCTTCTTCAGAGTCATTAATCTGTGTCTGCAACAATGTAAATGCTTCATTTCACTTACTTAATAATTTCATTGTAAGAACATGTGCCATATGTGGTGTTGCCGTAAAAGTAAAATGTGAATTCTGCAGTTTCTGAGGGCTGGGTATATCATCTGTCATTCATCATGACCTAGATAAACATTACCCGATACTTGGCTGGTGACATGGTTACCTTGTCACATTTCCTAACCTAGACACTTTGCTTTTCATCATTGATATTTGTTAGTCATTGTTCTCAATGGAATTTCCTTCCTCTCATACAGTTTGACCATTGTTTCACCATCTGTTTAAGCTTAGTTTTCTTAATTTTACCTTTACATGAAAAGCAATACAGTATGTAAATAAAAATACTTGAACTGAATGCAGTAGAACTATACCAACGAAATGTACTGAAAAAGAAAATATTCCATTTATAATGTAAATCATAGGGCATAGATGAACTTTGCTTAATTCAGAGAACTTCCAAGTTGTACTTACTGTTCATGGAGTACAAACTGTTCAAGACAAGAGGAAGAAGGGTTGTTTCCTTTTCTTTTGCAAGGCAAAAAAATTATCTGCACATCCTGTTTTGTCTTACAAAAATCTTGAGCAGACATGAGCGAATTGGTTAGTACTTGGTCTGGATCTGAAGCTCTCAAAATTTAGATAGATCTAAATACAAATTTCTTACAAACCAAAAATGTTGCTATTTGAGTCATTAATAAGCTCTGTCTGTGTTAAAACAGAAAAAAAGTGACATCACACAGGGGCAAGGCGCTGTTTTTACACACAGTCTGATTGGCAGTCACCTTTTAAGTACCAAATCCCTTTTTGTTAACCATTTTTTACATTTTTTGTTTAGGAGGGTAACCTTTTTGTCCACCAATACAATGTATGACAATGTAAGAAATTGGATAGAAAGGCTCCTAGGAGTCAATTTCTAGCTCTTTAATGCAAAGACAGCCAAATGTTGTGTCAAAGTGAGAGTGATATGTATGTTTATGGGAAAACAGCTAACAAGCAGTGAATACAAATTACTAGCAGTGAATACAAATGATCCCATTTTTGGGGCACAGTGGACCTGTCTGAGTGGAGGCAGTGTTGGTCACTGTGGCAATCTCAGTGTCAGTACAGTATGTAGTAATATGATGGACCAACACACTATTGCCTAAAAAAGCATTAACAAAAGGAGATTTTGCGCTATAGACAATTTTACAATGATAACAGCACTTTCTATGTATTGGTTATTGGTTATTATATAAAAAAAAAACTGTTAACCAAAAAAAAAAAAAAGATACTGTGTGGAGTCACAGATCAGACTGCAGCAAAATACAGTAATAATATTGTGTAATGGTAAATCTGATACTGTATTAGAAAAAATTGACTCTATTGAAAAAGACTTAAAGGGGTTTTCCGGCAAAAAATTGTATTTTTTTTTTGTTTTTTTTAATGTCTATTGGTGCTATTCGCGGCTTAATAACGGTACCTATATAGTTTTTAGTGTGTTTTGAGTGATTTCTGGGTGTCTCTGGGGTCCATTAATGTCTCCTATTTTTGTTTACATCCTTCTGATTCCTACTATATAACTTCTTAACCCTTGTCACCTATCTCCTCCTTCCTTCCTCGTTCCCCCCCTTACTCCCTCCTTGTCTAGCTATCCTTCCTATCCTATCTATCCTATATGTCCTACCCTACCAACTCAGCCCAACCCTCAACCCATATTACATACTTACCCTCCATTGCTTCTTACTGTAAGATGGCCTCTTCTCCTCCTGTACTGTGTGCGCACTCCTTTTTCAGCGACAAATCACCTCTACCAGTGGCGCAACTAGGAATGGCGGGGCCCCGTGGCGAACTTTTGACATGGCCCCCCCCCCACCCGACCGACACTGACGCCGAAGACCTCTACCGACCCCCTCCTACACATTTCTGTCTGTTCTATTATCCCCCATAGTGGCCCCTGCACGCAGTATTATCCCCCATAATGGCCCCTACAAACAGTATTATGTCCCTTAGTGGCCCCTGCAAACAGTATTATCCCCCATAGTTGCCCCTGCACACAGTATTATCCCCCATAGTTGCCCCTTCACACAGTATTATCCCCCATAGTGGCCCCTGCACACAGTATTATGTTCCACTGTGGACACCCATAAACAATTATTATACTCTGGGGTCTTCTCAGACCCCAGAGTATAATAATCGGAGACCCGGGGAATAAAAACATAAAAAACTACTGTTACTTACCTGTCCCCGGCTCCTAGGCGGTCTTCTCTGCTGGCTGCTGCTGTCCTTGTACAATGACGTCGGACGTCGCATGACCCGGGACGTAGGCCAGGTTCATGTGACGTCAGAGATGTCAGAAAGGAAGTCAGGAAGGAGGCCTGGCAAGATCGTGGAGAGGTAAGTAACATCATTAAGAAAAGACCCCTGAGTATAATGATAGCAGTGGTAGCAGCTGTCACCGGGCCCCTAATGTTCTGGGCCCTGTGGCAGCTGCCTCCGCTGCTATGGCGGTAGTTACGCCACTGACCTCTACTGCGCATGCGCTGACATGCATTAGAGGTGATTTACCAGCAGCAATGCGTACACACTGCTAGGAGAAGAGAAGAAGAGAGCATACCCTGCCAGTACAGCAGGAGGACCTGTCTCTCTGGAAGAAGCCGTGGATGAGTAACTATGAGTGAATGGATGGGGAAGTGGTAGTGAGGATCCGTTTCCAGAGATGGGGATTATCAGAAAATGTCCGTGAGGCGGTCAAATGCAAATAACACAGGTAGAACTCAATCTTTAGTATCATATGAAAGATGAGAATCTCCTCTACATCTTATAATGCCTGAGATATGGTCATTTTAAATGACCCTCCCCACCCTCATTTTCATTACACACAGTCCATACACTAAACACAGTTATGAGGGGCCACACGGTGGCTCAGTGGTTAGCACTGCAGCCTTGCAGCGCTGGAGTCCTGGTGTTCAAATCCCGCCAAGGGCAAAAAAACATCTACAAGGAGTTTGTATGTTCTCCTCGTGTTTGCATGGATTTCCATCCCATATTCCAAAGACATACTGATAGGGAAAAATGTACATTGTGAGCCCTATGTGGGACTCACAATCTACATTTAGAAAAAAAATAAAAAAAAATAAACACAGTTATGAAACAGGGAACAGCTCTCAATAAAGAAGCAAGGGAAAGATTGAAAAAATGAAGGATTTCACAGAAAGGAGAGAAAATAAAATATATTACAAAATTTATTATTGAGGGTGAGAATAAAGAAAAAACAAGGAAAATTGTAGAGCGCTGCTCTTTGGACCAACAACAATGAGAGGTTTGTCTTTAGAGTTGTTACTGTATGTAGAATTTTATTGCTTCCAATCGGACATAAAAGTAAGGCTACGCGTTTTGACACTAAACTGGCGTCTTCTTCAGGCAAACTAAGTCAATAAACAAATACAACAGAAAACATGTAGCCATAAAAAGGGGCCGAGGGAAAGTGAAAATAAATACAAATAAAACAAATTAAAATAATCTAAAAGAGCATATATGAAACATATATAAAACATATGCAGTTGGATGTAATGCCGTATGAATGTAACAATACATTGTATAGCAGAATGTACCAAAAACGGAATGGAAAAACTGATTAATCACCTAGTTAAAGGTTTAAGAGGAATAGATTCTCTGTGAGGTGCCAGGAACCTTTTTTTTCTCACTTTGGTAAAATATATTAATGACTGCCAGAAAATCCAAAGTTTTTGGAAAATGTAGTTATGCATTAAAATTTAAATGTATTAGATACAATGAATTGTTCACTTGGACTATTTTCTGCCTTTATGATATTCTATTTTAGTGTCTGAAGGTCTATTTGTTAAGACCAAAACATAACTTGACTTCCAATTTTGGATTGCTACCTTTGGGTCAACTAATAAAAGTACTCATTGGCAACAAACTCTTCAGAGTGACCAGTTTATATGGGTATTAGAAGATATTAGGAATCCTCTTCGGGCACCATATCACCAGCGCAGTGATGTCATCTTTATCTTGCTGTATGTATCTTTACACAATCACCTACAAGAAGTGTCAATCGAAATATTTTTGTATGACAACTCAGTTTGTGTATTAGTCAGAGGAAGAGTCCTGTCGCTTAACTGAGGGTGCAAATAATCCCAAGGGGTCTTAGATTTCCATTAAAACCAATAATACTTTATGACAATTCACATTTTTCTCAGCTCTTTTAACAAATATTAACTCTTTAAGCACACAGCCTCATTTTACAAAACTGACATGTGTCACTTTATATGGCAATAACATTAAGACTAGAGATGAGCGAACACTGTTCGGAACAGCCGTTCCGAACAGCACACTCACAGCACGCTTCCATGGAAATGAATGGAAGCGGCCGGCACGCGGGGAGTTACGCGGCCGGCCGCCAGCAAAGTCTGTGTGCCAGGTGCTTCCATTCATTTCTATGGGAGCGTGCTGTTCGGATCGGCTGATCCGAACAGGGTTCGCTCATCTCTAATTAAGACGCTTTAAGTTGAATGTAAAATGATGTTTGGGCCCCCGCAGTGCATGGAAGGGAAAGAGTGGCAATAAACTGATTTTACTGGAAAACTTCTTAGGTGCCATGTCTCATTTGCAGAGCCCCTAGAGTACCAATACAAAAGAAACCCTCCAAAGGTGACCCTATTTTGGAAACTACACCTCTAAAGGAATTTATCAAGGGGTGTAATGTTTATTTTGATCCCACAGCTGTTTTACAGATTTTATTAGCATTGGGACATGAAAATGAAAAATTACTTTTTGTTCCCCAATAAACCATCAATTTAGCCCCAAATTTTTCATTTTTACAAGGGGTTAACAAAAGAACAAAGAGCACCCCACATTTTGTTACACAATTTCTACAGAACACAGCAATGCTCTGTATGTGGGGCTTGGAATTGAAAGCTCTATTTGGATTTTGGATAGCAGATATTGCTGGAATAGAGTGTCATGTTGAATTTGCATAGCCCTTAAAGTTCCTGTACAATGGAAAGCCCCCAAAGTGAACCCATTTTATAATCTACACCCCTCAAGGAATTTCTTTAGGGGTTTTATTATTTTGAGCCCAATAGTGCTTCCCAAAATATAAGGTACAAAGTGAAAATTTATATTTTTAAAGAAATATGCCATTTCAGTGCCAATACGTTGTACCCTTGTTTGTGTCAGAGACATGCACTCCTAAAACTATTAAGTCAATTATCCTGGGTACAAGAAAGTTATATAAGTGGGAGTAAACTGCTGTTCAGTAACACAGCAGGACTCAGAAAGGAAGGAGCACAGCCATTCTTAGCTTTAGATTTAGAGGGACTTTGTGGGCGCTATGTTGTTTTTGCAGAGACCTGGAGCTGCCAGTAAATTTAAATTCCCCAGGAAGTGACCCCATTTTATTGTGGCAATTTTAGGGTCTTTGCAAACTTTCCTTGACGTCCAAAAACCAACAATTAAATCTGCACTCCAAAAGCACATACTGTTCCCTTACCCTGCTGTGGATTCTATTCTACTGGCATTTCAGGAGCTCTGCAAAAGTGTGATGACATCAAAAAACTTTTATAGCCTCACTTTTTGTAGCATATTTTGTGAGGCAAGATGTAGAATAATCATTACTTCTGGTATTTATATTTCCGTTTTTATTTTTTCACAATGTTCACTGTGCAGATTAAATAAAGTTTAACTTTTAGTGTGTGGATTACTAAGGATAAAGTGATACCAAATATGATTTTTTTTTTTTAATTTAATTTTATATAGGAAAGGAGCGTATTTGGGGCTCTGATCTCTGGTTCACTACTATACACTGCAATACACATTGTAAAAAGGTGATAGGCAAACTGCTGGAGACCCGTTATATACGCCCCAGATTCCTGACTTATGTGTGGTCCAGTGTGAGTCTGGAATAGGTTTTAGCCCATGTGTGGGTCCTGAGGCTTGTTACTGGCTCATAAAAGGTTGCAGAGCCTGCACTGCCTGGTCTGTCCTGTAACCCTGAGTTCCATGAGACTAATTTGTGCTTGTGTTTTTTTGTGTGGGTTGTAGTAAGCCACACGTATAGTTAGGTTATTACTTCTGTTTAGTTAGTCGCTCAGACGAGCAGGAATTTCTTTTATTTTTGAGTTAAGGCTGCATTTTGTTTAGCTAATTTTGCCTGAAGTGAAGTTTATTTATTTTCCTGTTTTTTTCTAAATAAATCTGTTTGTTAGACAGTTTGTGTCCCTGTATTGACTGGTTGGGTCCGTACCACTGCTTCTACTGAGCTTCCTTCCTCACAACATGTATTGTAGTATATAGAGGAAGCCCTGGGCTGATGAAAATTCATATTAAAACCCCACCCCCCCACCCCCTTCCTCCCTGAACTTGCCATGGGGAACAATAATATAATGAAACACCTTAAATGTTACAGTCATGTTTGACCATGGAATCTAAGGGGCTAAAACCCCTTAGATACAGCTAGTTACAGTTAACATCTGTTTACACTGTGAGAACGGGTGTCCAGAACAGGGCATAATAGTACATCCAGATACGCAAAACCTTTGCTCAGGGGTTAAACAAATGTTTCTTTTCCTTAATTTTTTTGTTTGCCTTATGTAAATATTCCACAAAGTCATATACCTCTAGAAAGACGAATTCAATTAAATTCAAAACAAATGAAATGTTTCTATTTTCTTTATTTAAAGTAGTGACAAATGTGACATTCAGTGTCTCCATCTTGGAGCTACAGTGAAACAATGCCTGACATTGGCAAGTGAAATTTATATTTCTGAAAAAACATGGTATTAAAATAATATATAACGTTAAAGAAGAAAGAAAATTGAGAAAATAAAAATACTTCTGTTCCTAATCTGTAAGTGAAAATATGTGAAAATGTTCTTGGCATACTTATAGCTCTCAAAATTCTCTTATAAATCACTTTATATAGACTATTCAAATGTCATTTTGATGGTTTACTTCATTCCTTCATTCAAAAGAACAATAAACAAACCGCTAATATCATAAATATATTTTTTTAATGTAAAATATTGTGAAGTATATTATGCATATACGCAGTAAATTGTGTCTATGGCTGTGTCAATTCTCAAGATAAAATTGTTGATTGATATTTATTTGATTCAGTTTTTTTTTACTTAAAAATAGAAGTGCTTATGTATTATTATTATTATTATTATTATCATTATTGTTATTATTGTTTATTTATATAGCACCATTAATTCTATGGAGCTGTACATTTGGGGGTTACATACAGTACACAGAATATACAGGTAGATATAATACTAACAATGACCGACTGGCACAGTGGGGCAGAGGGCCCTGCCCGTGAGGGCTTACAATCTATGGGGGAAGGGGGATAGAGACAGAAGGAGAGGGGAGAGACAGTACAGATGGCAGTGAGTTGATAGTGTTATTGGAGGTTGTAGGCCTTCCTGAATAGGTGAGTCTTCAGGGCCTTCTTGAAGCCTGTGATTGTGGGGGTCAATATTATGTGTCTTGGTAAGGAGTTCCAGAGTATGGGGGATGCACGGGAGAAATCTTGGAGACGGTTGTGTGAGGAGCGGATGAGAGCAGAGCGGAGTAGGAGGTCATTGGAGGATCTGAGGTTACGTGTCTAGATGGGAGGAGGGTAAATCTATTTCTATGGGACAGTGGCAGATTGTGTGGTCTAGGGCTCAGAAGTCCTCCCAGTGTACTGTATGACCTTCAGGAAGGCCCAGTATAAGCTCTTGATGCACTGGTATCACCCCCCTGCTCTGTTTCATGCTTTGAATCTGACCGTCCCTTGGGTTGTTGGCACTGTGGTACTGCAGAAGATACCTTGTAACATATTTTCTGGACATGCCGCCTCATTCTGGGCTTCTGGAGGGAGGTCAGGTCTCTTACAGATGCCCTTTTTCTACAGGGGGTCCCTCTTGATCCCCTTCTTTATATCCTGAGCCCCCCCCCCCCAAAGACACCTAGGTAGTAAAGCATCTCGGCTCTTACTGTAGCTATACAGCAAAGACTCTCATTGCTAGAAACTGGAAGAGTACAACTCCTCCATCTAGTCTTGAGCTCTTGGCCTGTATGAAGGATGTAAGGAGTCTTGAATTCTTGACTGCTACTCTTAATAATGTCCTGGATGCCTTAGGGCTAGTTCACATGGGCAAAGAAGGGGCGGATTATGGTGCTGAATCCACGTTATAATCCGCCCCCTCACAATGGAACTCTATGTAGACCGCCAGGCTACTTTTTTTCCATGAGTGGCATGTTGCCGTTCACGGAAAAAAGAATTGACATGCCCTTTCTTGATGCGGACTCTGTGGCTGATTCAGCCCTGGCACTGCCTCGCGGCAGCACCTTCCCGTTCACTTGAGCCTACAGCAGAGGGGGAAGCCGCGACAGTCCTTAAGCTCCAACTGGTCCCCCTAGGACATGTACTGTACTTTATGATCTCTATCTTCCCTCCTCCTACTCCCCTCTTTGTTTTTTCCCTATCTTTCGTGGTTGTCTCCCTCCCCCCCCCCCCCCCCCGTCTTCTGTGTTAGGTTTTTGTGTTTAACTTTTTGCACTTATGGGGATTGGCAAACTGCCTTCTGGCCCAGCCAGGATCGGTAAGTAAATAGGGCCTGTAACGGCCTATTGAAAAAAAAAAAGCCAGTGGTAACGGCTGTCACTGGGCCCCCTAATGTCCCAGGCCCTGTGGCAGCCGCTACCACTGCTACCAAGGTAGTTACGCCACTGATTCCCAAATATCAGAGCGTTAGGCTGAGTTAACATCTGCACCAAACTATAAGGGGCCTGCTGTGTGTCCGATGTTTTTATACTGAAATAGGACTTTTCTCTCTGCTAATTTATGGTGGTTTCTGAGACAAAGTTTCCAATGGAGATTAGCTTAATAAAAATAAATATTGCACCCTGCACCCTTACCTTCATTCTTGCACTAGGCTGTCAGTCACTTTCACTACTCTATTTGTGCACAGAGAAGTTGCAGCAGTGATGTCATGTCAATATTACTGCTGCAGCCACTGCTCCCAGCTTTATGCTTCTGAGAGCAGTGATTGACTGCAGCAGTCCTACTGACATAAATTCACATCTGCAGACACCAAAGTACAGTGCTCTTCTCTCTGCAGCGCTCTATTGCGCTGCCCAACCACAACTCCATTCATAACATGGGATGAAAGTCCCTTGTTCTCCTGATCGGTGGGGGTTTGTCCCTATGGATTGGGAATAACTTGCTTTCATGTAAAAAAATAAAAATAAATAATAGTACAGCAGATGGATATTTAAACATGGCACCTGCTCAGGAACTGACCTAGTGCCATAGCCATAGAGTCACTACTGTTTTACAAAGCAAAGACCAGGCAGCATTGCCTGTGATCAGAGACTTTTAATCCCTCATATGCTGTGCTGACATGTGACCAAGGCATCTCAAGGGTCACTTTTACCTCCTTTCTAGAAGTACAAACAGATCCCACAATCTGTCTATTAAGGAGATAAAGGTACCCAGGCCAGGCACAGCAATATTAATATTGAGACCTTCCTGTGGCTTAGGAAAGACCAGAATAAAAAGAAAACACAGTAGTTGTAAGGATTAGAGATGAGCGAGTACTGTTCGGATCAGCTGATCCGAACAGCACGCTTGCATAGAAATGAATGGACGTAGCTGGCACGCGGGGGGTTAAGCGTCAAAGTGGAAGTACCAGGTTCATCCATTCATTTCTATGGAGCGTACTGTTCGGATCGGCTGATCCGAATAGTACTCGCTCATCTCTAGTAAGGATCCTTTCACACAGTCAGTATGTGGTCACTATTTTGGATCAATATTTTTAAGTAAAAACCAGATGTGGACCCTGCAGAGAAAAAATATAAAGAAAACATTTGTACCTCTTCCATGACTTGGACCTACTCCTGGTCTTGATTTACAAATACTGATGCAAAATACTGAGCAAATACGGATTGTGGTATAGTGAGAACTTCGGAAACCACCTTGGCAAATTTCCCTTGGGGTATCCACTGTAGGGTGAATATTTGCCTACCTGAAGTCTTCCTTTATAAAATCAGCTGTTTGTTGAAGGCCTTGCTGGGTGGTCTTAGGAGTCAGACCCAAATTAAATGGGGTTGTCTCTGATATCCTTTAAGTCTCCTTTATGAAGAACAGCTGCAGAGTTATCATTTCTATTAATAATGGAAACATTTATACTCTTGTGGACTGTAAATGAGATATTTGCTTGTTTTACTGTAAAATAGTTTACATCTATCCTAGCAAACTGTGTGTATGGTTAATTATATTTAATATAATGACTTTATATTTGCTTTCAAGGAAAAAAAACAAGCACAGAACAAACATCAGCTGCTTCAACAGAACCAAATGCTCTCTGTATTCTCAAAGTTATTAAAAAAACGCATTGATTCAACATAAATGGAACTACATCAAGGGACTAAGGTAAATGTGGAATAATAATCACTAGACCGGAAGAGCTGTCTCTTTTTGACAATTATATGACAAGTTAATTGATATAACAAGTGAAAAATAGTATCCTTAGGGCATTTCCCTCTGCAAAACGAACTGGCAACAAGTAATGAATTGCTAATGAAATTCAATATGCTCTAGCAAAAATTACATAGCAGCATTTGAAATGTAACAATTAGTCATTTGTACTTGTCCTAATAGCTATTCTATGAGCTTAAATATATTCTGTAGGTGGCCTGATTTATTAATATATGGGGGGTGCTTTACATGAATTTTTATCTTATACCTCCTATTTGCAGACTTAAAGGGGTTGACCACTTTCAGACCTATATTGAGAGGCCAATGTTATTGTTTGAATACTAAATGCCCAACCCCTCACACTGCTAAGTAGCAATAAATCTAGACAAGAACAAAGCAGGTAGGTTGTCAATGCTATTCACACCATTGGCATTACCTATATGCCAGCTGATAAGCTTTTTTTGAGAGATGCCCATTAGAGCAAGGCCAGATATGTAGATGAAAACTGAGAAGGAAAGGTAGCTGCCACTTAGATGAGAAGAATTGATAGTTTACTACTGTTAATGGCTGCAAGATTTTGTGGGTATACATGCCCATGTGTTTTCCAGCTGCCACATTGAGTATAACCCTAAACAATGTGAGCTTTCGCATCATGAGGACGTTGGCATATGGCAGCTGATATCTCATGCATATACATTGTGCCTCATATGTAGCTGCAGTAAATATAGGATATATATCCCTGAACCATGTGATCTAACCCTAGAAGAAGGCAGTATGTGGCATGTATTATACCGCATAAGATGAGTGACACTGACTACAGACTGCAGTCTACAATATTGAAGCTCTCATTTGACCTAGCATGGAGTAGAAATCCATTATACCCAGTAGAAACCAAGCACAAGGCTTGAGCACCCGGAGCAGCATTATTGTACATACAAGCACCTCAGGGCTCTCCAATCTCCATGGATTAGGAATGGAAATACAAGGTTGATTCAACTTCTTACCTGGAAAAACTCCTTCTTTGTAAAGTAAACCCTTGGTCTTGGAAGGTTAGTTGAAAAGAGGGACATCTTTAGAAAATGTAGCACTGTGATACAAACAAAACCATCTTAAAGTCCCCAAACTATGCCAAATTGGCTCGAGACCTCAAAGTACATACAGTGTTCAAATATAAGATGTAATCAGAAGATCGTATCCAAGGATAATGGTCTAAAGTGTCATTCGAAGGATGGCCAACAATAAACCATGAAGAGAAAAAGGGGACCAAAGGTCCATTGAGGGAGAACCGCGCACACTGGTAAGTTTAGGAAGATGGTAAACCAGGGTCCAATCACATAGGGTTTATTGGATAGTTAAAAATACAGCATATAGCTGACCTGATGGGACCTGCTCTCGTTTTTTGCACTTGAGAAAGGGCCAGTGTAAAGCCCGAAATGCGTCGTGCTATATGCTGTATTTTTAACTATCCAATAAACCCTATGTGATTGGACCCTGGTTTACCATCTTCCTAAACTTACCAGTGTGCGCGGTTCTCCCTCAACGGACCTTTGGTCCCCTTTTTCTCTTCAGTATCTCCTCCGGTTCTCCGGTGACGGATTGAACTGCTGCCACTCTCACCCTAATACGATTTCAAGTGTTGTGACTATTCACAACCTCATAAGGTGAGAGGCCATCTGGTCCACGTTAATACTTACCCAGTTTTCAATCATCTGTGAACTCTCAAATACTACACTTAGTGCGCTCTGTGTCTTTGTTTGTTTTATATTTCAATAATAAATCATGACATTTCTATATTAGATCCTGTAAAACATAGTCTTTTCAATTAGCATAATAGTAAGAAATACTCTGTTTTCCTCCTCCTTCCTTCTTAGACGTCGTTCGCATCTGCGTTTGGTAATCCGTTGAATTTATGAAAGCACACGGATCTCACAGACTATAATGGAGTGTGTGTTATTTCTGCACCGAAAATGCGGACAGAAAAGTACTTTATGATCTACTTTCCTGTCCGCATGACTCGTGTGCACACCGAGCGGAAAGCACACAGACCCCATTATAGTCTGTGGGATCCATGTGCTTTCATAAGCTCACCGCTTGCCAATGCGTTCAGTAGTATGTTTGGGGGGTCCCCATGCAGACCCCCCAAACGGATTACCGAACACAGATGTGAACAAGGCCTTTCACTTAGTGTGTTCGTTGTTTACACATGTATGGAGTTACACATATTCATTGTATATTGTCTTCAAGTATTGTTTCAGAATGTGGTCAAGGTTTATTTTCCCCCTGGGACTATTGACTTTATATTCAAGAAATATCTGTACTGAAAATCATTTTGTCATATGTGAATTCGTTTCTACGGCCTTAAAGACACATTTACAAGCCTATAAATAATGATAAGCTGCACTTTTTTATAAGCTACACGTTTATTTGTTTTCTAGCTAAGTTTTGTTCTCCCATAAAATTCCTCCATCTGAATTACACATTGCTAGTGAGCTAATATCTTTCCCATTTCTTGTAAATATTCAGCATAATGTTTTTCTGGGCCGTTTTTATTTTTGACCATGCACCTGTTTATTTGCATCCAGAGGATATTGCCACTAATACATAGGAAGAATAGTAAACCAGGCTTATCGTGTGCTTGTTTGTAATAGCATTTCTGTTTGCAGATGGCTTATCGGACATAACTATATTGATACAACAAAAATGTACCCAACATGCATGCAAAAAAGTTGTAAAGCAAATGTGATGCATGATCTGGCATACAAATACAAAATCAGAAGCTAAAGCCATTAAGCATGTTTAATGAATGGGAGGTCACAGCAGGATAAAAGTTTAATATAATGCTATACAGTAATACAGGGGGCATCTAATCTGAACTGATAATAGACTCATCATATGATCAAATCAATTGGTTTTCTGAGTTTCAAAGTTGGAATCCAACTAATATCCAAACTTTGGAACTTGTTGATTATTCAATACACGGATTATTAGGATATTGGGGCATCACAGATTACTACAATACAGAGAGTTTCTGTAACTTCAGTAGACTAAGCCATAACACTATTATTGCAGCACTCCCTCTTTACAGTATTGTGTAGGGTGCGCATGAAGGACAATACAAAAATGTGATTAATAAAAGATATTTAGTATATATTCAGCATATGGATACTTTGGTGTATTACATTTTCATCACGAATATCTATGAGAGTTTACAAGCCCTTTCAGGCTAGGACTGGCTAACTGGGGTACTGGTGAAACCCCAGTGGGCCCCTACATCAGCCAGTTACTGGAGTTTATGGCATCCACACCTTTAGGGGACCCAGTCATACCCCTCCACTGTTTTTTAATAAGTCATTAATCACTTACCAATCCCCAATCTTGCCCACTGCAGCCTCCTCAATGCCCTCTTCAGTTTTTAGCCTCGCCCCTTGTGCCTAACATCACGTCCCAGCAGTCTTCTGGAGGCTGAAGGCTTAAGGGGAAATTGGACAGAGGCCATGAACAGAAGCAAAAACTGTCTAACATGCAGTGCCCCACATTTATCCAGTGTTTTAGACACTTTTTAGACACTTTTCCAACTTGTACGACAAATGTGCATAGCCTATTGGGAAAGGGGCATGATCTCACTGGAAAGGGGCAACTCTGTGCACCAAAAATGCACTAAGAATTTTTAAATCAACTATCAAGTGATGCAATGTTAGGCTAAACAGTATATCAATATGCCAGGTTTTTCAAACAGCAACATCCGCTTTGATAAATGAGGTGCAGTTTAAAACTGTCTAGTCTGAAGTTGCACTGTCAAAAAAAAAAAGAACTTTATTAATAAAACTGCTCCAGTGCTTTTAATTTGTTAAAAGGGTTGTCCGGAATAACTAGAAATCCCTACACTAGTCTAAACATCCTGCCACTTTCTAAATAATATCATTTACCAAAAATGGAGAGGTACCCATATCCCTGGAGTGGTCTTGTGACCGTCCCAGGGACATTTTCTGATTATCTAGTGACGATCCGTTTCTCCATCTGTTTCCCTTACTAATCCCCTACTAATCCCCTACTTCCTGGCGCCGCACTGAGTGGTTGCCTCGATACAGAGCTCCAAGCTGGGAGCAACCTTTATCTTTCCTTTCCACTCTTTTTGTCTGTATCTTCAAGAATCCTCTAACTAAGCAAACTAGCACTATGAATTAGCAACTACAAATCGAATGGAAGACCCTGTGGAGTTTCTATTATTAAAGCATGGACAATGACTCAAGACCTGGAGTTTTCCTGTGTGCACATGTGCCTGTTACCATCCCCCCATGAGCTAAGAACCACATGGTCACCATGAGGCAGAGAAAGCTGGAGGAGAGAACTGCAGGAAAGTGTGGACTTCTTCTTTCAAGAAGATGATTTTTGGTGTCTATTGCTGATGTGTGAAGATGCCTACAGCTGACTGGTATTTATTTCCTTTACTGTGGACACATGGGACTCTGTTACAACCTGGGAACCTACAATCACCCACCTACCCATGTGTTTATGGAAGCTTGGCAAGAGAGCAGCACCCTGTCTACCTGGATGGCTTCAGACTTCTCTGGACAGTAGAACACAGTGGTAAGAAGAAAGGAGGAGGAGGGCTTGTGATGAAGGACATTTGGGGCATTTTTTTTGTGGCTAATGGACAATAGTGCTCATGCAAGATACCGAACTATAAGCTGTGAGCAGGAGATCTCACCACCTACCAAAGGAGCTGCCACATGTTATCAAGATAGCTGCATATAACCCCCTACCTCTGCAAAAAATGTTTTTTTGCCTGTTATATCTACATGCTGTGACCCCCCCTCCTCGTGTCCTCCAACCACGGTCGGGCTGTATTATTAAAATCACTTCACACAGAGAACTAAATGATCCTGCAGTGTGTCTGTGTTTCTTTCTATTTTAGTTGCTATGATTCCTAGGATTTCTCTATCTGCCATGAGCTTGTATGTGTTTTCTCTCTTGTTATATACTACTGTACCATCTATGAAACTGTATCACTGAAATTTCCCCATTGTGGGACTATTAAAGGAATATCTTATCTTAATTCCCCCCCCCATCTACCCCATTATACTTACCATCCAAGCTCCTTCCAGCAGGATGGCTCCTTCCTCTGTCATGAGTCTGTCTGTGCGCGCTCTTCTCCACTGTGCACGCCGCCGCCGGTAATTCACCTCTACTGAACATCCACGCATGCGCACTAGAGGTGGATCATTGCTGCAAAGAAGTCGAAGAACAGGAGCAGTACAGGAAGAGCTTTCTTGCCGGAAGAAACATGGAGGGTAAGTATATATTATGGGTCGGGGGTTGGGCTGAGTAGGTAGGGAAGTGCGGGATAGCTAAAGAGACAGAGAGGGGGTGTATGGGGGGGAGATGAAGGAGGGGAGGTAAGGTGAGAGGGGTTAGTGAGGAAGTTACATAGCAGGAAGCAGAAGATTATAATCCAAAGCAGGAAACACCTGAAGCTCCCAGAGATAACCAGGAATCACTCAAAACACACTAAAAGGTTTATGGGTGTATTTATTAACCCATTAGTAGCACTAAGAGACATTTAACCCATTAGTAGTACTAAGACATATTTAAAAAAAAATAATTATTGCCCAGAAAACCCCTTTAAGTTTGCTACATCTGTAGACCCTGCCTAGATTCTACATTGACATCACAAATGTATATGGAATTCACCCCAAACGGATTCTAGATTGTTACATCACAAATAATATTGTATAATAATTGTATGACATTGCAAGGCCAGAAATACAAGTTAGATCTTACTGTTTGTGACAATATTCAAGCACAACATCTATGCCAAGTAGATAAAAAATGTATTGATGGAAATCCACAAATGTCACACTGACATTTAATTCTGATCTGAGACTTTTCTTAAACCATTGGTATGTATCTGTAGATGAGACTGGCAATATGTAGTGATAAAATCACTAGGAAATTACATCACTGTTGGTTTTACATATTACATAAAGTATGTACAAATATATCATGCCTAGATTCCACATTATGACGTTACTACAATTATGTATAAACACACATTACATTATGGAAAGAATATACCAAGCTTAGTTTATGACATCACATAAAATGTCTGTTTCTTGCATTCTTATAAGACCCGTCTGGATTATGCAGTTCAGTTCTGGACCCCAGTACATAGAAATAGCTGCAAAATCATACCTCCCAACTTTTGAACACCAGAAAGAGGGAAACAATGAGCGGCGTGCTATGCGTGCCGTGGCAAATTTAGCTCCGCCCACTGTTATGTTGACTCCGCCCATTCCCATTCATTTTTCATGTTCCCTGACACAGTATAATCCTCCTACAGTCACCTATACATTATATGCCCCCATATTGCAATGTTCCCTTCCAACTGCCCCACAGTATTAAGTCCCTCTCCTGGTGCCCCAGTTTAAATATGAAACTGGAGCAGCTGGAGGGGGACATTAGCAATGGGGGTAGTTGAAGGGGCAATATATAAATGGCAGATGAAATGGGACATTAAATGGGGGGGCAACTAGAAGCAGATATTAAACCGTAGGGGTAGCTGGAGGGGGACATTAAACTGGGGCAACTAGAGGCAGACAGGTCCCCCTCCAGCTACTCCCACAGTTTAATACTGTTGTCGCCAGTTTAATGTCCCCCAGTTTAGGTGCCTCCTTCATCTGCTCCATTTCATGTCCCCTCCTCCATCTCTGCTCTCGGTTTCATCTCCCCCCCTCCATTTCTCCCTCAGTTTCATATCCCCTTTCATCTGCCCCCAGTTTCATGTCCCCCCTCCATCTCTGCCCCCAGTATAATGACAAACACATACACACACACACTCTCTCTATCCTGCATCTCACATCCCCCCTTCCCCCTCCCTTCTCAGTACCTTACACAGATCTCTTCTTCTCTTGGGACACTGACACGCTCACCTAGTCACGTGACCGTGTGATGTCACACAAGGTTCTTGAACCATAGTCGAGCGTTCCTCCAATCACCGCAGCCTCTTATCTGTTATAAGAGCAGATGGTGATCGGAGGAATGATTGATCAGTAAATCATTAAAGGGACATAGCGGGACATGTAGGGAGCTACACAGGACCACGGGACAGGGGTAGGAAAGCGTGAGTGTCCTGCGGAAATGGGGAGGTTGGGAGTTATGGCAAAATGTCTCATTGCTTTGTACTGGAGAGGACGGTCCCAACTTCCTGACTGAATCTTTACTCCAGGATAAAAGACTTGCACCTCATAGCCACTCTTTATAGTATTACAGGTAAGTTTGGCTGCAAATTTCGTGGCCAACAAAAGTACTAAATATTTTTGGGATAATTACTATTTGCAGTTCCCCTTTATAAGTAATTTTACTGTCCCTCCAATATAAGAGATCAGTGGCGTAACTAGGAATGGCGGGGCCCCGTGGCGAACTTTTGACATGGGGCCCCCCCGACACCGAAGATCTCGACCGAGTCCCTCCTACGCATTCCTGCGCGCTCTATTATGTCCCATAGTGGCCCCTGCACACAGTATTATACCCAATAGTGGCCCCTGCACACAGTATTATGTCCCATAGTGGCCCCTGCACACAGTATTATACCCAATAGTGGCCCCTGCACACAGTATTATGTCCCATACTGGCCCCTGCACACAGTATTATGTCCCATAGTGGCCCCTGCACACAGTATTATATCCCTTAGTGGCCCCTGCACACAGTATTATGTCCCTTAGTGGCCCCTACAGGACTAAATACTGTCACCGCTGACCGCTATACCAGGACAAATTGTGGATAAAAAAAAATCTGGTCATGTGCATTACAATTTAGTAACTCCATGTGCCTCATATTAATAACAGTTAACCCCATCATCTCCCTCACATTAAGCCTTGTGTACCTCACATAAGAGTTACTGATATGTGAGAGACATGGAGGTAATAATAAAGTATCTTCATTACTATTACCCCCAAATGTCTCACATATCAGTAACTCTTATGGTGAGGCAAACAGGGGTTAATGTGAGGGAGATGATGGGGTTAACTGCTATTACTATGAGGCACATGGAGTTACTAAAACACAAGTAATCCCCCCAAATGCCTGATAGTAATAAGTATAGTAACCCCAGTACGTACCTGTGTAGCTTCAGTTTCATTTTCCTGGAGCAGCTTCTTCCTCTTCTCTTCTGTGCAGGACGGAAGGGATAAGCCCCGCCTCCTCCTCTCATTGGTGGGCAGAGGACAGCAGAGAAAGGGAGGGGGGAGAGAGGGAGAGCATCCTGAAGCGCTGACAGGAGCCAGACCTGCAGCTCCTGTGTCTCAGCCGTTGCTGCAGCTTCGGGGCCCCCTGTTGGTGGAAAGTATTCCACCAACAGGGGGCCCCGATCATTATACTCGGGGGTCCGAAAAGACCTCCGAGCATAATGATAGCAGCTGTCACCGGGCCCCTAATGTCCCGGGCCCTGTGGCAGCTGCTACCGCTGCGATGGTGGTAGTTACGCCACTGTAAGAGATTAACGTTACCCATTATTGTTCTGCACTAGCCCTTGGACTACACTGGGTACCCCTCATATGGGATGTTTTTATTTTTATTCACACATTGTTGCTAGCACTTCTCATTTTAGTAGTCATATTAAAGGTTATATTTTATCACTTGAAATTATCCACCCACTTTATCTCTTTTCTTATTCCCTTGTCTCTGTGGTTTGTAGAGTTATGTCCTTCTTAACATAATGCTAATAAATTTTATATTCATCTTTATCTTCATTTTCTGCAAAAATAATTCTATAAAATATGTGAAGCTATATAGGAGTAATAAATGGATTTTGAGGTTCTTATACATCAGCATTTGCATAGGAATATATACAATTTATGATAAAGCTATATAAAGGTCTTTTCTAATTGTGTTTAAACCTTCCATATGAGGTATACATTAGGAAATCTGTATTATATAGGAAAACTTTAATACAGATCACTCATGGAAATTTATTGTAAAAAAATAAATAAATATAATAATAATAATAATAATAATAATCTGTGTTGTCTGGTCTACTTTTCCAATCGAATGATTTTACTTTACAAAGTAGACTTGTACACTATATCATAAAGCAAAAAAAGGTATGCCAACATATACTGGTAAATGGGCCGACTGTATTACACATATGCACACATATGCACATGGAGGTTTCTCACTGCATGTGCTAAATGCTGTTTATAAATGGAACTTGAACATGCCGATCTTTATAAATACTTTGTATTGTATTACTGAGTTGTAATCTGTATTATAGCCCACAGTATAATTCTCACTTCTGCTAGTAGTCTGCTGTAGACAAACTTGTTGTCCAAGCTGTAGACAAGCTTGCAGTCAGACATCTTTCTTTAACATGTTGGGTTTGGAGTTGCTTTTCCTTGTCCTAAGGGTATACGCTAATAAATGAACACTGTGAAGGAGTACTTGATCTAACTATAGGTAAGAGATAAAGGAGAGATACTGATTCAGTTATGGGCCCTAAGGAAATAACACATTAATATTATTTATGGATTAGTGAGAGTCAAGAAAACTGTAACATCTTAGATATTGAAAGAAATGTGCTGCAACTCCAGAATGTATATAGCATATAGTCTGTCTTAAAAATTAATTGAGAGACAGGACTCAAAGTATGGTGAAGACAATGCACATTTAATACACTGCCTGCTGCTATGCCCAATGTCACATTATGTTTGAGAATGAAATGAAGAATCTAATAAAGGAATTATTGTAGACAGAAACAAGGAAGGATTGCTGGCTTTGTTTCCTCTAGATATTGAAAACCTACTGTACATGCAAACATAATAAATATTTTTTATATTGTGCATATGATTTTGTCAGCAGCAAAAAAAAAAAAAATACTTTTAATGTTACCCTACACAAAGGACTCAACTGTTAACTATTGAATTTATGGTAAATAACCTCAGTTGTACCAACTATAGTCTTATAATCTCAGATTATATAGGAGAGAAGAAGAAGGATGGTTGCACTACTTCCAGAAGGTAGATATAGTACAGTCTTTAGCTGTCCATGTGATGCTGTGCTGATCCATCATGGGATTGCTAGCAAAGCGAAGAGGAATACAAAAGCCAGGCTGTTGTTGTTGCAAGGATGAAGCTGGATTGAAGGCGTATGAGTGCATAAGTTTATATGAGAGTGAAGACAATCGGGTGATGGTGCAGACAAGGGAAACGATATTGCTGAAGTGCCCCTTTATGACGGTCATTTCCTTTAAATCAGTTTGCCTGCTGGTGTGAGATGCTTCTGATTTATTGAGAGGGTCCAGCCTTTTAATACTTCAAGGCAGCACTGGAGGTCCCTGAACATCAGAAATAAAATTCACATGTTTTCCTGTATCGGTTCTAATAAATTTGTTATGTAGAAGTATCTGTGGACCACCATAGTTTCCACTCCACTCCATCCAGCAGGGGGCAGAAAGATGAAAGTTTCACATGTTTGGTGTGATAGATAGATAGATAGATAGATAGATAGATAGATAGATAGATAGATAGATAGATAGATAGGCGGATAGATAGATAGATAGATAGATAGATAGATAGATAGATAGATAGATAGATAGATAGATAGACAAGGGCAGGTCATCAAAACCATAAGGCTTTTTTTGTTGTAGTTTGTAGCAAAATTGAACACCAATAAATTCTTCCACAGTTTATAGCTGATCAGTGGAAGTCGGTGCAACAAGACATCCCTTCAACAGCAGAGGCTTGGAAAGTGTTTTTTACTTTGAAGTTCTCTATATATTTTACAACATGTAAAATGATATTAGCTAATAAAACCTCTGCCCATGCTTAACATGAAGGGGCATCAGTGCTCAATAATGCATAATAATATAAATAAATGGCTGTCTTGAACTGGTGCTGTATCTGAAGATTCACAGGTGCACCAGTATATACAACAGTCCCCTATTTTAGTGGTTAGTAGGGGCTTCAGCTCAGACCCCACCAATCTTCAGCTTTGAATAAAAAAATCTCTTTTTGCCGGTTATTTTTAACATTTTGATGTTATTTTGATATGTAAAACAAAATACATCAGTGGACATATGGAGCTAAAATTAAAAGTAAGAGACACATGACGTATTCTATAACTCAGATATAGTCCCCACAGATGGCACAAAATTCTATACAGATTTATAAAGTAAAATTGTACAAGATATCCAGGCAGTGCAAGAAACTTCAATGAATCATCTCTAAGTGCATCTTTAAAAGCTATTCATACTTTATATTCCATGAAACTTAACAGCTCTATCTAGGTATATCAACATCAGCGCTGTACATGGAGATACATCTGAATTATGCAAGATAAAACTAGCATTTTATTGTGTTCCCTGCATACAGAAAGAACTGCCTCGCTCTCTGTAAAGAGGTTTCAAGTTTTTAACAATAAATATAATTTAACTGTATCATTGCAGGAAAAAAAACCCTGCACAATATTCTTCAGTAGTGGATTGAAGTATGGAGCCTCTAACCTAGGAGTAGCTACATATGACTACACAATTCATTCTCTATTGTCTGGCTACATAGGCTGCTTCATAACATTCAAGATCTGATCAATTTTGCAAGTGACACAGCATAATGTGATACATTATTAAAGTATCTTGAGGAACTGTGCCTGTTGTTAGTATTCATGCCCAATTAATCCTGGCACAATGAATGATGGATTCCTCCCCTGGTACCATGTGCAGAGATTACAACATTAGATTTTTGCATTATGGGTGATATTGTGAATGTCAATAATTGGCAATTTAGGCTAGTGGATATACAGACTAATCATCTTAGCAAGATCCATAAAAAATACTTTTGAAGATAGACATTTGGCATTTCACTTTGCAGATGCTCGGGGAGATGGCTTATTTCTTTTATTTTCATGTTATGGTATATCCTGCCATCTATAGACAATAAAACAAAAATGTTTGTCTAAATGCTTTACTATGTGAATTCATATGCCATAGCTATTATTCCAAAAGTGTCAGCTATATTTCACAATGTATAATCATAAAGTGAAGCCCTGGCAGGGGAAGAAAAGCCCCCAATGTTCTTTTCAGCTAATTTGAATAAGAATACAATGCTGATTCTCATGAAAATGGAGCTACAATGTTGAATAAGAAAGACATCTTTGGAAAGTGTAGACGCAGCTCTACAAGGTACTTGCATTAGTTTGATGCCAATTTTCTTGCTGACAGACTCCCTATATATTTACTTACAATCAGGGTCAGACTAACCCACCAGGGTTATGGTAAATCCCCCGGGGGCCCCCATGCATTCAGGGGGCCTTACTGGATCCCCACTGCTTTTTTTTTTAAAGACAGGGGAGGTGTGGTAAGGCCCCCATTCCCTTACTTCTCCCCGTAGGCCGCATATTACGTCATCGCAACACGATGTGCGATGCATACTGCCCAGGCTGCTGCGGGAGAGCAGGAGCAAGCAGGAACGGGGAGAAGTAAGTGATGCAGCCAGGTTCTCTCCGGTTTTGCTAAATGGGGGAGAAGTGGCACCGTTGACCTTGTTCTGATATTAGTAGAGCAGAAAGGGCACACATGACGTCAAATCAGTGCACCTGGAGCAAGAAGGAGCAGGACCAGGGAATAGACAGGTAAGTAATAACCTAATGCTGCCATGGGGGGGAACAGTGAAGAGGCTATTGTATGGGCCATATAGTGGCCCATTCACTATCCCCCCTCCATATAGTGGCCCCTGCACTATCCCCCCCATATAGTGGCCTCTTCACTGGCTCCTATATTGTATTTACCCTTCTGTGCCCATTGTCTCCCAGCATAGTTTAGTTCTGCAGCTCTGAAGTTTTCTTCGTACTGAATATGACTAGGCCAGTTAAGACTTCCAACAAGAGAGCACAGAGGACAGGTGAGTAGGTTTTATTTTTTTTTTTTTTTTTTTTTTTGGGGGGGGGGTGGATTTCACCTCCCCTGGACTAATAATTAAAATAAATAAATAAATAAAATGAAAAAGTTATGCTGGACAACCACTTTAAAGTGGGGGAATTAGGGGGGTGTATTAAAGGGATTGTCCAGGCAGAATTTTTTTATGGTTGACGCTGGATTCACACTAGCGTTCGGACTCAATACTCAGGTTTCCAGAAACCTGTCAGACCTTGTCCAGCCGTGAGCGCCGGTGAGCGTTTTATGCTCTCAACGGCAAAACCGTTTTTTTAAAACCGGACACAAAGTCCAGCATGTCCGACTTTGTGTCTGGTTAGAAAAAAAGTTTAGCCACGAAGAGCACAAAACGCTCACCAGCACTCACGGCCGGACACTTTTCGAACTCATTCAAATGAATGGATTTGAAAAATGCCTGCAGGTTTCCGTTTCCTGGCCAGAATAAGCCTCAGAATAGGCCATAAATACATGATCCTTAGAGGGGCCGACATCCAGCCCCTGGACCAATCAACAGTACCAAGCAATGTTAGTGGGAGCTGAGCTGAAGTGAAGTGTGCCACACAGTGTAATGTACCCCCCCCCCCCCCACACACACACTGAATGTTAGCCTCCATCACTGCCCCCACACAATACAATGACCCCATCACTGTTCCCCATACAGTATGGGGGATTAGTGAAGAAGCCACTGTATTGAGGGCCATTAAAAAAATTTAGCTGGGACAACCCCTTTAAAGAGTTTGTCCATAAAATGGAGCGACCACTGTAGAGGCGATGGAGGTGTAAAAGTTAAACCAGCACCCGTTATCCCCTGCCTGTGTCTGTTTGGTCTCATAGTGGCACCTCATTTCTAGAAATCCTGTACCCAATTGGTCTCAGCAGTCACATGAGGTGCAGGACTGCCAGCAAGAAGGCACCGGCAAGAGACTGAATGGACACTGGCAGTTGACCACAGGGTGCTAGGGACAGGTGAGTATGCTTTATTTATTTATTTATTATTTTATTATTTTACATCTCCTGCTCACCACATGGGTTGCTCCAATCCGTCTTTGTAGTACTGATTATCCTTAGGTTAGGCCATCAATATTACATCTGCGTGGGTCCGACAGCCAGGACCTCTGCAGATCAGAGCTATTCAAGGACAGTGCGGCTACCGGTAATGGTAACAATTCTAGGAGCCACACTGTTCACTTGCCATACAGAGTGTAGCTTAATTTAGTTTAGCTGTAGTTTAGGTAGTGCAGTGCTGCACATTGTATGGCGGGTGAGCAGCAAGACTCCTAACGTTATTTCCTTTAGACGCACTGTCTTAGTACAGCTGATGTGCAGAGGTCCTGGCGATGGGCCCCTTGAAACAATTCCACTGGTGGGCCTTGGTCATCCCAGTCCAAAACTGCATGCAATACAAGTACTCAATGAGTAAGACTCAGGCCCCACGTTGTGTATATTTCCTATTCCTTTTGGAGCCATTGATCTTTGGCTTAAACTGCAGCAATATCTGCAGGGAAAAAAAAAAACCTGTGTTTCCGCAACATGGAGCCTTAGACTAAAACAGCTTTATTTTATACTGAATTTATCACCTCCCCAAGTATATTCAGCTGCCACCCCTCTGTTACAGAGCACAATACATTGATAAACAACATACCTTTGTTAGGTATCTTACTTTTATAGATTTGGATCTATAAAGCTTTGAAATGATGTGCCGATGAGGTGGGTCATCAGTTTTGGGAGTTCTGTAGGAGTGATGTGATAGCAGCAAAAGGATTAACTGCCACTACATGAGGTGGCAAATGAAGAAGATTGTAGGGGTCTGAGTAGCAAGAGCAGTACTCCCGCTAAAGGGCTACCCCAGTGCCCTAAGTTTTTTTTGTTTGTTTTTCTCCAAGATTACAAAAGTGATATACATAACAAAAGTATGTTGTTTTTCAGTGTAATACTATATAATATTGTGGTGACAGTTTAATATGCTTTAGTGAGGTGGTAGAGTCCCTTTAGGCAATGTCAATCCCCAAAAGTAAATGTTAAAAGATTTTTTTTTTAAAAAAATGCATTGCTTATGGCTAGTGTCAAAGATTATATTTTTGCAGGATCCATGACAGATATAAAGGAAGTTTAGGTGACACAATTGTTACTGCGTAACTGTACCTATGGCAATAAGCAAAGAGAGGGATTCCTTTATTTCCTTCTCATAAGGTCCTAACATTATCATTTCTGGGAGCTGACAGTGTTACGGAAGCTTGGAGCATAACACAATTCCTCGGTACGGTCCAATGAGAATGTTTGCTTGGATATGACATAACTGTCTAATACATGCAGGTCCCACCTCAGGACCTGGACCTCTCAGAATGGAAACTGCTGCATGAGTGAATAGAGAGGTGGTCGGGATTATGGAAAATACAAGCTTGTTGTACTACATAGTGTCAGTAGTTCCCCTAGAATTGAATACGAGTTACAGAAACTATTGTGCTATGCTATTGCTTTATTGTGACATCACTGTGCATGTTATTCCTGTATTGTGACATCACTGTATTTATTAGCCCTGTACTGTGTGTTATCCTGGTGTACTCATTGCCTAACTTTCAGACCACTTCAGTTATTTAACATCATGGCCAAATTGGTCTATTCATCTCTATTTGTCACTCTTTGCTGTGACTGGCAGCTTATTGAACCCTCTATTGGCTCTGCATAGTTCCCTTAGCTGCTGAGCCCTGAGAACAATTACATCAGTGCCTCAATTAGTTCCTGTGTTATCTCTATATGTAAATCCAGAGATAACAGTGTGCAGTTTAGGGGGCTTTCACACTTGTGCCTGTGTCCACCCGCCGGGTCTTCATCCTCTTCTCCAGGGAAACTACATAGGGGACAGCTCCCTGGTGATCAGTTTTAAAACCCATTAATTTAAAAGCAAACTGCCGTTGTCCGTATGCAACCTCTCCACTGGGAATCAGATTTTTTTTGGCCGTTTACAAAGTCCTGCATGTCTGACCTTGTGTCCAGAGAGGCTGCATACGAACAACGGTGGTTTGCTTTTAAAACCCTTTCAAATGAATGGGTTTTAAAACTAACCGCTGAGAAGCCGTTCCCTGTCCAATTTCCCCAGGGAAGAAGACGGAGACCTCACGGGCAGACATGGGCGAAGTGTGAATGCTCCCTTAGTCTCATAGCATGCTAATGGCCCGAACTGTCCATCACATAGGCTGAAGCCTGTCCACCAGCTTGTCACTGAAACCAGAAAGTGGAGGGGAGAGGAGACACGAGGCCTTAAAAGGATAACAATCTACATTCTGCCATCTCTTACATGGCTGAATTTCCTAACTTCTTTGTTTGCACATTTAAATAAAAAGGTCAGTGGCCATATCATGTTCCTCCTGCTTTGGATCTTTCTGCCTGAGGAAGCATAAGTAATACCTTCATGTTGCCAGGAACTAAATCTACTGTATGTTCTTTCTGCTTTTCAAATAAAGTCATTGAAGTTACAGGTACCATACTGAGTGTCACATTTATTTTACAGAATTTGGATGCAAATCTACTAAATAACATACATGCATTTTTATGTAGTTAAATCTGAAGAAAACCTGCATAAGCAGAGCAGAGAGAATGAGGAAATTCCAGGTTTATCTTATTGAGAATAGGAAGAGCTCTAATAAAATAAAAACCCAGAATGGTGCAGCCATCTTGTGCAATGCAGGCATATGTCTTATTAGGTGGCTGCATGTCTAATGTGGACAACCTGTATGCAGTATGAAAGAGGGATTTAGAGGTATCTGGAATGTGGGACTTTGAGACATCAGAGCCATCAATCTGTCAATGAGAGAGAGTCTGGTCCAAGTGTAATGGTGCAGACAAACAAGCTTTTGAAGTAGAAGTCGAGCCACGGCTAGAGAATGAAGTAGTGGCCACTGTGGCTGTAGTGAGGCAGGCTAAACAAGGCTCTGTGGGAAGGAGAGTTAGAAGCAGAGACACAGACATCCTGGACAGGTAACAATAAGATATCTATCTCACCTTAGCGTTATTTTATCTAACTCCTCAGTACTGCTACAACTTGTTGGAAAACTGCTAGAAATCTGCTAAACATTAGGATTCTCCTCCCTCCCCTTTCCATGGACTAACTTGCTAAACTTGTGTCTTTGAGTTTTAGTCTGTATTCAGTGAAAACAGATTTAGAAGAGAACTGAATAGTTTAGCAGTCAGAAGGGGGCTTATAAGAGCAGATAGGAGAACCTTGGTAAATTACAGTATATTAAAATGTTTCTTATATTCACCTGAACTGTTGATTTATCACAGGTACCCATAAACCTCTATGACCTTCTAAACCTGTATGTGCCTTCCAAATTCACACAATAGGTAATTTTTTACAGTTCTATTTCAGCCTATGCAGACGGTAATATAGCACCATATAGAGTTTTACAATTTACATTTAGTGACCTCTTGGGCTTTCTGGCTATTGGTCAGAATAATATTAGATAATGATCAGATATTGTTTTGAAATTATTTGATTTACTTACCCAGGATTCCATTGTAAGTAACAAATAAATAACTTCTCAGACCAAATGATGATACGTATTGTGCGTTACTGCATATCATGAAGTATTCGTTTCCAGAAGTCAGGGTATATTTGATAATGTACATTATAAGAATAAACGGCTCTGTACCAAAATGTTATACAGCAGATAATAATAATAGTAGCCGTGTTGGAATGGAGTTATTGAAATAAAATAGCATTATAAAACCAAAATGTAAACAGCAGTGATACCATTTGTAAACCTGAAAAATAAAAATAAGTACATTTTGTATTCATACAAATAAGCTCGGGATCGAGTTTCCCCTAGGATTAGCTTTAGCACTACAATTACATTGCTAGTAGAAAACATTATGCATTATATGTTATTGAAAAAGAATAAATGTTCCATTGTAGACTGCTTATGCTAATTATTCATGACAAATTGGCAAAGACAAATTGCATTGGCCATGAAATACAGGCTTGAGTTAGAAATAAAAGATATAATAATGCACTGGTATAATAATAGCAACAATATATGAATTGGGATGATACAATTTCTATAAACCAGAATGCCATACATGTTTAATAAAAGGAAGTTTCAGAAAGTATGCTAGAAATACTATTAAGTAGAGATGAGCGAACACTAAAATGTTCGAGGTTCGAAATTCGATTCGAACAGCCGCTCAATGTTCGTGTGTTCGAACGGGTTTCGAACCCCATTATAGTCTATGGGGAACATATACTCGTTAAGGGGGAAACCCAAATCCGTGTCTGGAGGGTCACCAAGTCCACTATGACACCCCAGGAAATGATGCCAACACCTCTGGAATGACACTGGGACAGCAGGGGAAGCATGTCTGGGGGCATCTAACACACCAAAGACCCTCTATTACCCCAACATCACAGCCTAACAACTACACACTTTCCACATTCAAAAAAACCTCTATCAAAGTGGGAAAATACCTGGAAACCTTCTTTACTCCCCAAATGGATGTACACAAACCCCAATTTAAGCTCAACAAACAGTAACAACCACCCCTTTAAATCACGTTCCCCATGACAACCACGGATGGAATAGACAATGGGAAATCCAAAAGCCCTCACCCTTAACTGTCATTTTGAGTGTGTGTGTGTGTGTGTGTGTGTGTGTGATGTGGTAAGACCTTCCAAAATTCACTTTTCTAGCCCTTAACATGAGCCCTTCCAAACAAAGTTGCAGGACCTTAAGCTGAGCTACCAGCAGAGATTGAAGCCCTTGGCATGAGTAGAGCCTTGCACCAGCAGTGTTTTTGGCACTTAGGGTGAGTTGAGCCTTGTACCAGCGTGTGTCCCTTAACATCAGGCGGGCCCTAAGTTCTGCGCTTTGCACAAAAGTTCCACATTAACTAGGCTGAATGGTACAAAGATTAGTAGGCCCGAGAACCAGGAACAGGTCTTGCAATGGCTGTCGGATAACGCTTAAAGCACATTGTCCACCAGCCAGTCAGCCTCTACCTCCTCTTACCCAACAGTCTTGTCCTCCTTCCACCCAAAATTCCCAGAACAATAACCCCAACTGTCCCTGCTCCCCAGAGCTGTTCTCCCTTCCTTTGACTGTACCGCAACCTGCCCCTCCATTTCGCGATTCCACGGACCTAACAGACGAGTATCTGTGTCCAGATGCTCAAACACTAGAGTCTCCTCCATTCCATCTCCGGTCGATTTGGTGGCGGATGACCAGCAACCCACCCTCATCGACGACGATGAGACGCAGTTGCTGTCAGGGCAGCCAGTTGACATGCGCATTGTGCAGGAGGAGGAGGCGAGACAGGAGTTGGAAGAGGAGGTGGTGGACGACGAGGACACCGACCCCACCTGGACAAGGCGGATGTCAAGCTGGGAAAGTAGTGTGGATGTTGAGGCAGGTGCAGCACCAAAAAGGGTAGCTAGAGGCAGAGACATGTCCAGAGGCAGAGGTCAGCTGCTTTGCCGAAGCCAGGCCAGACCCGGAATGTCCGAAGATGTTCCCTTTTGTACCCAGCCCAGAAAAACTCCCCCATCGAGGGCACGTTTCTTGAAGGTGTAGAGTTTTTTCAAGGAATGCGCCGAGGACAGATATAGTGTCGTCTACACAATTTGCCTCTCGAAATCGAGTAGGGGCCCTGAGAAGAGCAACCTGTCCACCACTTCAATGCACCGTCATTTGGAATCCAAGCAATGGAATCAGTGGCAGGCAGCAACGGCAGGACAAACGTCGCCCGCCGTTCATGCCACTGCCTCTGCTCACAGTGCTGGCAATGCACTCCAGAGGACGAGCCAGGACATCACTTCATCTGCCTCCGCCACTTTGTTGACTTCTCCCTCATCCTCCCCTGTTTCTGTCTTATCTCCTTCTCCTGCACCATCAAAGGCACCATCAGGCGCTTCTTTACAACAACCCACCATCTCTGACATTGGAGCGCCGGCAGAAATACACCGCTAACAACCCACCCACGCAAGCCTAGAACGCCAACATCGCTAAACTGCTGGCCCAGGAGAGGTTGGCGTTCCGGCTTGTTGAAACTCCTGCCTTCCCGGACCTGATGGCAACTGTGGCACCTCACTATGCTGTCCCTAGCCGTCACAACTTCTCCCGGTGTGGCATCCCCGCCTTGCACCAGCACGTGTCACTCAACATCAGGTGGGCCCTTAGTTCCGCGCTTTGCTGCAAGGTCCACTTGACCACCGACACTTGGACAAGCGCCTGTGGTCAGGGATGCTGCTTATCTTTAAGGCCAGGCAGGGTGAATGTGGTGGAGTCTGGTCCCGGGGTGCAAACTGAAGTACCCTATCTCCTCTCCCAGGCCAAAATTCATGGCAGGAGTAGACTGAAACCCTACGACGCTGCAACCTCCACCCCAGCTACTAGCGGCAAACGCTAAAACACTGGTGTGGGGAGACGTCAGCAGGCGGTGCTGAAGCTCATCAGCTTGGGGGACAGACAGCACAGTGCCTCCGAGGTCAGGGATGCCATCCTGGCTGAGATGGCTTTTTTTTTCCCTGCTACACCTGGGGCCTGGCATTTTTACACCTGTGATAATGGCTGGAACCTGGTAGCGGCTCTGGAGCTTGCCAGCCTCCAACACGTTCCATGTTTGGCCCACGTCTAACCTAGTGGTGCAAAGTTTTTTGAAAACATACCCAAATGTACCGAAGCTACTGTTGAAAATGCGGCGCTTGTGTGCCCACTTTTGCAAGTGTACAGGAGTCGCTGCTAGCCTAAAAACACTCTAGCAAGGCCTACATCTGTCCAAACACAGGCTGTTGTCTGTCATTCACACACGCTGAAACCCTACAATACCATATCTTGAGCAGGGTGTGTGAGCTGCACAGACCTTTGATGGAGTTCCATCTACAAAACCCAAGGGTTCCTCAAAGTCAGCTCCCAAAGTTTCTGCACCATGAGTTTCCAGGGGTGGCAGAGTTATGGCTAGGGGCAGAGGCATGGATAGGGATGATGTCTAGGGGCAAAAGCAGTGTGGATGTGGAGGCAAGCTAAGCAGAAAAAACTGGGGGTACAAGCAGAGGCATGGACTGGGGTGATATCTAGGGGCAAAAGCAGTGTGGATGTGGAGGCAAGCTAAGCAGCAAAAACTGGGGGTACAAGCTAAGGCATGGACTGGGGTGATGTGTAGGGGCAAAAGCAGTGTGGATGTGGAGGCAAGCTAAGCAGCAAAAACTGGGGGTACAAGCTAAGGCATGGACTGGGGTGATGTCTAGGGGCAAAAGCAGTGTGGATGTGGAGGCAAGCTAAGCAGCAAAAACTGGGGGTACAAGCTAAGGCATGGACTGGGGTGATGTCTAGGGGCAAAAGCAGTGTGGATGTGGAGGCAAGCTAAGCAGGGAAAAAGGTGGCTAGAGGCAAAGGGATGTCCAGAGGCAGAAGACAGCTGCATGACAGAAGCTAGACCTGAGCCAGCAAGGCCCAAGATGCCCTCTTTTCTAGTTTCCTTAGAAAAATTCCCCCATCGAGGCCACGTTCCTCGCTGGGGGAGATAATTTCTAAATGTATAGGTCGAGGACAAACTGAGTGTGGTTTACACACTTTGCAATGCGACTCCCCATCTCCCAGGCCTTTCATTCCAGGCTAAAGTACAGCACAACCCACCCACATGCCCAAGGCTTCAACGGCCTCATCTCAAAAATTCTGGCCCAGGAGATGTTGGGGTCCCAGCTTGTGGACACTCTGCCCTTTTTGGGCCTGCTGGCTACTGCGCCACCTCACTGTGCCGTCCACACCAGCACTTTTCCCCAAACATGAGGCGGTCCCTAAGTTCAGCGCTTTGCCCAAAAGATCCACGTGACCAGCTACGAATGGACAAGTGCATGCGGACAGGGACGCTACCTTTCAATCTTGGCACAGTGGTTGAATGTACTTGAGGCATGGACCGGGTCGCAAAATGTGGTGGACTGACTTGTCTCCCCACACAACATTCCTGGGAGGAGGGCTGAAACACCACCTTCCTCCTCCGCTGTTAGATTGACCCCAGCTACGAGCTGGAAACGCTGCAACACTGGTGTGGGGAGACGTCAGCAGGCTGGGCTGAAGCTCATCAACTTGGGGGACGGACAGCACACTGCCACTGAGGTCAGGGATGCCATCCTGGATGGGTGAATGACAGGCAGGGTGAATGTGGTGGAGTCTGGTCCCCGGGTGCAAACTGGGGTGGCCTATCTCTTCTCCCAGGCCAAAATTCATGGCAGGAGTAGACTGAAACCCTATGATGCTGCAACCTCCACCCTAGCTACTAGCGGCAAACACTGTAACACTGGCGTGGGGAGATGTCAGCAAGCCGTGCTGAAACTGATCAGCTTGGGGGACAGACAGCACAGTGCCTCCGAGGTCAGGGATGCCATCCTGGCTGAGATGGCATTTTTTTTTCCCTGCTACTCCTGGGGCCTGGCATTTTTGCGCCTGTGATAATGGCTGGAACCTGGTAGCAGATCTGGAGCTTGCCAGACTCAAACACGGTCCACGCATGGCCCACGTTTTTCAACTTGTTGGTGCCATGTTTCTTTGAAACCTACACCATTGTGCCTGATATACAGGTCAAAGTGGGGCCATTTTCGTAAGTGAGAACTAGCCACTGCTAGGCAGAAAACATTCAGAGCACACTCCTCTCATCTTCGCACTGTTGGCTGGCGGAGGAAGACGAGGGGGTTGGAGTGGCATCTGATGTCCCTGTCCCACACGAGGCTAGAGGGTGCACTTCAGTGCATCCCATTGCTTCACCACAAATGGTGTGAAGGGGAGTGGAAAATGGAGGAAATGGAGAGTGACCCTTACAGTTGGGGCCAGCAAAGGCATGCCAAGTAACACACTGGCAAACATGGCTGACTTCATCTTGGGTTGCTTTTCAACACATATTTCACATCATGAAGAACAAATAATACTGGATTTTTACAAGCCTCGAACCCCGGTCTAGGTCTAATGTCTGTTCCTTTCTTATATTAGGGGAGAGGGAAAAAAAATTACTTCAGTGATACGTTTAGCGTACATAGACTGACTATTAATGTGTATCCCACTTAGTGTTGTTAGGGTTACACACCGTCACAACCTGGCTAAAGCTTCTATAGCTGGTAATAAAGTCAACATAGCTTTACGGTATCCAAAAAGACAGCTGGTACCGACAGAGAGCAAGACAAATGTCAACCAAAGCTGTGAGCTCTGAACACCCACAGTGACTTTGGCGTCATCATCATTATAAGGGAGCGGGTGGTAATAAATAACTTGGCAGTGCCTAAAACCCAAAAAGCTTATACAACTATATTTACATTAAGATACACAAATGACACTTTTTAGTAGCATGTCATGAGACAAGCTGATAAGATCTTCCTTTGTGCAGTGCTATTTGAAAGTTAAACGCTGCCTTTATTTTAATTCTGGAGAAGGTGCAGACATTAGATTTAGAACATGTTGTCTTCATTGTCCAAATCCTCTATATAGGTAATGTGTTTTTCGGGCCGAGCTGTCTGGGAACGAGCTGGTGCAGCACTGACAACCTGGGTGAATATGGCAAGAGCCTGAGATGTAGGGTGAATGAATCCCCAAATTATTTGGGGAATTTCCACTCAGAAACTGGCACTATATAGCAGTAGCAAAAATTGTGGGTGCACATAACCCCAATATATTCTTTGAATTCCCAGTCAGAAACTGGCACTATATACCAGTAGCAAAAATTGTGGGTGCACGTAACCGCAATATATTCTTTGAATTCCCAGTGAGACAATGGCACTATATACCAGTAGCAAAAATTGTGGGTTCACGTAACCCCAATATATTCTTTGAATTCCCAGTGAGACAATGGCACTATATACCAGTAGCAAAAATTGTGGGTGCACATAACCCCAATATATTCTTTGAATTCCCAGTGAGACAATGGCACTATATAGCAGTAGCAAAAATTGTGGGTGCACGTAACCCCAATATATTCTTTGAATTCCCAGTCAGACAGTGGCACGATATACCAGTAGCAAAAATTGTGGGTTCACGTAACCCCAATATATTCTTTGAATTCCCAGTGAGACAATGGCACTATATAGCAGTAGCAAAAATTGTGGGTGCACATAACCCCAATATATTCTTTGAATTCCCAGTGAGACAATGGCACTATATAGCAGTAGCAAAAATTGTGGGTGCACGTAACCCCAATATATTCTTTGAATTCCCAGTGAGACAATGGCACTATATACCAGTAGCAAAAATTGTGGGTGCACGTAACCCCAATATATTCTTTGAATTCCCAGTCAGACAATGACACTATATACCAGTAGCAAAAATTGTGGGTGCACGTAACCCCAATATATTCTTTGAATTACCGGTCAGAAACTGGCACTATATGGCAGTAGCAAGAAATGAGGGTATTTGTAACCCCAATATATTCTTTGAATTCCCAGTGAGACAATGGCACTATATAGCAGTAGCAAAAATTGTGGGTGCACGTAACCCCAATATATTCTTTGAATTCCCAGTGAGACAATGGCACTATATACCAGTAGCAAAAATTGTGGGTGCACGTAACCCCAATATATTCTTTGAATTCCCAGTGAGACAATGGCACTATATACCAGTAGCAAAAATTGTGGGTGCACGTAACCCCAATATATTCTTTGAATTCCCAGTGAGACAATGGCACTATATACCAGTAGCAAAAATTGTGGGTGCACGTAACCCCAATATATTCTTTGAATTCCCAGTCAGACAATGGCACTATATACCAGTAGCAAAAATTGTGGGTGCACGTAACCCCAATATATTCTTTGAATTCCCAGTGAGACAATGGCACTATATAGCAGTAGCAAAAATTGTGGGTGCACGTAACCCCAATATATTCTTTGAATTCCCAGTCAGACAATGGCACTATATACCAGTAGCAAAAATTGTGGGTGCACGTAACCCCAATATATTCTTTGAATTCCCAGTCAGACAATGGCACTATATAGCAGTAGCAAAAATTGTGGGTGCACGTAACCCCAATATATTCTTTGAATTCCCAGTGAGACAATGGCACTATATACCAGTAGCAAAAATTGTGGGTGCACGTAACCCCAATATATTCTTTGAATTCCCAGTGAGACAATGGCACTATATAGCAGTAGCAAAAATTGTGGGTGCACGTAACCCCAATATATTCTTTGAATTACCGGTCAGAAACTGGCACTATATGGCAGTAGCAAGAAATGAGGGTATTTGTAACCCCAATATATTCTTTGAATTCCCAGTGAGACAATGGCACTATATACCAGTAGCAAAAATTGTGGGTGCACGTAACCCCAATATATTCTTTGAATTCCCAGTGAGACAATGGCACTATATACCAGTAGCAAAAATTGTGGGTGCACGTAACCCCAATATATTCTTTGAATTCCCAGTGAGACAATGGCACTATATACCAGTAGCAAAAATTGTGGGTGCACGTAATCCCAATATATTCTTTGAATTCCCAGTCAGACAATGGCACTATATACCAGTAGCAAAAATTGTGGGTGCACGTATCCCCAATATATTCTTTGAATTCCCAGTGAGACAATGGCACTATATACCAGTAGCAAAAATTGTGGGTGCACGTAACCCCAATATATTCTTTGAATTCCCAGTGAGACAATGGCACTATATACCAGTAGCAAAAATTGTGGGTGCACGTAACCCCAATATATTCTTTGAATTACCGGTCAGAAACTGGCACTATATGGCAGTAGCAAGAAATGAGGGTATTTGTAACCCCAATATATTCTTTGAATTCCCAGTGAGACAATGGCACTATATAGCAGTAGCAAAAATTGTGGGTGCACGTAACCCCAATATATTCTTTGAATTACCAGTCAGAAACTGGCACTATATGGCAGTAGCAAGAAATGAGGGTATTTGTAACCCCAATATATTCTTTGAATTCCCAGTGAGACAATGGCACTATATAGCAGTAGCAAAAATTGTGGGTGCACGTAACCCCAATATATTCTTTGAATTCCCAGTCAGACAATGGCACTATATACCAGTAGCAAAAATTGTGGGTGCACGTAACCCCAATATATTCTTTGAATTCCCAGTGAGACAATGGCACTATATAGCAGTAGCAAAAATTGTGGGTGCACGTAACCCCAATATATTCTTTGAATTCCCAGTCAGACAATGGCACTATATACCAGTAGCAAAAATTGTGGGTGCACGTAACCCCAATATATTCTTTGAATTCCCAGTGAGACAATGGCACTATATACCAGTAGCAAAAATTGTGGGTGCACGTAACCCCAATATATTCTTTGAATTCCCAGTGAGACAATGGCACTATATAGCAGTAGCAAAAATTGAGGGTGCACGTAACCCCAATATATTCTTTGAATTACCGGTCAGAAACTGGCACTATATGGCAGTAGCAAGAAATGAGGGTATTTGTAACCCCAATATATTCTTTGAATTCCCAGTGAGACAATGGCACTATATAGCAGTAGCAAAAATTGTGGGTGCACGTAACCCCAATATATTCTTTGAATTCCCAGTGAGACAATGGCACTATATACCAGTAGCAAAAATTGTGGGTGCACGTAACCCCAATATATTCTTTGAATTCCCAGTGAGACAATGGCACTATATACCAGTAGCAAAAATTGTGGGTGCACGTAATCCCAATATATTCTTTGAATTCCCAGTCAGACAATGGCACTATATACCAGTAGCAAAAATTGTGGGTGCATGTATCCCCAATATATTCTTTGAATTCCCAGTGAGACAATGGCACTATATACCAGTAGCAAAAATTGTGGGTGCACGTAACCCCAATATATTCTTTGAATTCCCAGTGAGACAATGGCACTATATACCAGTAGCAAAAATTGTGGGTGCACGTAACCCCAATATATTCTTTGAATTCCCAGTGAGACAATGGCACTATATACCAGTAGCAAAAATTGTGGGTGCACATAACCCCAATATATTCTTTGAATTCCCAGTGAGACAATGGCACTATATAGCAGTAGCAAAAATTGTGGGTGCACGTAACCCCAATATATTCTTTGAATTACCAGTCAGAAACTGGCACTATATGGCAGTAGCCAGAAATGAGGGTATTTGTAACCCCAATATATTCTTTGAATTCCCAGTGAGACAATGGCACTATATAGCAGTAGCAAAAATTGTGGGTGCACGTAACCCCAATATATTCTTTGAATTCCCAGTCAGACAATGGCACTATATACCAGTAGCAAAAATTGTGGGTGCACGTAACCCCAATATATTCTTTGAATTCCCAGTGAGACAATGGCACTATATACCAGTAGCAAAAATTGTGGGTGCACGTAACCCCAATATATTCTTTGAATTCCCAGTGAGACAATGGCACTATATACCAGTAGCAAAAATTGTGGGCGTATATAGCCCCAATTCTATTGCTAGGGGACTTGCAGGGTATTTCTGAGGTGAAGGTGGGGGGGCACACCGTTGGAACGGGGATTTGGGGTGTATATATGGGGTATACGGGAATACACTGTCAGTGTGTTCCATTCAGGATCCTGGGAAAGCTGGGTTGCGGCGATTGAGCCCGTCAGTGCCACGTTACACTGACAAGCTTCTCCCTGGAATTTAGCTCTTATAAGAGCTGTTGGTTGTCTTTTCCTTCCTATCCTAGCCTGTCCCTGCCTACCCAGAATCTAACCCCTAGCTAACTGGACGGAAACCTCCGTCCCCGGTGAATTGCAAGCTCAGAATGACGCGAAGCTGGGCGTCGCTGTTCTTTTAAATTAGAGGTCACATGTTTTCGGCAGCCAATGGGTTTTGCCTACTTTTTTCAACGTCACCGGTGTCGTAGTTCCTGTCCCACCTACCCTGCGCTGTTATTGGAGCAAAAAAGGCGCCAGGGAAGGTGGGAGGGGAATCGAGTAATGGCGCACTTTACCACGCGGTGTTCGATTCGATTCGAACATGCCGAACAGTCTAATATCCGATCGAACATGAGTTCGATAGAACACTGTTCGCTCATCTCTACTATTAAGCAGATAATAGGCTAAAAGTTGTCCACAGAAAAGATAGCAAGTAGGGCTGTGCATGGAATATCAAGGGGTCAAGTCAAAGGAGCCATTGGTGGAACCTAGAGATGGGCAAACCTCTGAAGATTCGTCTTGTTTTGGGTTCGGACAGTTTGGACCAAAGATTCATTTTTGGCTGAACTTCTTTAGAGAGAATTGGAAGTGAAATTGTTATATTCTGGGGTCTCTTCACAGTAAAATGTTTAACTTTGTCAAGGTATTAACCCCTTCCTGCCGCGGGCATTTTTTGATTTTCGTTTTTGACTCTCCCCCTTCAAAACCCCATAACTGTTTTATTTTTCTGCTCTCAGAGCCATATGAGGTCTTAAAATTTGCGGGACAAAATTTTCTTCAAGATGCTACCATTTAGTATTCTGTACAGTGTGCTGGAAAACTGTATAAAAATTCGGAATGGGGTGGATTTGACAAAAAATTGCATTTGTGCCACTTTCTTACGGGCTTAGTTTTTATGGCGTTCACTGTGCAGCCAAAATGACATTTCACCTGTATCCTATGTTTCAGTACAATTCCAAGGATATCAAATGTATATGGTTTGATTTACATTTTAACCCCTTAACAAAAATACAAATCTGTGTTAAAAATTTTTTTTCTCAAAGTCATCATATTCTGACACCCATAACTTTTTTTATACTTCCATGTACAGGGAATGTATAGGGCGTCCTTTTTTACAGGACCAGGTGTAATTTTTAGTTATACCATTTTGGGGAATTGCTATTGCTTTGACCACTTTTTATTCAAATTTTTATCAGAGGTAAAACAGTGAAAAAATGACAGTTTGGCACTTTTGACTTTTTTCCCCGCTACGGCGTTTATTGTGTGGAAATATATTTTTATAGAGATGTAGAGCAGGTGTTTTTGGACACAATAATACCTAATGTGTATGTGTTTCACTGTATTTAAGTATTTTTATATGTGTTCTAGGAAAAAGGGGAGATTTAAATTTTAATATTTTTAATTTTTTTAATATAATTTTTATTTTTTTATTTTTTGCATTTGTTAAACCCAAGAGGGGTCTGATCACTAATGTAATGCATTACAATGCTAATGCATTACAATGCATTGCAAAACTATGGTAGTTTTATTGCAGGCTACATAAAGTATAGATTGGCAGGCCAGAGATTCTTCACAAGGCTCCCAGCTGTCATAAAAATGAGATGCAAGCTCCAGGTGCCTGCGATCCCTGGGAAAATGGCGGCACCCAGGCACCATCAGTAAAATGGCGCTTCAGTGAGCTTTGACAACACTTTTAAGAAACAAAGAGCTTTAAGGCTAAAGCCACCTTTTGCAAAAAAAAAAAAAAAGCTGCTTTTTTTTTTGGAGATTTTGCTTTGGTTTTTTAAGAGTGCATAGAGAGAGAGAGAGAGTCCACTCCTGGCTTTCGCTCAAAAATCAGCAAAATCTGCAACAAGAAAGTAGCTTTTGTGAAATGTATGGCCAAAATGTATCATACATGCAAAAATTAACCTTCAAGTCTAGCAATCCAACTAAAAATGTTTTTGCTGCATTTAGGGTCTGTGGATGTTGCCCAACCTCCCCACACTGTTTTCAGTAAGGTTGAAGCAAAATTTGGAAGGGGTACCACTTGGTTAAGTGTACCATCTCTGAATACTATATGCTCAAGCATTGTTAATGGAGTTTTCACCTAACTTTTGCTTAAAGAAACAAAAAATTGGATCCCCCCTACATCTAAACTTATCAAGAGTGTTAAACTAGTTTTCCGAATTTCTTATTAATCTTTCTGAAGTTATAGCATATCTTCCCCGGCAATAAATGTTACTACAACTTCTCAACATTGAAATTGTAACACCAAGAAGGAAAAGTCTTGGAATTATGGAAATCACCAGATCAATAGACAATGAGAATAATATGCAAATTATACAAAAATTAAAACAAAATATTCAAAACATCTTGATTTATTCTGTATAGAGAAGAAATACAGAAAATCACACACATACTTACACTTAGCCTTTGTATGCTATCAATGAGATTATTAATTGTTGTCTGAGGAATTCTGGGTATGCAAATCGGCAAAGATTGGCTGTTGGCAGCTGCCTATGCATTTACTAATTAATGACATCCCAGATGTGCTCACTGGGAGACTAATCTGAAGACATCTCAGGCCATGGTAGCACATGCAGGCCATGCAAGCTGCTCAAGCACCATGTAGCATGGCCCAGACCTTTTCAAAAACGGAATTTTTATTTTTGAACGTTGCATCTTTCTTTTTTCTAATATCCAGGAAAATGTAAACTAAAAAAGGAGGGGGAAAACTTACAGTATTCATTTTTTATGTTTCTTTTTAAGAGCATAAATAGCTTTTTTTGTTTTCCCTCTCTGTTACTGTAATTTTTATGTACTTGACACAACATCTTTTAATTAGTTTAATTAGTTTATTAACATATATTATTAGTGGCCAATATATATATATATATATATATATATATATATATATATATATATATATATATATAATTTTTTTATTGCCTGGGCTTGGGGAATAAATTGAGGGGAGAATACAATTCTTTTTTCCCCTCTATTTTCTAAGGGGCTAAACACTGACGTTGTAAGGAACCACTAGCTTCCATGAAGGCTTTCTCAGCTACTTCAAAGAGCATGTTTTTAGTATTTCAGTTTGCTCTCTGAACTCTTTATCTGACTGATAAAATTGCCCAAGACGCAGAAACTCACCAAATGGCATGGCAGTCTTTACCGTTGGTGGAAACTTTTGTATCTTGGAAGGGCATTTGTCACAGTCAATTTCCTGTAACCTATTGTATCTAGATGTTCATTCACAACTCTAACCATGACATCCAGAAATTTCATTAGGATTTTATCTATTTTATGTGTGAATCTCATATTCATGTTATTTTCTTCATTAAGATAACTCATAAACTCTAGAACCAGTGTCTCTGTACCGCTCCAAATCAAAAAGATGTCATCTACAAAACACGTGAAGAACCTGATGTCTTTCAAAAAGAAATTTCTCTGAGAATATATAAATGTCTCTTTGAAAACAGCAAGAAAGATGTTGATGAAAGTGCATGCTACCGGTGCTCCCATTGCTGTTCCATAGGTCTTAATATACCATTACCCATTAAATAGGAAGGCATTATGTTTAACACAATCGCGGGTGGTATCCCCTGAGATGCCACAGTCATACATACTATATTTTGGGGCCCCGATGGCCCCCCCATTTTCGAGGGGTACCACTGCTCCTATTCGGCAGTCCTGGGCCTGACCAGTGACCCAGGGTCTGCTTCATCGCTGTCCCTCCATATACCAGGTTGATCCGGCTTTGAATGCATACTGTCAGCCTTTTGCATGGGCTGACAGCCTCCCATACACTGCAATACATGTGTATTGCAGTGTATACCTAATGAAGCAGAAATAAGAATATCACTGTTTCAATCCCCTATGGAGACAAAAAAAAAAAAAAAGTAATATTATAGCAGAGGCCCAGGGAAAGTGATCAAAAATAACAAACACACACAAAGTTTTGGGTTTGGAATTAATATTCTAAACCCAAAACTTTGTGAAACTACAGTTTCCAGATTATACAGAAAACACACTAGACTCAGTGGAACTACAAATTCCAAAACATACCAAAAAATCTTACTAGGTTCAATGGATCCCTAAATACACAAAACACACTAATACTCAATAACCAAATACCAAATCAGAATAACACAATCTAGGAAGAAGTGAATATGGCAGTTAGACGTGATATAAATAAGGTCAACCATCAAAAACTATATTCTGAGCAACCAGGTAACTTGCATCAGAAGAACTACAAAACTCCAGATATACAGTAATAGGCAGAAAAGAAACTTAAAAAAGAACCCTGTAGAATATACAAATACATGAAAGGACAACGCAAAGAACCTTCTAAGGATCTTTTTCCTCCTAGGTCAGTGACAGTGACAAGAGGACATCCTCTATGTCTGGAGGAGAGAAAGTTTCACCAGAAACATAGAAGGGGATTCTTCACAGTAAGAACAGCGAAGCTCTGGAGCTCTCTGCCCCAGGAAGTGGTGATGGTGGATTCATTAAACAAGAGGGTCTGGATGCCTTTCTAGAATAGAACAATATTACGGGTTATCTATTCTAGATTTTAAGGACACGTTGATCCAGGGTTTTTATACTGACTGTCTGATTGGAGTCAGGAAGGAATTTTTTCCCCTGAAATGGGGCAGTTAGCATGAGCCTCATAGGGGTTTTTGCCTTCCTCTGGATCAACACTGTAGGGGATTGTAGGGTTATAGGTTGGACTTGATATACTGATGTCTTCATTAGAGATGAGCGAGTACTGTTCGGATCAGCCGATCCAAACAGCACGCTCGCATAGAAATGAATGGACGTAGCTGGCACGTGGGGGTTAAGCGGCCGGCCGCCGTCAAAGCGGAAGTACCAGGTGCACCCATTCATTTCTATGGAGCGTGCTGTGAGGATCGGCTGATCCGAACAGTACTCGCTCATCTCTAGTCTTCATCCAACTTCATCTACTATGTAACTATTTGGGCACCCCTATTAATCTTAATCATTTTTAGTTCCAAATGTTTTGGTGTTTGCAGCAGCCATTTCAGTTTGCTATATCTAATAACTGATGGACACAGTAATATTTCTCTGTTTGTGGCAAGCTTGCAGAAATGGCTTCTTTCTCATCACTCTCTCATACAGCTTCTCCTTGTGCAAAGTGTGCTGTATTGCTGACTGATGCACAGTGACACCATCTGCAGCAAGATGATGTTGCAGCTCTTTGGAGGTGGTCTGTGGATTGTCCTTGACTGTTCTCATCATTCTTCTTCTCTGCCTTTCTGATATTTTTCTTGGCCTGCCACTTCTGGGCTTAACAAGAACTGTCCCTGTGGTCTTCCATTTCCTTACTATGTTCCTCACAGTGGAAACTGACAGGTTAAATCTCTGAGACAACTTTTTGTATCCTTCCCCTGAACAACTATGTTGAACAATCTTTGTTTTCAGATCATTTGAGAGCGGGCTGTCCATGCTCGGAGACCATCAAACTTAACTGAACTTGAATTGTTTTGTAAAGAGGAATGGTCCAAAATCCCTTCATCCAGGATCCAGGAACTGATTAAAAGCTACAGGAAGCGACTAGAGGCAAAAGGAGGATCTACTAAATATTAATGTCACTTTTCTGTTGAGGTGCCCATACTTTTGCACCGCTCAAATTTTGGTTTAATGCATATTGCACATTTTCTGTTCGTACAATAAACCTCATTTCAATCCAGAAATATTACTGTGTCCATCAGTTATTAGATATATCAAACTGAAATGGCTGCTGCAAACACCAAAATATTTAGAACTAAAAATGATTAAGATTAATAGGGGGGCACAAACTTTTTCATAGGACTTTATGTAATGAACAGGTATGGCTCCTCGTGTACATACATGCCAGTTTATCCTGAAAACTGAACTAAAACAGCATGTACTTTTTAAGCCATTGCTACACTTATTCTTTTTTCACTACACAATGAGAATAAAAATCCTCTATCTACATTTTTAAAGATTTCCCAGGTGATATAACTGATTTCTATGAGCTTTTGTAGCTTGAAGGTGACATGACAAACAGCATTATTTCTAAGATCATATTAGACAACTGGTATAATATATCAAAATCACTGAAGGAGTAAATAAAATAAAACATAACTTTTAATAAATATTTTTATAAAAACTACACTGGTGTGCCCTATGTGATTATAAAAATACAGTAGGTTACAATTAGGTTCCACCCCGTGATTTTTACCCATTGGGGTTGATAATTTCTATAGGATCAGCGTCCCTTGGCTGCCTCTTGGGAATGAGGGATTGACATCACAGATCATTTTCTTTTTCCTTTCCCCCGAACCTTATCCACCTTTTGATATATATTACATGAAGGTGAATCACTTCATTTGCTGACCTCTACAACAGTGGGCCAGCAATTTATTTGGAAAACACTATATCATTAATGGGAACGTGATGTAATAACTGATACTGGTCATTATACCATCTCAGTTCCGTATATAGTGGATCACGCCATTACTGTATTTTTATAATCACATAGAGCACATCAATGTAGTTTTTATGAAAATATTTATTAAAAGTTGTTTTATTTTATATTATTATTATTATTATTATTATTATTTTATTTACTTATTCAGTGATTTGACCTAATTGAGTAAATATCCGTCAGTGAAGTATGGTAAAATATATCAGTAATGCTGCATCATACATATAGTACTGTACATGCATATCGGTGGTCTCACAATGTCTACAGTACAGATGGTCCTTACTTTTCTATAACACTTCATCCTGTTAAATTGCCTTAAAATTGTCAGATGGCAACAGGGAAGCAGACAGGCAGATTAACAGCTGAACAGGTCACTGTCATAGATAGGATAGTTATCCATTAATCCAATCGCCTAAAACTGTGAAATTGCAGGAAAAAGTCTCATTAGCATCTAAATTATCCTTAATTATTCCCATTCACAAGTATTTGGTAAAATGAATCACTTTTATTTTTCATATTTCTTACTTTGACTTTCTTTTATGCATCTTTTATCTTTATATTAGAGCCCCACCTTAAGCAGTTAAAGAATATTAAGAAATATGTAAGGAGGAGGCTGCTCTGTCCCTGGGTCTCTCCTGGAAGGGCAGAACCTTTCTCCATTTGGTCATTTTGACCAATAGATAGGTGGGGTCTCGACATGTGCCTTTCGCAGCATGAAATGACATTACACATTACTAATTTATTATATCGGGTATGCGAATACAAATAATTATTGTTTTTTTGCACAGATTGTGAATTTTTCTTTTACAAAAAGAGTTTGTGACAAGGATGTGCGGGGGATGGGGATTTATATTATTTATGCCAGAACACTGGAGTAAATGATGTTGGAAATCTATGCCAGGTATCTACCTCATTCTTTTTAGTGCAGTGTCATATATAGAGGCATTTGCCTGTCCCCGCTTCGGGGAAGGTGCCTCCTATAGTGATTTCCTTCTCATACAGCCCAAATGGTGCTAGTGTCAAGGCCTGGTTGCTGACCAGTTCTCCAAGGGCCAGCACCATTGAGTTGCACAGTGAGGTGGAATTGGTATTGTCAAAGTATTCCCCACAAGTTTGCCTCAAAAACTTTAGGGAAGGATGGTTGCCATGTCAACAGCAGTGGGCCTCATGGAGGCTCCTAGGTCTCACTATGTGGGCCTGACTTGGACTTCTGGCTAGAGGATCTTTTAGTGTGGGCCCTGCAGTATTTAAAGTGGGAGATGACTGAGAATGAGGACTGTGAGATTAGGAGTCTCACCCATTATATTGCTTGGTTTATGGAGTGCATGAACTCTAGCTGGTATGTGAGGATGTACTGTTGTGGTGTATGTTTGCAAACTTTGTTGTGGTGAACATGCGTTTGTGTCCTCAAGGGGAGGAACAATGCTTTGCTATATAGATAATGTTGGGTAAATACCAATTAGACATGGGAGACAAGAAGGCAGAGTTAGTGTTTCAGAAAACTTAGTGAGTCTTTTTTTTTAACCGTTAAAATACCCCTGTATTTTAATATCTTTGTTTATTGTTTCTTGCTGAACATTGTTAAGATCATTTTTAAAGAACACCTGGTAGAGGAGAGGGAGTCTCCATCGCCACAGGTATATTGCTGAGGATGGGGGATTTCTGCAGCGCTAGTAAGATGCTAACTGTGTTGTATTTATTTCTAATACTATTTTGTATTCTTCCAAAGACTTTTTAAAGGGGTCTATCATTAGTAAAAGTCATTTTTGACTAATCACACCTAGCATAGCCTTTATAAAGGCTGTTTCACACCTACCTTTTGCATGTAAATTGCCTCAGTAGTGTTTGAATAAGTCCGTTTTTATTTATATGCTAATTAGTTTCTCCGTGCACAGGAAGTTGTCAGCCAGCTCTCCTCTTCCTGCTGTGTGCTGTGTATGAGAGCAGAGAGGAGGAGTCAGCAGCAGCAGCCTGTGCTGTATACACAGAAGGCAGTGCGCGAAGAGACTTCTGGGGTGTACAAAGAAGGCTAATTAGCATATGAATAAAACGGTCTTATTCAAAAACTACTGAGGCGATTTACATACAAAAGGTAGGTGTGGAATAGCCTTTCTAAAGGCTATGCAAGGATGTGATTAGTTAAAAATCATGCCTCTACAGCATTACATTTGCTGCTTTTCAGCAGGATCAAGATGCAAAATGTGGAGGCCCACAGAGCAGCCATCCCCAAGTACCTGAGGATTAGGAGTACCATGTTAGATGACAGCATGGAAAAAATATTTGCAAGAGCCACGTTATCAAAGGATGCTGACCCACCAGAAGAAGAAGAGCTGCTAAAGGATTAAGAGGAAAAGTGATTCTCAAAGGTTTGAGTGGGCTTGCCCTGTATTAGCTCACGTTATGCTATGGTTGCTGGTGTCTTCTATGAAAATGTTTGCCTAACATGACATTGTTTTGAAGGACGGAAGTAAAGTAGTGAGGGCCAAGTAGTGAGGATCCTGAGACAAGTGACTAGCCACCAAGTTCAGTAAAAAAGATGACTGGACGATAGCTGACAGATAATATTGGTGAAGACTGAGGGTAATGCCTGTATCTCTATGTTGGAAATTATGGATGAGAGTGTGTGCACCACATGGGTACTTGCCCTTAGTTTTCCTGGAGTATAACATTAGAAGGAACAGTTTGAGTGTATTAATTGGATGTAACAGACAACTCATCTTTATTAGAGATGAACAAATAGTATTCGTCGAATACCTCACTCCCATAGGAATGCGTGTTAGCGGCCGAACACCAAAGAGGTTAAGCGCAGTGAATATTTGATGCACTTAATCCCTTGGTGTTCGGCCGCTTACACGCATTCCTATGGGAGCGAGGTATTCGACAAATACTATTCACTCAACACTAATCTTTATTGAAACTTTTCTCCTTTTGGTGTGGAGCATGTTGGTATGATGTTGTCTATGCCCCCCAGCAGATCAGGCAGAGCATTATATTGTTTTCCATTTAAGCTTTGACAAGGATGGCAATGGAAAGCTTGAGGTGGGGGATAGCTGATGGGAATGATGGAACCTTTATTTGGAATGAATATGTGGCCTAATAGGAGACTAATAAGACATCATATTTTAAAAGATATAAAACATTTAATAAATATATATACCGTATATCCTCGAGTATAAGCCGAGTTTTTCAGCACAGTTTTTGTGCTGAAAAAGTCCGCCTCGGCTTATACTCATGTTATTATGGTAATTCAGCAATATCATAGTTACAGGCCCGGCATCCGGACCTGGCATACAGACACCTGGACGGGTGCCGGGCCCAGCATCGCTACTCTAATAGCAGGAGCGTAGCGATGCTGCTCATTTCAAACTGCAGAAGTACTTACGATACTTCTGCTAGCAGGCCTAGAAAACAGACCCCGCCCCCCCACTACATCACACATTGGGTGACGTGGCCACGTAAGCTCAGGCCCGCACCCAGCGTGTATCTGCGTTCCGGGCCTGCTAGCAGAAGTACCGTAAGTACTTCTGCAGTTTGAAATTAACAGCATCGCTACGCTCCTGCTATGAGCGTGGCGATGCTGCGGCCCAGCACCCGCCCCAGTGTCTGTATGCCGGGCCCGGATGCTGGGTTTGTAACTATACTGGCTCTATGCAATGCATTGCATTAGTGATCAGACCCCCTGGTGTTCAAGACCCCTAGGGGGTCTAATAAATACAAAAAAAAAATTAATTAAAAAAAGTAAAAAATAAATAAAGTATTAGTAAAGTATTAGTGTTAGTAAATAAAAAGTATTAAAAATTCAAATCCTCCCCCTTTCCCTAGAACACATATAAAACTAATGCTGTTAATACTGTGAAACACATACAAATATATTTTTCCTGTACAGTAAATGCCGTAGCGGGAAAAAAAAGTTGTCTAACTGCGCCTTCCCCGAGACTGAGTTTTTTCCCCCCACTTGAGATTCAGCCTGACTACATCCAGGCTAAGTATAGGGTATCTGCAGTGCTCATATTCTGTTGGGAAGGGGTTAATAGGAGCACTACAGATATGCTATATTCATCCAGGCTGAATTCCAAGTGGGGAAAAAAAAACAGTCCTCAAGCTCAGGGAAGGGGCAGACAGACAACCAAAACACCCCCTCCCCTTCCTCAGCGTCTACTGCACCCAAAAACTCTGGCCATTTTATTTTTTGAAATTTTCCAGTAGCTGCTGCATTTCCCCCCTAGGCTTATACTCGAGTCAATAAGTTTTCCCAGTTTTTTGTGGTAAAATTAGGGGGGTTGGCTTATATTTGGGTCGGCTCAAGTATATATGTTTTGATAGAAAATAATAGTAGAAATGTTCTTGAATGCAGTTTTCTTATCTATTTAAATAAAATGCTTAACAGCATAACAAATGCAATTAGCATAGAAAACATGAATGGCTATGATACTGTTTGTAATCCTGAAACATAACAAAATAAGTGCATTTTGTATTCATACAAACAAGCCAGCAATGAATATTCCTTGTGGATTAGCTCTAGTACTACAATTACAATGCTTGTTGAAAACATTGCATTATATATTATTTAAAAAGAATAAATGTTCTATTGTAGACTCCTAATGCTAATTATTCATGACAAATTGGCAAAGACAAATTGCATGTGACCAGACTACACAGTTTGCCTCCCGGGATATGGGAGTTCAGTACAGCTTCAGATTAAAATCCCATTGACTGTGACAGGTCAGGTTCAATTCAAATGTAATTAAATATTGACGTCCCCAAATCCATCAGTGCTGGAACACTTCAAAGCTTTACCACCCTCTTCAGCTATTTCCATGTAAAATAACTACTTGGCTTCTGTCAACAGACAAGAGTTGTTTTTCCACTTATCGCACCTAGTGATAAGGATTTGTGTTAAAATTCAATCTCAAACGTAGAAATACAGATTAGCAGAACTGCTGTCTAGAAGTATTTAATAGTAAATGACTTAAAGCATCACTTCATTCCTACTAGGATCTGCTAATAATAGTTCTATATACAGCATAATCATTTGTACTTGTTTTTGTCATCAAAGTGCGCATTTGGTTTTAGTTTAATAAGAGGCAACATATATCAAAGGCACTCACAGTCAGCGCCAAATTGTTCTTAGAGGGTGTGATTGGTGGCTTTCCTAAATTCGCAATTTATTACCTTTCATGCTATGTGATGGATATATCTATCATGAGCAGGAGTCTCTTAATGCTTTGTAATGGGCATATCCTTCATACAAATCTTTTATTCAATCCCATCTATTCTTTTTGGAGACGAGATGACCAAAAAATATCATTCATAGGTTTTTTTAGCTTCATTGTATTGGATAAATAATACATCATTTTCATAGTGTGGTTGTTATGGACATAGTGATACCAAATATGTATTGTTTTTATTTATTTATTTACATAATAAAGATTTAAAAACGTATTTTTTAACATAGTTAAACATTTTACTTTTTTAAAAAACTTTTTAAAGTTACACTATAGGACTTGATGGGACAGTCTCCTTATCATTGATCGCCAGTCATGGCCGTAAGTGTTGGCACCTCTGAAATTTTGAAATCTTGAAAATGTGAAAAATTTGAAATAGTTCTCACAGAAAAGTGTTGTAATTACACATATTTTGTTATACACGTGTTTATTTCCTTTGTGTGTATTGTAACAACACATAAAACTGAGGAAAAAAGACAAACTAGACCATAATTTGACAGATAAATCCAAAAATGGCTCGGATAAAATTGTTGGCACCTTTTAAAAATTGTGCGTAAATGACTTTGTTTCAAGCATGTGATGCTCGTTCAAACGCACCTGTAGCAAGTAACAGGTGTGGGCAATATAGAAAGTTGACTCAATCTTTGCATTGTGTGTCTGTGTGTGCCACATTAAGCATGGATAACAGAAAAAGGAAAAGAGAACTGTCTGTGGAAAAATGTCAACAAGTCCATCTCCAGAAATCTTGATGTTCATTTGTCCATCAACATAATCAAGATGTTTACATCCCATGGCAATGTAGCTAATGTCCCTGAATATGGATGAAAGAGAAAAATTAATGAAAGGTGGCAATGCAGGTTAGTCTGGATGGTGGATAATAAACCCCGATCAAGTTCCAAAGAAATTGAAGCTGTCATGCAGGCTCAGGGCGCATCAATGTCAGCGCAAACTATCCATCAACATAAGAATGAAATGAAAAGCTATGGAAGAAAACCCAGGAGGACTCCACTGCTGACACAGAGACATGAAAAAGCTACAGTGCAGTATACTAAAATGTATATGAGTAAACCAAAATCTTTCTGGGAAAACATCTTGTGGACAGGTGAGACCAAGATAGAGCTTTTTGGTAAAGCACATCATTCTACTGTTTACCGAAAATGGAATGAAGCCTACAAAGAAAAGAATACAGTACCAAGAGTCAAATATTGTGGAGGTGCAAAATGTTTTGGGGTTGTTTTGCTACCTCTGGCACTGGGTGCCGTGACTGTGTGCCAGACATCATCAAATCTGAAAATTACCTAAGAATTGTGGGTAATAATATAGGGCTCAGTGTCAGAAAGCTTGATTTTCATCCTAGGTCATAGATCTTCTAGCAGTATATTGATTCCAAACATACTTCTATAAAACACCTAGAAATGGATGGAAAAAAAAAGCACTGGAGAGTTCTGAAGTGGCCAGCCATGAGTCCAGATCTAAATCCCAATGAAGACCTGCTAAGAGATCTTAAAATTGCTGTTGGGAGAAGGCACCCTTCAAATAAGAGATACCTGGAGCAGTTTGTGAAAGAAGACTAGTCAAAAATTCCAGTTGAGAGGTGTAAGAAGCTTGTTGATGGTTATAGGAAGCGATTGATTTCAATTATTTTTTTCCAAAAGGTGTGCAACCAAATGTTAAGTTGAGGGTGCCAGTAATTTTGTCTGGGCCATTTTTGAATTTTTGCTTGAATTAATGTAATTTTTGCATTTTCTTTCTTTGTATTGTCTCAATACACACAAAGGAAATAAACATGTGTATAACAAGACAAGTGTAATTGTAATTATTTTCTTTGAGAAATACTTCAAATTTAAGGGGTGTCAATACTTACAGCCATGTCTGTAATACACTGGAATACAATTGTATTGCACCATATATAGCTGTCAGCATGACAATAACATCAAGACTATTTGGTTCTGCTGGGGACATGTTTCTGACTGGGAATTCAAAGAATATATTGGGGTTACAAATACCCTAATTTCTTGCTACTGCCATATAGTGCCAGTTTCTGACTGGGAATTCAAAGAATATATTGGGGTTACAAATACCTTCAAGTCCTGCCACTGACATATAGTGCCAGTTTCTGACTGGGAATTCCAAGAATATATTGGGGTTACAAATACCCTCATTTCTTGCTACAGCCATATAGTGCCAGTTTCTGACTGGGAATTCAAAGAATATATTGGGTTTACAAATACCCTCATTTCTTGCTACTGCCATATAGTGCCAGTTTCTGACTGGGAATTCAAAGAATATATTGGGGTTACAAATACCCTCATTTCTTGCTACTGCCATATAGTGCCGCTTTCTGACTGGGAATTCAAAGAATATATTGGGGTTACAAATACCCTCATTTCTTGCTACTGCCATATAGTGCCAGTTTCTGACTGGGAATTCAAAGAATATATTGGGGTTACAAATACCCTCATTTCTTGCTACTGCCATATAGTGCCAGTTTCTGACTGGGAATTCAAAGAATATATTGGGGTTACAAATACCTTTAAGTCCTGCCACTGACATATAGTGCCAGTTTCTGACTGGGAATTCAAAGAATATATTTGGGTTACAAATACCCTTATTTCTTGCTACTGCCATATAGTGCCAGTTTCTGACTGGGAATTCAAAGAATATATTGGGGTTACAAATACCCTCATTTCTTGCTACTGCCATATAGTGCCAGTTTCTGATTGGGAATTCAAAGTATATTGGGGTTACAAATACCCTCATTTCTTGCTACTGCCATATAGTGCCAGTTTCTGATTGGGAATTCAAAGTATATTGGGGTTACAAATACCCTCATTTCTTGCTACTGCCATGTAGTGCCAGTTTCTGACTGGGAATTCAAAGAATATATTGGGGTTACAAATACCCTCATTTCTTGCTACTGCCATATAGTGCCAGTTTCTGACTGGGAATTCAAAGAATATATTGGGGTTACAAATACCCTCATTTCTTGCTATTGCCATATAGTGCCAGTTTCTGACTGGGAATTCAAAGAATATATTGGGGTTACAAATACCCTCATTTCTTGCTACTGCCATATAGTGCCATTGTCTGACTGGGAATTCCAAGAATATATTGGGGTTACAAATACCCTCATTTCTTGCTATTGCCATATAGTGCCAGTTTCTGACTGGGAATTCAAAGAATATATTGGGGTTACAAATACCCTCATTTCTTGCTACTGCCATATAGTGCCAGTTTCTGACTGGGAATTCAAAGAATATATTGGGGTTACAAATACCCTCATTTCTTGCTACTGCCATATAGTGCCAGTTTCTGACTGGGAATTCAAAGAATATATTGGGGTTACAAATACCCTCATTTCTTGCTACTGCCATATAGTGCCAGTTTCTGACTGGGAATTCAAAGAATATATTGGGGTTACAAATACCCTCATTTCTTGCTACTGCCATATAGTGCCAGTTTCTGACTGGGAATTCAAAGAATATATTGGGGTTACAAATACCCTCATTTCTTGCTACTGCCATATAGTGCCATTGTCTGACTGGGAATTCCAAGAATATATTGGGGTTACAAATACCTTCAAGTCCTGCTACTGCCATATAGTGCCAGTTTCTGACTGGGAATTCCAAGAATATATTGGGGTTACAAATACCCTCATTTCTTGCTACAGCCATATAGTGCCAGTTTCTGACTGGGAATTCAAAATGCGCAAGGCTCCCGGAAAGGGACGTGGACAAGGCCGTGGGCGAGGTCGGGGGAATGGTTCTGGGGAGCAAGGTAGCAGTGAAGCCACAGGGCGTCCTACTCCTGTGGGGCAGCAAGCATTGCGCCGCTCCACAGTGCCAGGGTTGCTTGCCACATTAACTAAACTGCAGGGTACAAACTTTAGTAGGCCCGAGAACCAGGAACAGGTCTTGCAATGGCTGTCGGATAACGCTTACAGCACATTGTCCAGCAGCCAGTCAGGCTCTGCCTCCTCTCCTCCTATTACCCAACAGTCTTGTCCTCCTTCCTCCCAAAATTCCCAAGCTTCACAGAACAATAACCCCAACTGTCCCTGCTCCCCAGAGCTGTTCTCCGCTCCTTTCATTGTCCCTCAACCTGCCCCTCCATTTCGCGATTCCACGGACCTAACAGAGGAGCATCTGTGTCCAGATGCTCAAACACTAGAGTCTCCTCCATCTCCGTTCGATTTGGTGGTGGATGACCAGCAACCCACCCTCATTGACGACGATGTGACACAGTTGCCGTCAGGGCATCCAGTTGACATGCGCATTGTGCGGGAGGAGGAGATGAGACAGGAGTTGGAAGAGGAAGTGGTGGATGATGAGGACACTGACCCGACCTGGACAGGGGGGATGTCAAGCGGGGAAAGTAGTGTGGATGTTGAGGCAGGTGCAGCACCAAAAAGGGTAGCTAGAGGCAGAGGCAGAGGTCAGCAGCTTAGGCGAAGCCAGGCCACACCCGGAATCTCCCAAGATGTTCCAGTTCGTACCCAGCCCCGAAAAACTCCCACCTCGAGGGCACGTTTCTCGAAGGTGTTGAGTTTTTTCAAGGAATGCGCCGAGGACAGATATAGTGTTGTCTGCACAATTTGCCTCTCGAAATTGATTAGGGGCTCTGAGAAGAGCAACCTGTCCACCACTTCAATGCGCCGTCATTTGGAATCCAAGCACTGGAATCAGTGGCAGGCAGCAACGGCAGGACAAAGGCTGCCTGCCGTTCACGCCACTGCCTCTGCCTCTGCCACTGCCACTGCTGACTGTGCTGGCGATGCACTCCAGAGGACGAGCCAGGACACCACTTCATCTGCCTCCGCCACTTTGTTGACTTCTTCCTCATCCTCCCCTGTTCCTGTCTTATCGCCTTCTCCTGCACCATCAAAGGCACCATCAGGTGCTTCTTTACAACAACCCACCATCTCTCAGACATTGGAGCGGCGGCAGAAATACACCGCTAACCACCCACACGCGCAAGCCTTGAACGCCAACATCGCTAAACTGCTGGCCCAGGAGATGTTGGCGTTCCGGCTTGTTGAAACTTCCGCCTTCTTGGACCTGCTGGCAACTGCAGCACCTCGCTATGCCGTAACTAGCCGTCACTACTTCTCCCAGTGTGCCGTCCCCGCCTTGCACCAGCACGTGTCACTCAACATCAGGCGGGCGCTTACTTCCGCGCTTTGCACAAAGGTCCACTTGACCACCGACGCGTGGACGAGTGCATGCGGACAGGGACGCTACATTTCACTGACGGCACACTGGGTGAATGTAGTTGAGGCTAGGACTGCTTCCCAAACTGGCCCGGTGTACCTCGTCTCCCCGCCTAACATTCCTGGCAGGGACATGAGAAGAACACCCCCCTCCTCCTCCTCCTCCTCCACCGCCTCCTCCTCCGCCACCGCCTCCTCCTCCGCCACCGCCTCCTCCTCCTCCGCCACCGCCTCCTCCTCCGCTGTTAGATTGACCCCAGCTATGAGTTGGAAACGTTGCAGCACTGGCGTTGGTAGATGTCAGCAGGCCGTGCTGAAGCTGATCAGCTTGGGGGACAGACAGCACACTGCCTCCGAGGTGAGGGATGCCCTCCTCGATGAGACGGCAATATGGTTTGAGCCGCTGCACTTGGGCCCAGGCATGGTCGTTTGTGATAACGGCCGGAACCTGGTAGCAGCTCTGGAGCTTGCCGGACTCCATGTTCCATGCCTGGCCCACGTCTTCAACCTAGTGGTGCAACGTTTCCTAAAGAGCTACCCCAATGTTCCAGAGCTACTGGTGAAAATGCAGTGCATGTGCGCCCACTTTCGCAAGTCGACAGTAGCCGCTGCTAGCTTAAAATCTCTCCAGCAACGCCTGCATGTGCCACAACACCGGCTTTTGTGCGACGTCCCCACACGCTGGAACTCAACGTTTCAGATGTTGAATAGAGTGGTTGAGCAGCAGAGACCTTTGATGGAATACCAGCTACAAAACCCTAGGGTGCCACAAAGTCAGCTGCCTCAGTTTCTCATCCATGAGTGGCCATGGATGAGAGACCTTTGTGACATCCTACGGGTCTTTGAGGAGTCCACAAGAAGGGTGAGCTCTGAGGATGCGATGGTGAGCCTTACAATCCCGCTCTTGTGTGTTCTGAGAGAATCCCTGATTGACATCAGGGATAACTCAGATCACACAAAGGAGTCAGGGATAGCATCCGATCCGTCACAGCTGGAGAGTAGGTCCACACATCTGTCCGCTTCATCGCGTTTAATGGAGGAGGAGGAGGAGGAGGAGGAAGAAGAGTTGTCCGATGATGTGATGGTGATACAGGAGGCTTCCGGGCAACTTCGAATCGTCCCATTGTTGCAGCGCGGATGGGTAGACATGGACGATGAGGAGGAAATGGAGATTGAACTTTCCGGTGGGGCCAGAGGAGTCATGCCAACTAACACTGTGGCAGACATGGCTGAGTTCATGTTGGGGTGCTTTACAACCGACAAGCGTATTGTCAAAATCATGGAGGACAACCAGTACTGGATCTTTGCTATCCTTGACCCCCGGTATAAAAACAACATCTCCTCTTTTATTCTGGTAGAGGGGAGGGCCAATCGCATCAATGCTTGCCACAAGCAATTGGTGCAGAATATGATGGAGATGTTTCCAGCATGTGACGTTGGAGGCAGTTCCTCCAGTAGGCGACCAAGTTCTCACCGGTCCACACAAACAAGGGGCACACTGTCTAAGGTCTGGGACACCTTGATGGCACCCCGTCGCCAAAGTGCCGCCACGGAGGGTCCTAGTGTCACCAGGCGTGAGAAGTATAGGCGCATGTTGCGGGAATACCTTTCCGACCACAGCCCTGTCCTCTCCGATCCCTCTGCGCCCTACATGTATTGGGTGTCGAAGTTGGACCTGTGGCTTGAACTTGCCCTATATGCCTTGGAGGTGCTGTCCTGTCCTGCCGCCAGCGTCCTATCTGAGAGGGTGTTCAGTGCAGCCGGTGGCATCATCACTGACAAGCGCACCCGTCTGTCAGCTGAGAGTGCCGACCGGCTCACTTTGATAAAAATGAACCACCACTGGATAGAGCCTTCATTTTGGTGCCCATCTGTGTAAAGCACCCCAACATGAAACTCCATGTCTGTGCTCAACCTCTCCAATTCCTCTGCATCCTCATACTCATCCACCATAAGCGTTGCACAATTCTGCTAATACTAGGCTCCCTCCACCCTGATTTCCCCCAACTCTGCTGGTTAGGGCTCCCTCCACCCTGATTTCCCCCAACTCTGCTGGTTAGAAGCTCCCTCCACCCTGATTTCCCACAACTCTGCTGGTTAGAGGCTCCCTCCACCCTGATTTCCCCCAACTCTGCTGGTTAGAAGCTCCCTCCACCCTGATTTCCCACAACTCTGCTGGTTAGAGGCTCCCTCCACCCTGATTTCCCACAACTCTGCTAGTTAGAGGCTCCCTCCACCATGAATTTGCCCAAACTGGGGTTTTTAGAGGCTCCCTCCACCATGAATTTCCCAAAACTTGGCTGTTTAGAGGCTCAATCCACCATGAATTGGTCCAAACTGGGCTGGTTAGAGGCTCCCTCCACTATGAATTTGGCCAAACTGGGGTTTTTAGAGGCTCCCTCCACCATGAATTTCCCAAAACTTGGCTGTTTAGAGGCTCCCTCCACCATGAATTGGTCCAAACTGGGCTGGTTAGAGGCTCCCTCCACCATGAATTTGGCCAAACTGGGGTTTTTAGAGGCTCCCTCCACCATGAATTGGTCTAAACTGGGCTGGTTAGAGGCTCCCTCCACCATGAATATGTCCAAACTGGGGTTTTTAGAGGCTCCCTCCACCATGAATTGGTCCAAACTGGGGTTTTTAGAGGCTCCCTCCACCATGAATTTCCCAAAACTTGGCTGTTTAGAGGCTCAATCCACCATGAATTGGTCCAAACTGGGCTGGTTAGAGGCTCCCTCCACCATGAATTTGGCCAAACTGGGGTTTTTAGAGGCTCCCTCCACCATGAATTTGGCCAAACTGGGGTTTTTAGAGGCTCCCTCCACCATGAATTTCCCAAAACTCTGCTGGTTAGAGGCTCCCTCCACCCTGATTTCCCACAACTCTGCTGGTTAGAGGCTCCCTCCACCCTGATTTCCCCCAACTCTGCTGGTTAGAAGCTCCCTCCACCCTGATTTCCCACAACTCTGCTGGTTAGAGGCTCCCTCCACCCTGATTTCCCACAACTCTGCTGGTTAGAGGCTCCCTCCACCCTGATTTCCCACAACTCTGCTGGTTAGAGGCTCCCTCCACCCTGATTTCCCACAACTCTGCTAGTTAGAGGCTCCCTCCACCATGAATTTGCCCAAACTGGGGTTTTTAGAGGCTCCCTCCACCATGAATTTCCCAAAACTTGGCTGTTTAGAGGCTCAATCCACCATGAATTTGCCCAAACTGGGCTGGTTAGAGGCTCCCTCCACTATGAATTTGGCCAAACTAGGGTTTTTAGAGCCTCCCTCCACCATGAATTTCCCAAAACTTGGCTGTTTAGAGGCTCCCTCCACCATGAATTGGTCCAAACTGGGCTGGTTAGAGGCTCCCTCCACCATGAATTTGGCCAAACTGGGGTTTTTAGAGGCTCCCTCCACCATGAATTGGTCTAAACTGGGCTGGTTAGAGGCTCCCTCCACCATGAATTTGGCCAAACTGGGGTTTTTAGAGGCTCCCTCCACCATGAATATGTCCAAACTGGGGTTTTTAGAGGCTCCCTCCACCATGAATTTCCCAAAACTTGGCTGTTTAGAGGCTCAATCCACCATGAATTGGTCCAAACTGGGCTGGTTAGAGGCTCCCTCCACCATGAATTTGGCCAAACTGGGGTTTTTAGAGGCTCCCTCCACCATGAATTGTTCCAAACTGTGGTTTTTAGAGGCTCCCTCCACCATGAATTGGTCCAATCTGGGGTTTTTAGAGGCTCCTCCACCATGAATTTGTTCAAACTGGGGTTTTTAGAGGCTCCCTCTACCATGAATTTCCCAAAACTTGGCTGTTTAGAGGCTCCCTCCACCATGAATTGGTCCAAACTGGGGTTTTTAGAGGCTCCCTCCACCATGAATTTCCCAAAACTTGGCTGTTTAGAGGCTCCCTCCACCATGAATTGGTCCAAACTGGGCTGGTTAGAGGCTCCCTCCACCATGAATTTGGCCAAACTGGGGTTTTTAGAGGCTCCCTCCACCATGAATTGGTCCAAACTGGGCTGGTTAGAGGCTCCCTCCACCATGAATTTGGCCAAACTGGGGTTTTTAGAGGCTCCCTCCACCATGAATTGGTCCAAACTGGGGTTTTTAGAGGCTCCCTCCACCATGAATTTCCCAAAACTTGGCTGTTTAGAGGCTCAATCCACCATGAATTGGTCCAAACTGGGCTGGTTAGAGGCTCCCTCCACCATGAATTTGGCCAAACTGGGGTTTTTAGAGGCTCCCTCCACCATGAATTTGGCCAAACTGGGGTTTTTAGAGGCTCCCTCCACCATGAATTTCCCAAAACTCTGCTGGTTAGAGGCTCCCTCCACCCTGATTTCCCACAACTCTGCTGGTTAGAGGCTCCCTCCACCCTGAATTCCCCCAACTCTGCTGGTTAGAAGCTCCCTCCACCCTGATTTCCCACAACTCTGCTGGTTAGAGGCTCCCTCCACCCTGATTTCCCACAACTCTGCTGGTTAGAGGCTCCCTCCACCCTGATTTCCCACAACTCTGCTGGTTAGAGGCTCCCTCCACCCTGATTTCCCACAACTCTGCTAGTTAGAGGCTCCCTCCACCATGAATTTGCCCAAACTGGGGTTTTTAGAGGCTCCCTCCACCATGAATTTCCCAAAACATGGCTGTTTAGAGGCTCAATCCACCATGAATTGGTCCAAACTGGGCTGGTTAGAGGCTCCCTCCACTATGAATTTGGCCAAACTGGGGTTTTTAGAGGCTCCCTCCACCATGAATTTCCCAAAACTTGGCTGTTTAGAGGCTCCCTCCACCATGAATTGGTCCAAACTGGGCTGGTTAGAGGCTCCCTCCACCATGAATTTGGCCAAACTGGGGTTTTTAGAGGCTCCCTCCACCATGAATTGGTCTAAACTGGGCTGGTTAGAGGCTCCCTCCACCATGAATTTGGCCAAACTGGGGTTTTTAGAGGCTCCCTCCACCATGAATATGTCCAAACTGGGGTTTTTAGAGGCTCCCTCCACCATGAATTGGTCCAAACTGGGGTTTTTAGAGGCTCCCTCCACCATGAATTTCCCAAAACTTGGCTGTTTAGAGGCTCAATCCACCATGAATTGGTCCAAACTGGGCTGGTTAGAGGCTCCCTCCACCATGAATTTGGCCAAACTGGGGTTTTTAGAGGCTCCCTCCACCATGAATTTCCCAAAACTTGGCTGTTTAGAGGCTCCCTCCACCATGAATTGGTCCAAACTGGGCTGGTTAGAGGCTCCCTCCACCATGAATTTGGCCAAACTGGGGTTTTTAGAGGCTCCCTCCACCATGAATTGGTCTAAACTGGGCTGGTTAGAGGCTCCCTCCACCATGAATTTGGCCAAACTGGGATTTTTAGAGGCTCCCTCCACCATGAATTTGGCCAAACTGGGGTTTTTAGAGGCTCCCTCCACCATGAATTGGTCCAAACTGGGGTTTTTAGAGGCTCCCTCCACCATGAATTGGTCCAAACTAGGGTTTTTAGAGGCTCCCTCCACCATGAATTTCCCAAAACTTGGCTATTTAGAGGCTCAATCCACCATGAATTGGTCCAAACTGGGCTGGTTAGAGGCTCCCTCCACCATGAATTTGGCCAAACTGGGGTTTTTAGAGGCTCCCTCCACCATGAATTGGTCCAAACTGGGGTTTTTAGAGGCTCCCTCCACCATGAATTGGTCCAAACTGGGGTTTTTAGAGGCTCCTCCACCATGAATTGGTCCAAACTGGGGTTTTTAGAGGCTCCCTCCACCATGAATTTCCCAAAACTTGGCTATTTAGAGGCTCAATCCACCATGAATTGGTCCAAACTGGGCTGGTTAGAGGCTCCCTCCACCATGAATTTGGCCAAACTGGGGTTTTTAGAGGCTCCCTCCACCATGAATTGGTCCAAACTGGGGTTTTTAGAGGCTCCCTCCACCATGAATTGGTCCAAACTGGGGTTTTTAGAGGCTCCCTCCACCATGAATTTCCCAAAACTTGGCTGTTTAGAGGCTCCCTCCACCATGAATTGGTCCAAACTGGGCTGGTTAGAGGCTCCCTCCACCATGAATTTGGCCAAACTGGGGTTTTTAGAGGCTCCCTCCACCATGAACTTCCCATAGCTTGGCTGTTTAGAGGCTCCCTCCACCATGAATTGGTCCAAACTGGGGTTTTTAGAGGCTCCCTCCACCATGAATTTCCCAAAACTTGGCTGTTTAGAGGCTCAATCCACCATGAATTGATCCAAACTGGGCTGGTTAGAGGCTCCCTCCACTATGAATTTGGCCAAACTGGGGTTTTTAGAGGCTCCCTCCACCATGAATTTCCCAAAACTTGGCTGTTTAGAGGCTCCCTCCACCATGAATTGGTCCAAACTGGGCTGGTTAGAGGCTCCCTCCACCATGAATTTGGCCAAACTGGGGTTTTTAGAGGCTCCCTCCACCATGAATTGGTCTAAACTGGGCTGGTTAGAGGCTCCCTCCACCATGAATTTGGCCAAACTGGGGTTTTTAGAGGCTCCCTCCACCATGAATATGTCCAAACTGGGGTTTTTAGAGGTTCCCTCCACCATGAATTGGTCCAAACTGGGGTTTTTAGAGGCTCCCTTCACCATGAATTTCCCAAAACTTGTCTGTTTAGAGGCTCCCTCCACCATGAATTGGTCCAAACTGGGGTTTTTAGAGGCTCCCTCCACCATGAATTTCCCAAAACTTGGCTGTTTAGAGGCTCCCTCCACCACGAATTGGTCCAAACTGGGCTGGTTAGAGGCTCCCTCCACCATGAATTTGGCCAAACTGGGGTTTTTAGAGGCTCCCTCCACCATGAATTGGTCCAAACTGGGCTGGTTAGAGGCTCCCTCCACCATGAATTTGGCCAAACTGGGGTTTTTAGAGGCTCCCTCCACCATGAATTGGTCCAAACTGGGGTTTTTAGAGGCTCCCTCCACCATGAATTTACCAAAACTTTGCTGTTTAGAGGCTCAATCCACCATGAATTGGTCCAAACTGGGCTGGTTAGAGGCTCCCTCCACCATGAATTTGGCCAAACTGGGGTTTTTAGAGGCTCCCTCCACCATGAATTTCCCAAAACTTGGCTGTTTAGTGGCTCCCTCCACCATGAACTTCCCATAGCTTGGCTGTTTAGAGGCTCCCTCCACCATGAATTGGTCCAAACTGGGGTTTTTAGAGGCTCCCTCCACCATGAATTTCCCAAAACTTGGCTGTTTAGAGGCTCAATCCACCATGATTTGGTCCAAACTGGGCTGGTTAGAGGCTCCCTCCACTATGAATTTGGCCAAACTGGGGTTTTTAGAGGCTCCCTCCACCATGAATTTCCCAAAACTTGGCTGTTTAGAGGCTCCCTCCACCATGAATTGGTCCAAACTGGGCTGGTTAGAGGCTCCCTCCACCATGAATTTGGCCAAACTGGGGTTTTTAGAGGCTCCCTCCACCATGAATTGGTCTAAACTGGGCTGGTTAGAGGCTCCCTCCACCATGAATTTGGCCAAACTGGGGTTTTTAGAGGCTCCCTCCACCATGAATATGTCCAAACTGGGGTTTTTAGAGGCTCCCTCCACCATGAATTGGTCCAAACTGGGGTTTTTAGAGGCTCCCTTCACCATGAATTTCCCAAAACTTGTCTGTTTAGAGGCTCCCTCCACCATGAATTGGTCCAAACTGGGCTGGTTAGAGGCTCCCTCCACCATGAATTTGGCCAAACTGGGGTTTTTAGAGGCTCCCTCCACCATGAATTGGTCTAAACTGGGCTGGTTAGAGGCTCCCTCCACCATGAATTTGGCCAAACTGGGGTTTTTAGAAGCTCCCTCCACCATGAATTGGTCCAAACTGGGGTTTTTAGAGGCTCCCTCCACCATGAATTGGTCCAAACTGGGGTTTTTAGAGGCTCCCTCCACCATGAATTTCCCAAAACTTGGCTATTTAGAGGCTCAATCCACCATGAATTGGTCCAAACTGGGCTGGTTAGAGGCTCCCTCCACCATGAATTTGGCCAAACTGGGGTTTTTAGAGGCTCCCTCCACCATGAATTGGTCCAAACTGGGGTTTTTAGAGGCTCCCTCTACCATGAATTGGTCCAATCTGGGGTTTTTAGACGCTCCTCCACCATGAATTTGTTCAAACTGGGGTTTTTAGAGGCTCCCTCCACCATGAATTTCCCAAAACTTGGCTGTTTAGAGGCTCCCTCCACCATGAATTGGTCCAAACTGGGGTTTTTAGGGGCTCCCTCCACCATGAATTTCCCAAAACTTGGCTGTTTAGAGGCTCCCTCCACCATGAATTGGTCCAAACTGGGCTGGTTAGAGGCTCCCTCCACCATGAATTTGGCCAAACTGGGGTTTTTAGAGGCTCCCTCCACCATGAATTGGTCCAAACTGGGCTGGTTAGAGGCTCCCTCCACCATGAATTTGGCCAACTGGGGTTTTTAGAGGCTCCCTCCACCATGAATTGGTCCAAACTGGGGTTTTTAGAGGCTCCCTCCACCATGAATTTCCCAAAACTTGGCTGTTTAGAGTCTCAATCCACCATGAATTGGTCCAAACTGGGCTGGTTAGAGGCTCCCTCCACCATGAATTTGGCCAAACTGGGGTCTTTAGAGGCTCCCTCCACCATGAATTTCCCAAAACTTGGCTGTTTAGAGGCTCCCTCCACCATGAACTTCCCATAGCTTGGCTGTTTAGAGGCTCCCTCCACCATGAATTGGTCCAAACTGGGGTTTTTACAGGCTCCCTCCACCATGAATTTCCCAAAACTTGGCTGTTTAGAGGCTCAATCCACCATGAATTGGTCCAAACTGGGCTGGTTAGAGGCTCCCTCCACTATGAATTTGGCCAAACTGGGGTTTTTAGAGGCTCCCTCCACCATGAATTTCCCAAAACTTGGCTGTTTAGAGGCTCCCTCCACCATGAATTGATCCAAACTGGGCTGGTTAGAGGCTCCCTCCACCATGAATTTGGCCAAACTGGGGTTTTTAGAGGCTCCCTCCACCATGAATTTCCCAAAACTTGGCTGTTTAGAGGCTCCCTCCACCATGAATTGGTCCAAACTGGGCTGGTTAGAGGCTCCCTCCACCATGAATTTGGCCAAACTGGGGTTTTTAGAGGCTCCCTCCACCATGAATTGGTCTAAACTGGGCTGGTTAGAGGCTCCCTCCACCATGAATTTGGCCAAACTGGGATTTTTAGAGGCTCCCTCCACCATGAATTTGGCCAAACTGGGGTTTTTAGAGGCTACCTCCACCATGAATTGGTCCAAACTGGGGTTTTTAGAGGCTCCCTCCACCATGAATTGGTCCAAACTGGGGTTTTTAGAGGCTCCCTCCACCATGAATTTCCCAAAACTTGGCTGTTTAGAGGCTCAATCCACCATGAATTGGTCCAAACTGGGCTGGTTAGAGGCTCCCTCCACCATGAATTTGGCCAAACTGGGGTTTTTAGAGGCTCCCTCCACCATGAATTGGTCCAAACTGGGGTTTTTAGAGGCTCCCTCCACCATGAATTGGTCCAAACTGGGGTTTTTAGAGGCTCCTCCACCATGAATTGGTCCAAACTGGGGTTTTTAGAGGCTCCCTCCACCATGAATTTCCCAAAACTTGGCTATTTAGAGGCTCAATCCACCATGAATTGGTCCAAACTGGGCTGGTTAGAGGCTCCCTCCACCATGAATTTGGCCAAACTGGGGTTTTTAGAGGCTCCCTCCACCATGAATTGGTCCAAACTGGGGTTTTTAGAGGCTCCCTCCACCATGAATTGGTCCAAACTGGGGTTTTTAGAGGCTCCCTCCACCATGAATTTCCCAAAACTTGGCTGTTTAGAGGCTCCCTCCACCATGAATTGGTCCAAACTGGGCTGGTTAGAGGCTCCCTCCACCATGAATTTGGCCAAACTGGGGTTTTTAGAGGCTCCCTCCACCATGAACTTCCCATAGCTTGGCTGTTTAGAGGCTCCCTCCACCATGAATTGGTCCAAACTGGGGTTTTTAGAGGCTCCCTCCACCATGAATTTCCCAAAACTTGGCTGTTTAGAGGCTCAATCCACCATGAATTGATCCAAACTGGGCTGGTTAGAGGCTCCCTCCACTATGAATTTGGCCAAACTGGGGTTTTTAGAGGCTCCCTCCACCATGAATTTCCCAAAACTTGGCTGTTTAGAGGCTCCCTCCACCATGAATTGGTCCAAACTGGGCTGGTTAGAGGCTCCCTCCACCATGAATTTGGCCAAACTGGGGTTTTTAGAGGCTCCCTCCACCATGAATTGGTCTAAACTGGGCTGGTTAGAGGCTCCCTCCACCATGAATTTGGCCAAACTGGGGTTTTTAGAGGCTCCCTCCACCATGAATATGTCCAAACTGGGGTTTTTAGAGGTTCCCTCCACCATGAATTGGTCCAAACTGGGGTTTTTAGAGGCTCCCTTCACCATGAATTTCCCAAAACTTGTCTGTTTAGAGGCTCCCTCCACCATGAATTGGTCCAAACTGGGGTTTTTAGAGGCTCCCTCCACCATGAATTTCCCAAAACTTGGCTGTTTAGAGGCTCCCTCCACCACGAATTGGTCCAAACTGGGCTGGTTAGAGGCTCCCTCCACCATGAATTTGGCCAAACTGGGGTTTTTAGAGGCTCCCTCCACCATGAATTGGTCCAAACTGGGCTGGTTAGAGGCTCCCTCCACCATGAATTTGGCCAAACTGGGGTTTTTAGAGGCTCCCTCCACCATGAATTGGTCCAAACTGGGGTTTTTAGAGGCTCCCTCCACCATGAATTTACCAAAACTTTGCTGTTTAGAGGCTCAATCCACCATGAATTGGTCCAAACTGGGCTGGTTAGAGGCTCCCTCCACCATGAATTTGGCCAAACTGGGGTTTTTAGAGGCTCCCTCCACCATGAATTTCCCAAAACTTGGCTGTTTAGTGGCTCCCTCCACCATGAACTTCCCATAGCTTGGCTGTTTAGAGGCTCCCTCCACCATGAATTGGTCCAAACTGGGGTTTTTAGAGGCTCCCTCCACCATGAATTTCCCAAAACTTGGCTGTTTAGAGGCTCAATCCACCATGATTTGGTCCAAACTGGGCTGGTTAGAGGCTCCCTCCACTATGAATTTGGCCAAACTGGGGTTTTTAGAGGCTCCCTCCACCATGAATTTCCCAAAACTTGGCTGTTTAGAGGCTCCCTCCACCATGAATTGGTCCAAACTGGGCTGGTTAGAGGCTCCCTCCACCATGAATTTGGCCAAACTGGGGTTTTTAGAGGCTCCCTCCACCATGAATTGGTCTAAACTGGGCTGGTTAGAGGCTCCCTCCACCATGAATTTGGCCAAACTGGGGTTTTTAGAGGCTCCCTCCACCATGAATATGTCCAAACTGGGGTTTTTAGAGGCTCCCTCCACCATGAATTGGTCCAAACTGGGGTTTTTAGAGGCTCCCTTCACCATGAATTTCCCAAAACTTGTCTGTTTAGAGGCTCCCTCCACCATGAATTGGTCCAAACTGGGCTGGTTAGAGGCTCCCTCCACCATGAATTTGGCCAAACTGGGGTTTTTAGAGGCTCCCTCCACCATGAATTGGTCTAAACTGGGCTGGTTAGAGGCTCCCTCCACCATGAATTTGGCCAAACTGGGGTTTTTAGAAGCTCCCTCCACCATGAATTGGTCCAAACTGGGGTTTTTAGAGGCTCCCTCCACCATGAATTGGTCCAAACTGGGGTTTTTAGAGGCTCCCTCCACCATGAATTTCCCAAAACTTGGCTATTTAGAGGCTCAATCCACCATGAATTGGTCCAAACTGGGCTGGTTAGAGGCTCCCTCCACCATGAATTTGGCCAAACTGGGGTTTTTAGAGGCTCCCTCCACCATGAATTGGTCCAAACTGGGGTTTTTAGAGGCTCCCTCTACCATGAATTGGTCCAATCTGGGGTTTTTAGACGCTCCTCCACCATGAATTTGTTCAAACTGGGGTTTTTAGAGGCTCCCTCCACCATGAATTTCCCAAAACTTGGCTGTTTAGAGGCTCCCTCCACCATGAATTGGTCCAAACTGGGGTTTTTAGGGGCTCCCTCCACCATGAATTTCCCAAAACTTGGCTGTTTAGAGGCTCCCTCCACCATGAATTGGTCCAAACTGGGCTGGTTAGAGGCTCCCTCCACCATGAATTTGGCCAAACTGGGGTTTTTAGAGGCTCCCTCCACCATGAATTGGTCCAAACTGGGCTGGTTAGAGGCTCCCTCCACCATGAATTTGGCCAACTGGGGTTTTTAGAGGCTCCCTCCACCATGAATTGGTCCAAACTGGGGTTTTTAGAGGCTCCCTCCACCATGAATTTCCCAAAACTTGGCTGTTTAGAGTCTCAATCCACCATGAATTGGTCCAAACTGGGCTGGTTAGAGGCTCCCTCCACCATGAATTTGGCCAAACTGGGGTCTTTAGAGGCTCCCTCCACCATGAATTTCCCAAAACTTGGCTGTTAAGAGGCTCCCTCCACCATGAACTTCCCATAGCTTGGCTGTTTAGAGGCTCCCTCCACCATGAATTGGTCCAAACTGGGGTTTTTACAGGCTCCCTCCACCATGAATTTCCCAAAACTTGGCTGTTTAGAGGCTCAATCCACCATGAATTGGTCCAAACTGGGCTGGTTAGAGGCTCCCTCCACTATGAATTTGGCCAAACTGGGGTTTTTAGAGGCTCCCTCCACCATGAATTTCCCAAAACTTGGCTGTTTAGAGGCTCCCTCCACCATGAATTGATCCAAACTGGGCTGGTTAGAGGCTCCCTCCACCATGAATTTGGCCAAACTGGGGTTTTTAGAGGCTCCCTCCACCATGAATTTCCCAAAACTTGGCTGTTTAGAGGCTCCCTCCACCATGAATTGGTCCAAACTGGGCTGGTTAGAGGCTCCCTCCACCATGAATTTGGCCAAACTGGGGTTTTTAGAGGCTCCCTCCACCATGAATTGGTCTAAACTGGGCTGGTTAGAGGCTCCCTCCACCATGAATTTGGCCAAACTGGGATTTTTAGAGGCTCCCTCCACCATGAATTTGGCCAAACTGGGGTTTTTAGAGGCTACCTCCACCATGAATTGGTCCAAACTGGGGTTTTTAGAGGCTCCCTCCACCATGAATTGGTCCAAACTGGGGTTTTTAGAGGCTCCCTCCACCATGAATTTCCCAAAACTTGGCTGTTTAGAGGCTCAATCCACCATGAATTGGTCCAAACTGGGCTGGTTAGAGGCTCCCTCCACCATGAATTTGGCCAAACTGGGGTTTTTAGAGGCTCCCTCCACCATGAATTGGTCCAAACTGGGGTTTTTAGAGGCTCCCTCCACCATGAATTGGTCCAAACTGGGGTTTTTAGAGGCTCCTCCACCATGAATTTGTTCAAACTGGGGTTTTTAGAGGCTCCCTCCACCATGAATTTCCCAAAACTTGGCTGTTTAGAGGCTCCCTCCACCATGAATTGGTCCAAACTGGGGTTTTTAAAGGCTCCCTCCACCATGAATTTCCCAAAACTTGGCTTTTTAGAGGCTCCCTCCACCACGAATTGGTCCATACTGGGCTGGTTAGAGGCTCCCTCCACCATGAATTTGGCCAAACTGGGGTTTTTAGAGGCTCCCTCCACCATGAATTGGTCCAAACTGGGCTGGTTAGAGGCTCCCTCCACCATGAATTTGGCCAAACTGGGGTTTTTAGAGGCTCCCTCCACCATGAATTGGTCCAAACTGGGGTTTTTAAAGGCTACCTCCACCATGAATTTCCCAAAACTTTGCTGTTTAGAGGCTCAATCCACCATGAATTGGTCCAAACTGGGCTGGTTAGAGGCTCCCTCCACCATGAATTTGGCCAAACTGGGGTTTTTAGAGGCTCCCTCCACCATTAATTTCCCAAAACTTGGCTGTTTAGAGGCTCCCTCCACCATGAACTTCCCATAGCTTGGCTGTTTAGAGGCTCCCTCCACCATGAATTGGTCCAAACTGGGGTTTTTAGAGGCTCCCTCCACCATGAATTTCCCAAAACTTGGCTGTTTAGAGGCTCAATCCACCATGAATTGGTCCAAACTGGGCTGGTTACAGGCTCCCTCCACTATGAATTTGGCCAAACTGGGGTTTTTAGAGGCTCCCTCCACCATGAATTTCCCAAAACTTGGCTGTTTAGAGGCTCCCTCCACCATGAATTGGTCCAAACTGGGCTGGTTAGAGGCTCCCTCCACCATGAATTTGGCCAAACTGGGGTTTTTAGAGGCTCCCTCCACCATGAATTGGTCTAAACTGGGCTGGTTAGAGGCTCCCTCCACCATGAATTTGGCCAAACTGGGGTTTTTAGAGGCTCCCTCCACCATGAATATGTCCAAACTGGGGTTTTTAGAGGCTCCCTCCACCATGAATTGGTCCAAACTGGGGTTTTTAGAGGCTCCCTCCACCATGAATTTCCCAAAACTTGGCTGTTTAGAGGCTCAATCCACCATGAATTGGTCCAAACTGGGCTGGTTAGAGGCTCCCTCCACCATGAATTTGGCCAAACTGGGGTTTTTAGAGGCTCCCTCCACCATGAATTTCCCAAAACTTGTCTGTTTAGAGGCTCCCTCCACCATGAATTGGTCCAAACTGGGCTGGTTAGAGGCTCCCTCCACCATGAATTTGGCCAAACTGGGATTTTTAGAGGCTCCCTCCACCATGAATTTGGCCAAACTGGGGTTTTTAGAGGCTCCCTCCACCATGAATTGGTCCAAACTGGGGTTTTTAGAGGCTCCCTCCACCATGAATTGGTCCAAACTGGGGTTTTTAGAGGCTCCCTCCACCATGAATTTCCCAAAACTTGGCTATTTAGAGGCTCAATCCACCATGAATTGGTCCAAACTGGGCTGGTTAGAGGCTCCCTCCACCATGAATTTGGCCAAACTGGGGTTTTTAGAGGCTCCCTCCACCATGAATTGGTCCAAACTGGGGTTTTTAGAGGCTCCCTCCACCATGAATTGGTCCAAACTGGGGTTTTTAGAGGCTCCTCCAACATGAATTGGTCCAAACTGGGGTTTTTAGAGGCTCCCTCCACCATGAATTTCCCAAAACTTGGCTATTTAGAGGCTCAATCCACCATGAATTGGTCCAAACTGGGGTTTTTAGAGGCTCCCTCCACCATGAATTTCCCAAAACTTGGCTGTTTAGAGGCTCAATCCACCATGAATTGGTCCAAACTGGGGTTTTTAGAGGCTCCCTCCACCATGAATTGGTCCAAACTGGGGTTTTTAGAGGCTCCCTCCACCATGAATTGGTCCAAACTGGGGTTTTTAGAGGCTCCCTCCACCATGAACTTCCCATAGCTTGGCTGTTTAGAGGCTCCCTCCACCATGAATTGGTCCAAACTGGGGTTTTTAGAGGCTCCCTCCACCATGAATTTCCCAAAACTTGGCTGTTTAGAGGCTCAATCCACCATGAATTGGTCCAAACTGGGCTGGTTAGAGGCTCCCTCCACCATGAATTTGGCCAAACTGGGGTCTTTAGAGGCTCCCTCCACCATGAATTTCCCAAAACTTGGCTGTTTAGAGACTCCCTCCACCATGAACTTCCCATAGCTTGGCTGTTTAGAGGCTCCCTCCACCATGAATTGGTCCAAACTGGGGTTTTTACAGGCTCCCTCCACCATGAATTTCCCAAAACTTGGCTGTTTAGAGGCTCAATCCACCATGAATTGGTCCAAACTGGGCTGGTTAGAGGCTCCCTCCACTATGAATTTGGCCAAACTGGGGTTTTTAGAGGCTCCCTCCACCATGAATTTCCCAAAACTTGGCTGTTTAGAGGCTCCCTCCACCATGAATTGATCCAAACTGGGCTGGTTAGAGGCTCCCTCCACCATGAATTTGGCCAAACTGGGGTTTTTAGAGGCTCCCTCCACCATGAATTGGTCCAAACTGGGCTGGTTAGAGGCTCCCTCCACCATGAATATGTCCAAACTGGGGTTTTTAGAGGCTCCCTCCACCATGAATTTGGCCAAACTGGGGTTTTTAGAGGCTCCCTCCACCATGAATTGGTCCAAACTGGGCTGGTTAGAGGCTCCCTCCACCATGAATTTGGCCAAACTGGGGTTTTTAGAGGCTCCCTCCACCATGAGTTGGTCCAAACTGGGCTGGTTAGAGGCTCCCTCCACCATGAATTTGGCCAAACTGGGGTTTTTAGAGGCTCCCTCCACCATGAATTGGTCCAAACTGGGCTGGTTAGAGGCTCCCTCCACCATGAATTTGGCCAAACTGGGGTTTTTAGAGGCTCCCTCCACCATGAGTTGGTCCAAACTGGGGTTTTTAGAGGCTCCCTCCACCATGAATTTGCCCAAAATGGGCTGTTTAGAGGCTCCCTCCACCATGAATTTGCCCAGACTCTGGTGGTTAGAGGCTCAATCCACCCTGATTTTCAAAACAAATGTTGGTGCCAACCTCAACTTACTACAAGGGCCAAATTCACTGCTGGTGACAAGCTCTCCTCACTGCAAGTGCCAAATACACATGTTTCAAGGTGCTTTCCTACTGTCAGAGAGGTGGTATTGAGTGTGTAAAGTGTGTAGTTGTTAGGCTGTGATGTTGGGGTAATAGAGGGTCTTTGGTGTGTTAGATGCCCCCAGACATGCTTCCCCTGCTGTCCCAGTGTCATTCCAGAGGTGTTGGCATCATTTCCTGGGGTGTCATAGTGGACTTGATGACCCTCCAGACACGGATTTGGGTTTCCCCCTTAACGAGTATCTGTTCCCCATAGACTATAATGGGGTTCGAAACCCGTTCGAACACACGAACAGTGAGCGGCTGTTCTAATCGAATTTCGAACCTCGAACATTTTAGTGTTCGCTCATCTCTAGCTCTAACTAAACATAGAATAGGTTACCTCACCTAGAATAACAGAAATCCAAAACCAGTTGAACAATTCAGGACACAGTTCCAAAAAAACGACCTCTCTATTTGGCACTCCAGCCAAGCTCTGCCAAAGTGTTGCTGCTGGAGCTGGCTTCTTAAGCCTCCTTGACGACAAGACTGCCTGCACCTGAGTCGCTGCCGGAACATCCCCAAAGTGTGGACTGGAGGAGGGTGGAATGGCAGGTCCCACTACCAATCCTACCTGTCATTCCTAAAAATGCAGCCCAGTACTGAGCATCTACCAAAATGCTCAGCAGACGAAAGTTGTCTGCTGAGAACAAACATTCCTGGAGTTTTCTCATCTCACTCACCTGTGTAGTCTGGGTGAGATGTACACCCCCTCCATTACCTGACCAGCCATCGGCTTACAATTGTCATGGGCTGCTATGATAACGGAATCCTCCAATTGTGGTGTGGAGCATCCAATGAGGGATGCAACAACTATAAGTAACCTCTTAGATGCTGGGGCTGCAGCATCTGAGGGGTTAAACAGTAATGCCGATGGCACTAGCACAGCTTCTGGAACTTCTCCCTACATGTGCACAATGTCCTAAGGACTTAAGTAATCATTTACAGTCCTTTTTTGGTATATTTTGTATTTGGCCATTTATTTCAATATGTAGCCCATTAGAAAAAACTGTGTAAAATATACTCCCCTATTTCTATTGGCTCGAAAACAATTTAAAGTGATTTTCCAATCCAGAGCTCAAAACTTATACGTAAGTCAGTACCTAGAAGGGATACTCATCAGCTATTTTTTTCAGATCTTGTTTCTTAACTGCTTTTAATCTCACCTCCATTAATGAAGTACTGTGATCAGTAACTACCATTGAGTTACAGTGCCTAAAGGAAGCAGTCTGAGACACCTCTTACCATTACTTATGGTGGCAGTTCTCTTCCTTCCCCTTCAATTCTGTCTCCTAAGATTGGTTGCTGTTTACACACACCAGACTATGACAGACTAGGTAGTCCATCAGTGGCAGTGTAAGCTGGTTTTCCATTGCAGTAAGGACATAATGAGTATACAGCTTTCTAAAGCACCAGCGAGTAACGATGATTATCAGGTAATTGTCACTCATGTGCTGGGACATATGAGCTTTAGTAATGCAGATCTTGAAATGTTCCTGCTTTAACAAATAAACATCATTTTAAAACAAAAAGAGATTTTTAAAACCCCTGCCCCTAATGTATGCACCTAAATGTCAGAACTAGGGTTGAGCGATCGTGTTCAGAAAAGATCGGATTCCGATCGGCGATCGAGAAATTTCCACGATCACGATCGGAATTCCGAACATGATCTTTTTAGGTGGGATCAAGAGTGGTACTATTTCCCACAAGGTTTTCTTAGCCTTCACACTGAGTATACGCTCCGCTCATTCTGAGTGGAGTGTATACTCAGTGTGAAGGCTCCGCTGCAGTTGCATAGGAATGAATGGAAGCAGCCGGCACACATCCTTAACTGTCTGCGCGCCGGCTGCCTCCATTCATTCTAATGGGAGACTAAACTAACATCTCTAGTAGCTACTTATCTGCAGAGATGGCTGCTCTGGTGCCTAGTGTTCTCCTTCTTCTTCGCCTCACTGCCACTCCACGCTGCTCTTCTCGGCTCGCTGCCGCCGCCTCCCAGGTTAGTGTTTACAGAGCTAGGAAGGTGGGGCTTGTGGCTTAGGAGAGTGTGGGCGGGTACAGGGCGGGGAGACGTGACGTCTCCCCTCCCAGTACCTGCCCACACTCTCCTAACCCACCCACACTCTCCTAATCTGGGAGGCAGGGAACAGTGAGAAGAGCAGCGTGGAGCTGTATAGCATTCGACCACTCAACGCTGGTCAATGCATTCCTATGAGAAAAAGTCAGCTCCCACATAACCGCAAGCTGCCAGCTCTCCCAACTAGTAAAGACAAGCCTGCTGCAGGGCCAGCGTTGATTGGCCAAATGCTATACAGTGTACTTCTACTTGTTGCAAAGAGCTTTATATTGTGACTGTAACAACAGCACTGTATGGTCTCCCCCTAACACTTACTTTTGGTTGTCAGGTGATACCAGAACATAACACACACTTGTCTCTTTTGTATTTTTGCTGCACAATGCATGTTGCGGTAACCATTTTATTTTACCCAAGACAAATTGCAAAGTATTCGGCTCCATTAAAAAACAAATAATTTGGAATATTCTGTTTGAATCTGGCTTGCTATGAATCGATTCGCCCATCTCTATTTGCAGGTCATTATGGGTAAGATAGCCAAGGTCATCTGATTCTTTCTGAATACTCTCATGTGGCGAACACCAATTTAGCCAGGTCATGCTAAAACTAAAAGTGGGGGTTAGTTTGTCACCAGGTAATCCCACCTTTTTTTTTAGCAATGCTCCCACAAGTCTTTAGTGCTTGGCACATAGAATTGATATAGTCATGAGTCTTGTGACCTCTAGTATGGCAGCATCCTTTATGATGATTGGTCAAAATTTGAGCATGTGTAATCAATGCTATTCTGGGAGTGTATGGTGATTATTTGGCAATAATTCAACAGAAATGTTTGCTGGAGTACCAGTGTAGGATGATGAGAGTGATCACAAGTGGTCACAAATTCAGCCATTTTGATGTAAATCCCTAAGTTTAAGTCTAACTTATTGTCAAATGAGGTGCCCTCTGCTAAGCATAAATGCTTTCTATTTTCTCTCTCTCTGTCCTATTACTCTCATCGCATTTAACGTTCACCATTACAATCAGCCCGGCTCACCTTTTGCTTAGCAGTGCCATAGACAACAGCTCTAGTATTGCAGTTAGGCGAGCCTCTTTGATGGTGTTTAGTTCGAATTTGTGCATATGTACTTAGTGAGTTGTGAGAATGAGTGGGAGTTATTTGGCACTTTTTACCAATGCAATGTTAAGCATTTGGGCTTTTTATTTTCTTTCACTCTTTCTCTCTCTTATAACCATCACCAAATGTAATGGTCAACATTATATTGTGTAAGCTGGTGCGTTTTGTACTGTATGCATGCCACTGGTTTTTTGAGTGTTCTTGGGTGCGGTTACTGCTTCTAGCATGTTCCGGACCTGAGATTGTATAGTTCTTTATTGTATGGCTCTTTCTATCTACCATTCTTGGTTGCTGCCATCAAGTTGCAAAATAATGTATGTAGGACTACACTGAGACATTCCTGTTAGACTGAGTGGACTTCCACCACAATTAACCTCGTGGTGACATGTCCTGCTAAGCAGCCCCCAACCTTCCATTCCCACTAATAAAGGACACAGAGACCTGGGTGTGGGTAAACCCAGGGTTGGGCACATCTTTATTGACCAACGTTAATTTAACACTATATACCAAAACCAGAAGAACACAAAATACACAAAATCCATGCCCATTCCTCCACTTCCCATAGACTCTCTTCATCCAAACCAAAATGCCCCGCTGTGAAGCAGTGGGCATGAAGGACCTACATCTCCTCCATCTTTGGGCATGGACTCCTCCAACGCATGGACACCTGGAAGACAAGAAAAACGAGACCAAGAAAAAAGAAAACCCAGGGGAGAAAAGACAAAAAAATAAGGGCAGAGTGGGCTGGTGTTCCTCACATGGGCTGCTGAGGGTAAGACACCGGCCTATGGCCTCTACATAGTATTTATACTCAATCTCCCCCTCCCTATTTTTTGTTTACCAATGTCATCTTCATTCAAAACATAACTCAGTCCATGGCCCTCTCCTTAGTCAGTTCAGGGCCTTGCATCTGGTTGACAAAGAGTTAAAGTATAGATGTAACAGAATGTTTGGGGGGGGGGGGGAATGCGAACCAGCGTATTGTATACCATTTTTGATGTCCCCTGTTCTTTGTCATTGATGTCCTCCAGGAGCCCTTGTGCCTATATAAGGGCTCCTGGAGGACAACCCCAGTTCTGTTGTAGATTGTGGCATAATATATGCCAGTATTGTGGCATAAATAATAATGAATATGGTGTAGGTGGCCACTTGCATCTTATTTGCATGTAAATCTCTTATTTGTGACTATTTTACACTACTTTTGTGGCATATCCACAATCATGAATCCCTTTGTGCTGACTCCTCCACACTTTTAAACCTATACTGGCAATTCTATTTTCTTTCTCTCTGGCAATCTGATGTCCTAAGTGGACAAACATTTCCATTAGTTTTTGGATTGCATAAATAATGAAAACTATTATTACTTAGCAGACAGAAGTTGCTCAGTTGTTTGCAGACAATCCAGTGTGGAAATTGCTGAGGAGATCAGCCCAGAATAAGCTCTGCCCTGGGGTCTGGCCTTCTCTAGGGCCCATCAACTTGAGCAACAGATCAGAGGGGATATCAGCAAGAAGATTGTTTTTCCACTTCACTCTGTAAAGTGCCATTAAATATGATAAATTCCACCTACGCCATCTGATTGTTGTTCACTGCATCCATACCACACCTCAGTTGGTTTGACATACCCTTAATCTGTTATTAAAGTTTTCTTTTGGGAATTTGTTTTCCCTATTACCTTTTTTGTAACTGTTTTGTGTACGTAGCTCTTAAGCAGGTCTACAGTATTTGGAAAGCTTGCAGTGGAACATTTTTGTTGGAATCATTTTAGGAACAAATGGAAATGTCCAGGGTCCCAGCTCTGTTCTAAGAAACTATAGAAGCTGCATGTATATTACCATAAAGCAAAGATATCTTGGAGAGTTAAATACACGTAAAGATTTATAGAGAACTGGAATGACTTGTATTTGGTAGGAATGGGACATACCTCATAGTAAGAGGTGCAGCTGTTATCGAGGATATTTTACATCTAGATCTTGGGAGTGTGAGGCTCCATTCCCACGGAGTAACGTGCTCCGCTCATTCTGACACATAAACACATGTCAGAGTGAAGCGCTTCAAACCAGATCCCATTGACTTCAATAGCTGCCGGCTTACGCGCACTACACATTGAAATCAATGGGAGGCTTTTTAACCCATTGATTTCAATGGGTTGCGCGCGTAAGCCAGCACCCATTGAAGTCAATGGGATCTGTTTTGAAGCGCCTCACTATGACACGTGTTTACGTGTCAGAATGAGCGGCGTGTTACTCCATGGGAACGGAGCCTTAAGTTGGAAATATGAAAACTGTTAAACAGAGAATGGGAATAACTGAAATTTGAGGATGGTAAAGCAAATAAGGTAACCTTATATATTGGTAACATGAAGTCCATAATTACAAATGCTAGACATCTTCCAGACCAAATTATTGGTATCGACTTTCTAGTGAGAAACATGTTACGGGTAATAGTGTAATAGGCATACCAAAAACCTAAATTAATAAGAGCCATTAGTGGATGGCAAATGTAGCAGACTAGCCCAAACTGAAGGCCTTAAGGAAAGCTTTTACAATATGGAGCCCATCTACCCCAAAAGACACCATGGCCAGTACCAGGTATACTGACAAATTCATCAAACTTTTACAAAGATTTAATATTTAAAGTGATGACCCATATTTATAAGACTTCTGTAATTGGCCCTGGCATACTGGGTATCAACTTCTGACTGATGACAACCCATTCTTATCAGCGTTTAGCAGTATTTTTGTTTGGGGGGGCGTGTCCTGCACCTACATGGAAGCGGACGCTTAATCCGCAGCTCCTGCTCTCCCTGCCGGCTTACCTGAACCAACCGCTCTGCTGCTGGCTCCTATGCGGAGTAAACTACCCCAGACTGTCCCTGGTGCCTCCTCTGCTCCTCCGGTGGCCTCCGGTCAAGCGTCCTTGCAGGTGCGGGGATACCTTTGCCCGACTCCGTCCACGCTGAGGCCTAACACGAGGTGGTGGCCATCTTGCTCGGCTTCTCCTGCACTGGAATCCCCGCTCCCGCCAGTCTCTGCCCCAGCTGCCTCACCTCCTCAACGGTCTCCTCCGGTGAGTGCCTCCCCTCCCCCTCTGCTGGACTCCATTATGGATGGGAAGCCATCCTCCCTGGGCTTCCCTGCGATGTCTTCTCTAATGGGATCCAATCTGCCTGTCCTGCAGCTCACTAGGGGCTCTCCTTCATATTCACTGGGAGCCTCTGCTACTGTATGGGGTAAAAAGGATATCCCCCCTGAGGGAGTGCAAAGTCCCCCTCCTGGGCCTCTATTGTCTCCTCAAGTAGCCTTGCCAAATATTGCTGATGCTGATATAGGAGTTATTCCATCCTTGTCTCCATATGTTGTGCACTCTCCCTCCTTGTCTCCCCCTACACCCCTACCTGGCTTACACATTGACAATGTACCTCCTGATCCCTTGACTTCAGTTCCATGGCATCAATTGCTTGCTAACTTACCCTCCATGGAGGACTTTCATGCTCTTGTTTCGGAAGTAAAGTCTGCCTGTCAAAAATACGAAATTTCTACGTTGCGGCAGGATCTCCAAGGCATTGCTAATAGGGTTGAGACCCTTGAGAATGGTCAAACCCGCTCCTCAGTTTCTTAGTTGCAGGACTTTGCTTCTTCTCAGTGTCAAGTAATCCAGACATGCAGCGACACCTGGAAGATCTGGATAATAGGGGGAATTATCCGAATTAAAAGCCTACCTGAGGCCACCCAAGTTGAAGATTTACAAGCTACTCTGGAGGGGATATTTAATTCTATCTTGGAGGTACCCCCAACTCATAAAATCAAGCTTGATATGGCTCATCGTGCTCTAAAGGTGTGGGTCCCTCTCCTAGTAACATTATTTGTTGCCTGCATGATTTTGCTACGAAAGAAGCCATTTTGCCTAAAACCCGAAATACTAAGGACTTTGACTTTGATGGGGCTAAAATACAGTTCTACTAGGATCTCTCCTGGATTACCCTGCAGAAGAGGAGAAATCTACGCCCTTTGCTTCAACTGCTGAGAGACAATCAAATACCGCTAGGGTTTCCCCTTTGCTGTCACTCCCCGGAGGAGTGGCCGTTCTGCTCTCTCTCTCTCTCTGAGTTGTCTTCTTCCCTGCCGCATAAGTACATGTCTAGTTGGGAAGAGGCTTTGGGGCGTCAGATCCCGCCAGGCTGTTGGCAAACTATTTGGTCTTGGGTGGCTAAGTCTTCCTCCTGTATTACTTACCGAGAAACCCAGTACAAAATCCTCATGTACTGGTATCATATGCCAGTATTGTTGCATAGGCTTAACCCTGCCATTTCTCCTCTCTGTTGGCGTTGTCAGTCTTCATTGGGCTCGGTACCACATATTTTGGGGATACTACTTTTTACAGAACGTCTTTTTGTCCTGGGTGTCCCATTAGATCTAATGGTCTATTTGCTTAATCTCCCTCCCAGGCAACTGGGCAAAAATACCTCTCGTTTGTTCCTATATTTGTGTACTGCATCGAAAACCCTTATTGACTGTCATTGGAAGGACGTGCTTCCCCCTTCCAAGTCTGAATTGATTGCACGCCTAAAGGTTGTGCGCAGCCTCGAGTATATGACAACCACACTAAATCATACGGTGGAGGACTTCAATTCCATCTGGTCGTCCTGGGATGCGTACTGTATCACACATGGTTTTTGACTTTCTCTTCCTCTTGCTCACCTGTGTTTCCCTTGTCTCCCCACCCCCTTTTCTGTTTCTTCCCCTGGTTTTGTCTGATGTTCTTTGTTTCTTCCTTTTAATATGTTAGTTGGTATGTACGGTCCTGTAAGGCCGTGACTGTTTTAGGTTTTCTTTTCCTTGTATTGCTGGTATTACTTATGTATCTTTTTCATTGTTGTGTATTGTTGTATATTTTGTTGAAAAATGTAATAAAAATTACAGTTCAAAAAGCAGTATTTTTGTTTGTTTTCCTCTGTTTGAGGGTTGTCTAGAGAACAATAAATGAGCATTGCCATGAGTCCTGTGCCATGCAAACAGTAAGGCCAAGTTTACATGACCATCCTTACAACTTATTGCTATAGGATGCAAGCTATGGAAATGGAATGACTGATACAGACTGAAAACCCTCCTTCTGCATTCACTCTAGTGTGAAAAATATGACAGAAGCTTTCTTCTTAATGTTTGTTAACTTTTCAAATGGAAGAAATAATCCTGCATGAAGGACATCACCAAAGAAAGCTTTGCCATGTTTTTTTAAAGAGTAAATGCATATGGAGGGGCTTCCCATTGTCAATCATTTTATCCCCGTTTAAGTCCGTGACCCCATTCATGTGTGTGGTTGCTTTTCAGCCAAGGGAGGGGTCTCACTCATTTTGCCTAAGAACTCTGCCTTGAATAAAAGATAATATAAATATATAAACATCTTCCAAAAGCAACTTCTCTGGATAAAAGACAAAATTCCTCCTAAGTGAAACAAAGATTCTGCATGCAAAGTATACCTCTGTGATCTGTGCCTCAAGCCCTCCAAGACACTGTGCTTGTTTTATGTTCCTTTTTCCTGCTGACAGACTCCCTTTAACCCCTTTTGGACACAATCTAAAACTACCTTAAGGGTAAGACCTCATTTTTAAAAACTCATATGCGTCACTTTATATGGCAATAGCATTGAGACTAGTGATGAGCGAGTACCATTCGAAACGGCCGTTTCAAATAGCACGCACTCATAGGAATTAATGGAAGTGGCCGGCACACAAACTTTGCCGGCGGCGCCCGCTTAACCCCCTCCGTGCCAGCTGTGTACATTCATTCCTATGGGTGTGTGCTATTCTAAACTGGAATTTTGCATAGTACTCATTAATCTCTAATTGAGATGCATTAACTTACACAAGTGAATTTCAGATTGTTTTTTCGTGACACGTCTGTGGTAGTTAAGACACTGGTGTACTGTTGTACTGATGTACTATTATGTCCAATGTGGAAAAAGGGTTAAAGGGAGTCTACCACCACCCTTAAGCATACTCATATGTCACCACCTTGTTACTGAGGACATGATCAGTGATAAACAACATACCTTTGTTTTGTATCTCAGATTTGTGAATTTGGGAAAATAAATAACCTTGAAATCTTATGCAAATGAGGCAGTGGTGCATTTGGGGCCGCAATGCTTCCTATACAACAGCTCTTGCCCCTCAGACCCCTATCACCCGCAGCCAGCTCCACCATGTGCAGTGAGAGTTGATCCACCCACTGCAATGACATCATCCAGAGCTGAAAGCCTCCAGCCCACAGTGTGCTAGCTGCCGCATTTGCATAAGTCTTCATAGTTTTTTTTTTCTCCAAATCTACAAAAGTGCCATACATAACAAGATTCTTATTTATCACCATAATGTGCTCTGTAATACTATGAAGCAGTTGAACATGCTTGGCGAATGTGGAAGACTCCATTTTGCCCTGGTAGCAAATACCACCAGAGTGTCTCCAGTATAGAGGAGAAGGTCACCACAAGGATGCTTAGAAAGATAATGTATATAGTATTCTCACCTGTAGTACAGAGGCCCATGATTTGCTTGCATACATTATTGCAACATGACAGTATTACAGTAATTACTTCTCATACAAGCAATTCTTTCATCTTTTTTAACTAGTACTTGTTCAGTCATTTATGTATAAAATAAATCCTAAGAATAGTTTTTTCTCTGTGCAGCATATATTGCTAAGTCACAGTACAATACGGAATGGAAAATTGGGCTGTGGGCAGCTGCATCTCATTATCACACATTGCATTCCACAATTCAGAGCAAAATCCAGCTTCAGTTTGACAGATGCGACCATGCACAACTTCACTCTGCAGTTCCATATAGAATCTAATCTAGCAATACACAAATATCTACAGCTGGCCAGGCACATCCATCCATATCATTACAATACCAGTCTACAGCTGTCATCGGTCAAGTGTATGATATCAATCAGATGATATGTACAGTATAATGACATTCATCAGTAATCTGGCAAATGAAAATAAATACCATAGCTACAGCTGGATTTATGCATAGCCATTATTGCATGGTGCCAAATAATAAGTATATATGATTCCAATAATGATGACTAAGAATATCAAATCATAATCATTATTATGTTCTACATTGCTATATTAAAAAAAAGGAACAAGACATTATCTAGGCCCAAATCATCTCATTCTAAAGCACCTGCAGAAAACCATGGTGTGGGTCAGTGGGTCATCCTTTAGGGTTGAGCTGATCTTGAGATTTCAGGATCGTTTTTAAAATCCGATTTTCGATTATTTTCCAGCCGATCCCAATCGTGAAATTTGCTTGATCGCCAATTGCATCCGATCTTTCCCGATCCTGATCGCTCAACCCTACTAACCATGTGTTTCACGGATAACACACCGATCCATTCTTTTCTATGAGCTCGACCGTGATTTTCACGGTCCCGTGTGCGGGCCAACAGTCCGTGACGCAACAGGTCCTATTCCTCTCCTATTTTGCGGACCATGCTTCTGTGGCTCCTATTCATTTAAATGGATTCAATTAATTCAATTCTGCACATACAAAGTAAAGATAATGGCTCCACTGAAAAACAAGAACTTTGAGAACTAGGTAACCTAGGCTAAAAATGATCAGCACCCATACATAAAATTAGGATTAAAATAAAATATAACTTTTAATCTTCATGTTAAAATGTATATCCATTGGTCCAGTAGTCCTGAAAAACTCCCACGCATTTCGAGACTCATGTTGCAACATAATAGTACCAAGAATATATAACCACAAAAGATCACCCCTCCCATGACACATGAATATACAAGCAAACAGCATAAGGGAAAGCAAAAAAGTCCAGTAAACCAATGGCCCATCCCACACTGCTACATTGTTAGAAGAGACATATAATAATAATAATAATAACAATAATAATAATCAATATGATAAAGAATATACAACAAAAAACATAATTGTATATGACACAAAAAGAGATGGCGATAATAATGATAATAATAATAATAATATTATTAATAATAATGATGATGAAGATATATTACTTGTTCCTGCACATGACGGGAACTGCCTGACAGGTTCCTGCACAAACCATTCTCATTTGTGAATTTCCATCGTTTCCATCTTTTGCAGTACAATTAGCTATTCTGTTTCTGTTTCATGAATTTTTTTTGTGTATTATGACCTATATGTGGGAGGGCACTATAAAAATGATGATCTACTTGAATGGATCCTGCACCAGAATATCCATATTTATTGAAAACATCTTAAGGCTGATGCCTCACTTGGTGTAAATGCCACTAGCGAATCCAATCTCCAGTTTGTGGAAAAATACGCACTGCAGCATGCTGTGATTTCCAAAACCGTTACGTGTCAGCTGTGCGTATTTTTCCGCAAAATGTGGATGGGTTTACTCCACGAGAGGCCCGGGCCTTACCCTATTTCCCCCTGCATGAATTAAAAAGAAAAAAAAAAAGACTGCTTCTGCCTTGGTATCACATTAAAACCTAAAAAATATATAATTGACTAAGGTATAAAAAATGTATATCGGACTATGAAATTTTTCAGTTTTGTGTTTTCATCTTTTACTTCCTTCCAAAAGCCATGACTTTTTTATTTTTACATTCACAGAGTTGTATGATAGCTTATTTTTTGCAGTACAAATTACACTTTCTATGGCACTATTTACTGTTCTGTAGAATGCCATGAGAAGATGAAAAAAAATGGGGAAAAAATGCAAGTCACCAATTTTGTTTTTGGTTTTGTTTTAATGTGCGCTATCTGGTGAAAATAACACATTGTGTATATTGTGGAGATCACTGCTATCACAGCAATGCTGAAATTATATAATTTTTATGTTTTAATAATTTTAAACAAATTAAAAACTTTTTTTCATGTTCATATTGTGACACTAGTAACATTCTTAAAGTATAAAACTGTATAGTGTCTTTTTTTTTTTTTGCAAGACAAGATGTAATTTTTAGTGGTACCATTTTGAAAAATGTGTGATGTTTTGATCACTTTTTGTTGAATATTTTTTTTTGCTGGCCAAAAGGCAAAAAAACAGAGATTTTACCATTTTGATTTACTTTCCCATTGCGGTGCTCAGTGAATGAAATAAATATCTTTTTATACTTTGAGGCTGAGGCCCCACATTGTAGAAACGCAGCTTCTTTTGTTGCAGATTTTGCTGCGGATTTTTGAGCCAAAGTCAGGAATGGATTGAAAAGAAGGTAGAAGTATAAGAACTTCCTATACATTTCCCATTTCTTTGTAGACACTCTTGGCTTTGGCTCAAAAAAACACAGCAAAATCTACAATAAAAAAAAAGCTCAGTTTCTGCAATGTGATGCCTCAGCCTAAGAGTAAGTTCACACAGAGCTTTTTGGTCAGGATTTTGAGGCCGTATCCCCTTCAAAATCCTGACCATAAAGACGGATCCCATTGAAATCAATGGGAGCCGGTCAGTTCTTTTTTCCGGGAGCCGGTTTGTTCAGGCTCCTGGAAAAAGAAGCGAGATGCTCATTCCTCAGGCTGCTTCGCCTCACGATTCGGCCTGAAAACACTCCCTCCTGATTAGGCCCATTCATTGGATGCTCAGCTACCAGCTACCCGTGTTTTGGTCCGGAACCTGAGGCAGCCTCCGCCTCAGGTTTCGGACCAAAAAAACTCACTGTGAACTTACCCTAATAGTGTAGGAAATTTACCCTTCAAGCAGAAATGGGAGACGGGACCAGAGGAGGCGTATCTTTCGCCTCTCACACAAGACTTCAATCAGTCCCACTACCAGGAGGCCAGCTATAAGATCCTGTCTCGTTGGTACAGGGTCCCACGAAATTACACACGTTCTTCCCACAGGTCTGCCCACTGTGCTTGAGATGTTGGGCAGGTAGAGGGGGATATGATCCATGTCTTCTGGTCCTGCCCTGTACTGTCCTCATTTTAAGACGATGTCAAACGGATCATTTTGCAACTAACTGAAACTCCATACCATCTGTGCCTGACCTTGTTCCTCCTCAATCATTGCGAGTCTTCGGTGAAAGTCTATAAACGCTCTTTGCTCGGTCCTCGCTGCCCGTGCTTGCATTCCGCCCTACTGGGAACAAGTTGAACCCCGTTCTCTCTCCCTCTGGATTTTGAAGGTCAATGAGATCATGTGTATTGAAAATCTCACTTCTTTCCTGAATGGCACAACTGAAGCCTACACTAAGACCTGGTTCTACTGGTTTGAATTTCAACACTCTGGGCAATATCAGATGCTCCTGGGCCCTGGAGCTCCCTCCTAAACTTGTGTAGGGCATTCTGCTTGTGGCTGCCGCAGGCGGTTGCACCCTTCCCTTCACAAATTTGCTGAACTGTGATTCTTGGTATTGGTTTTGCGGTCCACCAACCATGGACCTCCTAGTTGGTCTGTCCTTCGCTCACCCTCTTTTTGCACGCTCCTATTTGTCAACTCCCCCACCCCTCCCTTTTTTGTTCTCTGCTTCTCCAGCCTCTACCTATTTCCCCTTTCCTCCCTCTTCTTCCCCCATGGCACCTTAAATGGCCGGGCCGTCTTAGGATCACCGGGCAATCTGTGGATGTTTTATTTTTGTTTGTACTGTATAATAGTATAATTATTAGAGATGAGCGAACACTAAAATGTCCGAGGTTTGAAATCTGATTCGAACAGCCGCACACTGTTCGGCTGTTCGAACGGATTTCGAACCCCATTATAGTCTATGGGGAGAAATGCTCATTTCAGGGGTACGCAAAATTCAATAACATTATACTTACCAAGTCCACGAGTGACGGTCGGGCTGGATTCCCTTTGAAGTCTTCTCCCGGCGCAGTGCCCCTGCGGCGTCTTCCAGTTGGAATTCACTCTGCCTGGGCATCGGGGCCTAGGCAGAGCCGACTGCGCATGCGCGGTCGGCTCTGCCCAGCTCGGCGCCTGAGCAGAGCCGACTGCGAATGCGAGGGCATACCCGCGCATGCTCAGTCGGCTCTGCCTAGGCCGGATGCCTAGGCAGAGTGAATTCCAGCCGGAAGACGCTGCGGGGACGCTGCACGGAGAAGATTTCTAAAGGTAAGAGAAGAATGTATAACATTCTGCCAATCAACGCTGGTTCTGCATCGAACCTTAAACTTCGAACAGCTAGTAGTGTTCGATCGAGTACGAGTATCTCGAATACCGTAGTATTCGATCGAACACCTACTCGGTCGAACACTACTCGCTCATCTCTAATAATTATGTATCCTTTTCTTGTGTTTCTTTGGTCTCCTTGTTTTCTTTTTGGGTCTATTTCAGGCCCTGTTGTATTGTTAAAAATTGCAATAAAAATTGGAATTGGAAATAGTCTGGGAAATTTCAAATGTAGAGATACCTAATTTGTTTATCTTTATTTTTGTTCATTTACTTTTATATGTGATCTAGGAAAAGGGGAATGATTTGAATTTTTATATTTTTATGAGATTTTTTATACTTGGAAAAAAAAAACCAATGCTACTGTATTGCCTTCAATGGTAAAATCCTTGTATTACTATTGAGCCCTGCCACAAGCAAGTCTAAGAAGTCTTATAGCATTGGCAGGCCTGGGAGGTATCAGAAGGCTCCTGATTGCCATAGCAATGGAATGGCTTCAGCGATCTCTCTGCGGGATTGGTATTTGTTAACAGCAAAAACCTAATGGCTATGGAGCCCTTGTGCGAAACGCCATGGAAAGGTTTAAAGTCTCTTGGTGAGGGATGTATATTTACGTATTGCTGGTCCTTAAAGGGGTTGTCCCATCACAAGGATTCTATCTATAATGCTTATTAATGTGAATGTAAGACTTTTCCTAAATACACTGCTTCAGCAAAACTGCTTTGTTTGGCCGCTATCTCACTTTATTCATTTTTTTGTGGCCACAGCCCTGACCTAGCTGCTCCTGAGTCAAGTGATGTGTCTGCCTGCTCTGAGGGGGGAGGGAGGAGGGGCTAAATACACGGGAGCGAGCCTGGAGGGGGGGGGTAGTTTACCCTTTGGGGGACAGGTGAAGCCAGCAACATCGCTATGCTTCTGCCCTGCATGAAGCCAGCAGCGGCAGAAGCGATGCTGTTATTCCGCTCCGGGGTCACATATGCAAAGCCAAGCGGCGAGATGCCGCCGGCCCTGCGTGCAAGCTCATACACCAGTCTAACCTTCACAATGCTAATACAGACCCGCAGGATGACGAAACAAAGCCGGAAGACAGAAAATTTTAGAGGAACGAAGATGGGTAAGTATGCGACGTGGGACAACCCCTTTAAATAGTTAATATGTTAAAATATTGTTTACACTCGGGTGTTAGAAAAACTTTTTTTTTTTTTTTTTTTTAAAGGGTTCAATTAAAGAACATTATGAATCTGGGTAAGAAACTAAAACACTAAAGTATCACACATTATTGACTGCAACATTAAATCATCAGATTATTTTATCTTAGACACCAAAAGAGTTTGCCTTGCCCATGTACAGGAATGTTTTGATCTGAATATTAACAAGAGGATGAATGCATGAGTAGAAACATTAATAACTGGATTACAAATGTAGCTTTCCTAAGATAAAAATGTTATTTGAGAACACACACTGGAAAGGTCATATAAATCATTCATGGGAATTTCATGTTTCCATGCACGCCTCTTGCTGAATACACAGCTGTACCAAGGTATTTTATCCATTGTAATTTAACCCTTTAAGGATTGGGCTCATTTTGACTTTAATGACAGTGACCTATTTTTGTTTAATTATTTAGTTCCTAAATGTTGTCAGGCTTTTATTTTTCCACCTGTGTCGCAAATTAGAGTCTTGTTTTTGCAGGATAAGTTGTATTTTTCAATGGCATCTTTGTGGAGCAGCAGATTGATGTATTCAATGGTACCAGTCTGTGATTTTCTTAAATTTTTTTTACAGTGTCTAATTTATGCTATTTATAGTTTGGTAATTTAATGGCTTGGAATGTTATAGATGCAACAATACCAAATATGTTTTTTTTTTTTTTTACTATTTTGGGACTGCACTACATCTAAGTAAACAGCCATATTTCCTGCAGCAGCTGAGGTGTGGCTGTCAGTTACAGTTGGGCTTCCAGTACAATCATACTGGCACATCTGCTGTGTCTGCAAAAACGGAATGACGTACGTGTATGGTAATTTGCATTAATAAACCCTCTAATTTGCATTAATAAAACCTCAACTCAACTCCCAAATTTCAGAGGACAGAAAGAGGGAAAAAATGTGCGGCGCATTCGACTCCTGCTTCACCACTGTATTCAACTCATTTGCATCCTCTCCGGACACAGATGAGTTGAATCCGGAATACCTCCTGCCTGCTGTATTTAGGATGGTTGAGAGGTATGCTGTAAGATGACATACATTTACGCTATTCTGCATTAACCCCTTCCCGCTGATGGCATTTTTTGATTTTCGTTTTTTGATTTTGACTCCATAACTTTTTTATTTCTCCGCTCCCAGAGCCATATGAGGTCTTAATCTTTGCGGGACAAATTTTTCTTCATGATGCCACCATTAATTATTCTGTATAATGTACTGGGAAGCTGGAAAAAAATTCAGAATGGGGTGGATTTGAAGAAAAAATGCATTTCTGCGACTTTCTTACGGGCTTCGGTTTTACGGCGTTCACTGTGCAGCCAAAATGACATGTTCCCTGTATTCTATGTTTCGGTACGATTCCGGGGATACCAAATTTATATGGTTTTATTAACATTTTAACCCCTTGAAAAATCCGAAACTGTGTTAAAAAATTTTTTCTAAAAGTTACGGTTTGTCAGAATATGACAGCCGTAACTTTTTTATACGTCAGTGTACAGGGGTGCATAGGGTGTCTTTTTTTGTGGGGCCGGGTGTACTTTTTAGTTCTACCATTTTTGGGAAATGCTATTGCTTTGATCACTTTTTATTCTAATTTTTGTCAGAATTAAAACAGTGAAAAAAATGGCGGTTTGGCACTTTTGACTATTTTTCCCACTATGGCGTTTACCGTACAGGAAAAATATTTTTATAGATTTGTAGAGCGGGCGATTTTGTATACAGGGATACCTAACATGTATGTGTTTCACAGTATTTAACTACTTTTATATCTGTTCTAGGAAAAGGGGGGTGATTTGAATTATTAATACTTTTTTTAAAAAATTATATTTTTTTTTACTTTTTTAAAACATTTTTGTGCATTTATTAGACCCCCTAGGGGTTTTAAACCCCAGGGGTCTGATCACTAATGCACTGCATTACAATGCTAATGTATTGCAATGCATTGCAAAAAAATCATTTCTTTTGCAGGCTGCATAGAGCAGCCTGCAAAAGAAAGCGACTGCAGACAGCCCGGGAGCCTTTGCAAGGCTCCCGGCTGTCATGGAAACATGACATTGGCCCTGGAGCTTGCTCCAGGTGCCGGCGATCACCGGAAATATGGCAACGCCGGAGGAGTTAATGCCTCCGATCGGTCCGGGGACCGATCGGAGGCATTAGCGCTGACTGTCTACTGTAGAACACAGTAGACACCCGGAGACTATGGCGGCCGCCCGACTCCCGGGCGGCTGCCATAGTTAAACACCCGACATGCGCCGTACTAGTACGGCAGATTTCAGGAAAGGATTAAGGGGTTAAAATGGGTTCTACTTAACTGTTTTATGTTGGTCATTTTGATATGTTTGTTTACATGGTGGTTTTGCGACTCCCGGCACTGCAGAGGCCTATGGAGTACCCAGTCCACTCTGTGCTCTGCCACTGACAAATACAGTCAATAATGAGACTGTTTCTCCTGTAACTGGATGTCCCGGTTATTCTAAGTTTGAAATGATGCCCGGTTATCTGTTCTTCTTGTCTAGAAGAATGGAAAAGCAGTCCTTCAAATAACGAGTAATTACGGTCCATTCACACGGAGTAACGCCAGGCGTTTTTTTGTGCTTATTTTGTGCTTATTTTTACAGCCGTAAAAAGCAGTCTCCATTGAGTTTTATAGTAAAATGCTGGCGTTTTTTTACGGCTGTATTTTTCTTCCGTTATTTTCCGTCCGTAAAATGCTGGCGTTTTTTTACGGCTGTATTTTTCTTCCGTTATTTTCCGTCCGTAAAATAACGGATGTAAAAATACAGGCGTAAAATTACTACAGAACTCAATGGAGACTGCTTTTTACGGCTGTAAAAATAAGCACAAAATAAGCACAAAAAACGCCTGGCGTTACTCCGTGTGAATTAACACAAATCTATATTGGAGTCTATGGCACAGAATCTGGCAAAAATCCCAGATGAATATATTCTCCTGCAAGACCAGCTTTTTCGTTTGGGGAAGTCTGTTAAAAAAAACAAAAACAAAAACACATCTGACAGACCCCATTACAGTCAATAGGTTCCATCAGAATTCTTTGTTATGGAGCAAATCCATGGTCAAGCAATCCGGGTTGATAACTGGAGGTCACGTGGTAGCAGAAGGTAGAGGCAGAAGTGAAGTCAGGTCATGCACAGGAGGTCAACGAAGTAGCCAAATGAAGATCCAAAAAGGGAGGTCAGGTGGAAGCCAAAGGTCATACACAGGAGGTCAGGAAGATGCCAAATCAGGATCATTGAGGAGTAGTCTGTAAAGCAAGCCAGATCAACAATCCAGGAATCCAAGAGTAGGGACAGGAGGTAGGAGACAGGAAACAGGTGACAGGTGACAGGGAAGCAGGAAAGGCTCGTCGCTTGGGAGCTGATACCGCCGGGAAAACGAATAACAAGCGGTGGCCAGAGCCAGAATGATGCCTAAATAGCCTCTGGCCCGCCGTTGACCCCCTGAACCCGGAAATACCTGTCCCGCACTAGGAAGAAACCGGAACCTCCGCACACTCAAGCGGAGGCCTCCGGCCTACCCCAGCACCAGAAGCAGCAGTGACTTTGGTGCTAGACAGGAATCGGATTGGGCACCTCCATGAAAAACACTGCCAAAAGAACGTAATGCATTCCCACTGTGTTTTTTGTTTATTATTTAGCCACTATATAGCAATGTAATATAGTAACTGGAAACTTCATTATAGTAACTGGGCAGTTCCATATAATATCACTCAGTTCCGTCTATGTCCTATTAAATCCACCACACCCTTTCTTGTCAGACACACTGGCAGGGTTATGCCTGTACTGTAGTCCTCTATGAGCAGCTATAGGCTGAATACCAGCTTTGAGAAAATCAGTGTTTTGCAGTACCTACAAAGTGGATGAGATTCTGGCTAATTCCATCCACACATTGCAGAAAAAAATCTGCAGTGGAAAAGCACTCAATTATATCTATGGAAATGCTGGTGTTTAATGTATAGGCATAATAGGGGAAGAATATCCACAGAGGAAAAGTCTTCCAAAATGCAACGAAGAACGCTTTTATATTGCATTTCGTTACATGGGGCCTTAGGCTGACATCTCCTCAGCTAAAGTATGATTGCGGACTGTTCAGCTATATCTCTCAATAATTACTTACATAAATTATGATTAAATCTGAGTCCACCTAAGACGCTCATTCTAGAATGACTTTGTTGCATCGGGTATATAATGTACTATGTCAGTGACATCATTATGTAAATATTTGTTCTTCTGAATTGTCAGGCTCTTTTTTAATTCTACTTAAACTGAGCATGTTTCCAAAGGATAACATGCTCAAGGCTTTAATAAGTGAGTGATCTTGGATTACCATTGTCGTAGTTTCCTTTTAGGAAACACATGGGTGTTAACTTAGATGGCTTCCTGAAGAGTAACATAAACCAAGGCTAAACGATAGTCATCTTTTAATTAAAAAACAGCATGAGAAAACAAAGGACGCATTTTAACCTCGCTGCTATGTATTGTTGGCTACTGAATAATCCATTAAAAACACATAATGGAAAATGATGAGACTCCATACTCAGTTTTGGCCCACATTTAAAAGGCTTTTGTCTGTTTAAAAGTAATTGTTCTTAATTCTTTAGAATGAGAAACAAGTCATTTTAACAATGAAAACATATCTCATGGCATGCTTTGAGATCTAGAAGAGGTTCAGTCACAGTACTTTATGTGAACAAGTCAAGCTATGATAACTTCCCAAATGTATGGGTTATGGATGAAGTGTATAAAGAATTTGCACCCAAAATTTCTCTTTTGTACCATAATTCTGTAAATTCTCGCTTTTTGGCATTTCATATACTGTATAACACAGACTGAATAGATTTGTTTTGTTTATATAGGAAGAGGTTGGATGAAGACACAAGTCCGTCAAGTCCCCTTGTCACTGTCACAGGTTTAAGTACAAGATCATTAGAAAGGTCTTTGTACTGTCCCTTCATGTATTTGTACATTGAGATTAGATCTACTCTAAGGCTGAGTTCACACAGAGTTTTTCGGTCAGGAATTTGGTTAGGAATCCGCCTCAAAATCAGTCTCCAAAAAAAGCCTCCCAATAGAGTTTTTTTTGGAGGCTGATTTTGAGGTGGATTCCTGACCAAATTCCTGGCCAAAAAACTCTGTGTGAACTCAGCCTAAGGGTAATTTCACACTCCGCTCCAGATTAGGCCCAATGAATGGGCCTAGTCCGGAGGAGGGAGTATCTTCAGGCCAAATCATGAGTGAATGAAGTGTAATCAGATAAGTCAGATTTATATGGCTCTCCATTCACTCAATGACCTAAGACTAACATACTCTATTATCAGAACCTCCCACGCTCGTATACAAGACTTCTCCCGAGCTGCACCACTTCTCTGGAATGCTCTATCCCAGACAATCAGATTAACTCCCAATTTCTGCAGCTTCAAGCACAAACTAGAGACACATCTTTTCAGACAGGCCTATCTCAATTCCTAATGTAAACCCTTCCGTACCGTAATTAGAATCCCTAAAACAAACCCTCTTCTGCTCCTGCTCCCACATTACCCCACATGATATGATGCCGTTCGAGACTAACTTTATATGTCCAGGCAGCACCTGCACATTAAAGGACACAACTGGTGACGGCTCGTACAGTTTTATGTTTATGTAATGACAGTAACCTCTATTACAAAAGTGTCTGACCTCTGCATAAGCAATGCCGCCCCTACTACCTCTTGTGTCATCTCCTCTACCTGATAGATTGTAAGCTCTTATGAGCAGGGCCCTCAGTCCCATTGTGTTACTATTTCTTTGAAATGTATATTTTTGTCCGTACCTGAACCCTACAAATTGTACAGTGCAGCGGAACATGTTGGTGCTATATAAATGAAATATATTATTATTGGTAGTAGTATTATTGCTTTGCTTTCTAGCAGTATATAATACCGCATATCGATGAGGATGAGTTAAAACTCCTTTTTAAGGCTGGGGCCCCACGTGGCTTTTACAGCCCCTATTAATTCCCATCCACACATTGCATAAAAACATGCACAACGGAAATGCTGTGATATCCAAAACTGTGGGTTTTTTGGAAATTAGAGCATGTCAATTATACCTACGGAAATGCTGGCAGTTTCCCCATAGGTGTAATTGAAGACGAAGGTGCTGTAGGAAAAACCGCAATGCATTTCCACTGTGGGTTTTCCTGCAGAGTTTATCGCTGCAGCCTTAGCCTAAGACAGGCATTTAAAGTTTTGTCCATGACAAGTGTTACAACCAAAGCCATTGTGTATCCCTAGCCTACGTCTTTACTGTGCCGTACGTGGTTTGAGCAGCATTTCACAAAGTTTACTTTATATAAGCGTATGAGGCTTAACCACCTGCTTATCTCCATTTTCAGCTTAGTAATAATATTGTCCTTGCAGCGCGAATAACAAGACATGAAGCAAATGATTGTATTGTTTAAACAGGTCACATATTTTCCTTTCCTACTTAAGCATTGGAAGCAGAGGAATATGAGTCATTTTTGTTGGAAAGTTTGAGTCGACCTTTACAAAGCAGGTCAAATTCCTTCCAAGGTGGATCTCTTCACATAGAAGTGTGCATAATACTAACGGCACAGCTTTCAGAGGCGCAAAAACATAGTGACTTTCAGGACACGTAAAGAGTTAATTCTCTATAATGGCTTCCACTAGCCATAAAATCACTTTATACGCTGTGCATAAGACACTCATAAATTAGAATTACCGTTACCGAGCTGGAAGGGAATTTCAGGTTTCAGTGTCAAGTAAAGCATTGAACAGTGCTGTAAAAAAGTATTTGCTCTCTTTCAGGTACATGTCACAGTGAATGTCTGCAAGTTGGGATCCTTAAAGAATTGAAATATTAGAAAAAGGAAATCTATATCAAAACATTTATGAAATATTTCTTCATGGATTTAAGAAGGAAAGTCAATCAACTCCCATATTACCCATATGTAAGAAGTAAAAGTTACAACTGGCTGCAGTAAGAATTACTCATAGTTTCCACATCCAAGCAATATTAGACCACTTAAAGAGGACCTTTCACGGTTTGGGGCTCAGGCAGTTCTATATACTGCTGGAAAGCCGACAGTGCGCTGAATTCAGTCACTGTCGGCTTTTCCAATCTGTGCCCGGGGTAATGAGCGATCAGTCCCGGTACCGTAGCTCTTTACAGTCATAAGGGAGTTTCTGACAGTCAGTCAGGTACATCCTTCTCCACAGCAGCACCTATCGCGCTGTACCTAAGAAACCACAAATAGCCTATAATGAGGTCTTTGTGGTTTTCGCTGGGTTTCTGCACAAAACATGTGTAGAGAAAAGTGCTATTCAGGTGCTGCCTCCAGTTCTATTTACCCGTTTTTAGTAAAAATGGGTAAATAGTATATGTAAATGAGGCTCACCGAGCACCCTGGGCGTTCTCCAGGGCCTCCGAGCACCCCCGCGTCATACCTTATCAAACGCCCCTCCATAGTGTGAGCTCCGTTATCCCCTCCTCCTCCATACATTCTGTAACGCCCACATCTTTAGCATTCTCGCTCCGGACGGTTGAAATCCCATGCAGACATAGTAATGCTCCGTTGTGAGCGTTACTGCGCATATCCGAGCTCCATTTTGTTGTAGAGAACTGCATGACTGTACTGCGCATGTGCAGCATGCTCGTGTAGTTCTCTGAGCAGTACAGTCGTGCAATTCCCTACAACAAAATGGCGCTTGGACATGCACAGTAACGCTCACAATCGAGCACGATCGTACAGCTCAGTATGCTCAGAAATTATTGCAATTAAACATGTTTTGTTATACACATTTATTTCCTTTGTGTGCATTGGAACAACACAAAAAAAACTGAGAAAACAGGCAAAAATTATATAATTTCAAGCAAAACTCCAAAAATGGGCCAGACAAGATTTCTGGCACCCTCAACTTAATATTTGGCTGTACACCCTTTTGAAAAAAATAAGTGAAATCAATCGCTTCCTATAACCATTAACAAGCTTCTTACACTTCTCAACTGGAATTTTGGAACACTCTTCTTTTGCAAAGTTCTCCAGGTCTCTCATATTTGAAGGGCGCCTTCTCCCAACAGCAAATGTAAGATTTCTCCAAAGGTGTTCAATGAGATATAGATCTGGACTCATAGCTGGCCACTTCAGAACTCTCCAGCGTTTTGTTTCCATCCATATCTAGATGTTTCTTGAAATATGTTTGCAGTTCTTCTCCAGCTGGAAGACCCATGACCTTGGATGCAAACCCAGCTTTCTGACACTGGGTCCACCATTGAAACCCAAAATCATTTGGTTATCTTCAGATTTCATGATGCCTTGCACACAGTCAAGGCATCCAGTGCTGGAGATGGCAACCCCCAACATAATTGATTGTTGGTACTGTGTTCTTTTCTTTATAGGTCTCATGTTGTTTTCTGTAAGCAGTAGTATGTTGTGTTTTAGCAAAAATCTTGCTCTCGTGTGTCCACGAGACATTTGTCCCAGATCTATCCCAGGAGAATCTTGGCTGATTCACATATAATTTGGCAAACTACAGTCTAGATTTCTTATGTCTCTGTGTCAGCAGTGGGTTCCTCCTGGGTCTCCCGCCATAGTGTTTCATTTCATTCAAATATCAAAGTTCACATGGACACTGATGCACCCAGATGCTTATATAGGTATCAGCCGGTTGGTGCCCGCAGTCATATGAAAGAGAAAAGTTTAGATAATGGCAATAGTTAATAATAATGCATTTCAGGAGATGAAAAAAAAAAGTTGTTAATACATTGTCATTCTACAAACAAGCCAGATAATCAATTACATTCTATATACTTAATGGAGTGTTTGTCATATATTCCCACTACATACAGAGAAAGTGTAAAATCAATCTAGTTGTAACTAACTATACAGGGAATAACTAGGAAGAAATTTACAAGAACTGATTAGAGTTTCTGAAAGGTCTTCAGGCTTTTTACTGAACTAACTTAACCTGCCCGCTGTCATAATCCTCTGTGGAACCATATTTTATTATTGGACTTATACATAGTTGGAGTATGCAAGTTCCCTAAAATCCTGTGATTGTAGCTAGGAGAAGGAGAAGGTTCTTACAGGGATACTACATTGTTGTTTGTGACTAAGTGTAAGCCAAGATTTTTAAAAGGAAACTGTGGGTTTTGTTGTTACTTTTTTTGCACAAAAAAAATCCCATGTGCCACAATTGATATCTAAGCCAGTAAGGAGTTGGCATAGATTATAAAAATAAATTGGGGGTCACACGGTGGCTCAGTGGTTAGCACTGCAGCCTTGCAGCACTGGGGTCCTGGTGTTCAAATCCCACCAAGGGCAAAAAAAACATCTGCAAGGAGTTTGTATGTTCTCCCCGTGTTTGCATGGATCTCTATCCCATATTCCAAAAGACATACTGATAGGGAAAAATGTACATTGTGAGCTCTGTGTGGGGCTCACAATCTACAAAAAAAAAAAAAAAAAAAAAATTGTAAAAATAAATCACACTAGTTTTCTGGTGAAAGTTGTAGTATACCATTCAGGACTGCCCTGGCCCACCTCATACAAAAGTGGAGAGTAGGGCACAAAAGCATAAAATAGTATTAAATAATAGTGTTAGTTGTATTTCCCTTCCTGTTTGGTGTGATATCCTCTCTTTCATTCTGACACCTCTATAAGTACAAAACAACTTTATTTTCTTGTCTCAGAAATGTATAATGTTTTGGGGGGCGGAGCCTGACCGCGCATGGAGAAGGACGCTCGGAGCTAGAGCTCCTTCAATTCGGGCCCATTACACCTCGTCTAGCCTCTTTATAGCAGCCCCAGATGGGCAAAACTAACAGGGATCGGTCCCTGGAAGGCCCGAGCACACCCAGGGTCTCCAAACAAGGCGATATGCAGAAGTTCCTGCGGAAAAAAACACTTACCCCTCCGGCGAGTACTCACAAGATGGCGCCGGCTTGCAGGCAAGACGGTGAGTTCCTGGAGGATTCGGAGGAAGACGGCACTCCTGATACAGATGGCGGAGATAGTGGGATTGTCAGCGTGTCCAAACTCTTTTTACAGAAAGCTTTGACCAAAGCTCTAGACAAAGCGGTGTCTGAGATCAAGACTGAAATACAATCTGTTGGACAACGGGTGCAGGCCTTAGAAGAAGCATATTCGGTGGTAAGATCGCACTCTGATATTATTGCAGACCAATTTCAAAAGCATAAGGACATGATAGACAAGTCTTTATTATTAGTTGAAGATCAGGAAAACCGTTCCAGACGTAAAAATATAAGGATAAAAGGCCTCCCTGAGTCTGTTTTAGCAGAGGACTTGCCCAAAATGGCGGACGATGTTTTTACAAATTTGCTGGGGAAAGAGAGGGCCCAGGGGATTGTAATAGAGCGCATTCATAGAGCCCTCAGGGCCAAGCCCAAACAAGGAGAACCACCGAGAAACATTATATGTGGCTTGCTGTCATTTGTGGACACTGCGGCATTATTATCTGCAGCCAGAGTGAAAGACCAGATACTTTATGAAGGTGCAGAGATTTCTCTATATCAGGATGTAGCCCCCTCCATTTTGAGCAAACGTAGGATGCTGAGACCGCTACTGGAGGTTCTTAGAGCGCGTAATATACCATACGCGTGGTTGTACCCATTTGGACTTGCTATCACGCTCCGGGGCAGACGCATTACGGTCCACACACCGGAAGACCTTGACCCGCTTTGGCATGTACTAGATATCGACCCACTACCTATTCAGTCATGGTTACCTACTGCTGATATTGATCAGCTTCCCGACCTTCCTCCGTTATCCACGTGGAATGGATCAACAGCCAAGTCGCCGAGAATGAGAAAAGCACTTTCAAAATTGAAACAAGTTACGTCTTGATATGGACTCCCTGGTCTCAGGTTTATTTTCTCAAACTACGTGCCTTCTTTCTTATAATTACCTGGTTTGTTATGTGTATTGCAGGACATCCTAGAATATTACTCATGGTTCCGGACTGTCATGCACTTTTCTATGCTATGGTTTAGAGCTTTATTACTTAGCTACTTCACTATCACTATGGTTTGCTCTTTTTCTACCCTATTTTGTATTGTACTGCATATTGCCATTTGTTGTATTTTTGGCTCTTTTGCCCACGAGCCTGTTCTGAGACGAGGTGTTCTGGGCTGGATACCGATCAGGAATATACTCCTACCCCCACCTCATAGTTCACCGACTTGTGTTTATTGATACCGCTGATCCCTCGGTTTGTCCTGGGTCTCACTTTCTTGGTTCCTCTTTTTTGGCCCTTGAGGTGTAGAACTAGGGCACCCCTTGGAATCGCAAGCTCCCTTCCTGACCCCCCAACCCTCCTTGCCCCTCCGTACCTTTAGCCTCTTCTCACCCCCCCCCTCCCCCCCCCTTTTTTGTTTTTATTGGGTACACATTGACTTCTTTGTCCCTTGGGGATTTTCGTCTGGTACGTGCTCATTACAGATTTGTCTTATTTGTGATTAAGCTTCTCCACTGTTCTTTAGAAGATGTCCCCCCCGGCTAGGACCGAGCCTTCTCCCACACAGCTTATAATTTCTTCATTCAATGTGAAAGGTCTCCACTCGCCAAATAAGCGACATTGGGTTATGAATCTGTCTAAAAAGATTGGAGCTGATATATTGATGCTTCAGGAAACTCACTACTCCCAAAATAGCATTCCGAAACCCCCTAAATCACTATATTCCCAGTGGTTCTATTCTAATAGCTTGGTTTCTAATTCTAGAGGAGTGGCTATCGCCGTTAAGAACTCCTGTCCTTTTATTGTTACAAGCCAACTCACAGACCCAGATGGCAGATACCTCTTTCTTAAGGGCTTTCTTCACGCTCGTAAGGTCACATTAGCTACATTTTATGCTCCGAACAAGAGCCAAATCCAGTGGTTATGTGATGCTATTCAGAACCTTTCGACTTTCTCGGAAGGTGAAATAATCCTGGGTGGTGACATGAATGTGGCTTTAGATCCCTTCATGGATACGTCCACCTGTAAGTCAGCTATCTCCCAGAAAGCATTGCGGAAACTTCACATTGCCTTGCAGGATGCTCAGTTGATTGATACCTGGAGGTTGGTGAACCCCAAAGTGAGAGACTACTCCTTCTTCTCCACTCCGCATAATTCCCACCAGAGGTTAGATTATGTATTTTGCTCCACATCCTCTGCATCCCGGGTAATCAAGTCGACCATAGGTTGTATTAGTGTGTCTGACCACGCCCCTGTCACTACCACCATTGCTTTCCCAGACCTTCCTTCCAGACAATGGACGTGGAGGCTTAATGAGTCTTTGCTAGATGATGCAAACATAACGAAACAAGTAGCGGATTCATTATCTGAATTTTTTAAAATGAATGATACTCCTGATGTGAGTTCCCCAATCCTCTGGGAATCCCATAAATGCTTCATTCGGGGAGTGCTTATATCGAAGGCTTCAGCCAAGAAAAAAGCTAGGCAGAAAGAGATTGATTCCTTGTTGGCCCAAATATCGGCCTTAGAAAGGATACACAAGCAACAAGCGTTGCGGAATGTTCACGCTGAGCTGCTAGTTCTAAGGGAGAAGTTAAAAAAGGCATTGAATGAGACAGCTATGAAGAGTTTTTTATATTCTAAACTCAGAATTTATACACACGGCAACAAAGGCGGACGCCTTATGTCTGCCATGCTTAAAAAAGAGAAAGAAAAAACTCATATCGCTGCGATAAAAACTGCCTCTGGTGCTCTTGAGAGAGACGCTGAACGCATATCGGAGGCCTTTCGCGAATTTTATAACAATCTTTACAATTTAGACTCTAACGACACAGCCTCTCATACTTCAGATAGTAGTCAAGCGCTCACAAACTTTTTTAGCTCAATCTCACTTCCTAAGATACCCGAATCAGAACATTCTCAGCTACTTGCAGAGGTTTCGTCGGCTGAAGTCCTTAGAGTCATAAATTCATTCCCAATTGGGAAAGCCCCGGGACCAGATGGCCTTCCATTGTTGTATTATAGAAAGTTCTCAGAGCAATTACTACCTTATATCACTAAATTTTGCAACTCTCTCCTACAGGGACAGTCTATGCCACGGCAAACGCAGGAGGCACATGTTGTCCTCATCGCCAAGGAAGGAAAAGACTCGCAAGAATGTGGCAGTTATCGCCCGATATCTTTGTTGAACCTGGACCTCAAAATCTGGTCAAAACTCCTGGCGATGAGGATGAGATCTTTACTCCCAGGCGTGCTATGCGACGAACAATCGGGCTTCGTCGCGCATAGAGAAGGTAAAGACAATACTATTAGACTTTTGCACGCGATGTCCATAGCTAGCAGAGAAAACACCCCGTTATTACTGCTTAGTGTAGACGCCGAGAAGGCATTCGACAGGGTGAGCTGGAGTTTTATGGAAGCTACTCTCCTGTCGTTTGGCTTCCCGGCCAAGTTTGTCAAAGCTATTTTTACATTGTACGAACAGCCACATGCTAGACTGCGGACGAATGGTGTGTTGTCAGATTATTTTGCCATCTCAAACGGCACTCGTCAAGGCTGCCCGTTATCACCATCTTTATTCGTTCTTACCCTGGAGGTGTTACTGCAAGCTGTAAGGCAGAATGTTAGGATTCGTGGCTTTTGTGCTGGGGATGCATCGCTCCAAGCTGTAGCTTTCGCAGACGATATATTGTTCTGTATATCCAACCCAAAGTCAGGCCTACCTGAATTACTAAAAATTATTCACATGTATGGACAGCTCTCGAATTACAAGATGAATGTCTCTAAGTCTGAGATCTTAAATGTGTCTTTGAACAAAGCAGAAGCTGACAGATTGGCCAGTACCTCCCCCTTTACCTGGAAGGCTGATACTATTAAGTATTTAGGAGTTCACCTTCCAGCCGATCCCGGAAACGTTTATAGATATAACCATCTCCCTCTTTTGTCCAATATCAAAAAGCTGTTAAGGGAATATGATCTTCCCATGATCTCTTGGATAGGCCGCAGGAACCTCTTACAGACGTACATAGTCCCTAAAATATTATATACTCTCCAAATGCTTCCTGTCTATGTCCCACCCGAATTCTTTACCTGTTTACGCAGACTTTTCTCTTCTTATCTATGGAAAGGGAGAAAACCTAGATTGCCTTACTCTTTCCTGACTAGAGACAAGCGAGATGGTGGACTGAGTCTGCCGGATATCCACTTGTACTACAGAGCGATACAATTGTCCAGATGGATGGCCTACACCTATCCGTCAAAATGCCCCTCACTTACGACTCTAGAGAGTATTAACCACGGCCCTCGCATGTTATATTGGTTATGGTTGCCAGAACGCAGAGATCTCGCGAAGACAGATGTGGATATTCTCTTGAAGGGCCCAGCAGAGACTTGGTGTCTCTATAAAGAAAGACTGGGAGGTGGTACCTCCATTTGTACGCCGGCTAGTTTACTCCCAAACCTCACCTCCTCTTGCAGGTTTCAGACGCCTCAGTGGTGGATGAGGCTCCGCAACTGGAAAGTATCAGATCTAATACAAAATGGCTCTCCGCTCTCTCAGGAGGAATTACAAGCCAAGCTATCTGTACCACATCTCACCTTCTTGGATTATGCTCATTTTGTTCATGTTGTAAATACCGCTCGGAAGCAGGTAAATCTTTCGAGATCACCCACTAATTTTGAGAAAAACCTGACAAGTAAATTAGACTCCAGTAGAAAGATATCGATGTGCAAGATGTTTTTATTGCAGCAGGAATGCCCTTCCAAGCCCACTTACTTGAGCTCCTGGGAACTGGAACTTGGAACTGCATTCACAGATCAGGAATCTGAATTTATCTTGACGCATTCCCACGGTTTCTCTAGGTGCGTGAGGTTGCAAGAGTCACACTTTAAGGTTGTATCGAGGTGGTACAGAACACCCCAGTGGCTGTTCCACAGACAGCTCTCAGAGTCAGATGTGTGTTGGAGATGTAAGAAGGCCCCAGGGTCGATGCTGCACATATGGTGGGGATGTGAAATTATACAAAAGTATTGGTGTGACATCTTGGAACAAATCTCTGTTATCACGAACAGCAAACACGCCTTCGGTCCGGCAGAAGTCCTCTTAGCCAAACCCTCTCTTGAGTACATTCCCTCTAAGAAAAATTTGACCACACACTTACTGGAAGCTGCTAAATCCCTTATACCACTACATTGGTTACAAGATTCTCCCCCTACTGTAAAAGCCTGGAAGGAAAAAGTATATCAAATAGCTAGGTTCGAGGAGCTAATCAGTTGGAAGGAGAGAACTCACGATAAATACTTGTGGACCTGGTCCCCTTGGTGGTCTTCTTCTACCTGATTCATGTCAATGGTTGCCCTATGACCCACCCCCCTCCTAATACCCCCCCCCCACTCCCCCCCTTTTTACCCCCTCCATCTACTGACTCTACACCCAATTTTTGAGATCAGTTGATATAAGATTGGCTCACAAACATCTTCATACTTCCCCACGTTTTCCATCGTTGGTTGGTGTTATGTTTCTGGTTTCTTTATGTTTATTGTCTTTTATTTCCTCACAAATTATTTACAGACTTTACCTATTTAGGTATTGCGCTATGTCTACAGTGTACAATCCTTTTTGTTTTTGTATTAGAGTATGTATGTGGTGAACATTTCTTCTTTGTAAAATGTTGTAAAAAATCATAATAAAATGAGAATTGAAAAAAAAAGAAATGTATAATGTTTTGGTGATGCCGGTGATGCCCAATGAACCATTGGGATAGCAGGTTGCAGGCAGGGCCGTTTTAGCACATTGGTGGGTCCAGTGCAAAGGCTTCATATGTGGCCCCCCCATCACCACCCGCTATTATACCCATCTAAAAGTTGCCAAAAACTGCTTTGTTATATGGTGACATTCAACGGGTGAATGTTATCTGACCGATGGAACTTTTCCACCTGTCAGAAATGTTGTATACATTCATCTCTAGTGATAATCTTTATTGCTAATATTTTAGGGTATGACGGATATTAATAGAGAGTTGAGCAGCATGTTTTTCTCTATAAAGGTCAGGTATGGATAGGACAGGGACATGGTCAAATGTAAACTTTAGTGATGACCTTGTGTATGTGTTGTGTCAGTGATTGGTGCAATTCTTTTGGTGCTGTGACCACGGCAATGGTTAATATCCTGGTCACAGCGCCAATAAACTTCCTGGTTATGTTCAGAGGGGTATTACAGAAGAATAGGCTGAGGGGTATTACATTATCTCTCTATGTGAAAATCAGAGAGAAAACGTATAGTATACGCTCTGATTGATAGGAGAGGAGATAACATGGGCAGAAGTCCATGCTACCCCGCTGGAGTCACCTACAGCTTATGCTCAGACAATGATGATTTGTCATTGTCTCTGCATACTGCAGCTCTGCCCCTTCTTCTCCTTCATCCTTCAAACTGCTCTGAGATGCTGCCTGAGGCTGGAGGGGGAAGACAATTTAGAGCCTCATATCTCAGGATCCCTTAGGGCTATGAAGATGACCTTGGATTCATTTTAGGGATGAGAATCTCATCTTTAAAATTATATCAAGACCTTCATGATGGCCCTTTCAGATTCACAGCGATTTGATGATAAATATGCTGTCAAGAATTGAGATCTGCATTGGTATCTCAATGCTGAACATCTTTTTCACAGCGAATCGCTCTGGATATATAATCTGTCTTTTAAAAATTGAGATTCTCTTCTTTAAAATGAATCCAATGTCATCTTCATAGCCCTAAGAGATCCTGGAAATTTGGCATTAGTAGCAAGTACGTATTACAGATATTCTCTGCAACTACCGGTAAAGTCCCACCCTGGCCAAATGGCAGGGAAAGGGTTAAAGTTCCCTTGCAGTTGGCTCCACAGTTTAATGTCCTACCACAAAAAAAAAAAAAAAAAAAAAACACTACTACACACCTCTCCTAGCTCCCTTATTGTCTCGGTCTGGAGTCTTCCGGGAGCTGCAGGTGCTGTAAGTGATGTCATCACATTGAGTCTGGGGAAGAGAGGATGGTGAAGCAGGGAGTAGAGGGCAGGACTGTCCCACTGTCCCAATATTTTGTGTTTTGTAAGTAAACACTCAAATGTACAGTATAATAGTATTCTAAAAATAAATAAATAAATAAATAATAATAATAAATTCCATAATATGTGTGTTTAATATCTAAATAAATGTAAACACAATCTTTTTAGATGTTATGTTATGGTGGCCATACACATTAGACTTAGACCTAAAATGCCAAGCCAACATTAGTTTGTCATAAATTCAGACATCACGCATTGAAAAAAAATGTTAGGAATAGGTGTAATCAACAGCTATTGAAAGTGTATGGACATTGGCAAACCACTATTGTTAGCACGCTCCCATAGAAATGAATGGACATAACTGGCACACGGGGGGTTAAGGGGCCGGCTGCCGGCAAAGTCTGCCACTTCCATTCATTTCTATGGGAGTGTGGTATTCGAAACGACTGTTTCGAATAGTGTTCGCTCATCTCTACTGATCAGGAGATTTGAAATCCACGTGTCCCATGGGGCTGCTAGAGATCGTTGATAGGATTAATGCACTACTGACAGTCACTGTATGCTTTAATATCATAAACAGTAATATTTCTCACAAATATGAACTTTATAGGATGTCATAGGAGAAGTTAATCTTTACCCATTTCTGCCAGATATATTCAAATCGAAGAAGTGTCAATGCAAATGCAACAAATTTGGGATGTCAAATTGACTGCAAATGTTAGGAGATATAAGTTATATATGATTTATGCAGTATAAGGGATGCAAGATTATTGTCAGTGCATTGTCCTGTGTAAACAAGAATGTCCTATTGATAGTCAGTACAACTATAGTAGAAGTCTGAAGCAAATAAATTCTAATCGTATTGTTGATTGACATTCAACATGTCCACATTTGGGCAATGGAAAGGGGTGTCAAAGGGAACCTGTCACAAGGAAAATTCTTAAAGGGATTCTATCATTAAAACTGCATTTTTTCTCGTTAACACGCAGGAATAGCCTTAAGTAAGGCTAATCTTCTCCTACCTTTACATGTCTTCTCCGTGCCGCCATTCCGTAGATATCCCGGGTTTTCATCGGTATGCAATTTCGTTTTCTCGCAGCATGGGGGTGGTCCCCAGCACTCAAACAGCACCGGGGGCATCCCCAGTGCTGCTAGAGAACTCTGCAGCAACTGCCTCTTCCTCCTCTGGAACGCCTTCTCCACAACGTGTTCTTCGGATGGCTTCTTCTGGCTTTAAATGGGAAGCATGCGCAGTCAACTCTGCTATGCCTGCAGCCATTTTCTTGTGGCCACTTACACGAGTGTACTGTGTAAGCGGCCACAAGAAAATGGCCACAGGCATGGCAGAACAAACTGCGCATGCGTCCCATTAAAAGCCAGAAGAAGCCATCCTTAGAACACATCATGGAGAGGGCGTTCCAGAGGAAGAAGAGGAATTTCCTTTTGACTCATTTGTTTGATTTGCTTCTCTCTATCTCCTTTTAGGACCTCTGTGAAAATCTGATGTATTTTAGGTAAAAAAATAAGCAGATATAGAATAAATTCTGAAGGGTTCCCAAACTTCGAAGCACAACTGTCCCTTCAATATGCAATCTGTTCTTTTGTCTATGTGTCTGTTTCGACTAGAGAAGATTGAGAAAGCCATACACAGATATGTAGTTTATAAATAGGAGCCTTGCATCTGGTTTTCCAGAAATGGACTAGGAATTAAAAACAAGGTTATTTCAAGGTTAAAAAATTGCAGGCATTGTTCTTCCTTCAATTTTTCTATTTTTTTCTGCATGAATGAAAAGTTATGTTTTACTTATGTCTTGCTCTAGGTTCATACCTGCGCGAAAAACCCAATCCACTAAAAAAGCGGTTACCGCAGACGTTATAGACAATGATGGTGTCCGCTAGGTTTCCGCTAAAAAATGAGAAGAGAAAAGTCTCGCTTGCAGGACTTTTCTCCCCACATTGTTTTTTTAGAAGGACACATAAGAAGATTGAGCCAAAAAAGGGTGTGGGATATAGTAGGGTAACAGCAATATAGGAGTGAGGGACCAATAACCAGTGGCGTAACTACCACCATAGCAGCAGAGGCAGCTGCCACAGGGCCCGGGACATTAGGACACTGGTGACAGCCGCTACCGCTGCTATCATTATTCTCGGGGGTCTTTTCGGACCCCCAAGTATGATTGGCGGACCGGGAGAGGTAAGAAACATAAAAAAACACTGTTACTTACCTCTCCACGATCCTGCCAGGCCTCCTTCCTGACGTCCTTTCTGACGTCTCTGATGTCACATGGACCCGGCCTGCGTCCCGGGTCATGCGACGTCCGACGTCATAGAAGAAGGACGGCAGCAGAGAGGACAGCGTAGAAGCCGGGGGACAGGTAAGAAACAGTTTTTTTTTTTATGTTTTTATTCCCCCGGGTCTCCGATTATTATACTCTGGAGTCTGAAAAGACCACAGAGTATAATAATTGTTTATGGGTGTTCACAGTGGGACATAATACTGTGTACAGGGGCCACTTAGGGACATAATACTGTGTGCAGGGGCCACTATGGGGCATAATACTGTGTGCAGGGGCCACTATGGGGCATAATACTGTGTGCAGGGGCCACTATAGGGGATAATATCAATAGAAAAAATATATGTAATCAGCTCACCAGTCCATATATAATTGAAATCTCCTGGGAGACCAGATGTCGGAAAGAACTTTTCCCGAAGAAATACTCCACAAACAATTGTAAAAATCGGCTCCAACCAGGAAGATTATCCATACACGATCCGAGGTATACTTCTTTTTTTAAAAAAGCATCAATTTTATTCATTATCCATTTAAAAAAAGGTTGTGAACAATCTCATCAGCTACGCGTTTCGGCGCCATTGCGCCTTCCTCACGGCATACAACTTAATGACAACAACCCACATTTAAAGGAAATGCAGACAGTTCACTCCTCCCACTTTTTAACCCTTAACAAAATATATACATATAAATACATTCCATATAAACATTATCTATACCTCTGATCCAATAAGTACAACATGAACCATATGACATGGCATCCATCAAATGACATAAAAAAAGCGAAGAAAAAGAGAAGAGATAATATCATCTTACCCTATTCATCCATTCAGAAACCAGGCCGGACTCACCAGGTCCACACGGAAGTATGATCCCCCACATCGGAAGCAAAGAGTCACACCCACACACTGTGGAAACTACAATTCCCATGGGGCTAAGTTTTCTACGCTACATACATCCGGGGTAGGTCTAAACACAAATCACTCCTCATGCCTCACAATTCCCTTTCTCAGTATGTAGCCACTAGTTCATATTAATAAATGAACGACAGGTCAGAACGTATGTTTAAACCTCCTGTACTACGCGTACCTAGACGCATAATCCAGAATGCTTCTCTCAGGAGGAGTTTCTTCCTCCAATCTCCTCCCCTAGCCGGTTCATTCACACATTCAATGGCATAAAATTTTAAACCTGTTGTGTCGCCTTTGTGTATTTGTGCAAAATGCTTAGAAGCCCCCGAGGTGTTTTCAGAAAATTTACCACTATCCGTGATGTGCTCAGAAATTCGATTCTTCACTGGTCTAATCGAGCATCCCACATACAGTTTATTGCAGATTTCACATTCGACTATATACACCGTATGATTGCTATTGCAGTTCATAAACGATTTAATTGGAAAAGTTTCAATACTGTCAACACCGCTAAACGTCCTGCATTTTTTTACAAACTTGCACATTGTGCAACGGCTCATACCACATCTGTAGAACCCTTTGAGCTCCAACCAAGTCTTGCTTTTATCCCTGGATTTCTCTCTGAACATGCTAGGTGATAATATATCACCCAAGGTTTGACCCCGTCTAGCAACAAAATTAATGCCACTGTGCAACAATTCTCTGGTAGTGGCATCCTGATTCAATATAGTTACATTCTTTTTGAAGATCTTCACAATTTCTTTATACTGTCGGCTATATGGGGTAGAGAAGGTCAAGCCCTCTCTGCTCTCCCCATCCTTAACCTTGATTTTATCTTCCAATAATGCTATTTGTGTCTTAGAAGCTGCAGTGTCCACTGCCCGCCTCAAGGTCCACTCAGGATAACCACGGGTTCTTAATCTCTGTACAGTTGCTTTCTGTTGTAACTCAAAATCTTTATCGGAGGTACATGCCCTCCGAGTTCTAGATACCTCACCCAGCGGAATCGCTTTAATTGTGTGTGCTGGGTGGTGGCTAGTGGCTAGTAGAACGGAGTTACATGCTGTAGATTTCCTGAATAGACAAGTCTCCACCTTCTCCAATTCTAAATTGCCTCTGAGTAATATGTCCAAAAAATGAAATTTCCTCAGTACTGCATGAGAAAGTTTTGTGATAGCATCCTCTGGTACGGCCGCTACATAGATGATATTTTGTTGGTGTGGCGGGGAGACGTAGCGGCCGTACCAGATTTTGCTAAGTATTTAAATTCCAACATGCTTAATTTAAGATTCACTTTCTGGTATTTCGAACGAACGGCGCGGCGGAGAGCACTTCCAAAGGTAGAAGACGAATAGCCTTTCTAAAGGCTATTCCGACGTGTTACCTAGAAAAAAAAGTTTTTTAATGGTAGAATCCCTTTAACGTACTGTGTAGGAAAGTCACTCTTATACTGTATTCATGGTGTTATGTACCTGAACCTGGCGCCCCCAGTTGTATGCAGCTATTAAGAAAGTTATAACTTATAGATAGCAGGCTGTGTGGGTTGATATGGAGTTTGAAACCATATTAGGATACTAAGCCTGAATCTACTGTGCCATAAAGTCAAGTAGAAGGCATCTGGTGAGAAGCACAGGACTTTAAGTAATTTATTGTTACCTATTAGAGACTACTCGATCGAATATCAAATTCCACCATAGTCTATGGGAAAAAATGCTCGTTTCAGGGGAAACCACTATTCGACTAAAGGAGAGTAACCAAGTCCACGAGTAGCAGGAGGAGAGTGTTTAGGAGGAGCGAAGTACAGTTAAAGTGCACGGACCCCACAGACTATGGGCCAGTTCACATTAGCGCTTGCCTCCCATCCGGAAGGAGTCCGCAGGAGGACCCCCCTTCCCGAACGGAATATCAGCACGACTGCAAGTGCTGGACAGTTAAGCACATGAACCCCATAGCATATAATGGGAATGATATTCCGTTCAGGGGGGTCCTCTTGCGGACTCCTTCCGGACGGGAGGCAAGCGCTAATGTGAACCGGTCCTTACTTGTCCTGCAGAACCAGCATTGATTGTCCGAATGCTATACACTGTATAGCATTCGGCCAATCAACACTGGTTCTGCAGCAGGCTCGTCTTTGTTAGTTGGGAGAGCTGGCAGCTTGCGGTTATGCGGGAGATGACTTTTTCTCATAGAAATGCATTGACCAGCGTTGATTGGCCGAATGCTATACAGTGTATAGCATTCGGCCAATCAACGCTGGTTCTGAATCGAATCTTTGTATTTGATAGAGTACAAGTATTTCGAATACCGAAGTTTTCATTTGAATACCTACTTGATTGAATACTACTCGTTCATCTCTAGTACCTATGAAATAAGGAGTTTTTGGTTTTCTATTCATTTTCCTGCTGAAGCAAGCCACTTTAAGTTGCTGGTTGTGACTGTGTACAATAAACCTGGACTATTGAACTTCTGTACCTGTCAATGTGTGCCAGTATTGCTTGATGGCAAAATTAACTAGAGGGTCCAGATTCACAGAGCCAACAAGATACATAAGATTTTTGACCACACAACGTTTTAGCCAAGACTCTTGTCTGAAGACGCTATGGTAAAAAGATGTTGATAATAATAATAATAATGTTATGTCAGTGTACCATTGGGTTAAATGCAGTGACATTCCAAATAGCTATGTATCAAATTGTATTAAACTACAGGAAATATGTGGCTTCCTTCTTGGAGCAAACTTTAAAAAGAATTCAACTCACCTTCTCTTAACAGATGGTTGAAGGAATATTAAAAGTTCATCAAGGGTTGCAGGATGTGGTAAGGACTGCAGGTGTAGTAAGGACCACAGGGTGTGGTTTGAAGGTGGAACCGGTATAGAATTATTAACAAAAAATTAATTGTCCTGACAAAGTAATTTGTTGGTTTTGAAAGTAGGGAGCCAATGTAAATGTCTTACACAAAGGACCTTTGTTGTCAGTGTCTTTCCCAGATTATTGTTTTAAAGTTCTTTGTAAGAGTTCAAGGCTTAAACATATGCTTCATATATTGACCTTGGGTCAGTTATGTCTTAAATTCAATGAAGAAGATCCTCTAGTAATGTATTGCTATAATACACCCTCCTTGTAAAAGTCATTTCTCTGCTTTTTGTCATTCATTCTCTTTATTTGTAGTGGATAAAAATCAGTCCATGGTCATGTGATAGATGGTCCATGGTCATGTGATAGATGGTCCATGGTCATGTGATGAACACACAGGTGGACAGCTCATTACCAGACAGATGTCTGATTACTGTGCTGTGCACATATGTGTTCATCACATGATCATGGACCATCTATCACATGACCGTGGACTGATTTTTATCCACTGGAAGTAAACCATGAGTAATTGATAGATAGACTATATTGGAAAATTGTACAACAATGACATTTGTTTCTCAATATTTATCTGAGACTGGATAATCCCTTTAAGAGAAGCTAGAATACCAGGTTCAGTGAGGGTACTGTACGCCATCCTCCCAAACCAAAGCACAATAAGTTATGCAGTACAATTTGTCAAGACTCCAGTTAAATACAATCTTACTCCATCATATAAAAAGGTATACATTTTCTTAAAATGGGTGACAAATGGGCAACAGTTTTAATATCTTGTGCCCAGTGGCGTAACTATGACCGTAGCAGCAGAGGCAGCTGCCACAGGGCCCGGGACATTAGGGGCCCAGTGACAGCCGCTACTGCTGCTATCATTATACCCGGGGGTCTTTTCAGACCCCCGAGTATAATGATCGGCGGCCCGGGAGAGGTAAGAAACATTTAAAAAAAAACACTGTTACTTACCTTTCTATGATCCAGGCAGGCTTCGGCCTAGTCGGCTGACGTCTCATGACCCCGGCCTGAGTCCCGGGTCATGTGACGTCTGACGTCATTGAAGATGGACTACTTTGGAGGCCGACAGCGTAGGAGCCGGGAGATAGGTGAGCAACAGAGGTTTTTTATGTTTTTCTCCCCCTGGGTCTCTGATTATATATCGAAAGTTCGCCACGGGGCCCCGCCATTCCTAGTTACACCACTGCTTGCGCCATGCAATATATCTTGTATGATATATTGGATTTAGAGACAAGATAAGTATGTCACTTAGGACCTCTGGGAAAAGGTATTTCAAGAGCAGGTTTCTAAGTTCACGTATCTCCTTAGATCAGTGGTGCTGAGCCATTCTAACCTTCCCACTAATCGGAGGAAATCTTCACACTGCCAAGGCAGAGTGAGCAATCAATTCTGGAGGGGACTTAAAGCACACCCATAACAGGGACACAACTATAGAGGGTACAGTGCTAGCCAAATAAAATATGTAACTATTCTAAATAGCACATGGTAGGTAAGAGCGCATTACAGATTCTGCCCCCAAACATATATCTGGGGTAAAAAGGACTATAAAATATTAGTTCTGCGGTCTCTATGCGATTATGTGACTATGTGACTATGTGATTGATTTCTGTATGGAAGACGTGCTTGTTGCTAATGGGCAGATAGTACAGTATGGCATCTCAACAGTTATGTGATTGATTTCTGTATGGAAGACGTGCTTGTTGCTAATGGGCAGATAGTACAGTATGGCATCTCAACAGTTAAAGAGAAAAATGTCACAGGGAAACCATTCACAACAATGGAAAGATAAACTTACACAAACTGCAACTATACCCCTAAAAAAAGAGCTCTGTGAAAAGCGAGATCTCTAACCTATATTTGTAAGGAAAAAGAAATGTAGATGTGAACCACATCATGAGTTATTCCCTTGGCAGATGCAAACAATACTTCTCTCTGAAAATAACTTCATCCAGGAAAAAAACATGCTCAGTGTTCCAGTGTATCATAGCAGCCAGCCAAAAGTTTTCCCCTGCAGCCAAGAGAAGCAGGGATGGCTCCTGTCCAACATAGGGTGTTTTCTGTGCCTGCATGAAGTCATTATTGAACTATGGCATGTTAAAAAAAAAAAAAAAAATGTAAACCTGCACATCTAGGAGTGCCGTGACATGGAGTGTGTGCTCCCAAACACACCCCTGGATCTGAAAAGTTTGGACAATTCACATTTCACCTCCCACTGGGTGGAGCAGAGGCTTAAAAGAGAAGCTGGAATGTAGTTGCTGGCAGTGTTTTGCTGCAGACTAGTGTGTCATACTATCCTATCAAAGCAAACACTAATCAAAGGAGAGAAGCCAAAGAAGAGAACATCTGCTACTTTACAATAAGTTCTGCCGCATATATCATAAGCAAAACCCAAGAGGAAAAGTGAAGCAGCTGCACAGTGTGATTTGAGAACATCTGTGAACATGGAGGAGGATGCAATTCAAATAGAGAAAAACAACGAAGAGTTTCAGAAGAGCGGGGATCATGAGAGTCAGGAGTTGGTGGTGCCCAGCCACAGCCCTGCCGAGTCGCCCAGCTCAAGCCCTACACCCCAGCAAATAGTGGCTGACTCCATCAAAGATAGTAATCAAGTTAACGCCATCACAGTCCTCACCCTGCTGGATAAACTGGTGAACATGTTGGATTCAGTACAAGAAAACCAGAACAAAATGGAGAAGAGGCAGATTGACATAGAAAACTCAGTAAAGGGTATCCAAAATGATATCACCAAACTATCAAAAAGTCATACGTCTACCAGCAACACCATCAGTAAACTGCTGGAGAAATCTCGCAAAGTCAGCGCCAACATGAGAGACGTCAAGGATCGTATGGATAAGCAGACTGTGCATGTGAAGAAGCTGGAGAACAACCACAACCAGCTCTTGAGAAGGAACAATTTTAAAGTCTTGATCTTCCAGGTGAGTTAATCCAAAGTATACAAATCTAAGCTATTTTTTCTCGATTAGTTCTTGAAAATAATTTTATAGATCCTCTTGTTTGTATAACAGGTTCAGACTGGTACCCTGGTCAGCCACTCCCTTCTCACTACAGAGATAGTGGTACTTAGATTCTAGATTTCAGTGGATTTAAAGGCAGATATACATAGAAAGTTAGAGATGTCTTTTCTTTTAGCACTTGGGAGGGTCATCGTAACAATATCATATACATTATATATTATATATATGTATACGCTCACAAAAATGTGCATAAATAGTGGTGCTACATGATGGCTTAAACTGAGCACCATATATGGTTGAATACAGTGGGTGTGGTATTTCGGTATTTTTGTAATAAACTATATAAAACACAGAAGAAATGAATCATACTCAGTTACTGGAGTCTTGGTTGAATGTAATAATCCAGTACCATAGATCCCACTTGTTGGCACTCTGGTGTAAACTATGTCACTAAATGTCGCAAAAGTGATGACGACACGGCAACATTTTGGCTGTAAAATTTGTAACTTTTTACGTTATTCATCAAATTTGGCAAGTGACAATAAAAGTGGGTGTGGTGAGAGGAGACCTAATATATTCCACGCTTATTACGTTGAATAGGAGGAAATGGCACACATTTTGGTAAGAATGTAAAGCTGTTCATAATAAGTGTAGATTTATTTTCCCTACTGTTAGACAGGTGAGTGTCAAACCTATCAAGCGAAAATCACCATTTAATACACTTTCTGCAAATGCCCACAATCGTCTGCATTACTTGACTTGTGGGCCATTTCCATCCTGCATTTCTGTCACCTATAAATAGGTCATATCCATTGCAGAGAATACGGCAAATGACAATTCTTTGGCAGGGATATGATCGGATCTCCATGCTGCTGTGGAGATCCAGATGTGACACTTGCTTTGACAATCAGTGACAATCATTTGACACAAAAGGGGAAATCAACAGGTCAGGATGGGAATTATTTATAAATGGTGTCTTTGCAAAGAACTATGTGCTCACGTAGGTAAAATTACAGTTAGTATCCATAGATCAATCTGTAAAACAAAAAAATAAGGTGGAATTATTAATTTATCACTAAGTCATTATGAATTAGACATGACAAAATCCTTACCTGTACAGTATGGTAACCGTAGGGTGGCTTCACACATTGGGGGAATTCATCAAATCCCCATACCACTTTTGTGGATTAAAATAGTTGCAAATCAGTGATTTGTGACTATTTATAATCACCTGTCACTAAAATTTTTACAACTGGTATTGTTTCCACCATCCTCACCACTTTTCCAAAAGGGTGGAGTGGGGGGAAGTGCCATTGCCTGCTTCACGTTCTACTGTCATTTATGCCACAAAAGTGGCGCACAAGATTTGTGCCTAGGCACAAGGTTGCGGGACACAGACTCATCATGAATAAATAGCAGACACACGCGACATTAAGACCAGAGCAAAATTTTACAGTCTTAATGAATATGCCCCGTTGTATATTTGTTGCAAAATTTCTGTGGTCGGTTTCTGCACCACAATGCTACAAGAAAGTACAATACAACATCTGCAAAATTTTATCCACAAACATTGTCTCGTCTACAGATGCCCCAAAGTTCTAAATCCCAAACAAGCCGATCAATTGAGGATATTAACTTAGCCTCAGGTAAACTGTTGCGCTGTGTTTATCAGTTGTGGAGTCCATCAAACCCTTAGTTTATATTTTTGTTGCCCGTGTAGTCTAAATATGTTTGAGCTTAGAATTTGTTGCCCTGTTGACATGATCAGATTTCCATATTGCTCTGGAGATCCAAATGTGTCATTTGCCATTGTAATGAGTGGCAGGTGGTGCACAATGAGACACTGCACCAACACTACAGGACAATAATGACCTACAGAGCAAAGAGACTACATTGACTACCTTTGGGTGAGGGTTTAGTGGTTGCAAAACTTTTTGCATAAATTACAGGAAAAAAATTTCCACCCTGCCCTTACTGCAATTGTGACAGTATCTTGGAATACCCCTTTACAGCTGGAGCTGTTGCTATTCATACTTCATATCTTCATATATTTCTCATCTATACTATAAAACGTTTTTATATAACATAACGATCTAAAGTGCAGCTTCTGACATAATATAAGGAATCACTTTATTATAAAACTTGCATTTTCTCAAGATTTCCCTTTTTCCTTTTCACTTACCGTGAATGTCATGTGCTTAAGTTAATCGTGAATAATTCATACCAAAAATGGAAAAGTTGAATCTTCAACCTTTCAACTCTGAGTATTTTACCATGTGTCCAATTCTGCTAAGCATTTCTTCATTTAACCCTGTACAGAGTCAGTTTTCTTGCTCATCCTGGGCACAGCTTCTACATATACAATATAGCACTTGAATGTAGAGAACTAAGGTAAGATATGGTTGTCCAATGGGATTCAACTATCTGAGACATTATATGGCCTTTGCACTACATGGAGACATCAGTAAACCTAATATATAGTGTTGTGTTCTTCAGGGAGTTCCATACAGCTTACTAAATAAATGCTACACCTACTCTACCTGACATCTGGGGCAACATGGAGGCATGACATTCTCTGCTAGGCAATAAGAGTGGTCAAAGGTTAAGCTAGGGATGAAAAACGTATAGTATACATCTCCAAGGGAGCAACTAGATTGGTATATCTGTACTTTACTATGTTTGGGTAGGATCATTCTATAGTCAACTGCTTTGTGGTGTGTATTAGGATTTAGCGTAATATGGCACATTGCGGCCTCACATATACTACAAGTGCTTGATTCATAACACATTTATATTACTATTCAGCATAGCAGTATTCTACTCGTTGCTTTCTATTACTAGCAGAACTACAGTTTCTAGCCTTGATAGCCTACAGGATTTCAAGTCAAAGGGTGAATTCCCAAGTGCCATCATTTTAAGCCATAGACAAATCCACATCTTTCTTGGATTTATATGGAAATCCACAAAATCCTCATATAACACATGGAATGATGTAAGGATCAGAGGTGTATTGTCCTCAGCTTTATGGGGGCAATGCACATTTACTAGGAGATCCTGGAGTTACACCTGTGGAAACGTTGGTGTTTTCCATACAGGTATAATAAGGGCAGATAGTTGGCAGAGGAAAACTCAATAAAACATTTTGCAGAAAGAAACAATGTGTTTCTGCTGCGTTTTTTTTTCTGCAGCATTTTCTTGCTGCATTTTGATACGTGGGCGCTTAGGCTAAGGGTAATAAAATACATTAAGCTTCCAATAGTGGCTTCTACAGGTACAAGAAATATAAAGTAAGTGCTTAAACCTCTGTCTTCAGCTATAGCTACTCCTGGCTAACAATAAAAAGCAGCAACACCTGCAACAAAAAATATAGTTTTTCTGCAACATATGGCCACAACCTAATGCTAAAGCTGCTGTGGAAACACAGTGTTTTGGCTAAAGCAAAAAAACAGGAGAAAAAAATGCTTCGTTGTACATTACTAGCAAAGTGATTGAGATTTCATATTTCTCATCCAAGCAGAAAAAAAGAGCTGTGGAAAAGTTGCATTTTCAGGATAGGTCATCAATAAAAAATCCAAAGGAGGTCTAACAAACAGAACCCCTGCTGATCAGCTGTTTAAAGGGGTTCTAGTGCTCATGTGTGCGCCATAACCCCTTCATAGCTTGCACGCCATCTGTTTCATAGTGGCCATATCATCTGTTTCAGACAAGGCTATTGCATTACAATGTCGTTATGAAACAATTGCCTGATGTAAACAGTAAAATGTGACATTTTTTTCCATTAAAAAATAGCTGGACCGTATTTCCTTGTAGATTGTAAGCTCTTTCAAGCAGGGCCCTCGCTCATTGTTTGATCGGTTAAAGAGAACCTTTCATGTCCTCGGGCACATTCTGTTTTATATACCCCTAGAAAGCTGAGATATCTCTGCCCACTGTCGGAAGGGCATTCCTGACAGTTTAGCTGGGCTGTGAGGAACGCCCCCCTGACAGCACTTGTCTATAGCTCTGTACTATCAGAGGGGGGGTTTCTTACCACATAGCAATGACGCTGAGCTTTGAGGAATGCCTCCCCAGTACAAGTCTATGGACGAGTACTGTCAGGATGGGGTCTTCCTCATAACCCAGCTAGACTGTCAAGAACGCCCTTCCAACAGGGGGCAGAGATCTTTGCCGACACTAATGGCACCGATATCTCCAGCCCGGGGTCACATAAAGGGAAAGCTAAATTCAGTGCACTTTCTGCTTTCTAGCGATATATAAAACCATATGTGCATGAAGTCATGAAATGTCCTCTAATTATTTTATTACATTGTAATGTCTGATACTGTCGGCTCATGTCCCTTTCGATTTGTAAGGTGCTGTAGAATAAGTTGATTCTATGTAATTAAAATAATTATCTTAAAGAAATAATAATAGACATAGCATGCCTTTACACAGCAGACTATCCATGTGGCCAGTTATCGACTATTATTGCCCATTAGGTACGCAGTTGTAGTGTAACTAGTATATGTGTAGCTGTACATGGTGCATATAGAACTAGACACAAATATTTGTGTGGGCACTTTTTTTCCATATGGCAAAGGTTAGGAAAAAATTGGCCTTGTGTCACATTTCTGTATGTGGTGTAAAATCCCAGCTCCAAATATTTTACATTCCTGTTGAGCAAGCAGACCCAGCCCAGGATAAGACTGAGCTGCATTGTTGTGGCACTGACAGATAGCCAGCAGCTTGTCTCCCACTGCCTTTCATGGAAGTAACGTACAGTGAAGTCTCTCCAAAAGACCACCTATTTCAGGAGACCAGACCAGTTCACTATATACTCTGCATATTGGCCCTGTTCCTTAAGGCTGTCACCACAAGCTACGGAAAGGCAGCAGAAAAAGACCCTGCGTTACAGATCCAGCAAAGTGAATGAGATTTCATTTAATCTAAAGCAGACATTGTCGGAAAGGGAAGTGGTGCAGAAAAACACATGTTAATTTTACCTATGAAAAAGCAGTTTTTTACCTTAAATTAAATGGGGTGGAGAAGACAAAAATGAAAACCGTAGGAGAAAAGCATATTGAGATTAAATATTATACCAAACATTTTTAGAAGAAACCTTGAGGTGAGGCCAAGAATAATCACAACATCTCCAACCAACCAATAGCAACCAATCCGAATTCAGTTATCTTTTTCGTAGCAAGTCTAAAAATCAAAGTAGTGATCAGATTGGTTATGTGACACCTCCTGTTCTTTTCTGCATTACTTGTCATACATGGGATCCATAGTGTGTATGTGCCCCTATACGCTATCATACTGGATAAGTGATTAATATTAAAAATAAAGATCCAGTCCTGCTTTTATATTTTTGAAGAATTCCTAACAAATAGTGGCAATGGGGAATACACATAATAAATATGAATACAGATAAAACAGACCTGAATTTGTCATTTCTTTCTTCTATGCATTATTATAATGCACACTGAATAAAGTAACCATTCAGTGGCGTAACTAGGAATGGCGGGGCTCCGTGGTGAACTTTTGACATGGGCCTCCCCCCGACCGACACCGAAGACCTCGACCAACTGACCCCCCCACACACACACACATTTCTGCGCACACTATAATGCCCCATAGTGGTCCCTGCACACAGTATTATGCCCCATAGTGGTCCCTGCACACAGTATTATGCCCCATAGTGGTCCCTGCACACAGTATTATGCCCCATAGTGGTCCCTGCACAGTATTATGCCCCATAGTGGTCCCTGCACAGTATTATGCCCTATAGTGGTCCCTGCACACAGTATCATGACCCATAGTGGCCCCTGCACACAGTATTATGCATCATATTGGCCCCCAGAGTATTATAATCAGAGACCGAGGGGGGATACAAACATAAAAAGACTACTGTTACTTACCTATCTCCCAGCTCTGCTGCAATCTTCCGGGACGTCATGTGACCGGGGTCCTGCGTCACGACGCATATGGACGCAGGTCCCAGGTCATGTGACATTACGCAAGTAGGCCAAAGCCTGCCCAGAGCCTGGAGAGGTAAGTAACACAGTTTTTTATGTTATCTTACCTCCCCCGAGCCTCCGATTGTTATACTCGGGGGTCCGAAAAGACCCCGAGTATAATAGTGCTTGTGGGGCCCGTGGCATGACTTACCAATCCTGGCCCCTGCCAGGAAAGGTAAGTAAGTAGGGACCATTACCGGCTGGAGTAACTCCAGCCGGTAATGGCCTATTAAAAAAAAACAAAAAACGCAGCAGTAGCGGCTGTCACCGGGCATCTAATGTCCCGGGCCCTGTGGCAGCTGCTACCATGGTGGTTACACCACTGTAGCCATTCATTTTTAAAAACTCATTCACACTTTGGGTAGTGACACTGGCTATGTCTCCTTTTCAGTTGAAGCATGGCAGCCACATGAGGTTTGTAGGTTCCACTTCTGTCAAGTGGATTCACTATAACTTTCTAGACAACAAGATGCAACATACATTTTGATACATTTGTTTCAAATAATGGCAATATTGTACACAGCAAACTTCAAAATACTGCACATAATATACTCCCCTACAGTGTCAGACATGGGATACATAAAGCACTTTTTTATTTTTCAAATTTCCAGATATTTTGGAAATAAGGAGATGCGTTCAGTAAAGTAGGTCAGCACATCTTTACTTTTACTCCTTATGTAAATGAGGTGCTCAGATCACTGGGGCCTTGGATTCCTAGCCCGAGCACCAGCCATTACGTCGTCTCCGAGCCCCATCCCACCCACCTAATACTGAACACAGGGAATCATGTGAACCTGAGAGGAGTGGGGCTGTGCAAGGAGTCAAAGTGAAGATGCTGCTACTCATTGCTGGAAATATACCACAGGAAAACCCACATAAAATTCTAAAAATATAAATCAATTTATCGATATGCAGTAAAGAACATATATCACAAAAACAAGCAAATGAGAAAAGAGGAAGAGAGGGGAAAAAGGACTTGTAAGTCCAATATTATACCAGAACTATCCATAGGTGTGGTGCAGAAAGGGAGGAGAAACAGTGACTCAGACTCAACAAATCCCCGGGATGGAGCCTTGGTTTGAAGGAGAAACGCGTGTTTGGATTGTGGTACGGTGCAAAAGGGTAGGTGTTTCATTCCTTACTATGTGAGCCTGTGTTTGCATGTATCTTGAGGTGCTTTGAGCTATTGAGGGTTATCTATTACCCTATTGTACTGGATGTTCTAGCTATATACTATAACTAATAGGGGGTTTCTTTGTTAACTCCATGTATCATAATTGTTACTTAGTGGGCCATCCCTTCTCTCTTATGTACTATACATGCTTACATTTGTAGAGTCTGAGTCACTATTTATCCTCCCTTTTATCCTCTGCACCACACCTAGGGATAGTTCTGGTATAATATTGGACTTACAAGTCCTCTTCCCCCTCTCTCCCTCTTTTCTCATTTGTTTGTTATTGTGATATATGTTTTTAACTGCATATCAATAAATTGATTTATATTTTTTATAATTTTGTGTGGATTTTTCTGTGGTATATTTTGAGTTTATTAATCCTAAAAGTGATGTTATTGACCTGTATGGATTCTCTTACTCATTGCTGGAGTAAAGTTTCATTTTCATGCTGTTTTTGAAATTGACCACAATTATTACAAGGCTTGCACTGGCCGGCAACCACAGGTGATAACAGATGCTCTAGCAGGCATGACCACAGTCAAGGTTTTTTGTAAGTTTCTTAACCATTTAATGTATACACTGTTGTAGGAGTGGTTAGTGCAGAGCAGTGGTGAACTTGGAATGGCGAGGCCCCCTTGGTGAACTTTTGACATGGGCCTCCCCGACCAACAACAACGCTGAAAACCCCGACCAACCCTCTCTCCCCCCTGCATTCCTGAACACACTTATGCCCCATAGTGGCCCCTGAACACAATATTATGTCCCATAGTGGCCCCTGTACACACTATTATTTCACCATAGTAGCCCCTGTACACAGTATTATTGCCCCATAGTGGCCCTTGCGCACAGTATTATTTCCCCTAGTGGCAACTACACACACAGTATTATGCCCCATGGTGGCCCATGCACACACTAGTATGCTCCATTGTGGACACCCATGTACAATCATTATACTCTGGGGTCTGAAAACCCCCCAGAGTATAATAATCAGAGACCCAGGGGAGGATGCAAACATGAAAAACACTGTTACTTTCGCTATGTTGCGTACTGAGTTTGATCTCCCTAGCAATGATTTTTTTTTAAGTATCTCCAAATTCGGTACCTTCTACAAACTCTTGGAGCCTTGAGACTTGTTTTTCCAAGACTAGCCTTTCGGTTATGGAGACAGTCTCCTCCTGCCCGAGGTGGCACCTCTGCATTCTATAGTTTTCTCTCAACTCCATCTACGCAGGTCAAACCTTTTACCTATTGCGTTGGGAAGCTGATCTAGCCAGAACCATTCCCCTGATGGAGTGGCATGAGGCCCTTGGATTTGTTAAGAAGGTGTCCAGGGGTGCTTCCCATTGGGAGACGGCTCAAAAAAATTATACTGCGCTGGTATAGGACTCCTGTTCAATTGGCTCATATGAATTCCTGTATGTCAAGGCTATGCTGGCGGGGCTGCAGTTGTGTAGGCTCATTTATTCATATGTGGTGGGAATGTCCCCCAATTCAGGCGTTTTGGGTAGCAGTGTTTCAGTTCATGTCTTCCATTGTTGTTCTCCCTATTCCTCTCTCCCCAGGGTTAGTGCTGTGTTTCTTGGATCCCGGCTCTTTTCCAACGGGTACGCAGGTTGTCTTGGGCCAAATAATCCTAGCGGCTAGGTCCATGATTGCCCGACATTGGAAATCAGCATTATGTTTGACTGTAAACGTTTGTAGAGGGCACACTTTTTCTAAATTTCAGACCAAATGGACCCTTTGGTCTTCTTATGTAAGGAACGAAGGGACTCCCAACCCCGGATTTTGCCTCCTTCCTCTGGAGCTCCGTGATAGCAGCTTTTCTCCTTAGTCTTAGTCTTAGTCCACATGGTAGCTTTTAGTGCAAAGTGGGCATGGGATTCACTATACTGTAAAACACTGCGATTTTTCCTATGGCATTACCACCGCGGGCAAATCATGGCGTTTCCGTCCCGTGGGGCCCCAACCTTATACTTCTTCTTTCTAATCAATCCACTCCTAGCTTTTACAAAAAAAACACAACAAAGTCTACAACAAAAAAAGCTCCATTTCTGCTTTGTGGTCTTCAGCCTAATTCAGTTTTTGCTGCGTTTTTCGCTGCATTTTGTTTCCCCTATTACAATGCAGATTTTCTACAGCTCTTTTTTCTGCAACGAGTTGATGAATGTATTCACTTTGCTGGTACTGTGAATGGCAGCTTTTTTTCTCAGCTGCTCAACTCTGAATTTACGCAACGTGAGGAAGTAGCCTTAATCTATAGGCAAATGAGCTGTTCAGTGTACATTGACCATGACCAGCCCTGCCAGAGCATCTGTTGTCATGTGATATGTTTGGATGTGGATGTGAGAATAATAAAACCCCTTGTTTTACATCACATATGGCATTTGGTAATACGGTAATACTATGCCGGGATGTGTTTTTAGTATCGGTTACTGTTATATTTGTTCTATCAAAAGGAATCCTACGTCGCACATGACATCTGAGGCCAATCAGCAGTCACAGAAAAGGAAACAGTGACGTCACATACATTAGGCCTCCTGGCTGCCATAGTAACCCTTCATGTTATTTTTTCTAATTATCACTTCAGAATAGCCTTAAGAAAGGCTATTCGTCTCTTACCTTTAGATGTGATCTCTGCGACGCCATTCCTCAGAAATACCATTTTAACTGGTATGCAAATGAGTTCTCCGCAGCAATGAGGGCAGGCTCCAGTGCTCAAACGGTGATGGGGGCGTCCCCACTGCTGCCCGAGAGCTCACTCCAGCGCCGCCTCCATCTTCAGCTGCAACCCCACCTCTTCTGTCTTCCGTCTCGGTCCAACCTCCGACGCCTGCGCAGTACGCTTCTGTATTGATCTACAAGAGCGGCCTCCCAAAAATGGCCGGCAGCTGGCGGCCATTTTTGGGAGGCCGCTTTTGCTCTTGTAGAGAATAAAAGCTAATTTACATGTATCCTTCTGGGGTGGTTATATCTTTCGAAGGGGTGGATTTAATCGAGTTATAGCCACAACCAAATGAGTTATGTCCTTTAGTATTTTGTGTTTAATGACAAATCCTCAGGAACAAATTTATTAAACATTTGCAATGCAGAATCCAGAAAAATTGGCTTAAAAAATTCCCCTTCTGATGAATTCCCCCCCATATGTCCTGCAAAAAAAAAAACTAAATAAAAAAACTACATATTCATGAAAGCGATAAGTGTTTGTGCCTCTTTGATGTCTCGTCTTAAGCTGAGCTTGTGGGTATAGGCAGGAGTATATTATTTAATTGAAAGCATATATGGGATGTCTGACTGATGACATGTATGTGATATGGAGACAGAATGAGACTTTCTATAATTATGTTGTCAAAACAAATGTTGTTTTCTTATTGATTTAGTGGAATACAATTTTCCGCAACAGAAGCGGAACAATCGTGTAGAGCTCTTTGCTTTAGTACAAAACTGACATGTGGTTAACACAAACATTGATACAAATGTTCGCTCACATACAACACCATGTAGCTATATAATTATACTTGTCATTTACCAAACTATCCTGCAGTACTATGTTATATGATAAGATCAACAATGGTCTTTATAGGAGAAGAGAAGGCTTATGTATCCATTATTCTATAACCTCTGTGTAGAGTATTGAGTTATTCCAGTTAGGCCATGTATGAGCAGTCTCAGTTTGGCCTGTCTTTTAATGTGCTTGAAAATTGTCCATTCCAATTCCAATATACTGTACCCTTGCTCATGATAGATGAAAAGAACAACATATTATCAACATGGCAAAAACAAAAAATTGAAAGGTCCTGTCCTATCAGGACACATGGAGCGGATTTCTGAAAGTCAATGGCCAGTGGAAGATCTATCAAAGTTTTTCTGATATCTCAGAGCAGGATTTGCTTCCATTTCTTAGGCTTGTACCCCAGTTGATTTTGCAAAACGAAAATTGCAACTTTTTAAACTCTGCATTGCCTTTGCCACATTCCCAAATGTATATTTAGCATCATTTATGCCAGAAATCTGGTGTAAATAATGTGTCCGGTGGAGGGTACACCTTATCATATATGAGGCACATCCTCCACCGGCTTTAGGGCTATGAAGACTCGCCCTAGTAACACCAATCTTCATAAATCTGCCCCATTGTCCATACATGTAGCCATATACAGCCATGGGCATGAGTTTTTGATCTGAGTCTTTTTGTTATAGACCAGAATTACTAATAAAATGAATGCCTGTAAGTTATTGGGAACTCTGCCATTCATCATCAAATGAGCCTTAATCATTTGTAATCATTTGTACAAGCTCAGACACAACAGATATTCAATAGTAATACAACTGTAGTAGCACCTGGAGGATTCTATGGTGTTTTATACTGTGGTTGACTTTACATGGGTGTGCCAATATAAATGGTGCATCATGTTTGCTACGTATTTCTCAAATAACAGAGATCATAATAAGGAAGTCACAGAACTCTCATGTTATACTGTACTGAGTGCAACCAGAAGCTTCCATTGTAGTGAGGAATATGATATCCAGAGCCCCAGTCACTATTTACTACTGTATATCAATTTCCGATGAAAAAGAAAGAAGAATCCTAGTTTACTACACAAGAGATGGGAATCGATACTCTACACTTTCTAGGGAATCACAATTTATGTAAGTCACTTGCAACCCGCAAGGCTCTGACAGCGCCCTCAATTATCATACGCAAAGCGGCAATCTCCAAACTCAATTTTTGATCTGTTCGACTTATATTTAATGAATATTACTTCATACATTTGCCAGCAAATTTTAGAAATAATTTACAATACTTTGCAAATTGTAGACATTTCTTGAAGACATTAATGATCAGGCCCAGCTAATGCTTTTTCAGTTGCAGAAATTTCTACAATGAATTTGGAGTATATGAATATAACCAAATTACTTCAATTACACTTATACTTCATTTCAGTTCTATTCATTTCTCTGAAAGGTTTTACATGTGCAATGCTAGCCAAATCTGTGGTGTAATGTGTTAACCTTTCCTAATACATAATATAATATATATTACATGTCTTTTGTACTATAGAGACATCAGCAGAAGGATTCTATGAACACATAATGTAGTTTACATACCCACAGAGTATTCACAAACATGTGTTGAATGCTCCACCGTATACTAGATTGTGGAAATATTATATGCTAGAAACAAGACCATTAGGAGAGAATACAGTGTCATGAAGGCACCATAAAGCAACCTACCTTACTTAAGAGATACTACATGGTTTTAGATACATTTTAAAGGACCATTCTGGGCAACACTTCGGCCTCTTTCACGTACATAGGGGCATCTTTATCATAGCATGTATATATTTATATTTGTTTATTTAGTTGGCCTGAAGAAAATACTAGTACTGTGTCGAAAGGTGTTGCCTTTGATCTGTATGTCCAAGTGGAGCCAATAAATTGGAATCATTTATTCAACATCATCATTGATATCTATTGTCTCATTGAGCAGCACGCACATTGTATCCAAGTTTTTTATCATCTCTCTTTCAAAGTTCATAGGAACAGTTTCCCCAACATGTCATTGGAATTGGAAGAAGTGGCTTTTTTAAGGGGGTGGGTTATTTATTTTTTTTTAACATATTTTTTTATTATGCCAAAAGTAGCACCAACACTTTGGAACAGAACATGACAGACCACGCCTCATAAGACGTCTGACTGCGTGGTGGAAATGGTAGTAGCAGTGGTGGTATCAGTGGCACTGTCACAGTATAGAATAGAATATGATGGACCAAGCCACAGAAGATGTTGAGTTGAGTGGTGATAGTAGCAACATCTATGGCCATAGAATATCAAACAAAACATGAAAGACCAGGAAATGGAGCATGATAGACAGGGAGACAATGACAGTGACATCAGTGGTCCAATGATTAACCTTCCTCCCCCTCATACACACACACAAGCCCCTAATGGTGGATTACAAAATAACACATTGTTCCTGGGCAAACCCTGGTTGCACCATTGGACCATCTTTCTCATGTTGAGAGAAGGTTTTTTTTTTCTCTCGTGTGGACTACTAATGTTGTTGCTGGTTATATCTTACTGATGAGCAACTGGTATTAACCTTTTTGTGCAGAACATCACGGAGTGTTGTTTGCTGGTACTGTAAAACAGGGTTTTTTTACTACTGTGTTTCCACAATAGCCAAAAACGCTGCTTTCCCACACATGGCACCTTAGCCTACAAGGGTTTTCTTATGAACATAACTAGAATTCAATCTGTAGACAATAAAAAAGGAAAGGAATTTTTGAAAATATATAAATATAAATAGTTTCAGATTTTACCGTTTGTCTATTCATCTTAGTGGAGACACTGTCTTGATTGGTTACCAATGGATATGGCCATGAATGCAGGATTTTTCTGTGGTGTATGATATCCTTATTGTGGCCAGCTTATCTTCTCATACATGCAGTGTTCTTGCCTGATAAACCGGCCACAATAAATCCCAAGATCAGAGAAAATTACTGCATTTATGGTCTCATCTACTGGCAACCGATCAAGGCAATAGACTGTCACCAATAAGTTGGTTAGAAAAAATCTTAACATTTTTAACTACTTATTAGAGATGAGCGAGTAGTGAAATATTTGAAAATTCAAAATTCGATTCAAGTAGACCTCAATATTCCACTATTCGTTCGAATATCGAATCCCATTATAGTCTATGGGAAAAACATGCTCGTTTCACGGAAACCAAAATTCGACCAATTGGAGTCACCAAGTCCACTATGACACCTCAGGAAATTATGTAAACACTTCTGGAATGCAACTGGGACAGCTGGGGAAGCATGCCTGGGTGCACCTAACACACCCAAGTCCCAGAATTATTATTATTATTATTACTGCTGCTGCTGCTACTGATTTAGCCAGCCAATGACTGTATACATTTTTTTTTCCAATGCCTACGTTGTCCTACTTCCTGTCCCACCTCCCCTGCATAGTTATTGGTGTAAAAAAAAAAAGTGCCAGGGAAGGTGGGAGGAGAATCAAATTTTTACTGCGTTTACCGCGTGGTATTCAATCGAGTACGAGTATTTCGAATACCATAGTATTGAATCAAATACCTACTTGATCGAATACTACTCGCTCATCTCTATTACTTATACCTACTTATACTTGCAAAATGCTCTTAATTGTCTAAAAATTCAAAACTGGTTATATCCATGGGAAAACCCCTTTAACTGGAATAGACCCATGTTCCCAGGCTTCAATATATCAGCAGGCCCCAAATGTCTACTACAAGACAACTTTAGTTAGCGTCAACTTTGAAGCTGATTGCCTGGCGTTAAAATATGCATTATAATCCACTTACATGCAGACATATACAGTATAACCTACTAGACCTTATCAAAGACAAGTTGTGTGTGCAATGATAACAGCAAAGTTATTTTCCTCTCCTGGGATCCACTAACCCTGGCTGACACTGGTTGTCTGTGCCCAAACATAACAATTTTAATAGATTAATAAATGCCCTGTTACATTGTGACTTCTTAACAGGCCCGTCCGCAGGTCAAGCAGCATTCCGACAGGCCCTGAACTTACCTGGAATGTTCTTTTAACCTCATTCCCTTATTCCCGTTTAATAAAAGCAAGTAGCAGGAGACAGATTGTAAGACAGAAAGTGCTGTAAGTATATTAAATGATTTTACATTCTATATCTGGTATACTATTGCCTTTTTTCAGCAATGGAGAATTATGTTACCTCTTCAAAAAAAAAAATCACAATTGACTAAATTTAGATATGTTAATTATTCCACTATTCATTTGCTATGCAAGTTTCGTTTATTAGGAGCCAAAGATGTTTCCATGACATTTGATAGCATGAACATTGCGTAGCTTTAGCACCATGCTGGGCGGTTCTTGATGAATTCTCGGAGGAGCTGGTTTTCCTGCAATAATCAGTTGCCGTAGTGATCATTAGAATAAGTTACTTAACACATTTGGTATTAAATTGAGAAATTATAGTCTTCTGAAGAGAGATTTGAGTTACTGTTGAGGATTTCAGCACACAAAGAAACCATTGCATTATGTTTAACCACTCTACAAATTAGAAGAAGTTCTACATTAACTGGAAATGTGCGATTATTTATGTAATTCCTTCCCATTAAGAAGGAAAACCACCATAAATCAGTTCATGGGATCTTTATTCTATGGAAATGATAATACAAAAACAGACATGTAGCCCCTTGAGGACAAGGAGATTTTCAGAGGACATGCTTTTTTTACCTTTATTTTGCCATATAAGAAAATCAGTATTATAAATGGTATAAGTTAGTTGCTCCATCTGTTACAGATTCTGCATTCGGGCTAAGGGGTTTAAAAGGAGGTTGGTAAATTTGGTCTGACAACTGGTTTTATTGTAGGATTCTCTACTGTGAACTCAGCAATACAGAACAAGGATGTAACACTATAAACAACACATACAGTACACATGATAAAGTCCACTCCCCTTCAATGGCATACCTGAATGGAGGGAGACTCCCTCTCCTCCCGTATGTCATCTGTCACAGTAATCCTGGCAACCAGTCTTTAGCTCTGCAGTATACCAGGGCATGTATAGACATAAAACATACATACAAAAAAAGTTCAAAAGCAGCGGCACCGTTCTGTGAGTGTGAACATACACCAAATCACTGGATCTCAAACTAGATGATCTGGCATTCAGGTGGTGCTCACTGTTAAACAAATAGTCCAATATAGTGCAAAAAAATAGAAAAAAATCAGGGCACTCACCAGCCAGTAGTAAAATTCACCAAACTTTAATAATCTTCCATAAAAATAGGCACTTGAACAGCATTTACAGACGGGGGTATGGTAGATGGAATGTAGAAGAAATGAAGCTTCATTTCTTCTACATTCCATCTACCATACCCCCGTCTGTAAATGCTGTTCAAGTGCCTATTTTTATGGAAGATTATTAAAGTTTGGTGAATTTTACTACTGGCTGGTGAGTGCCCTGATTTTTTTCTATTTTTTTGCACTATAAAACATACATATATCGTAATCAGGGTCTAAAAGAGAGTCTAGCACCTCCTTCACTGTGTTATAGAGCACAGTGATAAACATCATATCTTATATATGTCACTTGTGTAGATTTGCCTCCTAGACCACTATTATCTCCTGTCTGCGCAACCTCAGACAGTGAGAGTTGATCCTCACAAAACTAGGGATATCAGCCATCCTACTCGATCAACAAGAGAGGTGATTGATGAAGCTGAAGGAGCTGAAGGCCCACCCCCAGTGCACCAACCTACTCATTTGCATAAACATTCAACATTCATTGTTTCTCTCCAAATCTACAAAAGTTGCAGTTGAATATGATTGAGATGGTTGTAAACCCACTTTATCTACATCCAATTACTTATAGGCACAGAGAAAAATAATGCAACAATGTTCTATTTCTGCTAACACCAAGGAACAATCATGTAATAGTGTTCAGTCTCTAGTAATGATAAGAAACAACAGTTTAGCCATATGCAACGTTTTGCAGCAACGCGAACAGCTCAAGTCCATACTACAGCTGTAAGCAACTGGGGTGTTAAAGCGTAAACTAACCTTTTGGAGTCTTTTGATTTCTGGGATTATTTCTGTCACTAATAAATTTTATAATATGTGTTACAAAATTAACTTCATTGAAATTCAGAAACAGCTCTCAATACAGAAACAAGGGAAAGAGTAAAACAATGCAGGATTTCACAGAAAAAAAGCCAAAATTTGTTAATAAAGAATATATGACACAAATACTGCCAGAAAATCAAATGTCTGAAAATTGAATTATACTTTCACAACATGGAGTATTAGTATTTTACCCACTTGCTTTCTGGTGAAATGCTGCTGGAGCAGTAAAGCATAGAGCAGTATTCAGCACATGTCTCTTCTCCAGGGCTCCCTCTAGTCCTTGAAACCAGAATACCCCCTTACATGTAAGAAAATAGTAACTCATTTTTCATACAACTGAGTCTCATTTCACAGAGTATGTAATACTGAACTATGTAAAAATGTAATGGAGTTTAATTAAAAATGTAGCTGCTATGCACCTGAATATCCTCTCTAAAGTGCCTGCCACTAGAGGGCTCCCTTCTGGGTAATTTGCAGTTCACATCTTTATTACCGGGGAAGTACGTCCCTAGATATGAGAATGGAAGCAAGAGATCTTCACAGTGAGTAAAGGGAGGGGCTGTTGTTCCCACTTCACACAGTCAATACAGATGAGAGGGGTTGATTCTCCTCATATCAGTTTTGCAAACTGCTCTGTGCAAAGGACTAAAGATTCTGAAAATGTTGCAGCTTACAATGTAAGAAAAGTTGTTTATCTACCGATATATACTTCTGGCTGCTTGTGCAATTAAAGATAGGATACTATTCACAGACAGCAAACAGCTTTACTAACTGCGTTTATTAATTGTTTGTTTGTTTGTTTTTCTTGTGTTTTAGCTGCTTTGCTGCATGTATTTGTCATGTTTTTCACCTGTATTTTCAGTCCTGTATTCCTGGATCTCCTATATTATTGTCACTTGGTCTTTACTCAGCTATTTGTTTGCTGTTGTATAGCTACTCCTGGCAGAATGGTAGAACGGTATCAGTAATGGATATTAACGGATAGTACTGTATTATCCATGGTGCTGTAACACACTGAATTTCCCCATGGCGGGGCTATTAAAGGATTATCTTATCTTATCTTAAATGCACAGTTTTGTATTCCTTTAGTGGTTTTCTAATACATGCATCTGTAATACATCTGTACTAATACAGATTTCTCACTTATTTCTCATGTTTTGCAACGGCTCATATGTCAGGTAAGGTAAGCTGATAAATGACTTTCTTTGGGACTACATGGAACAGTGTGGACAATGTCTATGTAAAGTGTTTTGTGAATATGATGGTGATATATAAGTAAGCAAAATAGATAAATATTATATCTATGGTAAGTAATGAATATAAACCTAGTACACAGGAAAAATGTATACATATTCTTACATGCAACCCAAGTTTGTGCCTTTTATCTATATATTCCCTATTTCCATAGGTTATATCCATGCTTGCAGACTTCCCATAGCTCTTGCCCTTGTTCTGTGTGACTCTGACATCCGCATTATTTACCACAACACTTTAAGCATTTCATCCCAGCATGACAAGTTTCCTTGCAGATAGTTTGTTCACTTTTATGTAGGGCAAACAGACAAGTGTGAAATACGAAATTCCTCTCCGTGCTGTACAATTGCGAAGAAACTGCCTTTATATTTATTAGCCATACCATTTTTGTACAGGTTTGCAGGCATTAAAACATATGGGAGGATGATAATATTCAGAAATTGAACAATCAATCACTTCTATGGCCTAGGAATTCCTAACCTAGCAGAGGTAATTTGATTACCTTATTCAATGAAAATCAGTGTCCATATCCATAAATCAAGCCAGCATGGCAGACGGAAAAAAACTCTTTTTATAGTGTTGTCATTGGAAGATTCAGGTGGCAATTTTGCAATGCTGTGTAGGTGACATCATTATTAACCACATTTATATAGCGTACCTTTCAGTGTGACCCATTTTACCATAGACATTGCTGTGCTCCAAGTTTCACACTTATTTCCCAGCTGAAACAACATGGACTGTGATAAATAATTCATCCTCTGGAAGCTATCCATTTGTCAGGAATATTTAAACAGGGTGAAATGTTAAAATTGCATGATATAGATAGATATGTATATAGATAGATATATATGCATGACTGTGCAATCTCTGGTTGTGTTTGTCAAACCAGTGTAAATGTAATAATACACATAAAGCTATTCATTCTGTGATATATATTATATATATATATATATATATATATATATATATATATATATATAGTAGTCTGTAAGTTTCCTCTGTGCAATAATTTTACATCCTCCCCCCATACAGCTGATTTGAACATTGGATTTTGCAAAGTCACCAAATCTAGGCTATATAGACAATAGCCAGAATTAAGAGATTTCTGGGGTTAATAAAAATTTGGTTGGGATTTAGAAAATATAGATTCATCTTTTCAATGCTGCCCCTCAGGTGGTTCATGGGTTCTATTTATCTATCTATCATGCTTACTTATATAGCGCCATCATACTCCACAGTGCTTTACAGATATTGTCAGTCACTGTCCCAGATAGGGCTCACAATCTACATTCCCTATCAGTATGTCTTTGGGAGGAAACCAGAGGAAACCCACGCAAACACAGGGAGAACATACAAACTCCTTCCAGATGTTGCCCTTGGCTGGATTTGAACCTAGGACACCAGAGGTGCAAGGCTGCAGTGCTAACCACTGAGCCACCATGCTGCTGCGTTTCACATTGGCCAACACAAGGCTAGCAATTATTATATAGTACATATATACATAGTAGATGAGGTTAGATGAAGACATCAGTCCATCAAGTCCAACCTATAACCTTACAGTCCCCTACAGTGTTGATCCAGAGGAAAGCAAAAAAAAAACCATGAGGCTCATGCCAATTGTCCCACTTCAGGGGAAAAAAATTCCTTCCCGACTCCAATCTGGCAGTCCGTATAAACCCTGGATCAATGTGTCCTCATTTTTCATATCCGTTAGGTACTTGAAAAATGGAACTGTTGTGTGCATTGGGCCATAGTCTTTCCCAGAGGGTGTGGACTAAAACTGAGCATAGAAAGAAGAAAAAACTATTGGCATAGATTGTTCAGTTAACTCATTCCCTGTACTTGGTTAAAGGGAGTCTACCACCACCCCCAAGAATATTCAACTGTCACCACCATGTTACGAGCACAGTAAAGTGAGAAATATCATTACTTTTGCTATGAATGTCAATTTTAGAGATTGCGAGACAAATAAACTTTGAAGTCTAATGCAAATGAGGCATTTGGTGCACTGAGGGTGGGCCTTCAGCTTCCTGGAGCACTGATTTGCCACTCAGACCCCTGCCATCTTCTGCTGGTTCACGATATCAGGAAGGTTCGAACAATGCTTCCATGCATATGGCACTATTTGTTCTATAATTCTAGCAGACTTTGTATAGTAAGCAGAGGCCACACGGTGGCTCAGTGGTTAGCAGTACAGCCTTGCAGCACTGGAGTCCTGGAGTTCAAATCCCACCAAGGGCAAAAATCCATCTGCAAGGAGTTTGTATTCTCTCCCCTTGTTTGCATGGATTTCCATCCCATATTCCAAAGACATACTGATAGGGGAAAAAATGTACATTGTGATCTCTATGTGGGGCTCACAATCTACATAAAAAAAAGACTTTGCATAGTAAGCCTTCCTAGCTGATCATCAGTTTATATGACACCCTATACTGTTGGATTTCCATGTTGTATATCTAGTCCTAGCTGCAGGCAGAGGTGAGCATAGTGATACATACAGTTTTGCAGAAAACAATTCATTATATATTGTATTTTATTCATGTAACCCTCTGCTTGTTCTGGGCTTAGGGATCTATTTTATTCATTGGCAGCTATCTCCATATGCACAATAATAAGAGGAAGAATGTCGATCACTGAATAGGACTATCTACTGGACACCTAAACATAGAAAGAGCAGGGAATTAAATGGATGAATTGCAAAATATACTGGATCATTTCCAACAAAACTACATATAAATTTGCTTTATAACATGCTGTCCTCAGCTTGACATGTTATCTTCTGTACAATTTTTTCCTTGTCATTTTATGCTGTAGATGGTAGTAGAGATAGGCATGTTATGCTGTAGTAGACAGTAGGAGATATATAGTAGATATATGTGATAGTGAGCTTCAGGTTTTAGCATTGAGGTCAGCTCATTATAGATGATATGTACAGGTATGAGTAAGAGGACAGATATGTGATATTGCTGGAATTCCATGCATGAAAACTGATTAAGATTTTATCTGAGCAAACTATGGTTTACTTTATGATATAATGTGATATATAGTTTTCACCCACATCTATTTATTCTTCCACTAGTAGATCATGTACGTTAATAGGGGAACAGAAAAGAACAGAGAAAAAATACCATTAAAACTCAAAAACACATCTGTTATGGTTTCCTTAACAGAAATTATGTATCATGTCTCAAGACAACCCCTCTAAGCCAGTATAATTCTGTATGATTTAGAATTCCTTACATTCTCTGATTAATGTACCTACAAGGAAATATATGGTGGCACATGTTGCTAATTCTAATTATTGTTTCAGCCGAGAATAATTTACCTGATAGTGAGGGACTTAATTGAGTTTTCAGAACTGACAGTCGTTGCGGCTCCAGCTTCTTCCATGTCCGGCAATACATTGCCGCTCAATCGCTGTCCATGTAAAGAATGGCTGGGCCAGTTCTCTTTACTAAAAGGGATATCAAGCAAGGGACTATGATGTGCATATGATGACATAAACTGAATTTAAGAGGCAGTGATTTTAAAAGAGATCTGATCAGCCATGTTTATTGAAGAGAGCAATGTTATATATCCCTATGTTATATGTCCCTAAAAGAAGATGTAAGGAACGGAGGATGCAAATCTAGTCCACCAATGAGAAACATACATAAGACCCTCTTAAAGGCTATGGAGATCTTTACATTGATTTTTTTAAATGGAATTGTATTTGGTGGTAAAAGAACATTTTCCTAATTGGGGTTTTTCTAATAGGGTCTAATTGGTAATTGAATGGAATCTACAACCATGAAAATAGCTTCTAACCACTTATATGCTGTTCATGGGGCTGTTACTAGCATAGTAACCATACTGTTTTATGATGTCTTGCTGCTGTAAAAATCAGCTTTTAGTCTCTATGCAAATGAGCTGCTCAGTGCACCGGGTATGGCCGTGTCTTCTGGAGAACTCATTTTTTACTATGATGAGGATACAACATGGACTCCTCATCTTTATTTTATGTTAGGATGTCACTACGTTTGGGGTTTAGGGTTTGTAGTACTAACACGCTCAGCTCGGCTATTACATTAAGGAATAGCCAAGCTGACCGTGTTAGTAGTACTAAGGAATAGCAAGCTGAGTGTGTAGGAGATGTAGGAGAGCAGATATGCAGCAGACTAACACGAAAAGCTTGGCTATTCCTTAGTACTACTAACATGCTCAGCTGGGCTATTACACTAAGGAATAACCCAGCTGAGCGTGTTAGTAGTACTAAGGAATAGCCAAGCTGAGTGTGTAGGAGAGCTGGCAGATATGCAGCAGACTAACACGCTCAGCTTGGCTATTACACTAAGGAATAGCCGAGCTGAGCGTGTTAGTAGTACTAAGGAATAGCCAAGCTGAGTGTGTAGGAGAGCTGGCAGATATGCAGCAGACTAACATGCTCAGCTTGGCTATTACACTAAGGAATAGCCAAGCTGAGTGTGTTAGTAGTACTAAGGAATAGCAAGCTGAGTGTGTAGGAGAGCTGGCAGATATGCAGCAGACTAACACGCTCAGCTTGGCTATTACACTAAGGAATAGCCGAGCTGAGCGTGTTAGTAGTACTAAGGAATAGCCAAGCTGAGTGTGTAGGAGAGCTGGCAGATATGCAGCAGACTAACATGCTCAGCTTGGCTATTACACTAAGGAATAGCCAAGCTGAGCGTGTTAGTAGTACTAAGGAATAGCCAAGCTGGGCTAGTCGTGTTAGTACAGGAGGAGTAGCTGGAGGGATGGTTGGGTGTAGTGCAGAGCTCTTTCATCTGTCCGGAGTAGCTGGGCTAAACGCACGGCCAGCTCTACTATATCTCGCTATAGAAATGCATTGACCAGCGTTGATTGGCCAGTCTACAGCATTCGGCCAATCAACGCGGGTTCTGCCGGAGGAGACGGAGTCTAAAATCGGACCAGAATGGAAATTGCTGTGGATCAATTTTAGACTCCACCTCCTCTGGCAGAGCCAGAGTTGATTGGCCGAATCCCGTAGACTGGCTAATCAACGCTGCTCAATGCATTCCTATGCGAAAAAGTCAGCTCCGGCATATTGCAAGCTGACAGGGGATCCCAACATAATAAAGGTACTTTAAGCCCCCAAACATGCTTCCCCTGCTGTCCCAGTTGCTTTCCAGGGTGTTGGCATCATTTCCTGGGGTGTGATAGTGGACTTGGTGACCCTCCTGAGTCGAATGGTAGGCTCTAGAGATGAGCGAGTACTGTTCGGATCAGCTGATCCGAACAGCACGCACCATAGAAATGAATGGATGCACCTGGTACTTCCGCTTTGACGGCGGCCGGCCGCTTAACCCCCGCGTGCCGGCTACGTCCATTCATTTCTATGCGAGCGTGCTGTTCGGATCGGCTGATCCGAACAGTACTTGCTCATCTCTAGTAGGATCCCCTGTAGCAAAGCATTTTCTCCCATAGACTATAATGGGGTTCGATATTGAGTGGCTATTCGAAACGAATATCGAATATCGAACATTTTACTGTGTTCGCTCATCTCTAGTCCATAGCCATTCACACAGTATTATTGAATGGCTGTGGGCGATCGTGTTTCAAAGAAATCATCTCTGCATCTTTTCTGCTTGATACACACTATAAATGGACTCACATTTGATTTGTTTGACTTGAATGTAAGAAATTTCCGGATCTGCTCTACAACTTAATGAGAATGCAAAATCACAATCAAATCAACGGCTCCTATTCACACAGGAAGTATAATACATTAGGCCATTATACTATGCTAGAATTAGCTTCCCGGGGTTGGTATAAACTATTAGTTTTACATGTTTGATTAACCCTATAATGGCACAAATCTTCATTATTGAGATGTTGCACTAGGATGTCACAATTTTACCTATCTTCTGTGCCCACACTTCTCGTCTGCTTTGTTCCTCGCTAAGATGCTTCTTCCTTATTTCATAACAGTAATGCTTATGGCAATAAACTTTTGGATAAAGGAAAGACCTTGACAACAGCATGAAATCACACAGTCAAAATAGACTGTATAAATGCACAAAATCTTATATTGTGTGATAAAATAGCTAACGCTCTAGTTACATCACAGGCTGTTGGAAAGGAGTCAGATACAGCGTTACGCCACGAGAATTACAACCTCTCCGACAAGCAACATCTGGTCAGACATTGGTCACTTGACAAATTAATAGAACTGAGTTGCAGCATGACCACGAGACCAACAGATATTGCGTCACTTCTTATGAAGAAAAAGTCCATGTTTCTAATCCTGGATAACCCCTTTAAGTTCCTCAATATCTTATCAGTGGGGGTCCAAATGCAAGAACCCCACATATTAGCTGATTGAAATTGCAAGTAGTGCATCAGTGAGTATCACTTCTGCTTTTCAGTCAGCTGACATTCATTTGTCCTGGCCTATGTGCAGCTCAGTCCCATTTAAGTGAATGGGACTGAGCTGTAATTTACACCATATGGTGCTGTACTTGGTGAGTAGTGAAAAACAAAAACAAATGCTGCTGTATCTTCAAACATGTGATAGGTGGGAGTGGATAGGTCAGCAATATCTTGTTCTTAGAAAAACCTATGAAGGCTAAAGCCCCATGTTGTGGAAACGCAGCTTTTTTTTTGTTGCAGATTGTGCTACATTTTTTTGACTCAAAGCCAAGGATTGAGCAGAACTTAGAAGTATAAGAGCTTTTTATATATTCCCCATTTCTTTTGTAGCCATTCTTGGCTTTGGCTCAAAAAAACGCAACAAAATCTGCAAAAAAAAAAAAGCTGCTTTTCCGCAACATGGAGTCGCAGCCTAACTCTTCCTAGCCATAATAGAATTGCACATAGTACCAAATATACATATACAGTCCTATGAAAAAGTTTGGGCACCCCGATTAATCTTAATCATTTTTAGTTCTAAATATTTTGGTGTTTGCAACAGCCATTTCAGTTTGATATATCTAATAACTGATGGACACAGTAATATTTCAGGATTGAAATGAGGTTTATTGTACTAACAGAAAATGCGCAATATGCATTAAACCAAAATTTGACTGGTGCAAAAGTATGGGCACCTCAACAGAAAAGTGACATTGATATTTAGTAGATCCTCCTTTTGCAAAGATAACAGCCTCTAGTTGCTTCCTGTAGCTTTTAATCAGTTCCTGGATCCTGGATGAAGGTATTTTGGACCATTTCTTTCTACAAAACAATTCAAGTTCAGTTAAGTTAGATGGTCACCGAACATGGACAGCCCGCTCTCAAATGATCTGAAAACAAAGATTGTTCAACATAGTTGTTCAGGGGAAGGATACAAAAAGTTGTCTCAGAGATTTAACCTGTCAGTTTCCACTGTGAGGAACATAGTAAGGAAATGGAATACCACAGGGACAGTTCTTGTTAAGCCCAGAAGTGGCAGGCCAAGAAAAATATCAGAAAGGCAGAGAAGAAGAATGGTGAGAACAGTCAAGGACAATCCACAGACCACCTCCAAAGAGCTGCAGCATCATCTTGCTGCAGATGGTGTCACTGTGCATCGGTCAGCAATACAGCACACTTTGCACAAGGAGAAGCTGTATGAGAGAGTGATGAGAAAGAAGCCGTTTCTGCACGTACGCCACAAATAGAGTTGCCTGAGGTATGCAAAAGCACATTTGGAGAAGCCAACTTCATTTTGGAAACAAAGATTGAGTTGTTTGGTTATAAAAAAAGGCGTTATGCATGGCGTCCAAAAAGAAACAGCATTCCAAGAAAAACACATGCTACCCACTGTAAAATTTGGTGGAGATTCCATCATGCTTTGGGGCTGTGTGGCCAATGCCGGCACCGTGAATCTTGTTAAAGTTGAGGGTCGCATGGATTCCACTCAGTATCAGCAGATTCTTGAGAATAATGTTCAAGAATCAGTGACGAAGTTGAAGTTACGCCGGGGATGGATATTTCAGCAAGACAATGATCCAAAACACCGCTCCAAATCCTCAGGCATTCATGCAGAGGAACAATTACAATGTTCTGGAATGGCCATCCCAGTCCCCAGACCTGAATATCATTGAACATCTGTGGGATGATTTGAAGTGGGCTGTCCATGCTCGGTGACCATCTAACTTAACTGAACTTGAATTGTTTGTCCAAAATACCTTTATCCAGGATCCAGGAACTGATTAAAAGCTACAGGAAGCGACTAGAGGCTGTTATCTTTGCAAAAGGAGGATCTACTAAATATTAATGTCACTTTTCTGTTGAGGTGCCCATACTTTTGCACCGGTCAAATTTTGGTTTAATGCATATTGCACATTTTCTGTTAGTACAATAAACCTCATTTCAATCCTGAAATATTACTGTGTCCATCAGTTATTAGATATATCAAACTGAAATGGCTGCTGCAAACACCAAAATATTTAGAACTAAAAATGATTAAGATTAATAGGGGTGCCCAAACTTTTTCATAGGACTGTATGTACTGTATATGTGTATAGGGATGGATGGATGGATGGATGGATGGATGGATGGATGGATAGATAGATAGATAGATAGATAGATAGATAGATAGATAGATAGATAGATAGATAGATCGATCTCATACAAACATACAATAATACATAATTATGCAGTAATAGTGAAATAAATCCTTTTGTTCATCTGGTGAAATAAAGAGCGAGTGAGCGAAAGAGGACAAGAAGTTCCATTTATTCCTAAGCCCGACTCTACCAACAGTAGCTCACTAAGCACTCACTTGTTCCTTCCTCCTAAATAAGAAGCACTCTTGCCTAAATATTTACAGCTCTAAAGACACAACCATAGGAGTTATAGGATGTCTGTGCCAAAGCGCTTTGTTTATGGCCCTGGGCGAGTCTTTCCTAACAATACAATTATATGGTTTCCTATAAAGTTTATACCTATTATTCTACAAATACACCTCTTTGGTCTTAGCCGTACATCTTGCACCTTACAGATCATTCTCCTGACTGAGATTTACAGAAATCAATGAACTTGATGCAAAATCAACAGATTTTAAGTTGTAAAAAAAACTCTATAACAAAATTTGTCAGATGTGACCATACACCAACACTATACAGCAAGAATCTGTAGCGAGTATTATGTATAAGATAGTTATCATACACTCTTGTTATCTGTCCCTAGTGAAAGAAATAGAAAGACTCCGATTTTTCATATCCAATTCTATTATTTTTGACTTCAATAAGTGGTGCTCAAACATGCATGTTAAATGGGCTGGTTTCTGGCATTAAAGACCTTTCATCCTGCAATATACTTCCTTTAAGCTCTGTTGCCCCAAGCTGTAAGATTGCGTACTAGCAAATACCAGCCTTCCAGTAAAATCACTATGGGCTTTTTGGTTTAATGAATTGATGGGCTGCTTTCTCTCAATGTGTCTCAGATGAGCTTTAAAGGTTTTGATCTCTTCTTGAAACGCACTTCTTGAAAGGTCACTCGTCCCAGGTTCCTAGCCTCCTACACTTCATCACTGTGGAGCGTAGATCTGCTTTATCTCCACTATATGTAAAGTACAAATCACAGCAGGAAAGTTGGCTGTTTTCGCTAGGAAAGACACGGTTCTGGTTTCTATTAGGTAGCTATTCTATTGCGGGAAGAGGTGTATGTAAACCGCGTTATGTCTTCAATGATACAGAATGGTAAAATATTAATCCATCTCCATAGATACGCGGATCTTATTTTCTTATTCAGTCCCAGACCAAGAAATTTAGCATATGAGTTGTGTGACACAATTCCCTTATTGCAGAACCTTTCCTCTGGCCATTTTACTGCTCATTAACTCTTGAACTGGAGCCAACCTAGATCAGCAAACAGAAGTAATCTCATTAAGTGTTCCTACCCCAAGGTAAAGTGAATAGTGCTTAATTAATTGTTCACAATTATTACCTGATGGCCCACACCATGGAAAAGACTTATTTGTCACCGGACCACTGTTTCGAAAAACAGGTTTTCTTAAAGACATAATTGGAATTACTAGCTGTGATAATTGTGCTCGAATAGTTGAAAATTCCTTGGCAACCCCATCATGTCTGAAATCCTGGTGTACCAAACAAGGCAGTAAATTAACATGGCTTGCGTTGCTGAGAAAATAATACATTCCGACTCCTTACGGCTTGTATTGAATAATGATTGACTGGAAAACATTTAGGAAAATACAATAACTCACCTTGCACAATCTTAGCCAGCATTATGCTGAAATAAAAGTTAAAGTGAAAGCATTTACGTGCTAGAAGCCAATGAGTTTCCATTAGTCAATCTATAAATAAGGTGAGATGTGTATGCTAATGAGGAAACCGAATAGATCTGCCGTAATAATTTGAAGTACAGATCAAAGGAGTAATTATGGCCTGTTATATTCCATTTCATTGTTGCTTAATACAATATAATAGCTCCATTATCATTTTGATTCCATAAGATATGCAATAGAGATAATGTGCTATGAGTATGAATTCACTACTTTAGACGGTTTTATTCGACTGGAAGCAATAGCTCATCCGAAGAGAGGAAAGTCAGAGACCGGTTATATAAATGCATTCATAATGACGGGATGGCAATATATTCTATCCTCATTTTATTGGTATAATGCTATTTTATTTAATATTATTAAATGACTAGCTGTCATAAATCTCATAAATGTCAGAAACAGTATTGTTAGAAAAATTAGGACTCAGTTTAATCATTTTTGTATAGGTTTTTAATATTTAAATAGTGCTTTGAAACGTAGTTGTGTGGTATTTGTAGTATGTATGGCGGGACAGAAGCCATCCAGGCACATGCAGCAGCAGCTTAGGTGTGTACTATGAGATTATACAGCAGCTGATCTGTATACAGTGAGTATCTGCAGCAGCTTAGGGGTGTACAGTGAGCATCTGCAGCAGCTTAGGTGTGTACTATGAGATTCTGCAGCAGCTGATCTGTATACAGTGAGTATCTGCAGCAGCTTATTTGTGTATTATGAGATTCTGCAGCAGCTGATCTGTATACAGTGAGCATCTGCAGCAGTTTAGGTGTGTACTATGAGATTCTGCAGCAGCTGATCTGTATACCGTGAGCATCTCCAGCAGCTTAGGTGTGTACTATGAGATTCTGCAGCAGCTGATCTGTATACAGTGAGTATCTGCAGCAGCTTATTTGTGTATTATGAGATTCTGCAGCAGCTGATCTGTATACAGTGAGCATCTGCAGCAGTTTAGGTGTGTACTATGAGATTCTGCAGCAGCTGATCTGTATACCGTGAGCATCTCCAGCAGCTTAGGTGTGTACTATGAGATTCTGCATCAGCTGATCTGTATACAGTGAGCATCTGCAGCAGCTTATGTATGTATTATGAGATTTTTCAGCAGCTGAACTGTATACAGTGAGCATCTGCAGCAGTTTAGGTGTGTACTATGAGATTCTGCAGCAGCTGAACTGTATACAGTGTGCATCTGCAGCAGCTTATGTGTGTACTATGAGATTATACAGCAGCTGATCTGTATACAGTGAGCATCTGCAGCAGTTTAGGTGTGTACTATGAGATTCTGCAGCAGCTGAACTGTATACAGTGAGCATCTGCAGCAGCTTATGTATTTATTATGAGATTTTGCATCAGCTGAACTGTATACAGTTAGCATCTTAGATGTGTACTCTGAGATTCTGCAGCAGCTGATCTGTATACAGTGAGTATCTGCAGCAGCTTAGGTGTGTACTCTGAGATTCTGCAGCAGCTGAAATGTGTACTTTGACATTTAGTAGCAGAAATGTAGCAACTGTGGTGGAAAAAATTGCTAATACTTTTCTTTATAGGGCACATAGTTTAGCATCAAAGGTAGTGGTTTCCTAGAATTAAAGGGGCTCTATTAGTAAAATTATGCCGTATGAGCCCCACATATGCCTGAATAGGCTATTCAGGCACTGCTATTGGTATTTTAACCCCCCCCCCCCAGGTTTTAAACTATTACCTTAAAAACCAATATGCAAATAATACTTACAGTGCACACTGGTGTCTTCTTTCAGTGACATCCTCCTGGTCTTGCTCTTCCCCGCCTCCATCTTCTTATCTTCCTGCTGGCTGTGTTCAAATCCCACGCATGTGCAGTAGTGCTCCCTCCGGATCGCTACTGCGCACGCTCCGATACCATTTTTGTTAATGGGAGTTTGGAGGGCCCGCAGGAAGATAAGAAGATGGAGGCGGGGAAGAGCAAGAGAGGGAGGATGTCACTGGAAGAAGACACCAGCGGAAGGCGGGACCGAAGATGACGTCAACCAGTGCATGAACTGCCCAGGGTGCACGGTAAGTATAATTTGCATATTGGTTTTTAGGGTATTAGTTTAAAATGGGGGGGGTTAAAAAAAGATTAGCGGTGCCTAAATAGCCTTTTTAAAGGCTATTCAGGCATATGTGGGGCTCATACTGCATAATTTTGCTGATAGAGCCCCTTTAACAGAGGTGTTGGTGGCGCTGGGTGTCAAATAAATAAGTAATGCAATCCAAAATAAGTGGCTTTATTCAGCTTATAGCAGGAACAAAAATAACAAACAGCCTAGCCCACACACAGGGCAATACCTCACTTCTTGAACCCTGACTAATCTACCAAGGGCAAGATACTTTTCTGAGGTTTCTTCTCACCAGTCTGGCTCACACTGAGCTTAACAAGTCCCTTTTGGGTTCCCGTTCTCTTGGGACAGACCTCCTGTGTGTCTCTAACTGGTCCACAGTGCACTTGCTCCTGCAGGTCACCAGCAGCACTCTCCTGCTCTGTGCACTCCCTCTGGAGTTGAGCCTCTTTCTCAGGTATGGGTGTGGTCCAGGTCCTTTTTAACCCTGTTTTGGGTCGCTCTACAGCGCCCTCTAGATTCACACCCTCACAATAGGTAAAAATTGTAGCTTCACCTTTACAAGGTACTGGTATTAGGTTTATAAGCACAAAAGTCTAGTCTTTTTCTTGTATTCTGTGTTTTAACTTTTCTTAGAATTGTATTATTCTAATCCAACGTTAGTGCTAATAGTTTCCTAGCATTGCAGCTCCTCTACACAATATTCTACGTGATATAAATAGCTACATTGTTAAAAAAGTACATTATTAGATGATACTATTGCTCTTTATAAAAGTACTGCACATGACTTTTCAAGCACCAGGGTAGCATCCATTAAGTGACACCGCCCTTCTTCATATTCTGCGAACGTCCAGGGCTCGCAGTACCACATCACCAGCATTCAACTACTTCTAGTTATTTTCTGCATGGCCTGGGAATCTCTGCAAACTGTTGTGAGCATTAACTTGTTCCAAACTATGACGACTCATCTTATGCTGTCATACATTCCATACCAAAAAAGTTACAGTGCGCCTTCTGCCAGTGCTAAGAATAATTACTCTAGATCTACTATATAACCGTATATGTGCTTTAGAAAATGTACAATATGATTTTATTTATGTATGCAGTTGATCATTGAATGACTTAGTTCACTTACAGACCTTGATTTGTAGAACTGCATACAATACAGCATAAGACACTACTGTTATAAAAGTCATAAATACAGACAGAAGTCTTCCTTTATTGTTGACCCATTCATATAAAAACCTACAAGTACAGTGGATTTGCCACATAGTTCACTACATTCTACTTTCAAAAGCTTTACCAACAAGCCCACACATGCCCACAAGAAGCAATTCCGTGCACGAGCCAAATTGCTTGCACCACTACAAGTCCAATTTGGCAAGAATAAAATAGTTTAAAAAGTGTAAAAAGCTTTTAAAACAAACATTAAAAAGCTAAACTTTCAAATCACCCCCTTTCCTTAGATTTGAAATAAAAGTAAATAGATAAACATAAACATATTATATATCTGTGTCCGAAAATGCCTGGTCTACAAATATAGAGATATTTTTCCCATACCGCAAACTACGGCCGTAGCAGTAAAAAATAAAAAAAATAAAAAGAGCCAAACCGCCATTTTTTCACCATCTCACTTCCCAGAAAAAATTTGAATAAAAATTTAAAAAGACTAGAGATGAGCGAGTACGATTCGAAACGGCCGTTTCGAATAGCTCGCACCCATAGGAATGAATGGAAGCGGCCGGCACGCAGACTTTGCCGGCGCCCGGTCGCTTAACCCTCTGCGTGCCTGCTGCATCCATTCATTCCTATGGGTGTGTGCTATTCGAAACGGGAGTTTCGAATAGTACTCGCTCATCTCTAAAAAAGACGCATTTTGCATCCCTGTAAATGGAGCTATAGAAATGTTATGGGCATTATATGGCAACGCCAATATTTTTTTTTTCTTGCAAAGATATGGAATTTTTTTAAAGGGGTTAAAACAAAAATAACTATGTAAATTTGTTATCCCTGAAATCACACTGACCCATAGAATACAGGTGACATGTCATTCTGGCTGCACCGTGAACTCCATAAAACAAAGCCCATAAGAAACTGCACAAATGCAGTTTTTCTCCAATTCCTCATTCTGATTATTTTCCACCTTCTCAGTATATTTTACAGAATATTAAACGATACCATTACAAAATACTATTTGTCCCACTAGCAATAAGCCCTAATATGCCTCTGTGAATGGAAAAAATGCAAATGTCAAAAATGAAAACTGCTGCAGGAAGGGGTTAAGGACACTTTAATTTCAGACCAAATCGAATCTGGCAGCCAATTCAATGAGATCATACCCAAAACAAATCTCAGAAAATGTGCTTATATCTAGGAGGGATCCTTATAATTGGGATGTAAAGTACAATAATAATAATTGTATTTATATAGCTAGAACATATTCCGCAGCACTTTACAAATCAGAGAGTATATGAGCAGACAATATTAGACATTACAATATGATAAAATAGTTAAAGAGGACCTTTCATCAGATTGGGCACAGGCAGTTCTATATACTGCTGGAAAGCCGACAGTGTGTTGAATTCAGTGCACTATCGGCTTTCCTGATCTGTGCCCCAGGTAAAGAGCTATCGGTCCCGATACCATAGCTCTTTACAGTCAGAAGGGCGTTTCTGACAGTCAGTCAGGAATGTCCTCTACAGCAGTGCCTATCACACTGTACAGTGTGAGCGGGGAGGAATGCCCCCACCCTCTGCTCACAGTGCTTGTCCATAGACGACTATTATCAGGAGGGGAGGGGGCGTTCCTCCCCGCTCACACAGCACAGCGCGATAGGCGCTGCTGTAAAGAAGGATGTACCTGACTGACTGTCAGAAACGCCCTTCTGACTGTAAAGAGCTATGGTACCGGGACCGATAGCGCTTTACCCGGGGCACAGATCGGGAAAGCTGATAGTGCGCTGAATTCAGCGGATTGTCAGCCTTCCAGCAGTATATGGAGCTGCCTGTGCCCAATCTGATGAAAGGTCCTCTTTAACATTAAATAATAGGATAGATAGGGGAACACAATTTTGGTACAATGGTCCAGCCATCTTTTAACCCCTTCCCGACATTCGCCGTAATAGTACAGCGCTGCAGGGAAGGGCTTCCCGCAAACCGCCGTACTATTACTGCGGATGCATGGTGCGCACACAGAAACTGTGTGCGCACCATGCACAGCGGGTGTCAGCCGTAATACACGGCTGACAATGTCCCGTATCAACATGACCACCGGCACCTCCGGGGTTACAACGTCATATGGTGCCGATCGGCACCCCCCGCGCCGGTTTCGGGGGGTGCCGGTGTTCGTAGGGGGCAGCCCGGGGTCTGATCAGTGACCCCGGGTCTGCCCCTTCACTTACCCCGTCCTCGCGCCTGGCCGATCCTGCCGTAAATGAAGCTGTCAGCCTGTGCGTCTACACAGGCTGACAGCTTCCTATTCTCTGCAATACACGTATAACACGTGTATTGCAGCGTATATCTATTGAAGCAGTGATCAGCCGATCACTGCTTCAATCCCCCATGGGGACAGAAAAAAAAAGTGAAAAAAAAGTCAAAATAAAAAAGTTTAAATAAGTTTAAAATAAATTATAAATAAATAAAGCCCCAAAAATCCCTTTTTCCCCATATAAAATGTTTTATTATGTAAAATAAAGAAAAATAGAAAAAAACATTACATATTTGGTATTGCCGCGTCCGTAATAACCTGAACAATAAAATTAAAATATTATTTAACCCGAACGGCGAATGTTGTAAAAAAAAACGTAGAAAACCGCACAAAATAATGATTATTCACCACCTTTCCCTTACAAAATGTTCAATAAAAAGTAATCAAATGGTCAGATGAAAACCAAAATGGTACCAATGAAAAGAAGAGGTCTTCCCGCAAAAAATAAGCCCTCAACCAGCTCTGTCTAGTGAAAAATAAAAACGTTATGCCTTTCAGAAGATGGCGATTCAAAAACAATAGATTTTTTTCCCTGAATTGAATTCTATTCTGCACAAATAGCAACGCATTAAAAAAATCATATAAATGAGGTATCGCTGTAACCGTACCGACAAGCAGAATAAAGGTAACATGTTACTTATGCTGTACGCTGCACGGGAAAAAAAAAATGCTAAAAAGCAATGCCAGAATTGATGTTTCCTTTTACATCCCACCCAGAAAGAGTTAATAAAATGTAGTCAATAAGTTACACGCCCCAAAATGGTGGCATTGAAAAGTACATCTAATACCGCAAACACCAAGCCCTCATATGGCCACACTGCCAGAAAATAAAAATAAAAATCTACCTTGTACAATGTGAAGACAAAAACCCCAAAAGTCGCCAAATCATTAGGACATAAGTGGCTGCGACTAGAAGGAAATGTGTAAGCGGTGCGAGCGTTTTCAGGGGACACCCCATATTTAGAGCTTATGACAGATAATACACCAGCGCTGACCCCCCAGAATGCCCCTCTTCCCTGTCCGTGTCATAGGAGCTGGTGGGAAAATAGAATGGGATTTGGTGTACCCAATTTACTCCGCACAGCTTACACATTCACTTCGGGGTTACTAATGCTACTACATCACTTGATAAATACTTTGAGGGGTGCGGTTTTCAAAATGGGGTCACTTTCTAGAGGTTTCCACTGTTTTGACTCCTCAAGGGCTTTGTAAATGCGACATGGTTCCTGAAACTGATCACAGCCAGATCTGCCCTCTAAAAGCTCTTTGGCGCGCCTTCCCTCCTGCGGCTCGCTGTGCGTCCATATATTAGTTTACACCCACAAGTGGGGTACTATGGTAGTCGGGAGAACTTGCCTAACAAATTGTGGGATGCGTTTTCTCCTTTAACCCCTTATGAATGTGCAAATTCTAGGGCTAAACGAAAATATTAGTAAAATAAATTCAAATTTGAAAATTTCACCTCCATTTTGTATTAATTCCTGTTAAGCACTTATAGGGTTAAATTACTAGGTATATGTTGTTTTGGCTTATTTAAGGGGTGCAGTTTTGAAAATGGGGTGATTTATGGGGGGCTTTAATACAAGGGTCTTTCAAAACCCCTTCATAACTGGATTAGGCCCTTTAAAAAATGGGTTTTGGAAATTTCTTGAAAATTTTGAATATTGTTGTTTCACTTGTAAATCTTATAATGTCCGTAAAAATTAAAAGGGTGACTAAAGTTTGATGCCGACATAAAGCAGAGATCTGGGACATGAGATTTAGGATATAATTTTGGCGGTCTGACTATCTGTATGTAATGCACATCATTTCAAACTTTATAAAATGCATATTTTTCAAAATTTCCACCAAATTTCCAATTTTTTTTATAATTAAACACAAAACATATCAACCAAAATTTACCACTAACATGAAGTACAATGTGTTACGAAAAAACAATCTTAAAATCACTTTGGTAAGTTAAAGCGTTCCAAAGTTATTGCCACATAAAGTGACACATGTCAGTTTTGAAAAATCGAGCTTGGTCAGGAAGTCAAAAAGTGCCATCGGCGGGAAGGGGTTAATAAATAAGGTCATATAACTTATAGGTTTGCGGGTTTGACTGTTTTCTTTCCAAATGTATTTTTACTATGAATAATAAAACCATATTTCATGATATTTCATGTAGATTTTCTACTATAGTGTACAATAAAAACATTATAACAGCAAAAGAATATATATTATAATCAGTCTTGACCATCTGTCAAGTTCCGTTGGAGTTAATGAAAAAAAAACGAGGATGAGAGAACTTTGATTACCATCATTTCAAGCTGACGAGACGAACAGAAAGTGGCAAAAAATTAATACCAATTACCTGCAAGTCATCCAGGTCCTAATTGAAAATGTGCTATCTGAATGAGAATATGTGCACAGTTTACTTCCTTACCAAGGGCATAGATGTTCCGAATTCCAGTTTTCTAACGTTTTATTATATAACATATTAATGTAGGGTTAATACAATGTGAGAAGACAGCAGGTACAGTATTGTGACATTTAATATCCTCAATATAGGAGCCCTACTGTACAAAAAGACACTAAGTGCACATAATAATTCTATTCAAATTTAGGTTACAAGTTAGAAGCATGATATACAAGGGGAGATTTACTAAGCAAATACAATACAATGATGGAAAATTGTGGCGTTTTACAGTACAGGTAAAGTGAATGGGATCTGGCGAATCCCAAGCCCACTTTGCGGTAAAAACCACTGTGCGGACACGCCGCAATTTCCGAAACTGTCACAGTTTTGGAAATCGCAGCATGTAAATGATACCTATGAAAACGCCAGTGATTTCCCCATAGGTACAGTCCTATGAAAAAGTTTGGGCACCCCTATTAATCTTAATCATTTTTAGTTCTAAATATTTTGGTGTTTATAACAGCCATTTCAGTTTGATATATCTAATAACTGATGGACACAGTAATATTTCAGGATTGAAATGAGGTTTATTGTACTAACAGAAAATGTGCAATATGCATTAAACCAAAATTTGACCGGTGCAAAAGTATGGGCACCTCAACAGAAAAGTGACATTAATATTTAGTACATCCTCCTTTTGCAAAGATAACAGCCTCTAGCCGCTTCCTGTAGCTTTTAATCAGTTCCTGGATCCTGGATAAAGGTATTTTGGACAAACAATTCAAGTTCAGTTAAGTTAGATGGTCGCCGAGCATGGACAGCCCGCTTCAAATCATCCCACAGATGTTCAATGATATTCAGGTCTGGGGACTGGGATGGCCATTCCAGAACATTGTAATTGTTCCTCTGCATGAATGCCTGAGTTGATTTGGAGCAGTGTTTTGGATCATTGTCTTGCTGAAATATCCATCCCCGGCGTAACTTCAACTTCGTCACTGATTCTTGAACATTATTCTCAAGAATCTGCTGATACTGAGTGGAATCCATGCGACTCTCAACTTTAACAAGATTCCCGATGCCGGCATTGGCCACACAGCCCCAAAGCATGATGGAACCTCCACCAAATTTTACAGTGGGTAGCAAGTGTTTTTCTTGGAATGCTGTTTCTTTTTGGACGCCATGCATAACGCCTTTTTTTATAACCAAACAACTCAATTTTTGTTTCCAAAATGAAGCTGCCTTGTCCAAATGTGCTTTTTCATACCTCAGGCAACTCTATTTGTGGCGTACGTGCAGAAACGGCTTCTTTCTCATCACTCTCCCATACAGCTTCTATTTGTGCAAAGTGCGCTGTATAGTTGACCGATGCACAGTGACACCATCTGCAGCAAGATGATGCTGCAGCTCTTTGGAGGTGGTCTGTGGATTGTCCTTGACTGTTCTCACCATTCTTCTTCTCTGCCTTTCTGATATTTTTCTTGGCCTGCCACTTCTGGGCTTAACAAGAACTGTCCCTGTGGTCTTCCATTTCCTTACTATGTTCCTCACAGTGGAAACTGACAGGTTAAATCTCTGAGACAACTTTTTGTATCCTTCCCCTGAACAACTATGTTGAACAATCTTTGTTTTCAGATCATTTGAGAGTTGTTTTGAGTAGCCCATGATGCCACTCTTCAGAGGAGATTCAAATAGGAGATCAACTTGCAATTGGCCACCTTAAATACCTTTTCTTATGATTGGATACATCTGGCTATGAAGTTCAAAGCTCACTGAGGTTACAAAACCAATTTTGTGCTTCAGTAAGTCAGTAAAAAGTAGTTAGGGGAATTCAAATCAATAAAATGATAAGGGTGCCCATACTTTTGCACCGGTCAAATTTTGGTTTAATGCATATTGCACATTTTCTGTTAGTACAATAAACCTCATTTCAATCCTGAAATATTACTGTGTCCATCAGTTATTAGATATATCAAACTGAAATGGCTGTTGCAAACACCAAAATATTTAGAACAAAAAATGATTAAGATTAATAGGGGTGCCCAAACTTTTTCATAGGACTGTATAATTGTAACAGAGAGTTTTTCCTGCAGTGCTTTATTGCTGCAAGACGTCCTATGGTGCCTTAGCCTAAGACGGTTTCATACAAATTAAATCAAATAGGCTTTATTGGCACGTCCGAATGGATATCTGGCATTGCTAAAGCTAGTAAAGTGGGGGGGGGGGGGAGTTGGAGCCGAGGGGGAGAGTATGGGGTGGGGGGGTGGCTGATTTGAACAGTCCATGGAGTCTCAACTTCCTCTTAGTTGGTAACCGCTATATGGGGAGGTGGGGTAGGGTGGGGTATAACAGTCCGTGGAGTCTCATCTTCCTCTTGTTTGGTGACAGCTGGACACATATTGGGCAGTGATCTCCACAGTGGCCTCTTCTTCTCCCATACATTTCTCCCCACTGTTTAATCTCCTGATTTCGCATTTATAAAGCTGCCCATACACATTTAGATATTGGTCAACCCAAATGGCCAATTTCATCTATTTTAGCCAACAATCTGCTATCTAAATGCTGGAAAAATGTGTTTGCGACAACAGACTTACGCATGACAAATCCAGATCGACCTTGCTGGAAATTTTTTAGTGGTCAACCAAAAAACGTTATTGTCTGGCATGCTCTGCTACTTACAGACTCACTGCAGACTTGTCAGACTTATTGCGCAACTAAATGCCCCCCATTTGGTAGATTGCTAAGTAATGTTGATGTTGAGTTTGTTTCGTACAAAAGACAGCCTGAAATTTAATGTATATGGCCAACTTTATTCATTTACTTAGAGAATAATTTTTTTTTTCTGTGACTGAGAAAACTTTTCCTTAAAAATTTGCAGTAAACAATTAGTTTTTGCCTTCATTCTACACCAATAAAATCTAAAGAATATTTTGGATTTCATTATTTTCTAGACTGACTCATGGGCCATTCCATTGCTTTGCTGATGATATTTTTTATCTAATTAGCCTGGAAATCATAATGAAGTTATCAATATGCAGGCCGGCTCTCGGCAGGTATTATGCCACATTTTTTAATTCACAACCAGTGGTCAATCTTTCTGTATAATGAATCTACGTAAGTATCAGAACCTTCTACACACTGTAGGATATATTTAGTTGTTAGGTAGCAGGCAGTAATAGCACTTCTTGTCTCTAGGTTACAGACATTTCACTTGACATTAAAACTGTCCTCTGAAATGAGAAATATATTTTTGGCATCAATTCTTCTCAAACATTCCTGGTATTGCTCATGAGTGGTATTTCCAATGTAGACTTACTTAGAGCTTGTTTGTTGTTGAGATATAGCCACGGTTTATTGGGTTCCTTTTCGATAAATGGTTTCCATGTCTCTTCAATAAAGGAAGCACAGCTTTGATTTAGTGTAGAATCCTTTATACAAAGGCAAGTTAATTATGTTACATAAACTTGGATTACTTTAGTTTCCTAGGGTACATAGATTATAAAGCAGACCATTGGGTGGAGCATCATAAAACACTTGGAAGCTCTCAAGTGTCTCCTACAAGGGGCATAGCTACAATGGCTTAAAGGGAACTTGGACACTAACACACTCACAGGTACTTATGAGCCCATGATTTAATGCCGTGAAATAGTCCTATGGTGTTTGTGTCTGAAATTAAGAAAGTCCTGCTATTCTCAGTCCCTGCCCAGTTCTTTATTAAAGCTTTTACTGTGCATGTACAATGTGTACTTGGCTTGTACTTCAGTGAAGAGCTGTAGGGTCAGTATTACCAGAGATTAGTTTCATGACACACATTGGACTCATCCCTAGATAAGTATTTTTTATTTTTATTTTTATTTATTGTGGCCATGGACCTATTGGCCTCATGCACACAACAGGGATAGTTTACAGCTGAATGGATCAAATACAAGTCTATGGGTTCCCTTTTTTAACACCCGTCAAACTGATCTAAAGCCAAGTGATGGTCACTAAAAACTGATCAGTGGATTGGGCAAAAAAAAAAAAGAATGAAATTCACCCCTTCAAAAAAAAGTTTAGTTAAAAATGGATCACAAATGAATGAGATTGAAATATTAAAAATATGTGATGCATGAATGGAAAATGGGCATTTCATTTTATTTTTTTTTAATCCATTTTTCCCATGTTTGTATTGTGGGCCTCAGTGCTCCAAGAGCCTCTCCTTATCCTTATAATATCTATTACCCCAGAGCACATACATATATTATACATTACACATGGGTTGTTTGGTGCCCTGTTTGATATTTTGACTTGGAACCAAGAGCTTTTATGTGCCCCTTATTCTGTGGAGTTCCAGGTTAATGTACATTGGACCTGCACATTAAAGAACACTGTCTGGTGATGTTATGGTATACAGCTTCATTTATTTGTATAATTGTAGTTACTTTTCTTCTTATAAGAATGGCTGTACAAGCACTTCTACCTCTAGTGTCACCCCCTATACCCAATCTTGCGAGCAGCGTCCTCAGTCCCCTTGTGTCTTCTATCCGTACATGAACCCTTTGACTTGCAGTGTACTGCAGAATATGTTGGTGCTATATAAGTAAAATCAAAAGAGAATTAAAATAAAGGCTAAAAAATAATAAAACTTTAAAATGCCACAACAGCAGCGGCGTGTAATGTGGTTTGGCAGCCAGTCTTCTGTTAACCAATTACATAGTTATATAGTACACATGAAAACAGAGGGTGGAGGAAACAAGAATTATTTCCAGTGTATCGAGGATATTTTGCATCAAGAAGACGTGTAACTTACCATACAGTATAGCAGAAGATCCGTATGTGCACAGACCATATCTAAGCATAGGCCAACAACAACATAATAAAACAATTGGTCAGCCACTCCACAGTAATCCAGCTGAAACTTCATACATTTTGTTGAATGTCCATTAAAAGTCCTTATAGTGAGTAAGGCTTTTCTAGCTGAAGCCATATCTTTTGTGTTGACCATTTATATAAATCAATCACGTTCCCGCTTAGATGTTTCTTCTGAAGACGTCAATTACTTTAATATTTCCTCAGTACTGAGTTCCACCATGCCCTTATCAGTTTAGTCGCCCTTTTATGTGCGTTTGGTAACTTTAAGGAATCCTTTCCATGAACTGATGCATATTCTAGAGGTAATATTCCATCCCTGTCCCACAAGTCCAGGACTCTTTTAATGCATAATAATGTCCTACTGGGCTTAGCTACAGTGAATTGACACTATAAGCTGTTAGCTAATATACAGTATTATCTATGAGTACACCTAGGTGTTCTACTTCCACTTTTGCCAGAACATATGTTGCAGGTTTGTGTGATACTCCCAAATACACTGCTGGTAGTGAAGTGTTTTTAATTGTTGTGCTGATATATAACTTTTTGTAGTGTTTTTTGGTTGATTTATACAGTTTAGGCCCATTGCGTACACGCATCGTTTTGGCTGTGGTGGAAACACCGTGGTAAAAAAAAACTGTGTATTACAGTACCTGCAAAGTGGATGGTATTCTGGCTAATCCCATGCACACAATACAGAGAAAAATTCCAATTTCAAAAATACTCATGTTTGTAAATTGCAGCATGTCTAAGTCCCAGAGGTCACCCCAGGTTTGCCACAGTGGAAAGGGACAGAGGACTAGAGAAGGCAGTAAAGACCAGCTTGTATCTGTAGAGTGACCAAGATTGTGGATACTGCTTGCTATAAGTAAATTGTCCCTGCGTCTTACATGTGACTGTCTTGCAAGTCCCACTTGTTCAACTGCCTCCGTGTCTCCTTTGTCTCATTTGTACCCACCAAAACACCAAAACACAGGTGACCCACAACAAGGATTGGCATGAAGGATCCCTCTACTATCTCCCAAATGTGACCCCCTTTTTATTGTGCCATTAAAGGGAGATTTGTCTCCAGTTTGATAAGGCTAAGACTGAATAGCAACCATCTTGGCTCTTCTGCCCCTGCACCTTCTCCATCCACACGGTTAGGCATTGCATGTGCATATTACTAGTACCCAGATGCATTACTGTCTGGTGAATTTCCAAACATTCGGGTGTGTATTAACTATTACTATAAATAGAAATATGAGAATGTTAATGTTTTATACTTTTTAACATGTCATTCAGACTAATAAAGGAAGCGTAACTGCGTAACTCAAAATGTCATATATGTATGTTATCTGCAAGGACTAGTTAGCACAGAATGCAGTTGATATATGTCATTCTGATCAGGCAGACAAGCAGGCACACGAGCTCTTCCCATGCAATCATCTTGGCAGCCTGACTGTAACTGATGACCGCCATTCTGCTACACGTAATAGGCTAAGCAATGTGTTATTGAAAGGTGTAATACACTGCAGTATGTATGTGTATTATACTAGTGATCTTGCCTCTAATGGTGAAGTACACTAGGAGAATTAAAAAAAAAAAAATGTTAAAATATTTAAAAACATAAAAAAATATGAAAGACTATGAAAATAAATTGAGAAAATGCTTGGCCTTTCAAGGCTGGTCATTAAAGGGTTAGTCTTTTAATTTTATCTAAATCAAGACGATATATATTTAGAAATACATCACTCCAGTGCATTACATGGAAATTTCGGCAGTAATTCTTGGCAACCACCAAATTACCCTCATTTTTAAGCAAGTGCGATAAATTGTCCGACCATTTTGTCTCTGTGAGTGTGATGCTTTACATCTTTCACCAAAATAAGCACCTTTATAAAACACGATCATATTGAAATCTCCTTAACTATTTCTACATGCAAAAATGACTTTTCAGTATAATTGGAGATAGTGATTTGTGCCCAATTTAAAATGTCTAAGGCTAATATAATCTTCCTTTGGAAGCAATTATTTGCTCTGAGATTAACTAGAAAGTCTTTAGATCACCGAAGTTTCTTTATTAGAGCATTGATTTAGCGTTCTCTCTACCTTTTCATGCTAAAGCATGCTTTTACACGGGTATTCTAAATTTAGGTACAAGCTCCAGATAATCTAATTTTCTACTCTGCTGCTAAATTAACTATTAGTCATGGTTGGATATACTCTGTTATACCTCACCCAAGTGCAAAATAAATTAAGCATGTTGTAATATATAAAATAATAACACCACTGGTTTTATTTCTCTCTTTGCATTACCATTAAACAAACTTTGAACCAATGACACTTTTTTCTTAGTCTGGCACTAGAATGAACTGTGTTTCTGGTCTAGTCTATGACTTTTTAAAGAGGACCTTTCATGTCCTGGGGCACATGTGGTTATATACACTGATAGAAAGCTGACAGTGCGCTGAATTCAGCGCACCGTCGGCTTTCCCGTTATGTGTCCCAGGAGAAGAACTATCGGTGCATTTACCGATAACTCTTCACTGTCGGAAGGGCGTTCCTGACAGTCCAGCTGGTGACAGTAGTCTGTATAGCGCTATACTGTAAGAGCGTTCCTTACCACCCAGCCATGGCGCTGAGCAGTGAGGAACACCCCCCCCCAGTACTAGTGTATGGATGAATACCATCAGAAGGAGGGGGCGTTCCTCACAACTCAGTGTCATGGCTGGGCAGTAAGGAATGCCCCCTCACAGTACAGCGCTACGGGCAGACTGTCAGGAGGGGCGTTCCCAGTTAGAAATGCCCTTCTGACAGTGAAGAGCTATCGGTAAATGCACTGATAGCTCTTCACCTGGGGCACATAACGGGAAAACCGGCAGGGCACTGAATTCACTGCACTGCAGTGCACTGTCACCTTTCTGGCTGTATATAAAATTACATGTGCCCAAGGACATGAAAGGTCCTCTTTAAAGACATTGTACCATATACTGTACCTTAGACTATTTCTTTGAATATGCCCCATTGGCCTACAGAGTAGTCATGCCACCCATGCATTACACATTTTGATGCATTTTCCAAAAATTGAAGTGATGTTTAACTTTTCTGTAAATAAATACATTTTGTAATGTATTGTTTTTATACAAATATATCCTTATTGTTGATATGTGAATAAAGAATTCCAACAGGGATCTGTAGTTGAGGTGCAGACATCTGTTTGTAAGTCCATTTATATTGTGAGTTGTACATGGGAACATGTTCAGTATATTCTATGACGCTCTCCTCTCTAGATTCTTAAACTATATTTTACTAAACTTGACTCATATAACATAATAACTATAGAAAGGTCTACGTGTGCTTACATGTTTTCTGAAGACGTTGACAAAGGCTCTTCTTAATGAATCTCTTATTTGTATGCTTCTTTTGTTTGCTTTTATTAGCATGTGTGTATGTATATGTAGGTTTATCAAAGGTGCCAAGTATGTTACATTATAAGCTCCGCCAGGGCAAAGACTGGACTAGTTCAATGAACATGAAGGAACATGAAGAGTTCAGTGCATAAGGCTTATTTATATAAAGCATGATATCAATGGAGCATGTAGATAGTAATATATTAACATAAAGCTTAATTCTGTATGGCACAACGTTGTGCTTCCAACTTGAAGAAGGGACAGAAATATGGATCCTGTCTAGTGTCAGTCGAAGTACCAACATCTAGATCTCTACCAGAATTTTGTGGCATAAATATCATGAATAAACCCTTCCAATACTATATTTTCAATGGTGTTTTTATTGAATCGTAACACAATAAAAGTATTGCATTCAGCTAGTCAGGCAAAGGAAATTGAAGGCAACAGACAGTGAATTGCAACGTGACTATTCATATATGTAAAACTGGAAAATTAGTAGCACATTTCATTGTATAACTTCAAAGTATTACAATATTTTCACTTTTATATAAGGACCAAGTAGGAAAGGAAGAAGCATGGGAGAAAGGTTGGGTTTATTTGGTCAAGTAGCAGAGCCCATTTTATTAGGGAAGACTTGTTTTTACTGAGGAGGAGAAAGTGGCCACGACAAGATGGAGGATTTGTGGTACAATTGCCAGGGCTTCCATACTTGAAGGAAATGAAGAAAGATTGTAGGAGGAACTTTCCAACCTTATGTTTCATTTCACCAACCACCTCTTAGGATAGGTTCACATCTGTGTCAGTGTCTCCACAGAGAGTCCTCCACATAATCCACACTGAAAATCAATGGAGGAAGAACAACACTTTCAGTTTAAAAACAACGGCTCCGTGTGTAACTGCAGTTTTAGCATTCTACTGTTCTTCTGTTCAGATTCCCTGACAAACCCGAACAACATACAGCCAGTTATCTAGTGTAAACTTAGCATCAAAGAATTGTGGGAATCCAACATCCAGCTCCCCCATTGATCAGCTGTTCCCAGGAGCTGATGAGCATTAAGCAGAGAGCTCTGTCCACTGTGTAGTGACCAGACCTGGTACTACAGATCAGCATCACCTAAGCTGACAGGAGGAGTCAGTTCTGTCACTACACAAAGAATGGAGCTGTCTGTTTCCTGCTCCATTCTCTGTGTATCCGTTGCTGAAAATAGCTAGTCAATAGGGAAGACCGTTGTCAAACCCTTACAGACTTGATATTAGGGATTTGCCTTTAGGATAGATTATCATTATTCTTAGCCTTTAGGGGATTTTGTCAGTACCTCACATTATTAAAGTTAGCGGTACATACATAAATAGCTGCCACTAAACTAGTGTCAGACATGTTTTTTTTACTTATTCTCTCCCATTCAGTTGTTATCAGTGTCATTAGCTCAGGCATTGATAGCACTAAGCGGCATTGCTAAATCAATGTACTTAGGAAAACTGTTCAATTTCTATAATCCAGCAGTATAGATAGGATCCTTGAGATGGAAACACCCTTTAATACTAACAGTGCAAGAGTTAATAGTACCGGTAATGGCTGAAAAGTGAACAAGTAAAAGAAAGTTATTAATAGCATCAGTGACGGCATACCTGCCAATTGTTCAGGATTCAGCAGGATAGTCCAGGATTTTGGATGGTATGACCTGATTTAAACTCAATTTACATCCTCAGAATGCAGAGTTGAATATGGTGGTGAAGCAGAGAGCCACTAAAAGATGCTGCCAGCATCTTGGATGCAAGGAAATACAATTATAGTGGCATCAGAGTGAAGGAGAAAGTTAAGACAGCTTCAGGGGGAAAGGGTGATGTGAGTATTACCTTATACTGTGTGTGTGTGGGGGGGGGGGCACAGAGGGAAATTATACTGTGTAAGTGCACTTGGTATCTGCAAGGAGGCATTATACTGAATGTGAGCCAGAAGTTGACATTACACTGTGTAGGGTCTACAAGGGAAGTGTTATATTGTTACACTGTGTGGGTGAACTAATGTTTATAATATAACATTTCTTAAGTACATTTAAGGAACAATTTATATTTTCATTACATTCCCTATTTTCTTCCATTCATGGTACACGTTTCTAATAATATTTGTAACCTTGAAGCCAGTCTTGAATTTTCTAATGTGAAGTTCCTCATAAGGGTTGATGAAGGTCTCTTTAAATAATAGTTTAAATAATAGTTGCTTATACAGTAGCTAACAATGCCTTTTGATATTTACCTTTCATGTAATGTTTTTTTATTCTATTCAAATATGTTTATTTGTTAAACTTTCAGCTTTTATAGTATATAGATGAAAAGAAGCTCAATGTAAATAAATCTTCTCTTGCTTTGAAGCCTGAATATCAAATATCTTTTTGTTCAGCCTGCACTAGTTCTAATTGTAATCTTTTCTTTTCAATGAAGGAAGAAAATGAAATCCCTGCGAGTGTTTTTGTGAAAGAACCAACACCTGTTCCTAGTATAACAGAAGGTCCAGAAGAATCCACTGACCCTAACAAGTCTCAGGAGGAGACCATGCATACAATTGACCTTTCTTCAGATGATGAAATTAATCATGAGGATGATGGCCATGATGACAGTGTGGATGAAAAATTCGAGCCAAGCAGAGCTGAGAAAATGAAAAGATCCAGTCTGAAGAAAGTAGACAGTCTCAAGAAAGCATTTTCACGTCAAAATATTGAGAAGAAGATGAGTAAGATCAGCACTAAAATTGTTTCACCAGAAAGAAGAGAGAAAATTAAAAAGTCTTTCACCCCATCCTCCAAAGGTTCATCATTCAAAGTTCCAATAGGTTTTACCATTAAGAAATCCAATGATGAAGAATTTCCTGCAGAGGGTGAGGCAAAGACCCCAAGTCATGCTGAAGAAGAAAAAGCTGTGAATGGTGAGGATGCCAGCCCAGTGGAGGAGAAGCCATCTGAGATACTTCCTAATGACGAAGTGAAAACAGTTGAGAGCTCAATAGATAAAGAGCCTAAAACAGAAGAAGATGTGAGGAAAAACATTGAGTTGTCTATTGTTGAAGATGACGAAGACAATAATCCAGACTTTGAAAGTGAGAATCCATTTAGCACTGAGTACAAGCCAAAGCCTGGGGAATTAGAGGAATGTTATGAAGCAGCACCTACACAGTCCACGGCTCTACAGATAGACCAAACTGCATAAAGGTTGTCTCATTGTGCAGTTAGAAGTGGTGGTTTACGCATTATGCGTAAATATGATGTTAAACAACCTAATATGTTAGAAAAGTTTAGATGGGAGCAATATGTTTAGGTAAAGGGCTCTGTCCGTTACCTAGTAAACTAGTGATCAGCTAAAAGTTTTTGTTCCTTACATCAAAATTAACCAGTTTAAACCTGCATTGGAAAACAAGATGATAACACATTCACTTGTTCATTTTGATAAATGTGTCGTCTATCTATTATCTCTATCTATCTATCTATCTATCTATCTATCATCTATCCATCTATCTGTCCTATACATTCTATTATATCAATTGGAATTTAAGAATGGTCATTATTGTGCTACTAAATATGTTACCAGGCCTCACTTTAAAGAAAGCAAAATCAAAATTTAGCTGTAACCTAATATGTTATACACTTCAGTCACTTATACTGCAGTAGGTCTCAATGTCACCTAGTACGGTGGTTGGACTTATTTCAATAAAATATATGGGACCAATCTTAAAGGGAACAACAGATTTACATAGATAAAAGAATATATGAATGTGTCCTAATATTACAATATTAATACTAACAACGACATTTACTGAAATAATCTGTATCTTTACTGGCTTCTTCCCTTATTATATTTTAGCAACTAAACCCTAATGTTATATACACATGGACAGACAAAACATATAAAATAAGTTGACTTCAAGCAAACAGTGGAAGAGTCCTAAGAAGACATGACATATGGCCACCAAATGTAAAACGTTACTATGTACAGCTAACACAACAGCTTTGAGCGCTTCTTCATTTTTTGTGTGTCATTTACCTGTTTGGCTGCCAATATTATCGGTTATCAATGTTGAGATATGACCTTGTCTTAGATAATGGTAACTAATATTTGGAAAGAAACACACTTATTGAATTTAATTTCCTAACAAGAATGAAATATATATTTTAGTTATTGTAAGATTTTCATGTTCTCAACACCATATACGTACTTTAAAATCTCCAAAGCAAAATATGAGGGCTAAGACTATTTAAGGCTGAGGACCTACATTGTGGAAAAGCAGCTTTTTTTGTTGCAGATTTTGGTGTGGTTTTTTTGAGCCAAAGCCAGGAGTGGATAGAGCGAAAGGTAGAAGAATTTCCTTTATATTTCCCATTCCTTTGGTAGCCAATCTAGGCTTTGGCTCAAAAAAAAACTGCTGCAAAATCTGCAACAAAAAATGTTTCTGCTTCAGCCTAAAGGGGGTTTCTTCTTTTTCTAGACCCCATCCTTTCATCTTCTTGTGTTTTATTGTAGGTTTCCTAAATTTCAAAGGGCAAAAGTGCAGTGACCTCCCATTCACTTTCGTCTCCTTCCAATGAACACTACTATAAATACATCAATGATGATGCTGCCTATCTTTTAAAAGCCTTCTATATTTATTTTGAGCATTCATTCATTGGCTTAAAGGAGTTGTCTAGGAATTGGAGCAACTTGTGGGGTAGCTGGGGGAGGTGTAATATATATAAATATATATATTCTTTTTTAAAAAGGCATACTAGTCTGCTCCTGTGCTACATTGTTTGCTGCTGGTGTCCTTAGGTCTGGTTCACATGTGTGTTCGGGTTTCTGTTCAGGGAGTCTGCTTGGGGACCCCCGATTGGAAACATAATCCACATAAAAAAGTGGTCACCTAAGGAAACCTGTGGACCCCATAGACTATATTGGGGTCTGTTTGGTTTCTGTTTGGTTTCTGCACAAAAAATGCGGAGAGAAAAGTGCTGCTATGGGGTCCACAGGTTTCCCAGGTAACCATTTTTTTATGCGTATTTGGGGGGTCCTCAAGGGGACTCCTCGAAAACCCAAACGTAGATGTGAACCAGTCTTACCTCTCTCGTGACAGTGTTGCTGGAAGCCCTGAGGCTTTTGTGATCACTGGCAAGGAACTGGCAATGTATGTGAGTGACCTTAGTGGTCTCATGAGACTCTGGACTTCCAGCAACACAACTCCAGCTTGAGAATGAAAGGGTACCATTGGCAGACAATGGCGCTGATGCTAGGTTCACACTAGCGTTCGGGTCTCCGTTCTGCAGGCAGAAGACAGAAAGCTGTCAGACCGGCTCTGGCCGTGAGCAGTGAGCGTTTTATGCTCTCCGCCATGAAACCGGTTTTTAAAAACTGGACACAGAGTACTGCATGTCCGACTCTGTGTCCGATTTTAAAAAACCGGTTTCGCAGCGGAGAGCATAAAACACTCACCGGCGCTCATGGCCGGATATCTTTCAAACCCATTCAAATGAATGTGTATGCAAGAGTCCTGCAGGTTTCCGTCTCCTGCCTCTGTTTTGTGCAGGAAACGGAAACCCGCAGAGACTGGGCGCAGATGTGAACGAGCCCTTAGTATGATTTTTTTTATTTTATTTTGAACCTACCCCATGCCTTGCTCCAATACATGAACAATGCCTTTGCGATTTGTCTTTATATTATGAAATGGGGAAAAACAGATATTGAAGTATTCAATTATAGATGCAAACTTTTCTGTGCCTTTTTCAGCACTGTGTATTATTATCTTTACATATATTGTATTGTACCTTACCCTGCTTTGTACACATGAAAATTATAAAAATGCACCAATATTACGAAGATATCTATGTTTATATATTGCTGATGGTTGTATAGAAAAGATTATATCCACTGATGACTACTGTAAAAGAGTGGGGAAGTTATATTAATAAAGAATAATGAGAATATATTCCTTCTATGGTGGGAGTATGTGTGAAGATCACATAATTGCCTTTGCAAGTTATTTTTACAGAAACACAGAAAGGGAGATGCTTATTCTACATCTGCCAGAAGGTTATACAAGACATTCATTTCAAAGGCTTTATTTAGAACCTCAGTTGTTATCCTATAAAAGTAATTCATTGCACTAAAAGCATGACATATACAAGCTCTGCACCAACCTATAGTATACAACGTCAGATTCATGGAATAATAGCCTTGTTATAGAAGGTATATCCTTCCAAAACATTTCATGCTTAAGATTGCTAAATGCAGGTGTATGTGGGAATTTGAATATGTATGTACAGTGATATATGGTCTCTGATATATAAAATATATTCATTAAAAAAAAATAACATATGTATATGTAGCCCAGTCATCTGCTTAGATTGGTAACTCTCTTTAAAGGGGTCATTCTAATCTCAGTCTGTATTGGCTGAAACAAGAATAACAGGGTCGGAGGTGATCTGGAGTTACGCTAGGTTCACACCTGCATTCGGGTCTCCGTTCTGTGGTTTCCGTCTTCTGCATGCAAGAAGACGGAAACCACAGACTGGGTCCGGCCGTGAGCGGTGGTGAGCGTTTTATGCTCTCCGCCGCAAAACCGTTTTTTTTAAACCGGACACAGAGTACTGCATGTCCGACTCTGTGTCCAGATTAAAAAAAACGGTTTCGCAGCGGAGAGCATAAAACGCTCACTGCCGCTCACGGCCAGACAGCTGTCTCACCCATTCAAATGAATGGGTGAGAGAGTCCTGCAGGTTTCCGTCTCCTGCCTCTGTTTGGTGCAGGAAACGGAAACCTGCAGAACGGAGACCGGGCGCAGATGTGAACGAGCCCTTACCGGAACAGCTGAACATGGCTGTTCTATGCTTTTTTGTTTTTGTAAATCCCCTAGAGGGAAGTAGGAATAATGACAAATGTTTTCCTCTTACTTTAGCCACAATCTGATCATCCTTTTGGATTAAAAAAAAGTATACAGGAGAGCGGAAGATCAGACCATGATATGATTGTCTTACATTACTCATTGACATAACTGTCTTGACACATATGAATCCCTCTCTAAATGGGGAATAACATCGCTTTAAGGATTTTTTCGGGGATTAGAAGTTGGACAATGCAGGTGGCCAGTTACATTAAAACGAAGCTTCTTTACCCCAAGAATGACTCGCAGGAGTAGCAACAACAATTGGTGGATCTTAGGAAGGACATCAGATTTCTTTGGTGGCAATACGGCAATTTTGTAAGATATATGAACCTATACCAATGGCTTTGTGTGCGATACTTTAGCGTAGTAAAGTTAAATGAATACACTACAAACACATTGCTAAACTGAAATATATTAAAATATTATTATTTTGTGCCTCATATTACTGCAACACCAAATCTACCCATTGCAGCCCACTTTTATTTATCTGAAAAGACCACCCTAATCTTGTAATGTAAATTGATGTTATATTTGTTGAAAATGTTATAGATTGACAGAATATATTTCATAACTATAATACTTTATATTGAAAGTAATGAACTGATATAATACAATTATTTTCAAATAATTCTGCACATTTGTATAATATAATGGGCCATAATAACATATTTAGATATACCGCCATTAAGTATCAGCTACAATAGACTTGAGGTAAGCTCTAGACTCTAACACTTTAAGGCTCTGCTTGTAACGTCTTGTATCATTTCAGACAGTACTGTATGTTTGGTATATAAATCTGACAATATTCCTGACTTATTGTATGTGACATATATGTCTGAAGTGCTGTTAGAGCCTGGTTTATGGGAGAAGTGTGTCTCTTTGACATTTGTCAGGGTGGTCTGTGTCAACGTACGGTTTATTTAGCTGTACTGAATAGCATAGCTGACCACACTTTTCAGTTCAACTAGATCCTGCTAAAATGCCTGTAGTTACTAAATACTTACATTTTCTGCCAAACCCAAAATATATAAATAAAAACCATGAGAATAGAGTCATACTGGTAGTGAAACACTGAATTACATATGTCTGAAAAGTCAAGATTTATTGTTATCTATTTTTATTTCTTTGTAAAATATTTTTCTAAGAGATGCCAAGTAGAGCGGATTGACTTTCGTGCATTGTTATTTTTTTATTTTTTTATCAGACCACATACAGATGGACGACACTTGCTGTACACTATTGATAGATTTTAGTGCAATGGGCCACACACTGTTTTTCTGTCTATGTACATAGTTACATTGTTACATCGTACAGCTCAAAAAGACTTGTGTAGTTTTATTTAGTAATTGTAGGGGAGTATTATTTGCTAACACTGTTACTAAACCATTGAGAACAATATGCGATTCATTAGAAAATGATCTGTATTAAGGAATAAAACTGATGTCAGTCATATGTTGCCCATTTTATTATGCAGATCCATTTGTTCAGTGGTTGCAGCAGATCCATTTCTAACTAAATTAAATATATGGCCCTTAAGATGATTCATGGTTAATTTAGGCTAAAACTTCATCACATCGCTGCATATTAAACTTGTCATCTTAGTATTTTAGTACATAGGGTACGTCAGACTGATCATATTATGTCCATGCACAAGGTTATCTGGACTTTTCTTACTGATGACCTATCCTCAGGATAGATCACCAATATGTAATCTGTGGGGGTCTGACACCTAGACCTAGCACAGATCAGTTGTTTTGGCAGCCTGCAGACACTGGAAGCTGCTGTAGTGGACGAGGGAAGCACATGAGGATGTTCCTATTCAAGTAATAGGAGCGGAGCTGCTGCCACATCAAAAGGTTATGGGGAATTGCCGCATACCGCCTGTCCATTGCACCAGAATCCAGTGCTTGGAGGCTGGGAGAAATGCTGATCTGTGCAGTGTTCAGGTGTCAGACCCCACAGATCACATTCTGTTGACATATCCTGTGGAGAGGTTATCAGTATGAAAACTCCATTTGGGGCCAGAAGACCCCTTTTATCGACCATATTCCTTCTCTCTTTGTTACAACAATGACTAATATACAATCATCCTGTGTGAGAGAGGTCTAAGTATTAGGCCTCATGCACTAACCCATAATAAGGCATCCATATAGATGAAGGGGAACCCAATGCTTCTCTTTAAATGGGTCTTTAGTAGAGGGTAACAATAGGGCACATGTTTGGAATGACATGTTTCCGCTATATTCCACTATGTCCGATTTCACCTTATAATATTCCATGAAAAATGACGTGTGAACTTGAAAAAATACACACTAATGTGAACAGTTCTATTTTGTCATCACTACATTTTTAGTATAATACGGATATGTTTTATACATAGAGTTCAGCTACTGTATATGTAACTTCTATGGATGCAACGTAAATGTTATTAGCTTGCTTTTTAGGTGCCTTAGTAAATATAATGGAAAGCTTTATATGCTGTTCAGTGCATTTATAGATTATATTTACTGCTCAGTTGTGAATGTGCATGAAATGATGGTATCAGTAGGGCTTTTGGAGGGATCACGATATATTTTTAAAGCTTAGATTGACAAGTCTCAATACGTATATTTTTGTATGCCAATAGTTTTACACTTGACTGCATCTGTAACAAGCAAATATTGTAAATAAATCACAAGTTAAATGCTAAGATTTTTGTATTTTTTATGAACTTTTATTCTGTACATAAGAGAAAACATTTCCAAGAATGCCAGATGTTTCTGATCCTTAATGTCTGGGAAATACAGGCGGTAGTTGGAATGATTGAGGTGATGTTTGATTTGCTAAGACTGGTAGATTCACAGCATGAGAACCCTGAGGCTGGGAGAAAGGGGAAGATACTTAGATTTATAAATATTTAATATTTGTCTATATTGTGAACTGAATAAATAAAGAATACATATTTAATATGCAGGAACACCAATATGTATTGACAAGCCGTACATTGTATCGCACAGCGGCGGTTGCAAGTTTGCAATAGCTAGATAGCTACAGGTTGGAAACAGCGAGATTCTGGACAATCTGATAGGATGTATACAGGGCCGGCTCCAGGTTTTTATGGGCCCTTGGGCGACAGAGCCTCAGTGGGACCCCTTGTAAAGGAGGCGGGGGAGTCGAGACACTGCGTTGCAGATGAAGCGAGTGACGTCATGCAGGAGTGTGGCGTCACCAACGCCATACCTCCCAATTTTTAAAGAATAGAAAGAGGGGCAAATTTAGCTCCACCCACTTTTATGTTGACTCCGCCCATTCTCATTCATTTATCATGTGCTCCCACACAGTATAATCCTCCTACAGTCACCCGTAAATTATATGCCCCCCCTCCATCTCTCCCCCAGTTTCATATACACCCTTCCTCTGCCCCCAGTTTCATGTCCCCCCTCCATCTCTGTCCCCAGTTTCATGCCGTTCTCCGCCTTCATCTGCACACAGTTTCATGTCCCCGTCTCTGTCCCAGTGTCATGCTGTTCCAGCCCCCCCATCTGTCCCAGTGTCATGCCGTACCCCCACTCCCCTTCATTTGCCCCCCCTCCATCTCTCCCCCAGTTTCATATACACCCTTCCTCTGCCCCCAGTTTCATGTCCCCCCTCCATCTCTGTCCCCAGTTTCATGCCGTTCTCCGCCTTCATCTGCCCACAGTTTCATGTCCCCGTCTCTGTTCCAGTGTCATGCTGTTCCAGCCCCCCCATCTGTCCCAGTGTCATGCCGTACCCCCACTCCCCTTCATTTGCCCCCCAGTTTCATTGGGCCCCCTCCATCTCTGTCCCCAGTTTCATGCCATTCTCTCCCCACCCCCTTCATCTGCCCCAGTGTCATGCCGTTCCCCCCCTCCCCTTCATTTGCCCCCCATTTTCATGGGCCCCCTTCATTATGTTCCACCTTAATATTTAATACAAAACAAACACTTACACTCAACTTCCATCGCTCCCCCGATGCTCCTCTCTCCGCTCTCTCACTCCATTCACATAGTTGTAGGCGCGATGACGTCATCACATCGCGCCTACAAACGCAAGCCGGGCCGCAGCGTTAAAGCAGGAGCTGAGCTCACAGCTCCTGCTTTAATCGCCCATGTAATCAGCTCATCGGCATCCGTCGGACTGGAAATCGGGACAGGCAAGTGCTGGGGCAGGCAAGTGCCGGGGGGCCCCCAGAGGCTCTGTGGGCCCCAGCACTTGCCCGACTATGCCGTGCGCTGACGCCGGCCCTGGATGTATACCAAATTGTCAGATAAGGGTCAGGGGTCATTAAGATTAGTTAAAGCAATCATACCCCAATTACAGCAAAAAATGGCATTTACATTCAGGTGGAAAAAGGTCCTTCCCAAAAAATCTTTACAAGGTCTTGAACTGTTTTGAAATGCATTTGAATATAACTGAATATTCTAAAGATAAATGGTCTAATAACAAATGACCCTGGGATATGATTCTTACTTTAGCACTTACTGCCACTGATATGATTCTGACCTCAGCGCTTACTGCCACGGATATGGTTCTTACCTTAGGGCTTACTACCACTGATATAATACTTAACTCAGTGCTTATTGTCACTCATATATGATTCTTACCTTAGCGCTTACTGCCACTGATATGATTGTTATCTTACCTACTAGAGATGAGCGAACAGTAAAATGTTCGAGATTCGATATTCGTTTCGAGCAGCCCCTCAATATTCGACTACTCGATTCGAATATCGAGCCCTATTATACTCTATGGGGGGAAAATGCTCGTTTCAGGGGTAGGCAACATTTGATCAAATTATACTTACCAAGTCCATGAGTGAGGGTCGGGCTGGATCTTCTGAGAAGTCTTCTCTGTGCAGTGTCCCCGCGGCATCTTCCAGCTCTGAATTCACTCTGCCAGGCATCAGGCCTGGGCAGAGCCGACTGTGCATGTCTCCACTACAAGCGGACATGCGCAATCGGCTCTGCCCAGGCCCGATGCCTGGCAGAGTGAATGAAGAGCCGGAAGACGCCGCGGGGAAGCTGCACGGAGAAGACTTCTAAAGGTAGGAGAAGAACCAGCGTTGACTGGCCGACTGTATAGCATTCAGCCAATCAATGCTGGTTCTGCATCGAACTTTTCCATTCGAATAGCGAGTGGTACTCGATCGAGTACGAGTATTTCGAATACCGTAGTATTCGATCGAATACCTACTCGATCGAATACTACTCGCTCATCTCTACTTACTACCACTGATATAATACTTACCTCAGCACTTACTGCCACTGATATGATTCTTACCTCACCGCTTTCTGCCATTGATATTATTCCGACCACAGCACTTACCACTGATATAATACGTACCTCAACACTTACTGCCATGGATATGAAAATTACCTCAGCACTTACTGCCACTGATATGATTCTTACCTTAGTGCTTACTGTCACTGATATGTTTGTAACTCTGGTACAAGTTCTATTAAATGAGCACTATTAACCACTGTTAATCATATTAATTATTAATCATATTTTAACCACTTCCCCTCACTACTTTTTTCATGTCTTAGTGGACACACCAACATCCATTAGAATATTACAAGGCATACCAGGGATCCTTCAGGATTCTGGTGCCAGGGTTCACCATCTCTCACCCTGCCCATTCCCCACCACATTCTCCATACCCAGTGGCAAGTAGTGGTAAATGTGCAGGTGCAACGGACAAGTTCCTGGTGCTCCCTCTATCACTCACTGGCTCCCCACAATATGATCATAAGTCTTGGATAACTCCTTTAAATAGTGTTGGTCACCAGAACCCAGAATATCAAGTCAGCCTTGCAGACGGATAGATGATAGATAGATAGATAGATAGATAGATAGATAGATAGATAGATAGATAGATAGATAGATAGATTAGTGTCACCTGAATCAGTGTTTTAAACTTGTAAATTATTACCCCCATTGCCATGATATTGCTGTTTTTGTCAGACCACCCCCACAACCCGAGGGGAACATGGAGATAGGTGGGTTTTTTTTAGGACTGTGGACATGCAATACCTGCAAAAGTTGTCATAACCTTTTAAAATAAATCTTGACAACCTTGAAGTGGCACTACTGTTAAAAAATAGTTTTCATTTACACAGCCAACTCTTCTACTACTCTTACTTTACTTGTGAGCCTGGACACTGAGAAGGCATTTGACCGACTTGATTGGTCACTTATGATTGCTACCCTTGAAAAATGTGGGTTCTCTGGGGCCTCACAGCCATAAAGGCTCTTTACTCCCTCCCTTTAGCAGTTGTTAAGCTTCTTCATGTTTTCTCTTCCTCTTTCTCTATTTGTAACAGGACCTGTCAGGACTGCCCCCTAGCTCCCCTCATATTTGTATTACGCATTGAACCCCTAGTGGTCCAAACTAAATCCAACCTGAATATCTCTGGAGTATCTGTGAGATAGAATTTAAGATTAGTCTGTTTGCTAATGATGTCTTCCTGACACTTAGTAACCCTTACACCACCCTTCCCAATCTCCTCGGTGTTTTGAAAAACTATGGGGACCTCTCAAGTTACAAAGTTAATCCCACCAAAACTAAGGTACTGCCTTTTAATATCTCAACTGACGCCCTTCATTTGCTTCAATCTAATTTTGATTTCCAAAGTAGGGAACATTCTCTCCGATACCTGGGTGTCCAGTTATCCTCCTCATATTCCACACTTTACTACACTTAACTACCCATGCCTGTTTCACGAGCTCTGCTCTCTCTTAGACAAGTGGCGACCTCTCCATATGCACTATTTGGTCCCTCTCCTCCCCCTTGCCATCTGTCCCGCTTCTGGGCCCCATTCATTTTACTCAAGCTATTTGGGTTGCCTGTTCTACATTATTCCCACTGGTCTCCCCACACTCCTCTATGGTGTCCTTCCTTTATAATCTGCGGCTCCCAGAGTTCCTCACTGCTGTAATGTTTAGGCCTTGGAGTAACTCTTCCATATAGCTGTTCTAGTGGACTCAACAACCTTGGAGCTCAGGCCCTTTGACTACTTCACCTACATGTTTCATTTGCCTACTTCGGAGTGATTTCATTATCAACAGATAGTCTACTTTGCTGTGACTCAATTTGGAACCATACATGTCTCCGTCCCTATGGCCTTTGAACAACTGTGTCATGCAGATATCTCTACAAGGTGCCTGATCTCTGCATTTATAGGCTGTTATCCTCTACGCAGGGGCAGAGTCTCATAGTCTACAAATATATATTTAGATGGTCAGGAGCTATGGGCAGGCAGATTTCCCAAATAATGTTGTAGAAAACCCTGAATGGGGTATTTTGGTCCAATATTTCATGAATTAATCTAACCCCCTGATAGTGGCATCCATGTAATGGACCATCTCTCATTGATTCCTTTCTTCTGATCTTCAACTAAGCCATGTGGTTATCTCCTGATATTTTTTGGTTTTCTGTGACATTGTATCAGTGATGACATAGCTGGCATTTCGAATCCACAGAGCCTGGCTTCTTTGTGTTTGCACTGTACCTTTGAGCCAGCAGTACATGCCCCCATCATTAGTGATGTCAGCTTCACAGGCTGATGGGTGTGTGGGCCCGGGTCTGTACGTCTGATCTAGCAGTGCATTCCAATGTCATGTGTGACCTCAGGTACATAGACAAGCTCAGTGTGGTGGGTAGTAGGAATTAGCAGTAGGAAGATAGCTCAGAGGACAAGAAGCATGGTGAATGTGAAGTGCCTGATACAAAACAAAATGTTGGGCACCACCACTGGACTTGGTTAGGGGGGTGAGATTTAAAAAGAAAAAAAGGTATAGGGGATGAGACACTTATAGCAATTCAAAATGCATATCTAGGCTACAGAAATTCCACTCTACCTCCAACAAGTCTAAATCTTAACATCAATTAATAGGTGCTGCCCCACTGATTCTGGCACAGTTGGAATTTTTTTCCATGCCCCCATTGTACCCAGGCAATCTGTGCTGTTAGTTTTGGTGCCGGATATGATTTCTAGACTCTGTACTGTCAGGAAGGTGGTGTCAGGCAGAAGCAGACAAGGGTTGTAATTGTGAGCTCTGACACTGATTATCTCTGATTGTAGCCCTGAATCTTACCCCGACTAACACTGCCCTTCTGACATTACAGAGCTTAAATAGCACATCATGTGAGTAACACTGTTTCATATATTTACCCACCTTCCCTGGGCCTCCACTAACGGCCGTGAGCAGGGGCCAGGATCAGTAAGTAAATAAGGCCCGTTACCTGCTTACTCCAGCAGCGGACTATGAAAAAAAAAAATCTGGAGCAATAGCAGCTGCCGCCGGGCCCCCTAATGTCCCAGGCCCTGTGGCACCCGCTACCACTGCTACCCTGGTAGTTACGCCCCTGGACAGACAACAATTCAGCCCTAAACACTCTTGATGAGGAGGTAATTGAGCTCCATCTGTCCTGGAAACACGATCTGTGTGACAGCTGTATTTTCTGGAAAAACTATGGCTATGTGAAAGGAACTCATTGAACCACAGTGAATTATCAGGTAGTGAGCTTCTGATTGGCCAATGCGCTACTGTATGATAGCTCACTGCATCGTAACTCACCATGATGTATTGAGTTCCATTCACATGTCCGCACTAAATCCAGGCAATACGGCCACCTCAATGACAGTGTTTCATAGACAGAACACAATCATATGAATAAGCCCTTACAAATATCTGGTATACTGTGAATGCATACAGGTGGCCATACAGGTTGTACTGTACTGTAATCCTGTACATACAGTCCTATGAAAAAGTTTGGGCACCCCTATTAATCTTAATCATTTTTAGTTCTAAATATTTTGGTGTTTGCAGCAGCCATTTCAGTTTGATATACAGTATCTAATAACTGATGGACACAGTAATATTTCAGGATTGAAATGAGGTTTATTGTACTAACAGAAAATGTGCAATATGCATTAAACCAAAATTTGACTGGTGCAAAAGTATGGGCATCTCAACAGAAAAGTGACATTAATATTTAGTAGATCCTCCTTTTGCTTCTAGTCGCTTCCTGTAGCTTTTATTCAGTTCCTGGATCCTGGATGAAGGGATTTTGGACCATTCCTCTTTACAAAACAATACAAAACAAGCGGGACTCTTTGTTACAGTAGCTATAGAATTTCTTGCCCAATTAATTGTTTAAGTGCACAATTGCAATTTATTTTGTTTCTTGGACTAAACATTGAGTTACAGTTATTAGATTAGATAGTAATACTTATTAGATGGTGGTAATATTAATTGGCCAATAATGACCCCTATACCCATTCTGCCTCCAACAAATAATTTGACACACAAAAATGAAAGTATTTTTACAGTTTGCTTGTTTTCTCGAAGATTTGAACGCGGTAACAGATGGTAACATTTTTGGCAGTGTATACATATTATTATCTATAATATGGAGTGTCAGAATTATTCTCACATAGTTATGTAATGCAGCGTTTGTCATTGTCAGGTATCCAGTTTACCTCATTGATATTCCTGAATTTGTCTCTCCGTTGAAGCACACTGTGTTTCCTTTGCATTTGCATAAACGAGGACATGAAAATGATACATGGTTATGTGAGGCAATTCATTTTAGAGTCTCAACACAAGTGATGTTTTAGAAAGTACACATGCAAAATGAATGGAATATGTAAATACACTAGTGATTACATTTTTTTATTAAATCAATAACATAAAGGAAATGATAAGGTGGGTAAATTCCGAGTTCATATAATCATCCATAAGGCATTTTCAATGCATTTAATATAGGACTAAAAATAAGTAGTAGAATAATACAACTCCTGCAAGGTTATATTAGGAGCCTTCATTGCAGATTCTGTCAAAAATGGCCGATAGCTTAAAGTAAACCCAACAGTCAAAGGGGTCTGTCAGGCTACATAGGACGCGGTCCAGTAAAGAATTAGCCAGTGGCTTGCTTTCTATTTCTGTTACTATATTGTAAAAAAGCATAAAGCCCAGAAGTAGAGGTGAACCTAGATTATAGATGTTAGGCTGTGGCCCAAGCATTTAGTGTTATGTTGTCATGTGATTATATTGTTGCTTAATATTTTTATTTTATGTGCATTTATGTATACTAATGTTTGTTTCTTCCCAATAGAGCTGTTCTACTAGTAGATAGAGATGAGTCCATGATGCTTTCCCAGCCACAGATTGGAGGAAGACTTTCAGCGAGTTAGCCTGTTATTGAACTGGAATGCTGCCCCATTGGACATTGCTAGAGACATCTTCACAGTATGGTGCTGTAGCCCAGCTGGGGGGCGCAGAGGATGTAGTAGTAGTGACAATAGCTGTGCCACTGGATAAGCAGAGTACCCTCCCTAGCTCAGTTCCTAGGCCAGACACTGACAAGGATGGCCTTCTGTGCTACCAGATGTTGGTGGTAGTAATTCAAATCAAATCAAACAAGCTTTATTGGCACGTCCGAATAGATATTTGGCATTGCCAAAGCTAGTAAAGTGGGGGGGGGGGGGGGAGTTGGGGTCGGGGGTGTGAGTGGTGGGTATAGGGGGGGTGGGGGGGTTGATTTGGGGTATAACAGTCCGTGGAGTCTCATCTTCCTCCTAGTTGGTGACCTAGAGCGCTTCCACATAGAAAGGAGTCCTCTCTTACCCTGAGCTGGTGTAATGGTGTTCATAAGGTTCCTGATGGTAATGCAGGAATGACTCAGCAGGATTTACTCAGTAAACTGTAAACTTTGTAGCTTCTGAATGGGGATAGTCGTCTCCCACCATGTGGCATGCCCAGCCTTGGACTTGAGAGGATGCCCAGTTATCCACTCCAACAACTCTGTCCCCAAATCTCAGCTACCTCCAGCAGAGGATACTGGAGATTATACTCCAAGACAGTCCTTCCAAAGGCCTGCTTACCTTATAATAGAAGGTCCCAGACAACACATCCTGGTAAACAGGACTCCCTCTCTCAGGGATCAGTATGGCAGCGCTACCATACTCTGTCACCACAAACTGTTAGGGGGCGTTCACACTACCGTCAGTGTCCAACAGGTAGTGTCTGCTCCTAGTGTCCATTCAAAATCTTGCACGGACATTAGGAGCGGACACTAGCTGTGTCCATGACACTTTTCATTCATTTAAATGGCGATCGGGTACGTTCTTTTGCACTCCGTGCCTGTCCTTAGCTGTCCGTTTGTAAAGATGTCCGACTTTTCAAGCGGACAGCAAAAACCTACAGTCCTGATGCAACACACAGCAATTGTCCAGCTCTCACAGTGGTTTGTGCACAGTGCAGGGGCGTCACTACCGTGGTAGCAGCAGAGGCAGCTGCCACAGGGCCCGGGACACTAGGGGGCCCATGCTAGTAACTCCAGCACGTAACGGGCCCTATTTACTGCCTGAAGATGGAGAGGAGCTGCCTCCTCCACAGTCCATCTTTTAACAGTAGTAAAGCCAGCAATTGCTGCCTTTACTACTGCACCCAAGCAGGGGCCGCCTGCTGTCCAGGCCCCTGCTGCCTCCCAGCACTTGCATAGTGACAGTGGGCAAGAGAAAATTCTATCTCCTGCCCGCTGTCCCCAGTCCCTGTGTCGGCATCTATACTAGTAGATTGAAGGACCTGAGACACGACGTCATCAAAGGTCCTTTAATCTACTAACATAGACTCAGTGTCTTTAGTGGGCGGAGCTACCCAGATTGTACAGGTCAGTGTACAATGGGGGGAATGGGTTATAGGCTATGAGAAAGAGGGGTACATGGGTGTGCAGGCTGTGTGTGAGAAAGTCTGCACCCCCATTCCTTTCTTTCTCACATACAGCCTGCACACCTATGTACCCCTCCTACTCACATTCTGCACCCCCCATTCTGTCCTATGTGAGCAAGAGGAGGGAATGGGCATGCAGGCTGTGTGTGAGCAAAGAGGGTGACCTGGGGGCGCAGGCTGTGTGTGAGAAAGAAGGGGGAATGGGGGTGCAGGCTGAGGGTGAGCAAGAGTGTGGTGGAATGGGTGGTTCCCCCCTCCAGATCACCCTCTTGCTCGGACTCAGCTTGCACCCCCATTTCCCCTCTTGCTTATATACACCCTGCACCCCACGTCACCGTTATTCACAAACAGCCTGCGCGCCCATGTACACCTCTTGGATGGGGTCCCATGTCAAAAATTCGCCACGGGGCCCCGCCATTCCTAGTTAGGCCACTGGCTCAATACTTATAGTTACCATTTCCTGTCCTGAAACATCTCTTTTATATGGAAACATTCCTGCCTGGCATGACTACAAAAGCTTCAGGCCATACTTCAGGCAACCTTCATTTCAGAAAGTCCTAGACTCAAGTAGGCACAGTGATTCATCAGCATAAGCCGTTGAAGTGACTGTGTTACATCATACATACAGTGAAAACATCATCAGCATATATATAGCGATATATAGTGCATTATATGTTATACAGTTCACAGTCAGACATAGCAATCAGAGGCAAACAGATAACAGCTATACAGATCAATCTTGGGTAGGAACCTTGCAAGGTTACCCCCATTTTGTGGAGGGGGTAGCTTCCATCACCTTCCAAGCATATATCCTTTCCATCAACTACGTTCATGGGACACATGAATTGCCACAACTGCCAAAAAAGGAAAACATACTGGTGCTCTGGTTCCACTGCCACAGACTATTCAGTCACGCACCATGCTTTGGTCCCCAGAACCCATTCACCAGACAAGACTGCTGAAGTCTTCAGTGGCCAGTGACATAGTACAGGGTGAGGCAACATAACTTCCTTTTTTCAAAACGCAATAAAACCCATTTTATGAATCAGTAATGTTTTAATTTTTTTTATAATGTAGGTACATTTCTAAAAAAAAATTTTTACATACTTTTGAAAATCATATCAGGTAGGTGAAGCCCCTCATTGTCCATTCACTGAATAAGCCAATTTCTGGCATTTGTCATGACCCTTACCAGTATAGCAGCAGGTATATTGGCAATTTCTGCCCGAATGTTGGCCTTCAAGTTTTGTAGGGTCCTTGGACAGTTGACATAATCATGGAATCTAAAAAAACACACACCCAAAAAAAATTGCTAGCGGCCAAATCGCGGAGTGGGCTGGCCACTCCAAATCGCCCCTTTTGAGATGAGGTGCTCTGGGAAGTGTTCCCTCAAAACAGCCATCGATGCCCTTGAAGTATGAGCTGTTGCTCCGTCCTGTTGGAACTAAATGTCCTCTAAGTCCGATTCATCAAGTTTTGGAAAAAAAAAAAAAATTCCTCCAACATGCTCACATCCCGGTCTGAATTCACTGTCACTGTGACCTCATTTTCTTCTGAAAACCAGTGACAACAATCCTAGTTGAGGAAATTGCACACTACACTATGACTTTAGGTGAATGCAAAGGCCTTTGATGCAATTCTCGGGGATTGGTGTCAGCCCAGTAGCACATGTTCTGTTTGTTGATGCATCCTCTCAAATGAAAATGGGCTTCATCACTGAAAAAAACAATTGCATCCTCAGGAATGTTTTCGAGAAGAGCCTCACATTCGTTCCTCCGAGAATTGAAATCATGTTCAGAGAGTTCCTACACAATCGCCATCTTGTACAGATGTAATGAAGGTCATTGTGAAGAATTCGCCTCACTAAACGGAAAGTCTAAGGGCAGATGTATGTTTGCGCACAGAATGCCATGGGGTTTGCAAGAATGAAGCTCTCACTGCCACAATGTTCTCAGGTGATCTGATGGGTCGAAGGACTCCAGTTCTTTGTCCTGTCACACTGGCGGTTTGTCTGAACGTAGTGACCCATGTAACAATTGATTTCTGGTCCAGGACAGTAGTCTCAAATGAGACTACTCGAGCTACAACCTCTAGCACCAGAATCATGCCGGCCAACCAGAAATTTAATCGTCAACCTAGATTTGAACTGTCTGTGCTGTGCCAACTTCACTCACACTACTGTATTTCTCTCTATCATGGACATAACCACCCCAACTTGTTCCCACTGACTACACAGCACACAGAACTGGTTGTACACATTAGCTGTATCAAAGGGGTAACCTACGGATGATGATATACTGGAAATGAAACTGTGCTGGACTTGATTGTAGAAATGCAAAATAAAGTAGAGCGTATACAATGTTACCGCACACAAGTTCAGTAGTAAATTGTTAAATGTAACGGTACTTTGTGTGCGTTCTATAAACCCATTACCCTTTTGAAGTAGTGTGTTGGTGTCTGACTGTTAGAGAGATGCCTGCATAAGTGACTGCAGCATGTATTTGGGGTGCGTAGATTGTGTTGGGCTGCGATTTACTCTCAATTTGCAGCCTGAGTGAATGGTGAATGCAAGATTGAGTGGATGGAGTGAATTGACCCCTGACAACCATACCCACGTCACGTGCTAGGGCAGTCTGTATGAGGCAAAAAGCAAAGGACATTTTTTAGATCTCTCTTCTGCTAAAAGCTCAATCTACTTTGATGTGTCACTTGAAAACTCCAGTGCTAGATCTGTAATAGGGCCCCTATCTACAATGTGGCTCCTACCTACAACTTGGCTTTAAAACATAACCAGATTGTAGCTGTTATCCTGTAGAGAGGAGAGAAAACATGAGTTGTGGTGATAGCATGTAGGCCCGGAGGAGAATTTCTTCTCCTTCTTCTGCCTGTGTATGACTTTAGATGACAACACCCGCTCGCGGCAGCACCCTCCGGGCTAGACCCATTCATTTGAACCTTCTCCAGAGGGAGAAGCCGCGACTATTGTGGCGCGGCTTCCAGCGTCACTCTCGGGACCAAAAATCGCCAATCCGCTCCCTGTGTGAACGGGGCCTAAGCTTTCCTCTACATGTCACAAAGATCATTTACTTACTTCAAAAAAACTGGACAGTGCTCAGACCGCAGCTTCACTTATATGCAAACATAAATATATGAATTTAACATTGTTAATGACTTTTTATAGCAATACCATCTACAGACTAATGTCATAGTGATAATGATTATCACTAAACAAGAAAAAAAATATATATGTTTTACAAAAAAAATGCAAGAGATTTTCATCAATCAAAAATGACATTTTCAGCTATGCTGACAGAAGAGTAAAAGTTATGGGTCTCTAGATGTAGCTACACATAAATTACTTTTTCAATAAAACTTTGTTTTGAGCAAAAGTAGCAAAATATAAAAATCCTAGACTTATTTGGCATCACCTTATCCATACTGACCCGTAGAAAATTCAACTTGGAAAAAATATATGCACAAATTTGGCAGAATTGTTATTTTTTTAACAATAATAAGCTATATGGACTCCAAAATGGTGCCATTGAAAAATACGACTTGTCCCATAAAACAACAAGCCCTTGTATAGACAGAAAAATACAAAATAGTTATGGTTTTTGTAAAGCAAAAGTGAAAAAAAAGCTAAGTCTGATGACACACAGTCTTTTTGGAGAAGTTTTTCCTTCCTTTTTTCTCCAAAGTCAGAAGTAAATTAAAAGGAATGGGAGTATAGATACATGATAGTAGGATCCACTTATGTCTTTGGCTCAAAAAACTGAAAAAACTGCCATAAAAAGACTGACCCCAATTTACTAGTAGTTTCACAGTGCAAACTTATGGACCCCATAGACTATAATAGGGTCCATGTGCTGGCCGCACGCTGCCCGTACGAATCATGCGGGCAGGAAAGTAGATTGTGAACTACTTTCCTGTCCGCATGATCCCAGCGGAGATCATGCGGCAAGCACACAGACCTCATTATAGTGTATGGGATCCATGTGCTTTCACTGGCACACCGCTTGCCGTTGCGTTTGGTATTACGTTCGGGGGTTCTCATTTGGACTCCCTCGGATGGAATCCAAATGCAGATGTGAACGAGGCCTTAGACAGGCAGTCTGAAAGTACACCAGAGTTATAGTTGCTGATGCTGGATAATAAATCTGGTGTAGCTTTAGACTGTCTAGTACGCATTAAGAGTAAGGTCCCACGTTACAGAAACACAGCTTTTTTTCTTGCAGATTTTGCTTTGTTTTTTTTTCTAAAGCCAAGAATGGCTACAAAAGAAATGAGAATTATGTAGGAAGTTCTTATACTTTTACCTTCTACTCAATCCACTCCTGACTATTGCTCAAAAAACTGCAGCAAAATCAGCAAACAAAGAAGCTGCAACATGGGGCCTTAGCCTTAGGGTGCATTCACATGGAGGAAAATGGTGCTGAATTTGGTGCTGAATTTAAGCGCTGAAAAAAAGCCTCCCATTGACTTCAATGGGTTCCTTTTCCTGCTAGAAGAATTTCAGTTCTGCTAGTAGAAAAAGCAACCCATTGAAGTCAATGGGAGGCTTTTTTTCAGTGCTGAAATTCAGCACCAAATTCAGCGCCATTTTCCTCCATGTTAATGGACCCTAGTTCACTCACGCCCCCTTTTTATGAGAATCCAAATCCACATGTCTAGCATGTCGAAACATTTTAGCCCAAATGTGCCAAAATGTATCAAAGATGCACCACATTGTCAGAGATGCTCCACACTGTGCTAAAGATGGAAGCACAGAAATGCAATTTCTATGAGATATTGAGTGATATTAAAGAAGTTTGAGAATAAGGAAAGGCCACATACTGAAGAAGAGCTGTTTTGTTTTGTTTTTTGTAGATTTAGCTGCAGTTCTTTTTAAAGAGGTGCATTCATGTCCTTATGAAAGTGCGGTTTTACAGTGCGGTATGTGCCTCAGTGGATGAGATATCGGTGCACTTAGTTTTGGCACCAATCTCTGGGTCCAGGGGGCTCCCCAGGACAGAGCAGGCACTTCTAACCAGCCGGTCAAGTCTATTCCTATCTATTCCTGGCTGGTATGCTACTACCCCAGCAGGACACTCCGAAGAATATGGCTTATGCTACCACAGAGTTGAAAAAGCCCCTGGCCTCCAAAGGCCCTCAGCCTCCTGAGTAGGTAAAGCCTACGGTGACCCTTTCTGTGCAGCGCCTCCAGGTGATCAGCCCAGTCCAGCTTATTATTGAGGTGCACACCCAGGTACTTATAGGTCTTGACTATCTCAATGACGTCTCCTTATTAAAGTCCACCACCATCTCCTTGGTCTTCCCAGCATTAATTCTGAGGTGGTTCCGCTGACACCATTCATTAAAGTTGTGGCTTTATTTTAAAATTTGTGACATTTTGTACAGTCATTTTCCATATGTTTTTGTAATAAACTAAGGAAAAAAGATAAATAAAATGTCGTACCCAGGGATTGCTGTGCTTTGAAAGAAACACCATTGAAACGCATAATATCTACAAATCATGGTGTGCATAGGCATTTATTATATTTTACTGTGAACTTGAACTAAAAAAAAAAAAAAAGCATGAAAGTAGGACTGAAAATGCTAAAAAATACTGTGTTAACTCAAACAATCCAAAGAGTGAGCGAGCAGGACAGAAAACTCTGTATTTGGAGACATAGAAAGGCCTTTTTCTCACATAGAATGCCAAATATACCCAGTATGGGCTCCCGCAGGTGGCGGACTATTACACAGTCTCGATGCATACAGCTTGGTTTAAAAAGCATTTCTCCAGCATAAAACTCACTACTTAGCCACCATGCACATCTATATTGATGTAAATAAGTATATTTCTATAAGGCCAATAGAGTTTTCGTATGACCCCATCTCCACACATATATTATCAGTTGCGAGACAATGATTATGCTGGAATTCCATAAAATATGATTTGTTTCCATTTTTGTCCATGGCCAGCTTCCAGCTATATTGTTATTACCCAGCTACAACAGTTTTATTGTTCCACATTACAGGCCTTTTGTTGCCAGTAAAATGAATGTGCATTTAGCAGCTTTAGCCAATGAACCCACAACTGCAAATACTACTTAAGCCGCATCCAGAAAAACAAAGTTTCAGTTTAATAGCCCCAGAAAAAATATTGAAATAGATTCTTAACACTGATTGTTATCTCCCCGAAGAGCCGCGATACTCCGTGTATATGGCTGGCACCGACAGGCTTTACCATGGCAACATTTAATTAGGGTAAACTGTGACTCATATTTTCTTGTTAGAGATCTGTTTTTCTTTCTAATTTTGGCGATGCTTAACTCTCTCAAGTACATTAAGTTACATATACTATATTATCACAGCTGCCTGTCAAACACTTCATTTACAAGGAAACAATGGCTTCGTTGTGAGATTTTGTTACATATCAGTAAATTCGAAAATCAGGAAACTGTGATATTTTGTTAAACGCTTACATTATCATATGAATTTGATCCAAGTGATGAAATGTTATATAACCATACAAAGGTCAAAAAAGTAACCTTAAATGCATATAGCTATTACAGTCATTAGGTTTCCCTGAGTTCAATATACAGTAGGTATCTATAAACAATTGCAAAGAACAAAGTAGTCAGCGGCACTACTGCAACAGCGCTCCTATTCACAATCTTGTGTCAGTATTGGCAAATCTTCCAGCTGTAACAGCCAAAAAACCATGGAATAAATAAAATCCCAGGGTGGTGCTCACTGTGAAAAAACCTAGACAGGCAGTGACATATGTGAAATGTAGAAAACAGGGCACTCACCCGCCACGGGATACATAAAACATTCGTTTTTATTTCATCCTCTTTAAAAAAAAAGGTCAAACCTTGACCATCGGGGTACAGAAGACGGAATGATGCAAAGAAACAAACAGCGACGATCGTTTCGTGCTTAGTGCACGAAAGCACGAAACGATGGTCGTTGTTTGTTTCTTTGCATCATTCCGTCTTCTGTACCCCGATGGTCAAGGTTTGACCTTTTTTTAAAGAGGATGAAATAAAAACGAATGTTTTATGTATCCCGTGGCGGGTGAGTGCCCTGTTTTCTACATTTCACATGTATCTATAAACAATGCTTTGGAAATATAGGAAATCATAGACTGCTGGGTGACCTTAATTTTTTTTCTTTTAAATAAAAAAAAAAAAAGAGGTAATGGATGGGGGCTGAGATTCTGTGCCACTGATATTGTAATGTATAGGTTTTATTGGAATATGCAGTTCTATATCATCCTTGACGCAAGAAGAGTACTTGCCTCACATGATTCATTTCTTTGTGAGCAGTAAAAATTAATGTGCAGTTGTATTGCCCCTTCATTCTCAGGTACAGCAACAGTAGTCAGCCTGTAATAGAAGTGTATTGGGTATATTGTACTAGGGAGGAGATCCCAAAGGTTCCAGTTTCTAGTCGGTCCAAAAATGAAAAAAAAAAGTTTATATATATACACTCACCGGCCACTTTATTAGGTACACTTGTCCAACTGCTCGTTAACACTTAATTTCTAATCAGCCAATCACATGGCGGCAACTCAGTGCATTTAGGCATGTAGACATGGTCAAGACAATCTCCTGCAGTTCAAACCGAGCATCAGTATGGGGAAGAAAGGTGATTTGAGTGCCTTTGAACGTGGCATGGTTGTTGGTGCCAGAAGGGCTGGTCTGAGTATTTCAGAAACTGCTGATCTACTGGGATTTTCACGCACAACCATCTCTAGGGTTTACAGAGAATGGTCCGAAAAAGAAAAAACATCCAGTGAGCGGCAGTTCTGTGGGCAGAAATGCGTTGTTGATGCCAGAGGTCAGAGGAGAATGGCCAGACTGGTTCGAGCTGATAGAAAGGCAACAGTGACTCAAATAGCCACCCGTTACAACCAAGGTAGCCAGAAGAGCATCTCTGAACGCACAGTACGTCGAACTTTGAGGCAGATGAGCTACAGCAGCAGAAGACCACACCGGGTGCCACTCCTTTCAGCTAAGAACAGGAAACTGAGGCTACAATTTGCACAAGCTCATCGAAATTGGACACTTGAAGATTGGAAAAACGTTGCCTGGTCTGATGAGTCTCGATTTCTGCTGCAACATTCGGATGGTAGGGTCAGAATTTGGCGTCAACAACATGAAAGCATGGATCCATCCTGCCTTGTATCAACGGTTCAGGCTGGTGGTGGTGGTGTCATGGTGTGGGGAATATTTTCTTGGCACTCTTTGGGCCCCTTGGTACCAATTGAGCATCGTTGCAACGCCAAAGCCTACCTGAGTATTGTTGCTGACCATGTCCATCCCTTTATGACCACAATGTACCCAACATCTGATGGCTACTTTCAGCAGGATAATGTGCCATGTCATAAAGCTGGAATCATCTCAGACTGGTTTCTTGAACATGACAATGAGTTCACTGTACTCCAATGGCCTCCACAGTCACCAGATCTCAATCCAATAGAGCATCTTTGGGATGTGGTGGAACGGGAGATTCGCATCATGGATGTGCAGCCGACAAATCTGCGGCAACTGTGTGATGCCATCATGTCAATATGGACCAAAATCTCTGAGGAATGCTTCCAGCACCTTGTTGAATCTATGCCACGAAGAATTGAGGCAGTTCTGAAGGCAAAAGGGGGTCCAACCCGTTACTAACATGGTGTACCTAATAAAGTGGCCGGTGTATATATATATATATATATATATATATATATATATATATATACTAGGTGGGGTGGCATAGACACACAAGTCCTGTTTCTTTTAGTCCAAAACAAAGGTAGAGTTTATTTTCACTCAAAAACAAAAGCAACAAAATAAAGCAATACAAAAATAAATACCTGCCCGGCTAGGCTCTAACTAAACATAGAAAAGGTTACCTCACCTAGAATAACAGAAATCAAAAGCCAGTAGAATCACTCAGGACACAGCTCCAAAAATAGGACCTCTTTTTTTGGCTCTCCAGCCCAGCTCTGCCAAAGTCTGCTGCTGGAGCTGGCTTCTTAAGCCTCCTTGACAAGGAGACTCTCAACAGCTGAGTCGCTGCCAAAACATCCCCAAAGTGTGGACTGGAGGGGGGTGGAATGAAAGGTCCCACTACCAACCTACCTGCCATTCCTAAAAAAAATCCAGCCCAGTAACCGGAACTTTAAAATAACACTCAGCAGACAATAGTTATCTGCTGAGAAACATTCTTTCTGGAGTTTTCTCATCTCACCCACCTTAGTTGTCTGGGTGAGATGTACACCCCCTCCATTACCCGGCCGGCCATCGGCTTACAATATATATGTGTGTGTGTGTGTGTGTGTGTGTGTGTGTGTGTGTGTATGTGTGTGTGTATAATTACACAAACACATTAGATATCCCCCACATCCAAAAAGGTCTCAAATGTAAGCATATAAAAAAAATCTGGAAAAAAACCCAAAAGTATTAGTCTTGGTTCTCATCTGCATTCAGTATTCCATTGGTGGAGTCAACTTGGGGGCCCCCGAATGGAATTTCAAACGTATTAAAAAATGGTGAGCAAAGAAACCACACGGACCTCATAGAGTATAATGGGGTTTGTGTGTTTTCTGCGTGGTGTCCGCACGAATCATGCAAAGAGAAAAGTGCTGCTGATATACGTTGTCGTTGTGGCTCCACAGGAAGCTTTTTCATACTTATTGGTGTTTTTTCTCTGATAAAACCCTTTTGGAACATGCCCTATGCCATAGCCTTCTAGATTTGTTGATCCCATTACCTATCTTTTCAATGTTTTCCCTCAATCTTTGAGTGAGTGAGGCACCAGGCTCCCTCAACATGTCCTTACCTCTGCCAAATGACTTATTGCCAAATTATTGTTCTCTTTTGGAAGTGGTTGACTCCATCATCCCTGGTGGACCTATACTCCAGGATGGCGAATCTGCAAGCCATTGAACATGTTACAGCTGTGATCCACAATATCATGGAGAAATTTAGGGAGACCTAGTTCTTATGCAATACAAATTATGCCCAGACCGATATTGTGTTTCTAGTCTCAAGTGTCTGGAGTACTCCTAGTTGACCCTGACTTTTTGACACTTTGATTGCACTATTGGCTATGCCGCAATATTGTGGTTTGATTCTCTGTTTCCATTTAGAAGGTTCTTGTGTTCTACTATATTTTTTCTTTCTGTTTGTTTTTTTCTTTTATTTGTAAAACATTTAAAAACGTAAACATAACAAATAGTTGGAAAAAGAAAGGTACTATTATGGATTGCTATTTGTCCTGCAACAAGTAAGCCCTCATACAGTTAAGTGGAGTAGATATTTTAGGAACCAAATACAGTATAGAACAGATAGTTAGTCCTGGGCAACCAAATTCCCCTGTACACTGAGGCAATACAGCACTGAGCATCCAACGCCCTCCAAACTGGAGCAGAACCAGGCCCCAGAGGTCTTTGCCAGAGCTCCTTATGGTGGAGATGAACTGGTAAATTCTGTAACCCAGAACTGCAGCCGTCCAGAGGGTGTCACACGTACAGTGCACCCCAAGTCACAGCAGGACTCAGAAACCCGAAAACCACTCACCTAGGTTGGTGTAAAAACAGATGAAGCTGGTCAGCAGAGTAGATTGCAGTAGTAAGAGTTCACCAGAAGATGGCAGAAGCACTGCAGAGTAGTCATACTAGCCTGGTTGATAATCAGGAGTTCACGCAGTTTCCAGAGATGAGACAAGACATAGTCAGACAAGCCGGGTCATACACAGAAGGTCATGAGGTACAAAGTTGCAGGCCAAGGAGAGGGGGTCTGGAAGACAAGCAGAGTCATACACAGGAGGCAAACGACAGATACACAATAGGAGGGCAGGAAACAATGTCAGGGGCAAACAGGATAACGCAGAGTGGAGCTGATACCAGGGAACTGAATAACCTGCGGCAAGCCAGAGTTAAACTTAAATAGACTCCGGCTCGCCGCCTGACCCTCTGACCCCAAAAGTCCGAGTTCCAGTCCCAGGAGCAGACCAGAAACCCCTGCAGACTATTGCAGAGTTTCCATTCCTTCCTTGAAGGACCTGGAAGCACCTGACCCAGCACAGACAGAGGAGTGGGACGGCAGCCTCCGTGCACTGTAGTGGAGGCTTCGGTCCAGCTCCAAACAAGGCAGAGTTGGGACTGTGATATGTATAACTGAAGCTGCATATAAATATCCCAATCCTGACTGTGTTTTCAACCAGTGATATCTCTGGAAATCATACAGGTAGAACTACATCCTGAGAACGAGAATCTTCTTTCATATGACATCAAAAGAATATTTTTCTGTTTTATAAATTCCAAGATATAGCCATTTGAAGTGACTTTCCCCTTACTTTTTCTTCACTTCACACAGCCCCCTACTCTGTATGCAATGAGAAAGTAAGAAGCATGAGACAGCTCTTAAAGAGGACCTTTCATCAGATCGGGCACAGGCAGTTTTATATACTGCTGGAAAGCTGACAGTGCGCTGAATTCAGCGCATTATCGGCTTTCCCGATCTGTGCCCGATGTAAAGCGCTATCGGTCCCGTTACCGTAGCACTTTAGTGTCAGAAGGGCGTTTCTGACAGTTAGCCAGGGACGCCCTTCTGCCCAGCAGTGCCTATCACGCTGCACAGTGTGAGCAGGGAGGAACGCCCCCTCCCTCTGCTCACACAGCTCGTCCATAGACGAGTATTATCAGGAGCGGGAGGGGGGAGTTCCTCCCCGCTCCACAGTACAGTGCGATAGGCGCTGCTGGGCAGAAGGGCGTCCCTGGCTAAGTGTCAGAAACGCCTGCTGACTGTAAAGCGCTACGGTACCGGGACCAATAGCGCTTTACACCGGGGACAGATCGGGAAAGCCGACAGTGCGCTGAATTCAGCGCACTGTCAGCTTTCCAGCAGTATATAGAACTGCCTGTGCCCAATCTGATGAAAGGTCCTCTTTAATATAGAAAGGGAAGAAAGAGTGAAAAATGCAGGATTTCACAGAAAGGAGCCAAAATTTGTTAATAAAGTATATTACAAAATATATTAATGACACAAATGCTGCCAGAAAATTAAAAGTTGTGTGAAAGTTTAGTTACACTTTAATTCTTACTTCTGGACTGCTCAGCTATAAGTTAGCAGCAAAACTCATTCAATATTCCAGACGTCACCTTCATGATAGACACATTCAAACAAAATAAAATTAAGCTTGTATTCACGTTGCACTGAAAAAACATAATGATGAATTGGAATTTATACTATACATAAGCTGTTGAAATGTATGACATGGCAGCTGTGTTATAAATGGCCAATGAGCATCCTGATCATATAAATACATTTGGCAGGACCACTTAGGATAATGAGACGCAGATTATACCAGTGTTCTCCCTGTCATTCTTTATGTGTCTACATAAACTCATTCATAGTACTCCACACCAAACGCTCCTTATTCTCCATGTTCTCATTCATAATTAATCCCCACTCTTGTACCATTTTATAAAACCGTTCCTTATTTTATTTAACGCTTGGAGTAGCGGACGCTTTTAAGTATTAAAGACCAAATATTAATAGATAATTTATTTCAGCAATCCTTAGAAATTGACTCCTTGCCCTGATTTATTATTAGTTTGCATATCTGACAACTACCATACATATAAAGCTATATAACAGATCATTTCCATAATATATTCCCTTTAGCAAGATTATTCTGAATACATAGTAACGAGCACTAATTAAACTGTCTGCTTATGATTCACATTTATATTCAAGCAAAATACAGTACACCTGAGACACATTTTATACAAAACCAAAGCAGCCATGGAGAGTGGGCCTCTGTGCTGCAGTTTAAAGGAACGCTTTGTTTAGATTTTGTATGAAAAATATTTTCCACTATCTAAATGACATGGCGAAAAAACATCTACGGCTAAGTTCATATCTGCACTGGATGGAGACTCTGACTCTGTCACAGAAACAGTCGAAAATCAGTTTCAGTTTTGCAACAGCAGACAACCAGTAGACACCCAGTGGACCCCATTATAGTCAATGGGGTCTGCCAGTGTCCGTTGGCTTTCCACTGTTCAGCTCCCCTCGTGTATCTGAATGACAAATGGCCCAGCACAGAAGTGAACCCAGCCTAACCCATATCCTATACCCCATCTGTGAGGGGAAAAATATCTGTGTAAAGAGAAAGATTAGCTTTCCGCCACCTTGATCTGAAAATCTCCATTTTGTTATCAGTCTCCATTATAAAAAGTTGTTTGTCATGTAGCTTGCTTAAACCTTGAGATTTGTAGTTCTGTTCTCTTGTCTTATTTAGAAGAAAAGGTTGTAATGTTCCTAAGTTTATCATGTTCCATAACAAGACGCATAATGTTCACAAAATATGAGGTCAGTTCTAATCTCTTGTTTTGTGTAGCATCCTCTAACATGAAACCTGGAAGGTCATGGCATCCATTTTGGCAGACTGTGCTAGTCTGATTAGAAACTAAAATGGATGACACGGACAACAATGTGTTAACTCATGAATTACTTATGCATGTCTTTATCATTTGTAAACGCCTATTTTGTACTCTGACCAATGATAATTCAGATTTCTATGTGATGTAGTTTTGTTATTCCTAAATTAGCATACAGCCATTATTCTTCTATAAAAGCTAAGTAACATGTAATAAATGTCAGAACATTTAGATATACATCTGAGTATGTGTGGCTTTGTGTTCTCCCCGTACGGGCAACCATTTTGTTTTTAATTTGGAACCGACAGCATGTACTCCCAGGGGTGTTTCCCCCAACACCATCACTTAGTACAAAATGAAATGAACTATATTTTGTCCATTAAACTATCAATCATTGTAATTCAGTTGTTTTCTTCTTGTTACACCACTAAATACATTAGGTAGGAAATCGGAGCCTGAAAATGATCATGACAAAAGTAACTGTAGGAATTGTAGATTCCGTCGCTTATATGAGGTAGAATATTCTAGAAATACACAAGAAATACTACTTACGCTAGGTTCACACCTGCGTTCAGCCTTCCGTTCTGTGCTTTCCGTCTTCTGCATGCCAGAAGACGCAAAGCACAGACCGGGTCCGGCCGTGAGCGGCGGTGAGCGTTTTATGCTCTCCGCCGCGAAACCGGATTTTTTAATCCGGACACAGAGTACTGCATGTCCGACTCTGCGTCCGGATTAAAAAACCCGGTTTCGCGGCGGAGCGCGCAAAACGCTCACCGCCGCTCATGGCCGGACAGCTTTCTCACCCATTCAAATGAATGGGTGAGAGACTCCTGCAGGTTTCTGTCTCCTGCCTCTGTTTTATGCAGGAAGTAGAAACCTGCAGACCAGAGAGGACAACGCAGATGTGAACGAGCCCTAAGCTACATCTATATGTGGCAGAATGTAGAGATGGGCGAGTACTAATCAAAATGGCAGTTTCAAATAGCACACTCCCATAGGAATGAATGGACGCAGCCGGCACGCAGCGGCCAGCGTCCTGCCACTTAACCCCCTGCGCGTCGGCCAATCCCATTCATTCCTATGGGAGTGTGCTATTCGAAACTACTGTTTTGAATAGTACTCGCTCATCTCTAGTAGAATGTCCTCTAGGTATGATCCATGTCTGGATGTAATCTGATGAACCAGGCCCTCATTTATCAAATCCTACTAAACTCAGAAACTGTCCTTGATGCTTATTGTAAGGTTATAGCAACCAATCACAACAATTAAAGTAGCACAAAAAGAGTGCCCTAAAAAGTCCTACTTAAGCTAAGTTCACACTGAGTTTTTTGCTCAGGATTTTGAGGTGGAATCTGCCTCAAAATCCTCTTTGAAAAAAACACCTCACCATTCAATCCTATGTAATCTGCTTCTAATTTATTTCCGCTAGTAGAAAAAAGAAGCGACATGTCAAGTCAATGGAAGGCGGAAATTCCAGGCGAGGCGATTTTAAGAAGATAATGCATGGCCACATTAAAAAAAACCTTACAAATTGCCAAAAATAATGTGCAAATAAACGCCACACAAATTTTTCTAAGCCGATTTTTCCTGTCCAAAATCCTGACCAAAAAACTCTGTGTGAACTCATCTTAAGCTAGGTTCATACCACATTTCTGCTATACAGTTAAGGTAAATGTGCGCTGTGTAACACATACTGCATAAGGAGAGGTAGCAAAAACTGCCTTTGTTTAGCGCAGGTCACTCAGACACTCTTCTCTCACACTAAATAATGCTTTATTTTGTGTAATAAAACGCATATCTGGTCTGAATCAGGCCCTTTGTCAGTTAAACCACATAATGGTCTGACAGTACAATAGTGCGTTCTAGTTAGACATAAAATGTGTGCCAAAATAGGGGTTTGGAAAGGAAAGAGAAGGGGGAGCAAAGAAAGAGAGGCTAAAATACTAAAAATAAATAGAGATGAGCGAACAGTGTTCTATCGAACACATGTTCGATCGGATATCAGGGTGTTCGCCATGTTCGAATCGAATCGAACACCGCGTGGTAAAGTGCGCCAAAATTCGATTCCCCTCCCACCTTCCCTGGCGCCTTTTTTGCACCAATAACAGCGCAGGGGAGGTGGGACAGCTACTCCACCGGCGTAGTTGAGCTAAACACACACATTCAGCACTGCTTCATCACGCCAATAGAATGCACTGGCCAGCACTGATTGGCCAGAGTACGGAATTCGGCCAATCAGCGCTGGCTCTGCTGGAGGAGGCGGAGTCTAAGATTGCTCCACACCAGTCTCCATTCTGGTCCGACCTTAGACTCCGCCTCCTCCAGCCGAGCCAGCGCTGATTGGCCGAATTCCGTACTCTGGCCAATCAGCACTGGCTAATGCATTGTATTGGCGTGATGAAGCAGTGCTGAATGTGTGTGTTTAGCTCAACTACACTGGTGCAGTAGTTGAGCTAAGCACACAGATTCAGCTCTGCTTCAATCAGCGCTGGCCAATGCATTCTATTAGCTTGATGAAGCAGAGTGTGCACAAGGGTTCAAGCGCACCCTCGGCTCTGATGTAGCAGAGCCGAGGCTGCACAAGGGTTCAAGCGCACCCTCGGCTCTGATGTAGCAGAGCCGAGGCTGCACAAGGGTTCAAGCGCACCCTCGGCTCTGATGTAGCAGAGCCGAGGGTGCACAGATGTAGCAGAGCCGAGGCTGCACAAGGGTTCAAGCGCACCCTCGGCTCTGATGTAGCAGAGCCGAGGGTGCACAAGGGTTCAAGTGCACCCTCGGCTCTGCTACATCAGAGCTGAGGGTGCGCTTGAACCCTTGTGCACACTCTGCTTCATCAAGCTAATAGAATGCATTGGCCAGCGCTGATTGAAGCAGAGCTGAATCTGTGTGCTTAGCTCAACTACTCCACCAGTGTAGTTGAGCTAAACACACACATTCAGCACTGCTTCATCACGCCAATACAATGCATTAGCCAGTGCTGATTGGCCAGAGTACGGAATTCGGCCAATCAGCGCTGGCTCTGCTGGAGGAGGCGGAGTCTAAGGTCGGACCAGAATGGAGACTGGTGTGGAGCGATCTTAGACTCCGCCTCCTCCAGCAGAGCCAGCGCTGATTGGTCGAGTTCCGTACTCTGGCCAATCAGCACTGGCCAATGCATTTCTATGGGGAAAAGTTAGCTTGCGAAAATCGCAAGCTGACAGGGATTTCCATGAAATAAAGTGACTTTTATGCCCCCAGACATGCTTCCCCTGCTGTCCCAGTGTCATTCCAGGGTGTTGGTATCATTTCCTGGGGTGTCATAGTGGACTTGGTGACCCTCCAGACACGGATTTGGATTTCCCCCTTAACGAGTATATGTTCCCCATAGACTGTAATGGGGTTCCAAACCCATTCGAACACTCGAACAGTGAGCGGCTGTTCGAATCGAATTTCGAACCTCGAACATTTTAGTGTTCGCTCATCTCTAAAAATAAACATAAATATTAATATGAATGAAGGAATGAATGAATGAGCGAGTTAGTTATGGAAGTAATATACCAATTGTAAAACTGAAAGTCATAAAATTGACGATAGGCGTAATTGTAGTTGTAATACTAAATTGAGGATCACAACAAGGCAAAAATCAGGCTTGTTTTTCCATTGAGATGGTGGAACAACTTTTTATGATAAATGAATAGTATTGATGATGATAACCAATATTTAGTATAAAATAAAAATAAAAACATCAGGACATCTGGATATAACCTAATAAAAATATAACCTTAAGACACCGGATTGGGTAAATGATAATAGTAAGAATCAGTGAATGTGTTATACCCAGGCAATAAGATAGCTAGATACAGTATACTTCAAACCAGCGGAGGCGCCATACTCCTATGTGAATATATTATATTGTGGGGAATAGAAGACTATTTATAAATATTTATACATAGGATGTACAGGGTGAGCCATAAGTATGGATACACCCAAATAAAATGGAAGTGGTTGCTGATATCACCTTCCTGTTTGTGGCATATAAGTACGTGGTAACGCCCATGGGGGCCATCTGCAAAGATGAATTCAACTTTTACTTTTTTCAATGGGAAGAAGACACATCAAACACATGGAGAATTGCACAAGAAAAACAATGGTGTGTTAATTTTTAGCATAGCTTTATTCGCTATCGAGTTATTGACACATTTGTGACTCTACCCCCTTCCCATTGAAAAAAGTAAAGTTGAATCAATAATGGCGGCCACAAATGTTCCCCCCCCATGTACTAATATGCCACAAACGATGATAGGTGATATCAGCAACCACTTCCATTTTATCTGGGTGTATCCATTTCTATGGCTCATACTGTAGAATAAGGAATATACAAATAAGACCTCCTTGATGGAAAAGAAATTTGCCCTTAGCACCAGCTTTTGGAAGATAGTCCCATATAGATTAATGTGTATTTTTTTATAAAAATGAATTGCATAATCTGGGAATAATTGCCGAGCCAAAATATTGCCTCCAAAAGGACCTATCTGCAGGCAGCTGTTTCATGGTTACTGCTAGTGCAAAGCAGGGTACTGGATGGTTGTGTGAGAGGTCGGTCAGAAGAGGTGCTGTGTCTCATTAGAAGAATAGCTATGCTCAAACTGATTGGAAGGTAACTGGATGAGTTAGAACAAGTTAGAACAGGGGTGCCCAATATGTCGATCGCGATCTACCGGTCAATCGCAAAGTACGTATGGGTCGATCGCGGGATGCAGCCAGGGATCCCCGGTGTCTGCTTGTTCACAGTGCAGACTTTCAGCCTGCGCTGTGAACAAGCACTCCGGACACTTGCAGGCCGGGCAGCAGCAGCTCTGGGGGATGACGCACTCCCCGCTCTTAGGGATGGAGGGAGCCGGGGTGCTGCTTGTTCACAGCGCAGGCTGAGAGTCATCTCCGAACACTGGCAGGCAGGGCTGCCACAGCCCCAGCCTGCCAGTGCCCAGAGATAACTCTCAGCCTGCACTGTGATCAAGCAGACACCGGGGATCCCTGGGCGGCCACAGAACGCCACTGTCTCCTGCTCTCACGATCGGAGCGTGAGAAGTGGGTAGTAGAAGAAGTGGGTAGTAGATCTTTTGCCTTGGTCAGTTTATAAAGTAGCTCACATGTCTCCTTCAGTGATTTCATTCAGACCTACTGGAGTGACTGTTTTTAATTTGTATATTCAGCAAATTTTTCCCTTACAAAGCAGCTCAAACTGGTTGTATGTAGTTGGCAGTACAAAAGTCAACTGGGAGGATGGAACACGTATATAGGATGTAGAGGTTGCATGGTCCTTTCTGTGTACACAATGGCAATAAATTAGATATATGACATATTGTCATTGGCAGATGAGATGATAAGGGATTTGAAATTGTTCACCTGTATTGTTAGAGCAAAAAGTATAACGTAGCAGCTGTAATTTAGCAGCTGTGGGAAAGTTAGCTCGGTAAAAGCAGTAGTGCAGACCCAAACAGTCAAAACAGTGACACAAGATATGCAACAAAAAACAAACAAACTGGAAAATAAATAAATAAACCTTCACTTCAGATACAAAATGAGCAAAACAAAATACAGCCTTAACTTCAGGTAAAAACAAGATAAAAACCTGCTCGTCTGAGCAACTAAACAGAACTGATAACCTAACTATATGTGTGGTTTAATTCCAGCCACATGAACAAAACAGTAATGAGTAAAGGATCTATCACTGATGGCGACGATAGGGAATACAGAGCCTTAAACCGGGATTTTGTTGAATGGTGCCAGGGTGCCAGTGGAACCAGCTCAGGATTAATGCTGGGAAGACCAAGGAGATGGTGGTGGACTTTAGTAAACGGAGAGGTGCCCCGACCCCGGTGGAGGTCCAAGGAACATGTATTGAGATAGTCAGGACCTATAAGTACCTGGGTGTGCTCCTCAACAATAAACTAGACTGGGCTGATCACCTGGAGGCGCTGCACAGAAAGGGCCACAGCAGGCTCTACCCGCTCAGGAGGCTGAGGGCCTTCGGAGTCCAGGGGCCACTTCTTAGGGCCTTCTTCAACTCTGTGGTTGCTTCAGCAATCTTTTTCAGTGTGGCCTGCTGGGGGAGCAGTATATCAACCAGGGACAGAAATAGACTTGACAGGCTGATCAGAAGGGCCAGCTCTGTTCTGGGGAGCCCCTTGAACCCAGTACAGGTGGTGGGTGACAGAAGGATACTGTGACCTCCATGCGGGAGAACAAATCCCACCCCATGTATGGGACCTTGATGGGACTTGGCAGCACTGTAAGTGACCGTCTGCTTCATCCCAAGTGTGAAAAGGAGCTATCACAGGTCCTTCCTTCCAACCGTGACCAGGCTGTATAATCTACATCAGACCAAGCGAAGATCACTCCGCACAGAGAACTAATGACTATGACTATGAAGTCTTCCTTCTTTCTCTTCCATTCCTTAGCTGCTATCGACTCCTAGTATATCTTCTCTTCTCAGCATATGTGTGTCTACGTCTGTAATATATTACTGTGTATTATCCTGTATCTGTATTACTATGCTGCTGTAACATACTGAAATTTCCCCACTGTGGGACTATTAAAGGATTATCTTATCCTATCTTATCTTACATCTGGGCTGAGACATACTCCACCCAGGACCACACATATGTCAGAAACCTGGGGCTGATATGTCTGGACTCCAGCACTCTGCCTGTCACCTTCTCACACAGCATAAACAACAAAGTTTTATCTTGTACCAATTGCCCCATATGGGTTTGTCTCAGGATCAATCTTTTATAATGGCTCTATGCTGTTTCGGTTGACTTGGCACCAGGTGGATTTTGAGATTTCCACAGACAACTGTTTCAGGGTTATTGTGCCTCATCAGTCCAAAACAAGATACTGGTCTAGCTGGTTAAACATCTCTTCCAAAAAAAGGTTAACCCACCCAGGCAAACCAATGCCCTGCTTCACAATGATTAAGGGCAATAACCCCAAAACAACTGTCTGCCAATGGGTTTCTTATTCTTTTGGATATGCTATGCAAGAATACAAAGCCAAACAAATGCACTGCATTGACCTCATTAGATAGCAGATATACACATTATATAAATACACAGTAAATGGTTAATATGCTGAAGCTGGAATGTATATGCTTTTTCCCAAAAATACGATGGACACTGATAACAAGTACATATATCTGACATCTACCCTTACATTTATAAAGAAAGTATTTTCAACTAATGGTCTCATATATACAATTATATGCTATCTCTACAATAGCCTGAAACGAAAATATTGCATGGTGAAATTCTACAAAAGATGTATACTCTGACATTTTGTACAAAACCGTTTTTAAGATCAAAACATATTCTAAAATGAAGTGAATTCAAAGTTATCTAAATGTTCTTTCATTCTTCTCCGACACTGTGAATGCAGCTTCCAAACTTCATACAGAAATTCTTACAAATGAAGTGCATTTCCCATGTAATAAGTTGCTGCTTTACTCAACACTGGGAAGGTTTTTAAGCCATAAAAGGTCAGTGAAAACTACCTGACTCCATTGCAGAATGCTGGCAAGAATGAGTGTTGCTATAAAAGCTTTCATAGGTGAAGGGATTCACTTATTGTGAATCTTACACTGACTTGAGAGGTTTAAAGGACATATGGTCTTAAAAAGAAACAGACAAATCCTTTTATCAAGGAAAAACACCATGTATCAAAGATACCCATTCTATGTACATTCCACAGAATGTTTGTCATTTACTTGTAACATTATCTCGAGAAGCCAGCGTTTGATGCAATGCGAAGACATTCTAAGGTTTACTCTGTATTTCTATCCATATGTAGGGTAAAATATAAGCTCTCGCTTAATATATTAATGCTGAATAGCGGCAGAAAGCTATTTAGAGGAAAAAGTAATAATGGCCTCATTTATGGTTCTCCAATAAAATATAAAATGGATTCTCTTGCATTAGAAAATATATCAGTCATCAGCAATACGGTTTTCGTGAAGGTGTATGTAGACCGATAGAGCTTATTCAACAATACCTGTAAGAAATGAGTTTGCAGGACGGGGATAACAGTAATTATTAGACGCAATAGGACGACCAGAAAATGTTGGCAGAAAATGTCAGACTAGTCTTTCTCTATCCGGCATGCTTATAGAAAAGAATGACAATACTTGATGTAAGGTTAATGAAATCTGAAATATATTAGGTGTGGCAGAACTATGTTTCCCAGACATAGAATCAATAATGTAACCCCTCTAGCTTTATTCTGGCAATGGCTCTACAATATAACCACAGCTAGCCTCTGCTGCAAAATAAAACTCATCAGTGGGTGGTATGGACTCAAAATAACATATCATATTGTTTTACACAGTAATGTCATTGCTTTGTAATGTATGATCTGGCTATACAATCAATGTTACTTACTATATTGTACAAGGGTGGACATACCAGGGCAGACTTGTAGGCCTCATTTACACATCTCGATCTGTAGACTTGTGAGGTCCGTGCTATTCATGGACCGCACACCACACTGCTCATTTTTATCATTGATCCGTAAACCTTCTTTGGTGTGATGCTTCAGTGATGCATCAACATCTGTGTAAAAATACAGATATCTGAGTATATACATTGAGATTATTATAATTTATAGAGCACCATTAATTCCATGAAGCTATGCATTTGAGGGTTTACATACAGTACAGTACCAAAATATATAGAACAAGTACAATACTAACAGTGACCAACTAGCACAGTGGGACAGAGGACCCTACCTGAAAACCCTATAATCTATGAGGGAAGAGGGATAGAGACAGAAGGTAAGGGGAGAGGCTGTTCAGATGGTGGTGTGGTGACTGTAGTGTTATTTTAGGCCTTCCTAATTAGGTGAGTCTTCAGGGTCTTCTTGTGGGGGTCAGTCTTATATGTCATGGTAGTGAGTTCCAGAGTATGGGGAATGCATGGTAGAAGTCTTGAAGACTGCTGTGTGAAAAGCAGATAAGAGCAGAGTAGGAGTTCTTAGGAGGATCGGAGGTTACGTGTGGGCAGGTAGCAGGAGATTAGGTCAAAGATGTATTGAGAGGACAGGTTGTGAATGGCTATGCTTGTCAGCATTAATATTTTGAACTCTATTCACTAGGCAATGGGTAGCCAGTGAAGGGATTGGTAAAGGGGAGCGACCGATGAAGAACGGGGGGGAGGTGGATTAAACGAGCAGAACATTTTACGGTGGATTGGAGGGGAGCGAGAGCATTTGCCAAGAAGCCATGGAAAAGGGGTTACAATAGTCTAAGTGAGAGATTATGAGGATGTGGGCTAGCATTTTTGTAGTATTAGGGATGAGGAGGGAGAGGATTTGATGGATATTCTTGAGTTGGAGGTGGCAGGGGGTGTTCAGTGATTAGATGTGTGGCTTGAAGGATAGGTCAGAGTCGAAAGTTATCCCATGGCAGTGTGCCTGTGGAACTGGGGTGAGTGTGGCCCAGTAAACTTTGATAGATGGGTCAGGTAGAGGGGTATTCGAGATGGGGCAAAAATGATGAACTCCATTTTCTACATGTTGAGTCTGAGAAAACAGGAAGAGATGAAGGAGGCTACAGCTGGACACCCTGGAACTGTGGACAACAGGGCGGTAATATCTTGTCTGGAGAGATATATTTGAGTGTTGTCGGTGTAGCAATGGTATTGAAAACCATGAGATTCAAGAGATTTGATAGAACCTTGGCGGACAGCTACAGAAAGAGGGTGCAGAGAGAGGAGATCCAGGAAAGGGACAAGTCTGTGATGCCAAGGGATGAGGGAGTTTTTAATAAGAGGCAGTGGCCAACTGTGTTGAAGGCAGAGGAAAGATCAAGAAGGAGGGCAGAGTAGTGCCACGTGACTTTTCAGTTTCTGTGGAGTGATGGGGCCTGAAGCCTGACTATAATAAGTCATAGAGTAGGTTGAACGAGAGTTAGGAGGATAGTTTAGAGTAAACGAGTTGTTTGAAAATTTTGAGGCATAAGGGAGCATGAGATGGGACGATAGTTGGCTGGAGAGGACAGGTCAAGGAATGGTTTCTTAGGGATAAGCAGGGGCGTAACTTGAGGGTGTGCAGTCGCATATCAAAACGGTTAAGGTACATGCATGGGCGTATTGATTTTAGGGTTGCGGGTCTGTTGATGAGGATAGGGAAGAGAATGTTAGTAAGTTGTGGTCAGAGAATGGCGCAGGAGTGTTCGAGAGATTGGAAAGAGAGCAAAGGCAGGTGAATATGAGGTTCCATGTGCTGGCACCGGTTGTGTGGTAAGAGGAAGAAGATCTGGCAGTAGGGATGTGCTGAGGTGGTCCAGGATTAGGAGATATGTTGCTAGAAGTAAGGAGAAGCAAGGAGAGGGATAGCTGGGGTAAGCAGGAGAGAGTGTGGGGAGGTTGTATTTTTCGGGTATACAGGTTTGCAGCTTGCAGGTTTTGAATTAGCTGTGCAGAGAAGGCCAGTTGATGGGGTACAATAGATGGAGAGATAAATATTTTGTTACTGACAATGGTGGTTTGGGGTGGGAGAGTCAATTTTACAAGAAGAGATAGAACAGTGATTAAGGTGATAAGTATTCCTGTTGGTGACATTATGGTATTTGTGAGGGTTTTTTAAGTAGCTGTTCTTTTGCAGTTACCTGCAGTTACCTTTTAGTCCAATTCTGGTCCATGTATGTTAAGAGTTGCACAAAACTGACCAACAAAAGAACTGACCTCTGCAATTAGATTTACACCACCCTGTGCCACTTTTAATTGTATTGGTGCTTTAGGACCACCAGAAACCTACAATCTTGCAAGCAGTGACATTATGCCTGTCTGCCCCGGCAAGAAGAAGTCTGTAACCTGAGCATTCATCCATTTATAATCAGAACGGGGCTATGTTAATATTTATTTTATTCTTTTTTTTTAGGGCCACTTTTACTGTGTGGGGCATTATCAATCTATAAGGGGGCACTATCAATGTAAATGAGCACTAAGGGGCATTCTTACTGTATAGGGGCAGTAACAATTATTATTACTGTATAGGGGTTTTAAGGCGGCACTGTTAGTATATTAGGCAGTAATGGAAGAAGAATGGCCGGCGGCCATTTTTGGGTAGCCGCTCTTGCAGTTCAATACAGGAGCCGGCCGGCGGCCATTTTTGGGTAGCCGCTCTTGCAGTTCAATACAGGAGCCGGCTAGCGGCCATTTTGGGGTGGCCTCTCAATGCTCCTGTATGGAACTACAAGCGCAAGAGAAGCCAGAAGAGGCGGAGTTGCTGCAGAACAAGGAGGCGGCGCAGGAAAGAGCTCTCGGGCAGCAATGGGGATACGTTCATCGGCCTTTCAGCGCTGGGGCCCGCCCTCATTGCTGCGGAGAGCTCATTTGCATACTGGTTAAAACCGGTATTTCTACGGAACGGCGCGGCAGAGACACGTCTAAAGGTAGGAGACAAATAGCCTTTCTTAAGGCTATTCCGACGTGGTAATTAGAAAAAAAAGTAGTTTAATGGTAGAATCCCTTTAAGGGATACTAAGCAGTCACTGTATACCACAGTTATGGGGTACTATCGCTGTATAGGGGCAGTAAAAGCACATTATTAGTATATCACTATACTGAAGCACATACTTTCCTGAAGCCTTAAGGGTCACTAGTATTATGCATGGACACAACTGCAGCACTGTTAGTATATGTAGATTATAAGAAGATACTTTTATGATTTACATTATTACTGTGTGGAGAATAAAGTCAGCAAAAGTCACTTTGTCACTAAAGTCACTAAAGTCACCAAAGTCACTTTGTGAACAGAACAGGGCTGCTATTTTTTGTGTGGGAAATATTGCTATTTGGGCTATCATCTATTATGTACATATTTATTTGTGGGTAACTATAGATATGAGGGCATCTAGGGCAGCACAGTCACAGTACGAGAGAAAGCAGTAGGATAGTCCTGCTTAGAGATGGGCAAACCTCATGAAATTTGATTTGACAAATACTCATTAGGTTCAGCCCTCCAATTTGTTTCGGGCTGAACTTGTTTGTCATGAAAGAGAAATACTATTATAATATTTTGGGTCTGCTCAGATACCAGAGTATAATAAGTGGAGGTCCATTAGAGATGGTTAAATACAACAAACAGTTATACTCACTTTGCCTCACCTCTCTTGGGTATTCTTGCAGTATCTAGCCGTCCGACGGCACCTTCTTTATGCCTCTTCTATTCTTTAGCAGACTTGATCCAGCATCATGACATCAGCACACCCAAAGTGTGACAGCAGTCAGAGGCCGGAAGAGGATGCCGGGAAACTGCTGGACACCCAGGAGAGGTGAGGCAAAGAGAGTACTTTTCAAAAATTCAGATCGATTCTGGTTCTATCCAAATTGGTTTGTTCATCAATAGGCCTGTTAACAAAGCAACAGTGTGGGAAGTTTGTGCAGAGGATGGATATAGGTGGGGAAGGCTGGAAAATGAGAAGTCAAAGATGTCCGTTTCAGCCCTTGCAAACTCTGGCAACCCAATTGCACTTGAGCCTCATTTGATTATTTCTAAAGATGTCTTTTTCAAGGAAACACTACATCTACTGAACTATCTAAAAGTATAATAATGATCAGTACTCTATGTGGTAGGTTTGATATTGGGTTTCCTGGTGACAGACTCCCTCCAAGTTCTTTTTAACTATTGTAAGAGATCATGTACTAACAAATATTAATTACTTTCTTTTTCATTAGGTTTTATATAGGAAAATTAATTGTTCTGCATCAGTATATTTAGAACTCATTATTTGTATGTATCTAGTTTTTTTAAATTGGTTTTTATCAATATGGCTATTATTCAAGGTATTCTGCCAAAATAAAGGAGACAAAGGCGAGGAGGTTGAAAGTTCAGATTTTACACAGTGGAACATTGGCTTTCCACCAAATGTATCTTCAGAACTTGCAGGGGGAGTGTTGTGTGAGTCTACATTCTGTGCTGTGCAAGAGAAAAGAGTGATGTCTCCCTAGCACAGGAAAAAAGATACAAAACAACAGGGCTTTTATTTGCCCTTATCTGTTAGCAGGGTTTTCCTTTGTTTTCCTGATGTAGGTAGCTTATTGTGATCTTCTGAAGGTTAGCTATGCAGCTGTATTGAGCAAGGGAAATCCTGAAAAATAAAGACAACATTAATTTAAAAGTTGTCGTAGCAGTGGGAAAGTAGTTTACAAAGTGGTTTACTTAGTGAAACTTTAAGACGAGTGTTATGCAGCATCTATTTGACTCTTCATTTCTTATGCAACAAAGTGTGTTTTTGTCTTAGGATGTAATCTTTGTTCTTTTATCCTTTTTTTTCTGCGTTTTTTTTTTTTTCAGAATTAGAGCTCCAAATCCCCTATACACTCCCATGCAGCATGACGAAATTGTGACTGCCAAATTACCACTAGGGGAAGCATTCTGTAGACAGATTAGCTATGATTATCGTGGTGGTGACCAAGAGCGAACCTAGCCTCTCTACTGCTTAAGGAGACCTATGGTTTCTTCATTAAAATTGTAGGCCAAACACCACATTTGCAGAAAAAAAATACTGTATATACTCGAGTATAAGCCGAGTTTTTCAGCACAGATTTTGTCACATACTGGCCAACATACAATACTGGCCTCTTCTTTTGGCTGCCACACAGTATATTGTCTATTTTTAGGCCCCCATTCAGTTTATTGTCCTCTTCTTTTTGGCCCTAACACAATCTACCACCCCCAATTTTGCCCCCCACATAGCAATATGTTGGCCTTAGATTCATTCTGAATTTTCCAAAAGGTTTGGGTTCTGTCTGAACCCGAAATTTTTGAGGTTCATCACCCATGTAGCACTATTATACTCTGGGATCATCTAAGACCCCTGAGTATAATAAGGGGAGACCACTAGGGACAGCTCTTTTAACTTTAGTCGACACCTTCAGCAATTTTTCAGTACAGTCATCTCACAGGAGAAATTTGGCCCAATCTTTAAATAATTTCCCATCATTAGGGCAATCTCGAATGGATTTTATTGTTGCATATAATGATGAGAGGGTATGACGTTTTGGATCAGGGCTAAACAATTTATTCATGAGGTCGCCTCTCTATGGGTCTCCTGCAGATGTCGCAGACAGAAGTAAGAAGAACTGTAGATAGAGGGAAATATTTATTTTGCAGTTCCTGAAAGATAAGTAAGCTCATGCCTTCTAGATGGAGTAAGTGTGCATACGTCAATACTCCCTTTGAATCCTGTATCCAATCTGCCGGAAGAGTCTTACTAAATTATAGTTCCTAATATCAGGCATATTTAGGCTTCTTTTATCCTTTGGTAGTGACAGTTGCGATGCGATGAGTGGTCACTTTCCCACCAAGATAAAAGCTAATAGAGTCCATGGAGCTACATGACATCAAAATGTTTAAGCAAAAGCAGAATGGTTATGAAGAGAATAGAGTAAATTTGCTACATTTATTTTATTTTATTTATTTATTTATTTACTTGTGTACAGTTCCTTTACTGAAAACCATAGTCTTCTATAAATTTCAATAACAACAATGGAGTGTACAGCTCCTCTGCCCCACGTATTGCGCTCCTTTCGAAAAAACGGGATGTAACACGCCTTGAAGTGAATCAACAGGCTTTTATTGGTGTTTTAGATAACGCGTTTCGGGGTATCATTGCTAACATGCAATACGCACCCCTTCATCAGATCTTTGTGCCTGACGTTGGAAGCTTGGTGTGATAAAGGTCATTATTAGGGTTGAGCAATCGGGATCTTTTTAGGCAAGATCGAGGTTGGAGGTTATTTCCCACAATGCTTTGCTACTGGCCAAGCATTGTGGGAAAAGCTAACAATGATAGCTACTAGAGATGAGCGAGTACTATTCGAAACTGCTGTTTTGAATAGAACGCTCCCATAGGAATGAATGGATGTAGCCAGCACACAGCCTGTGTGCATCTGGACGCTTAACCCCCTGTGCGCCGGCTGCATCCATTCACTCTAATGGGATCGTGCTATTTGAAATGGCAGTTTCGAATAGTACTCGCTCATCTCTACTAGCTAACATCTCTAGTAGCTAACACTTACCTGCACAGATCGCTGCCACTCCCCGCTGTTCTTGCGCCTCTTCTCGCATTTGCTGCACCCGCCTCCCAGGTTACTGTTACAGACCTAGGAAGAAGGTGGGGCTTGTGGCTTAGGAGAGTGTGGGCGGGTACTGGGAGGGGAGACGTGAGTGATGCATTAGGATCGAAATTGGGATCGGGATCGGGTTCGAAAGGAAAATGATCGGAAATCGGATTTTAAAAACGATCCTGAAATCTCAAGATCAGCTCAATCCTAGTCATTATCACACCAAGATTCCACTGTCAGGCACAAAGATCTGATGAAGGGGCTCATATTGCATGCTGGCAATCATACTCCAAAACACGTTATCTAAAACACCAATAAAAGCCTGTTGATTCACTTCAAGGAGTGTTACATCCCTTTTTTTTTATTAAAGGAGCGCAATACATGGGGCAGAGGAGCTATATACTTCATTGTTGTTGTTGTCTTGCACGGTCCGTCTACGCAACGACTAGTTGCCCATATCATTTGCAGCCCTAGCCAAAAAAGGCACTCCTCCTATACACATTCTGACCAACATCCTATTTGGAAATAGTGGGTTCTCCCCTAGTCCTCAGAGCAAGGTTCCAGGATGAAACCTAAGGATTCGGCTGTTGGAGCGCAACTCTTCCTTTATTCCTCTACCACTTCCATCTATAAATTTTGATATACAGGTTAAAAAGAAAAACTATACTGGTGAGACAGATTTTGCATATTCTTCAGCAGTATTCTGAGCATAAAAGGCAAATGAACACATACATGGTGTGAAGATGGCCTCAGTGACCATGGGAAGACATTAGTAGAATATCTGCACTGGGCCTAGTAGTTTAACTGTTCCTATCACCTCAACAGCAAATTCCTACTGTCTGTTAGATTGCAGGTAAATGTCAAAAGCTAATGAACTTAATGATTACTGAGGAGAAGGAGTTCTATGACTGTTGTCCATCAGCTCTCATGACATGAATATTTTATGTATATTTTTTATTATTTTTACTTTTTTGATGTGAAATGAACCTAAGACTGTACAGGGTTGCATCCCTAACTTCTAACATCTAATTCATAAATTTCAAGTAGGAATATCAGAGAAACAATAAAACACAGAGAATGAGGTGAAAATGCTCCAGAATTATTACACTCTATGGAATACAATTTCGAAGAGCTGACAAAATCCCCCTTTTTTCTAGATTTTATAGCAGTTTATGCTGTGAGAAAAGACGCTTTGCACTCTCTTTTTTTACTGACCCTTGAAAGGATGCTACATGATCAAGAGAGATATAGCAAGACACCATGTAACCCTAGTGACACCGAATAAGACTAACACATTGCAAGATCTCAGGGCTTGGGTTTCTATATAGAAGTGAGGGCTTTGCTCTTTCTCAAAGAAGGTCTTAGTTTACTTGCCTTAGCAGTAGCATCCTCTCCTGGTTCTGATCTAAGCATATCATCTTCTGAGGCATCTTCCTGTTCTTACTTTTGTTCCTTATGTCTTACATCCACATTCCTGCTGTGTGGCCAAGCTTCTTTTATTTATTCCTCCTTTTACCTGGTAGTAAGGACAAGTGCTATGAACAGCATGGTATTGGACAGGGATTGTTGTGTTGTATGACAATAATTATCACTACACTACAGAAAACCATTACCCTTTACTAGTATGTTACTATTGTCCTTCCCTCTTGTTTGCGGCTTTATGTAAACCTGACTCTGTGATACACAGAAACTAAATTCCCGGAGTTTTCATCCTTTCACTTCTCCTGTTGAGATGAATGAAATAAAATTGGACCATTCCTATTTCCCTAGGCTTTAGGCTACCAGAATAATAGCTTTAATTATAATCCACTACAAGATGGCCCCCTGTATGACATAAAACAATTCCCAATCTTCAAGCTTTTCTTAGCCCCGGTTATTAAATCCATGCAGGTGTACATTGTGTTCACGAGAAAATACGTAAAACAAATATCATAATGGAAATACTTGCTGCTAATAAACTATTTTGTTCACTGTTAAAATAATCTTAACTTGAAATCTATGTGAAGATACTGATCTCAATATGTCAAGCTGGGAATGCTACCCCGTCTGAAAAGCTTTTAACTATCTGCTTTGTTATATTTTACCTAGGGATCATTTCAGTTCTAAATGCTTTCATAACTGGGCCCCACATGCCAATTTGGAGATTAGAGCATTTAATATGATTTAAGAATATTCCTATTTATTCTGAAATCTAGGTCATTTTTTGGAATATAGTGAAAGGCCGCCATTTAATAATTTACAGTGTAATAAAAATCAATGCAATGTAAAGGAAATATCATTAAAATGTATTGTGAATATACTGTATTACATTTTGCAAATACATAGATTTTTTTCCAAAGTGTTCCATTATTTAGCTCTTGCTTCTTCTTCACTCCATACCCCCAGCTAAGTATGTTGTCCATTGTCTATGTTTACAGTCAGCTGGCAGGGGTGACATTGCTTGTGCATTTATATAGACCACTGCAGGTAGCAGGTAACGGGCCCTATTTACTTATCCATCCTCATTCCTGTTCACGGCCACCACTGCTTCCCCTTCTGACCTTCAGAGGTTCTGTGCATCTCGTATCACACCGTTGGTCCCCTTGGAGGGAGGAGGTAGAAACAGAGACAGCCATGAGCAGGAGCAGGGATCGGTAACTAAGACCGCAGGCCAACGGCAAGACTATTTGTTTGGAGGCGTCTATGGAACATTATAATGTTTGCAGCTGACTCGTGGGACATAATACTGTTTGCAGGGGCCGCTATGGGACATTATACTGTGTGAAGGCCACTTTGGGTCATTATAATGTGTGTAAATGGGACGTTATACTGTATATGGACCAGGAAAGGTGGTGCTATGTCTTGGGAGGGATCCAAGTCAAAATTTTGCTACCTACCTACCTTTCACCTACTGTATATGCCTGATTTAGGGGAAGGGGGAAGGAAAGATAGCAATAACTATTTAAATGAACCCTTTTCCTATCTGTAAACATCACTAGGGATACTACAAAGGATAGCTTACAAGGACTTTTTGTTATGTAAAAATGGAAGCTGTGTGCCTCAGTATACAGCTAGCTCACACTCATGGCAGGTGATGGCACCTAGAATTTTATCACTTCACTCAAATTCACTGAAATTTGTAAATGAATGTTAAAAAGTAGTAACACGTCAAGTGCAAAATCTACCTCCAAATTCTCCCCAAAAACACCTGACTCTCCTTTCCATTCATTTCAATAGGAGTCATTAGCAGAGGAGAAAAGTGAGCAGGGGGAAGAGAATTATACCCTATCAATGCAGATTTTGTCTCAGTACTCCCATAGAAATGAATGGGAGGCAGAAAAAAATAAATTCTTCAAAAACGCTAAAGATTTTAGGAAATAGAACCTTGCATCATAGTGGTCTGGACCTAACATCGATAATAAGGAAACAGAATAATCATCTAAGAGGAGTCATCGACTGAAGGTCATCATGGGTAGAAACTACAGCTCCCAGCTTACTCTTAGGCTGGGTTCACATGGGATTTTTTGGACCGGATTTTGACACAGGAAGATGCATCAGAATCTGGTCCAAAAAACACCTCCTGCAGCTAACCGCAACTGTCATGGCATTCCGCTCCAAATTAAGACCAAATGAATGGGCCTAGTCGGAAGGGAGTGTCACGCTGCGGATGCCCACAGCTGATTCAGCTGCAGAATCCGCGGCAAGAAAGGGCAGATTGCTCGCATAAAAAGGAAGTGAATGGCTGCCATTGAAGTGAATAGGAGGCCTTTTTTTGGACCAGATTCTGAGGCAGATTCCGTGTCAAAATCCGGTCCAAAAAACTCCATGTGGATTCAGCCTTACCATTCTTCCAGCTGATCTCCACTGAAGATAGTACAAGCCTCCTAAACTACCTTCTCTCTACACCATACTGTCATTCTGCTGTGGGGAGGGGGCTAAGCAAGACTGGTTAAGGACTAGTTCACTTGTGAATAGGGGGTGGCGGAATTTGGTCCTAAAAAAAAATGCTTCAGGAATTAGGAAGTAGTTTTTGGACATGAGGCGGTTTTTGCCAAGGTTTTTTGGCTCAAAAAAACGCCAGGCGATTTTTTTCCTCCAGCACAGTTAATGGACCTTGATAAAATGCCTTGTGGTTTTTGGGGCGTTTTTTGCACAGAAATGCTAGCGGTTTTCCGCCTCTCATTCACTTGCATTGATTTCCTGAGGCGGAATCCGCCTCAAGAAAGGTCATGTTGCTTCTTTTTTCCGCTAGCGTAAAAAAACGCTAGCGGAAAAACGAACGCTAGCGGTCTACACAGACCACTATTGTATGGAGGCGGATCTGGAGGCAGATTCCGCATCCAAATTCCGCCCCACTGGCCCCGTGTGAATGAGCCCTTAGGTTATTCTTGATTCATTAATATTTTTTGTATATTTTGTATATTATGTTCAATCAATATTTATTAAAGGATTTTCAAGTATAACAGAGAAGGGACAAAAACAATCTAAAAAAACAAGAGGAGCAATGGTGCAGGCCCCACCTGTAAACACAAGTCTAGGGGAGAGCCTCGCCCAATATTTTGGGACACGATATCAGCAAAAGGGGCAGGCCCAAGTATAGATATTTTGTATTTTAGATTAAAAAATGTAATAAAACAAATGACTGCAAAGTGTACATATGCTTTATTACAGGAGATTTTATTGCAGAATTTTGTATTGAACATGTATATTTTTTATATGTCCTTTACAGCAAATTCTAAATAACCTGAAGTGAATCGGCTTTCCAGAACCAGCAGCTTATTGTCACAACAGTAACATTGACACTCATGGATTTTATAATCAGAGGATGAATACAACATTCTGCTGCCACCTTAGCTAAACATGCAATAGCCGTGCTGTAACAAACCCCATTGTTCAGGCACATCTGTTTCAATTGTTGTCGCTGGTATTGTTGCTTCCTCAGCGAGCGCTGACTCAGTCATAATGATATATGTTAGATATCATTCAGCTTGGAGTGCTGCCTGCACATTTTCATTTGCGGGCAAGCCTGGGAATTAAAATGAATGGTGGCTGATTTTATTTTCATTTTTGCAGCAGAATAACCAGTATGTTTACCACTTTATTATTGTCTAAATGAAAACCTGATTAAACTTCACTCTATAGACTGATGTTACTAGTATCATGGACAAAGACTTGTTTTGCTTACAATACACCATTTTAATCACGTAAGTACAGCATGTACCCGCATAAAGAGGGAACATAAGTAACAGCTGGAAGGTTGGAAATAAAGTTTACAATATCTGACAAAACTGGAATAAGTCTCCCTTCCTTCCAGGTGACATTTATTATGTGGCACAGAGGCTTTCAGCTTACTACACCCCCTATAGCTACAGATAGCGACATGCCAACCGTTTTTTGGGTTTTTTTTTTGCACGGACACAAATTCGGACATGCAGGACTTTGTGTCTGTGCAAAAGAAACAGTTTCCAATCAGAGACGCTGCATACAGACGCCAGAGGTCACCTTTAACAACTGTCAAGGGTTTGGGGTTGCTAGGTGGGGTGGCATAGACACACAAGTCCAGTTTCTTTAGTCCAAAATAAAGGGATAGTTTTATTTTCACTCACAAATATAGTGCAGCAACAAAAGGAAACAATACAAAAATAAATACCTGCCTGGCTAGGCTCTAACTAAACATAGAATAGGTTACCTCACCTAGAATAACAGGAATCAAAAGCCAGTAGAATCATTCAGGACACAGCTCCAAAAATATGACTTCTTTCTTTGGCTCTCCAGCCACGCTCTGCCCAGAGTCTGCTGCTGGAGCTGGCTTCTTAAGCCTCCCTTGATGAGGAGACTCTCTGGAACATCCCCAAAGTGTGGACTGGAGGGAGGTGGAATGACAGGTCCCACTACCAATCCTACCTGTCATTCCTAAAAATCCAGCCCGGTAACCGGAACTCTGAAATAACCCTCAGCAGACAATAGTTATCTGCTGAGAAATGTTCTTTCTAGAGTTTTCTCATCTCACCCACCTGAGTAGTCTGGGTGAGATGTACACCCCCTCCATTACCTTACCAGCCATCGGCTTACGCAACCCATTCAAATGAATAGGTTTTCAAGCTGACCACCAGCAAGCCGTCCCCTGTCCAATTTCCCCGGGGTTTAGGACGGAAACCCCTGGGTGGACAGTGGCAGTATTGTGAACGCCCCCTTACAGATAGGTCATATATTCACGTTCATGATAACAATTTTTATTTTGTGTTGATATTCTGTTTTTCTATACAGTTAAATGCATATTATACAATTACACTCCTGCATTCCTGATATGTATGAATTAGTAAATATTTGTATTCTTCACAAGGTAAAAATTCTGGCGCGTCTTCTCTTAATAGTCTGAACAGTGCCAATTCCCTATAATTCTTCCTATAAAGGTATAAATAACCAAAAACAGGGTGTCCACATCCAGCCTGAATCATGGCCCTGTATTTCCTTACCAAAACACAGATTTATTTTTTTTGTTGACAATTTTAATGCAGTTCGAGCCAAAGCCAGGTAAGGATTGAGCAGAGAGTAGATATATAAGTACATCCTAAATATTTCCTATTCCTTTCATAGCCATTCTTGGCTTTGGCTCAAAATTTGCACCAAAAAATCTGTGTTTGGCTGTATTCATACTGAGTAACGCTGGCGTTTTTTGTGCTTATTTTTGCACATAGCGCCGTGTTAACGCCGCGTAGCGCCGCGTTAACGTCGTGTATACACCGCGTTAATGCCGGGCAACGCCACCGCAAAATAGCGTGGCGTTAACGCGGCGTACACGTGGCGTTAACGCAGCGCTACGCGGCGTTAATGCAGCGCTATGTGCAAAAATAAGCACAAAAAATGCCAGTGACGCTATACTCTGTGGGGGCCACAAAGGGGACATTCACTGTGTGGGGTCACAGAAGGGTGTTATACTGTGTGGGAAGCCACGGGTCAGGTGGGGCGTAGGAAGATTCAGAGGTTTGCCAAAAAAAATTGCTACTGTGGTATGGTAAGCCACATCCCCAAAACACTGGCCACCTTTTTTTTTTACCCTGCCAAAAAGTAACCATAGTCAAACTTAACTATGAGTATGGGAGGCAGTCGACTATGTTACTAATGGACACACTGGGGGAGAATTATTACTATAGGGGTAACTGTTTGACAGTATTTACTGAAGGGGACACTATCTGCGTAGTATTAGAGTTTTCAAGGGGTTGTCTGTATCGCACTTTTAGTCTGGTAGGTAGCAGTGACCCATCCATCTCTTTATTGAAGCCAGTGATTGGCTTGGGATTTTTTCAAGCTCGGGAGTGAAAGGGGCCCCAAGGATAAGCAAGAATGAACTTTTTTTGTTTTACACCCAACACGGCCACCCCTGAGTTTGATAAGATTTCTTGACAAACCCTTTAATTCGCTTCGTATCTTGCTGCATAGGGATTTCATAATTGGCACCAAACAGAAATGCGTAAAGTAAATCTCCCCTTCTGTAGAGATTTGTAAAATTCAGCTATTCGTTAGCAACATGAGACTTCTAGTATACCTGTCTTATTGTATATCACTGACCAAGCTGCAACATCTGTGATAATTCTAAATACCCATGTAACAAATCTCTGCACAAGTATGAATGCACTTTATCCATGTCCAGAACATTTTCTAACAGATGAAAAGATTTACTTAAACCTATTTACTTAAACCCTGCAGATTTAGGAGAATTACATGACAGAGGATTGTGCATATCATTACTGATCTGTATACAACTAGTAGACATCAGAAAACCATGAAGCAGTTGGAGGTTTGCAGCAAATAAGGCATTAGCTGCACCCATAGAAAGGCACATCTAAAACTGTTATTACAATGTGGGATTTGTAATGATTTCCAGAGATGTTGTCCTTGCGTACAGGGGTGAGGCAGGAATTTTAGAATGTATTTTAATGACTGTTGAATGGAAATTGTTAATCCGCCCATGTGTCATTGTGTAAAGCGCACATTTTGCTTTGCTGAACAAGCATGTCACGTCTGGGAGAGTTCTATCTATGAGAAAAATAAAGTACATCCTCTTTCAATTCCATGGTTTTTAACCCTTTAATGATGCAGGGTAGTTTGTTTGTTAATGCTCTTTGACTTTTTTCATATGTTCCTTCCCCACCTTCCAAAATTCATAACTTTTTTATTTTTCTTTCAGCATTGCTATTCTTTGTCTGACAAGTTGTACTTTTATTTGGCACTATGACAGAGGTTGTGATTAGCTTTGATTATAGTTTTTTGTGGGGTCAGTGGGAAAAACCCCACAATTCTATCATAATTTATTACATCTTGTTCCTATGGCATTCACTCTGCATTAAAAATGACAGAACAACTTTGTCCAAGGGGTCATTACAATCACAGTGATATTATATTTATATTGGTTTTATTATGTTTTATCGCTTTTACAAATGTCTACCTATCCCACAAGGGAACTAGAGCTTGAAATCTCTTATCCCCAGTGTAAGATACTGCAATACCTATTATATGCCTATTATATACTATTATTGCAGCACATAGCCATCAATAGGTGTAAAGGGCAGAGGCGGTTAGGAGACAGTTGCTCGGCCACCTCTTGGACACTTTGATAAAATCCAAGGAGTGACAGGGAGAGATCTTGCAGCAAGATCCCGCTGATGCATTGGTTGCCATTGATCTTGGCATCCAAGGGGTTAATCTGCCAGAGTTATATTACTTTCTGACTCTGGCAGCTAATCCCAGACCATGGATGTAACATGGCTCCTGTGTCTGTGGCATCACAGCACCATACTATTAGGGCAGTAAGCATTAACTACATGCTCAGCGTGATATAATAATACATTGCTGAACTGTAAGGGGTTAAATGTCAGGACATACTAAAAAAATTCTGGTCCCAGATGAAATCATTGTCCCAATAGGATGCAGACTGGCCCAATAGTGAAGATAGCAAAGGTGCAGCAAGCACCACCAGCAAGCAACCACTCTCACACCTACAATCCATGAAGGGTTGGAAGCTAGTATTTAAAATGCAGGCAAATAAAGCTTTATGTCACATGCCAGTCACATGATCATGTGAGGTACACAGCACCAGCCCACAATCTATTAACTTCTATTTAAATATGGCAGCCGCTCAGGAGTTAAGCGGTTGTCATGGCTATCGGTGTCTGCTGTATTAACTCCCCTGGTACCTTAATTAAAAATGACCAAGGAACCATTTTGCCGGTGGTGCACGGGCACTGCAATTTTTCCAGGCTCCGAGGCCAGTGTCCCATTTCTATGACAGCCAGGAGCCTTTTGAAGGCTCCAAGGCCTGTCTTTCATGCTCTATGCAGCCTGCAATAGAAGTATTGTTATTTTACAATGCATTACAATGCTAATGCATTGCATTAGTGATCAGACCCCATGTGGTTCAAGCCCACTAGAAGTTCTAATAAATGCAATGAAAATTTAAAAAAAAAAAGTTCCAAAATGTAAAAAAATATATTAAAAATTCAAATCTCTCCCCTTTCCCCAGAACACATATAAAAGTATTTCAATACTGTGAAACACATACACATTAGGTATCACTGTGTCTAAAAATACCTGGTCTACAAATCTATAAAAACATTTTTCCTGTGAACGACGTAGTGGGGAAAAAAAATCATATGTGCCGAACCGAGATTTTTTTCACTGTTTTGCCTCTGATAAAAATTTGTAAAAAAAGTGATCAAAGCAATAGACTTTCCCCAAAATGGTACACCTGGCTTTGCAAAAAAAAAAAAAAAAAAAAAACACCTATGCCTTTAAAATATAAAAATAAGTTCTGGATGTCAAAATATGGTGACTTTTTCAAAAAAAATTTTGCAAAGTTTTAGATTTTTGTTAAGGGGTTAAAATGTAAATAACAACATATAATTTGATATCCCTGGAATCGTACCAAAACATAGGATACAGGTGACATGTAATTTTGGATGTACAACACTATAAAACAAAGCCCATAAGAAAGATGCAGAAATTCATATTTTTGTCCAATTCCACCCCATTCTGAATTCTGGGTAAATAGTACCATTATGAAGAACAATTTGTCCCACAAACATTAAGTCCTCATATGGCTCTGTGAACATAAAAATAAAAAAGTTATGAGGTTTGTGAGGCGGGGAGTTGAAAACAAAAATCAAAAAATGCCACCTGCGGCAGGGGTTAAGCTGTGTTACCAATATGTCACCCATATTCTATGTTTTGATTCTGAGGATATCGTTTTTATATAGTTTTATTTAAATTTTATTCCTTAAAAAAAATTTAAAAAAATTCTTATAGTGACTATCCTGACATCATGTGTAACTTTTATAAATCTCCTTGCACAGAATGTATAGCACATCTTTTTTTTTGCAGGGCCAGGTGTACTATTTATACCATTTTGGGGAGTTTCTATGGCTTTGATCAATTTTTATTAAAATTTTTATGAAAGGCAAAATAGCAATAAAATGTTTAGCACTTTTGATTTTTTTACTGTGCAGGAAAAATATTTTTAGAAATTTGTAGACCAGGCATTTTGGACCAGGGCTACCTAAGTTGTATGTGTTTCACAGTTATTTTCTAAAATTACATATAAAAAAAGGAACATATGAAAAAAATTTGTATATATGTAAAAAAGAAACATGTATGATGGAAATTCACAGATTGAGCACTCGCAGACATCGTCACCACGATCTTCATCCTCCTTAACTCTCTTATTGGTAAATACTTTGTATCTAAAATTGAAAAGTACCTTTATTCCATCGAAACGATAACACCGGGTGAAAACTTACATTAACTTAGTCCAGAGGGACATTGACAAGATCCTGACACAACACCAAGGTGGACTGAGAGTGCTCTACAAAAATACCTACAATTGCAGACTATTGATATTAAGACATCTTGACTAAACAATATCCGGTTACTCCTGTATTTAACATTTTACCTAAAATACATAAGAATTTGGATACTTCTCCAGGATACCCTATTGTAGCATCTACAGAGTCCATATTGTCTCTACTAGCCTTATACAGTATCTGGATAAGATTGTATCCCCTCTAATTAGAGACTCTCCATCCTCCTTGCTTGATACTAGCTGATTTTCTATATAAGTGGGGGTTCACACTTGTGCTCGGTGTCCGGTGTGTGCATTCTGCCAGGTTTCTGTCTTCAGCCCCGGCGAAACTGGACAGGGGACAGAAAGACAGCGATTAGTTTTAAAACTCATTCACTTGAATGGGTTTGTAAAGGTGACCGCTGGTGTCCACATGGAAACCGTTTTTTTTTTTAGCTGGACACAAAGTCGGACATGCAGGACTTTGTGTCCGGCTAAAAACATTGATTTCCCTGCAGATAGGCAGCAGGCAGACACTGGCGGTCACCTATACAAACCCATTCAAGTGAATGGGTTTTAAAACGGACCAGTTTTCATCCCCTGTCCCGTTTTGCCAAGGCTGAAGACGGAAACCTGGCGGAATGTACAAACCGGACATCGAGCACAAGTATGAGCCCCCCTAAGATAAATGAAGTACCCTATTTTTCGGACTATAAGACGCACTTTTTTCCCCCAAATTTGGGGGGAAAAGAAGGGTGCGTCTTATAGCCCGAATGTGGCGCCTGGCACCCGCCGTAATAGAGAGGCGGATGCCGGCAAGGGATAGACGCCGGGGCCTGAGACATCGCTGCGCTCCTCTGCCCTGCATGAAGCCAGCAGCGGCGATGCTATTCTGCTCCTCCGTCCCCCCGCCGCTGGCTTCATGCAGGGCAGAGGGGCGCAGCGATGTCTCAGGCCCCGGCATCTGTGATGGCGTATATTCCTCGCCGGCATCCGCCTCTCTAGTACAGCGGATGCCGGGTCTGTAGTCTGTATCAGCGGCCCCTTCTCCCCCGGGGCCGGTCCCCACCGGCTCCGTACCTGTGAAGTTGCAGGCCGGCTCCTGCGCGGCGATATCGCAAGAGCCGACCTGTTCGGGTGACAGCCGGGAGCCTAATGAGGCTCCCAGGCCTGTCACTGCTATATTAGTATTGCGGCTGGGTCTATGACCAGCCGTAATACTAATACACAGAATGTCCCATAGACGGCAATACAGTTGTATTGCCGTCTATGGGACTTGCAATCAAGTGACCACAGGTTCAAGCCCCCGGGGGGGAATAAAATAGCAATAATAAAAAAAAAAGCTTTAAAATATATAATAAAAATATGAAATAAATAAAAGTTCTAAATCACCTCCTGTCCCTAGAATATATATATATATATATATATATATATATATATATATATATGTAGAAAATCATATATCATAAACCACCGGGGTTTTTTTCAATACAAGGTGATCAAAGCAATAGATAGTCCCCAAAATGGTATAACTAAAAAGTACTTCTGGCCCCGCAAAAAAAAACACTCTATGCGTCCCCGTACAGCTGCAGGGTCACCTGTCAATGTGGCCTTGCAGCTGTTGCAAAACTACAACTCCCATATATTAAATATTTTACCATTTTTTGCTTCCAAATTTTTTTCCCCTATTTTCCTCCTCTAAAACCTTAGGTGCGTAGATTATTTTCAGAATGTATTTTAATAACAATGGACGTTAATAGTTTTTTATACGTGAATAGATCACTAGAAATGGATTAGTGTGACAGACCAATTGGAATCTCATCCCTTACTAACATAGTTACAATGTATAACCCTACAGTCCCCTACAGTGTTGATCCAGAGAAAGACAAAAAAAAAAAACCTTATGAGGCTTATGCCAATTGCCCCATTTCAGGGGAAAAAATTCCTCACGACTCCAATCTGGCAATAATAATAATAAAAATGATTTATATACCATCATATTCCACAGCACTGTACAATTTGTAAGGTTCGAGTAAAGACAAAAAGATACATTAAAAAAGAAATAGTCACCTCACACAATGGGACTGAGAGCCCTGCTCGCAGGAGCTTACAATCGATGAGGTAACATACAGATGATGCCTGGACATATAAAGTTAGTCTCAAACAGCATCATATCCTGTGGTGTAATGTGTGAGCTTGAACAGAGGAAGGGAAGGGTTTACATTAGGAATTGTGATAGGCCTGTCTGAAAAGATGTGTCTTTAATTTGCGCTTGAAGTTGTAGAAATCGGGAGTTAATCTGATTGTCCGGGATAGAGTATTCCAGAAAAGTGGTGCAACTCAGGAGAAGTCTTGTATACGTGCATGAGAGGTTCTGATAATAGAGGATTTAAGTGTTAGGTCATTGAGTGAGCGGAGAGCACGGGTTGGGCAGTAGACAGAGATGAGGGAGGAAATGTAGGGAGGTGCAGCATTATGGAGAGCCTTGTGGATGAGGGTGATAAGTTTATATTGTATTCTGTAGTGAATAGGCAGCCAATGTAGCAACTGGCACAGAACGGAGGCATCATTGTAGCATCTAGACTGATAGATGAGCCTGGCCGCTGCATTCAGAATAGATTGTAGAGGGGAGAGTTTAGTGAGCGGAAGACCAATTAGAAGGCAATCAAAATAAAATCCTGGATCAACATGTTCTGAACAAAATCTAGAACCCATAATATTGCTCTGTTCGAGAAAGGCATCCAGTCCCTCTTTGAACTTGTTTAATGAATCCACCATCACCACTTCCTGGGGCAGAGAGTTCCAGAGCCTCACTGTTCTTACTGTGAAGAATCCCCTTCTATGTTTCTGGTGAAACCTTCTCTCCTCCAGACATAGAGGATGTCCCCTTGTCACTGTCACTGGCCTAGGAGTATTTGTACATTGTTATTAGATCTCCCCGTAGACGTCTTTTCTCTAAATTGAATAACCCCAAGTTTGTTAATCTATTGTTGTACTCCAGTCCAACCATTCCCCTAATCATTTTGGTTGCCCTTCTTTGCTCTCTTTCTAGTTTGATTATGTCTTTCTTTTATATTGGGGCCCAAAATTTTGAGCAATAGTCTAAGGGTGGCCGTACCTGTGATTTGCATAGAGGCATAACTATGTCCTTGTCATGAGAATCTGTTTAGAATTACTCCAAATAATTCTGGAAGAAAATGATTCTTTATTTGGTGATGACTTTTATGCGCAACAGCGAGGTACTGCAGATGGGGTCAAAGTGGTCCCTCATTTGCAAATGCCTATATGGCAGCTTTTGAGGAAGACTATGTTTATGCACACGATTTATTCCACACAAATGTGATGTGATGATATCAATACAATTTCTTATGCATATTGGTGGCCTCAAAACCTCATTAAATACATTTTTTGAGTTTCTGAATGGGGCCACACTGGAATTGTCTTTCACTTTACACCAAAGTAGAACCTAAGCTAGTTTTTCGGGCACATTGGTGAAACTGGATGATGGGGTCATTTGTCATGATGTGTGATGTGAGCGGCAATGTCATTTGAGCGGTGCAGCGCTATTGGGCACGCCCACCATGATGTCGTAAGAAGGGGCGGAACCTGCCGGCTGTTAAAAGAGGGCAGGACTGGCCATCGGCACGACTATACATTACAGCCGGCCTGAAGCGACTACACGCTACTAACACACACTGATGCTATGCAACATTACAGGCATTCTCTAAATAGCTCATATTGCCTCTGATGAACCGGCTTTTGACCGGTGAAACGGACCTTCAGGCTGAGCTTCTAATCTATTAATGTGCTGACAATTGAGCGTGTGTGGGGTGGAGGGTTTTAAATAGGAGGGAGTGAAAACCACATTCCCTGTTAGTGTGTATTTGGTCCTAATATCGGCCCAGTCCGATTGTATGCATGCCTGTCCTCTAGTATGTGGGGGTTGTGGGTGATTCATGGAATCAAATAACAAAACCAGTTAGACCAGTAACCCAGCCTAAGCCTATAGAGTCTGTGCAGGTGGACTATATGGGTCGAATATAAAGGCCTTTTCCTGAGAGACTTACATACCTAGGACATAAATACCACTCCATTCCACTTTTATATATCCTCTATTTTTGGTGGTAGTCAAATGGTGCCAATATTTTTGGGGCTTTTAAAAATACTAATAAAGGTCAAGTTTTAGTGCATTTCACTTTTGGTTTGTTAGTTCATTTGTCATTTGACCTATTTTATAAGGTCTTTTACATTTTTCTAGTTGTCATTAACATGCGGCAAAAAACAGTACAAGTGTTTATGATTTGTCTAGCATTGGTCTGTAGTCTGAATACTATCAATCTTACTGCTTGCTTCTCTCTTGTGTAGATATAGTCAAATGGATGTCTGGAGATTTTCATATTTAGAAATTTGATTTTATGAATTCAATGCAAACCTCCTTCCCATGCAGATAAAACTTTGAATAATCCCATCCTATTTATGACATGAAGGATTTACTGGCACATTTTTACCAGTAGAAAACAATGGAGATTTTACAGCGGATGAATATAGCCTGGCTATCTAAAGTTCTTGCTTTCACTTAATTCACTTAACTAGTAGAGATGAGCGAGTAGTGAATTATTCGAGATTCGAGATTCATTTCGAGTAGAGCCTCAATATTCGACTACTCGATCAAATATCGAATCCCATTATATTCTATGGGAATAAAATGCTCGTTTCAGGAGAAACCACTATTCAACTAAAGGAGAGTCACCAAGTTCACGAGTAGCAGGAGTAGAGTGTTAAGGAGGAGCGAAGTGCAGTTGAGGAGTGTTAAGGAGGAGCGCTGTGCAGTTAAAGCACATGGACCCCATAGACTATACTGGGGTCCGTGTGCTTGCCGCACACTGCCCGCACAAATCATTCTTGCAGTTGCGCTTGTATTCCATCTGGGGGTCCTCATGTGGACTCCTTCTGGACTGAACACATAAGCTAGTGTGAACCGACCCTAGCCTAGTGTGAACCGACCCAAAGAACCGTGCAGAGCAGGACACGACATGGGGATAGTATTTTACCTTTGACGCTGGGTTCACACTAGCGCCCGGACTCCGTTTTCAGGTTTCCATCTTCTGCATGCAGAAGATGGAAACCTGTCAGACCAGGTCCGGCTGTGAGCGCCGATGAGTGTTTTATGCTCTCCGCCACAAAACCGTTTTTTTTTAAACCGGACACAGTACTGCATGTCCGACTCTGTGTCCGGTTTTAAAAAAAAATGGTTTTGTGGCGGAGAGCATAAAATGCTCACCGGCGCTCACAGCCGGACATCTTTCAAACCCATTTAAATGAATGGGTTTGAAAGAGTCCTGCAGCTTTCCGTCTCCTGCTCTGTTTTGAGCAGGAAACGGAAACCTGTATGAATGGAGACCGGGCGTAGATGTGAACGAGCCCTGAGTAACAATCCCCGCATCCGTCCTGCAGAAGCAGCGTTGATTGGCTGAATGCTATACAGTGTACAGCTGTAAGGGAATTGCTAGGACAGCAATTCCCCAGTAACTGTTAAAACCCTGGGACGGGGCACAAGAGACAGTGAGCCCTAAGCTGAAGCCCCCCCCCCCTTTCCCTTCCTATTGCCAGACCCTATTCTAGGTAATAGGCGACAACCACGAAGACAGTCCCTCCCTAAATACGTGAAACACAAAATGCAGACAAGACGAACAACAACAACGGAAGATCAGCTAGCCAGGGGTTAGTAACAGTCGAGCGATGAAGTGCCAAATCGGAGTCAAGAGAATAGTCAATGAGGAAAGCCAAAGGTCAAGGATAATAGTGTAAGCAAAACAGGGTGTAACATCTCTGCCTGTTCGGGCCTCTGCGCCACCGTCTGCTCGCATGCTGTGGTGCCGGAGGCGTGTGCAGTTTGACAATTTGCTTAAGGTTTTTAGTTGCACTGTGTGAACACGGCTCTAGTCCTTAATTGGATTTGCACCACACCCGTCTTCTGCCAAGGTTGCCTCTGTTCATTAAGTGGTTAATCTGTCTTGCCTGTGATTGACAGCTTTTTCTTCCTGTCAGGTTCTGGGCGGGTTCTTCCTTCCCTATTTAGTCTTGGCTCACAGTCACACTGGTGCCGGTTATTGCCCTTGCTTTCTGGTATCTCTTGCTGTTATTTACTTGTATGCTTATCCTTGACCTCTGGCTTTCCTACTGACTATTCTCTTGACTCCGATTTGGCACTGCATCGCTCTCTTGTTACCGAACCCTGGCTACCTGACCTCCCTTTGTTGTTGTGCGTCTTGTCTGCGTTTTGTGTTTCACGTATTCAGGGAGGGTTTGTCCTCGTGGTTGTCGCCTATCACCTAGGATAGGGTCTGGCAATAGGAAGGGAAAGCGGGGGGCTTCAGTTTAGGGCTCACTGTCCCTTGTGCCCCTCCCTCCAGGGTTCACCAGCAGCTTCTGGGGAATTATCATCTGCTATTCCCTAACACAGGGACAGTAAGAGCAGGTATGCACACGGCAATAGCAAGCACTGGTGTGAATGGGAACCAAGGCTAAATAGGGAGGAAGAACCCGCCCATGGAGTTGACTGGAAGGCAGGCTGTCAATCACCGGCAGACAAAATTAACCACTTAATGGACAGAGGCAACAAGGGCAGAAGACGGGTGTGGTGCAATCACAATCACAGCAGTAGAGCCGTGTTCACACAGTGTGACCAAAAACCCTAAGGCACGATCAAACTGCACACGCCTCCTGAGCTGCAGCACGCGAGCAGAGGGTGGTGCAGAGACCCGAACAGGCAGAGATGTTACAACAGCATTCGGCCAATCAACACTGGTTCTGCAGGAGGCTCGTCAGGACAGAACACATCCACCACCATGATGTAAGAGTTGCTCAGCATCATGTGGCCACTCTAACTGGGCACATACAAGAGGTCTGTGGCTTGAAATGGTCACCCGATGGCCGTTATTTAGCTTGTGGAGCAAATGATAACTTGGTAAATGTCTGGCCCTGTGTCCAAGGAGACTCTGGAGAGTTTACACCTGTACAAACATTCACACAACACCAAGGTGCTGTCAAGGCCGTGTCCTGGTGCCTGTGGCAGTCAAACGTCCTTGCAACTGATGGTGGAACAAGTGACAGACACATCCGAATCTGGAATGTGTGTCCAGGAACCTGCTTAAACTCTGTAGACACGCACTCCCAGGTCTGCTCCATTCTCTGGTCCACAAACTACAAGGAATTAATCTCTGGGCATGGCTTTGCTCAGAACCAGCTGGTCATCTGGAAGTATCCCACAATGACCCGGGTAACAGAATTAAAAGGACACAGCGCCAGAGTCCTCAGCCTGGCCATGAGTCCAGACGGGAGCACCGTGGTCTCCGCTGCTGCAGATGAGACTTTACGACTGTGGAAATGCTTCTAAGTGGATCCTGTCACCAAGAAGGAGAAGGCGAGAAGCAGCAAAAGCATCATTCACCAGAGCATCCGCTAAGCTCCACTACTTGAATTTTAACCCTTTCTGTACATTTTTATCTTGGAATAAACTTGTATTTTGTACTTGTATTTTGTACCTTACAGAGCAGGACACGGCGCGGGGATAGTATTTTACCTCTGAGTATCAATCCTCGCATCCGTCCTGCAGAACCAGTGTTTATTGGTCAAATGTTATACAGTGTACAGCATTCGATCAATCGACGCTGGTTCTGCAGGAGGCTCATCTTTGACAAGGCGGAGTCTAAGATCGGACCACAATGAAGACAGCATATTTAACATTAGAGCAGTCTACATTGTGGTCTGATATTAGACTCCACCTCGTCAGAGACGAGCCTCCTGCAGAATCAGCGTTGATTGATCGAATGCTGTACACTGTATAACATTCGGCCAATAAACGCTGGTTCTGAATCGAATTTTTACTGTGAATAGCGAGTGGTATTCGACCGAGTGCGAGTATTTCAAATACCCTAGTATTCGATTGAATATCTATTCAATCGAATACTATTCGCTCTTCTCTGTTAACTAATGCTTTTACTTTTTTATATATTTCAGATTTGACATTAATAGGGTTGAGCGATCAGGATCAGAAAGTATCGGATTCCAATCGCCGATCTAGTAAATATCACTATCGCGATCGGAATTTCAATCCCAATCTTTTCCAGTGGGATAGAGTTCGGAGGTTATTTCCCACAATGCTTGACTACTGGTCTATCATTGTGGGAAAAGCTATAGTATCAGATGAGCGAGTACTATTCGAAACTCCTGTTTCGAATAGCACGCACCCATAGGAATGAATGGAAGTGCTTCCATTCATTCCTATGGGTGCGTGCTATTCGTTCCTGACAGTCAGGGACGCCCTTCTTCACAGCAATGCCTATACTGCAAAGTGGGCATAGGATTCACTTGAATCCCATCCACTTTACCTGTACTGTAAAACGCCTCAATTTTTCCAGCGGATTTCCAGCGAATTGTGTAGTTCTGTTGTGTTTTGCTAACTATGTTCTTAGCCTCAGGCTGAGGTCACACATTGCGGGAAAAGTTTTTTATTGCAGATATTGCTGCAAAATCCAGCCCAAAAGAAACGGATTTAAAAAGAAATGAGAAATATAAAGGAAGCATTTATACTTCTCCTTTCTACTAAACCCATTCCTGGCTTAGGCTCAAAAACCACAGCAAAATCTGCAACAAAAAACTTTTTTCCAGTGTGTGGCCTCAGCCGAAAACTGACAGAAGGAAACATATTCCACACTCTTGTCTATCAGTTTCAATGTGTATCAGGAATGACTGACTGCAGTGTTGAGAAAACAGAAGAAGATTATTTTTTAGTTGGAAGATTGTTTTCTATAGTTCAATGCCTGGTCTTCTATAAAGCCTAGTGACATTGTCTGGGATTAAAGCCAGACCAGAACATCTCTAAAATAAAATAAACCCATCAGCTGTCACAAACAGCTGTCTGCGGATGGGTCTTTCTTCATTTTGCAGGATATGTCCTTTATTCCAGTCAATGTCACTAGGTTTCTTAAAAAATAGGCATTGATCTCTAAGGAGTTATCTTGCAAAAGGTAGTTCTAGAACAAGATTTTCTTTTTCAATACAAGGAGAGCTTATTTGCATATTCCTTTCCAAAAGTTCCTTGTATAGTATGTTTCGTTTGTAAGATTCTGCATAACACTAGGTGGTCTTTAAGGCTAAGGCCCCACGTTGCGGAAATGCAGCTTTTTTTGTTGCAGATTTTGTTGCGTTTTTTTGTTAGTAGATTGAGCAGATGGAATTTCCCATTCCTTTTATAGCCATTCTTAGTTTTGGCTGAAAAAAACGCTGCAAAATCTGCAACAGAAGAAGCTGCGTTTCTGCAATGTGGGGCCTCAGCCATAGGCTGAATTCACAGGGGGTTTTTTGGACCGGATTTTGACGCGGGAGTCCGCCTCAGAATCCAGTCCAAAAAACGCCTCCCACAGCTAGCTGTGACTATCGCGGCATTCCAACAGTCGCGGCATTCTTCTGCAGATTAGGCCCAAATAAATGGGCTTAGTCAGGAGGGAGTATCGCACTGCGGACACCCTTGACTTATTCAGCCGCAGAAAACGCAGCAAGAAAGGGCAGGCTGCTTCTTTTTACCACGAGCAGGAAGAAACCGCTCACGGAAAAAGGAAGTGAACGGCTCCCATTGAAGTCAATAGGAGGCAGTTTTTTTAGCTGGATTTTGACGCGGATTACGCGTCAAAATCAGGACCAAAACACCCCGTATGAATTTAGCCTTAGTCTGTCTCCCAAAGGAAATATAAAACACCTTCTGACCCACATCTATGACCTCACACCTGGCCAAAGTAGTACCCTGCTTTTCATGGATGAGCGGTAATAACCCTGAAGCTATCTGCAGAAGGGTCTCTTCCTTTTAGAGAAGATGTGCTAATTTGTCTGTAATTCGCTGGGTTTCTTAGAAAACTTGGCGATGATTTATATTAAACTTCCTGCTGGTTTAAAAAAAATAACAGCACAGCACACTCCCATAGAAACGAATGGAAGCACCTGTGATGCCAGCCGCCGGCAAAGTCAGCGTCACAGGTGCTTCCATTCATTTCTATGGGAGCGTGCTGTTCGGATCGGCTGATCCGAACAGTGTTCGCTCATCTCTAGTTATCACTGTTGTGCCTTGTGGTGCTCAACACTGTAAATATGGAGTCTTTGCATAAACTTCAGGTATTTTTCAATAAAATTTAATGACCTTATGAAATAGTTAGAATTGTACTCCTGACTAAAAGAGGTAAAAACACTGAAGCAGCAAATTTAGTGAAAATTTGTGCCAATCTCAAAATTTTTGGCCATGACTGCTTAATAGGTTAAGAAAAGAATACTGCAAATAGTTGGCGGATTTTGTATCCTTCTTTGATGTCAGCGTATTAAAGGGGCTCTATCAGCAAAATGATGCTGATAAAGCCCCATATATGCGGGAATAGCCTTTAAAAAGGCTATTCAGGCACTGCTAAAGTAATATTAAACTACCCCCCCCATTTTAAAATAATACCCTAAAATAGAATATGTTAATTTTATCTATTGTGCGTGGTGGGAGCGCATTCAGGGTCCGACTTATCTTCAGCCACGCCTCCTCTTCCAGCGATGTCCTCAGGTCCCGTCTTCCTACTACTACGGCTACTGCGCATGCACCCGTGTCATTTTTTTATCAATGGTATATGTGGAGCAAGGTGGCACTACCAAAAGAAAGCAATAGCCTGGATAGAGGTGAAAAAAATACTGTATAAGGGTGGTGCTCAAAGTGAAGTAAAGTCCAAGAGATATATAAATAATAGAAAAAAACTTGGCACTCACCCTGTACGTAAAAAAATTGAAGCTTTTATTGAAGAAATCCAAGTAAAAACATTTTCAATGGGAGGAGGCACACTCAGAGGAAGAGCGACAGCTGTTTTATGCTGTTCAGCACTCTTTCAAGCTCTGTTCACGAGCGCCGGAGGAAGACGGGACCCGAGGACATGGTTGGAAGAGGAGGCGTAGCTGAAGATGACGTCAGACCCTGAAGGCCCGCCCACCGTGCACGATAGATAAGATTAACATATTCTCTTTTAGGGTTTTATTTTAAAATGGGGGGTTAGTTTAATATAACTTTAGCGGTGCCTGAATAGCCTTTTTAAAGGCTATTCACGCATATGTGGGGCTCTATCAGCATCGTTTTGCTGATAGAGCCCCTTTAACATATTCTAATTTATGCTTAATACAAGATTATTCACCTTTGTAAATTTTAGAAACCTTACCAATGGAGTGTGTGGAAACCAGCCTGTGTGTGTCTTATTTTATCTCCCAGCAAAGGGGGAAGCCAATTGAAGCAGATGGGATATCAGCTGCTGTGCGTCGGCTTCTGCGCCGACACAAGGAGCAACAGATGGTCGTGTATGTTACTTCATTTAAACAAGGTTTATTTTAAAAGTAAAAATACTAAATTGTTGATAATAATTGAGTGTTTATCACACCAGAAAATACCGATCCAAGAAATCAATTTTTTTTTAAACATTTTTACATATATACAAATAAGAGGCACAGAGCTATTTAGGACAATGGACAGGGAAGGTTGGGAATCTCAGAGGAGCAGGTGCCGGGGTGCTATGATCTGTCAGATGTACTATAATCCACACCAAAAAACTGAGTTATACCAGAAATTGTATATATTCGGATTCAGTGGCATGGGGTCTTCTGACATGTAGCAGAATTTATAAGAAAAAAAACGGTCTTAATAAATTTCCTCCAAATTGTGGACTTTCAACAGAGAGTGGTCTAAATCTGGGATGCATGTTGGTCAAAGAACAACTGGAAAATGGTTGGAAACTAACAAGGATATTGGCACAATTTTTAAATGACTGTGGCTAAGACTACTTTTATTTCTAATGACCATACAATAAAGCAGGAAAAGAGCAATTCACGGCACAGTCATTACATAAGAAAGCGCTTATAGCTGCAGTTATATAAAAACCTTGATGATCTCCATGTCAGCACAGAACATATAACCCCAGTGCAAGGCTTTTCTGGAATCAAAAGAATTATTACAGCAGGAGATATAATCACGAACAAAGTCAGTATTAACCTCTTGATCACATAGCAATTTTCCAGTTTTTTCGTTTCTTATTTTTCCCGTCATCCAAGATCCATAACTTTTTTTTATTTTTCTGTCAAAATGGCCATATGAGGGCTTTTTTTTTTCTTGGAAAATGTACTTCCTAGTGACACCATGTATGCTGTACTGGGAAGCTGGAAATAACAGAATAAGGCTGGTGCCCCACATTGCGGAAACCCAGCTTTTTTTGTTGCAGATTTTGCTGTGGTTTTTTGAGCCAAAACCAAAAATGGCTATAAAAGGAATGGGTAATACATATAGGAAATCCCTAGACTTCTCCCTCCTGCTCAATCCACTCCTGGTTTTGGCTCAAAAAAGCGCAACAATATTTCTTTTTATATTTCTGTTTCTTTTTTTATTGATACCGGTTTAGAGAATGTGTGGGGGGGTTTTTTAACAGTTTTATTAAATTTTGGAAAAAATAGTGATTCAGACATTTTGATATTTTTTCTCATCCTGGCATTGGTGGTACATGATAAATTCTTTTCGATTCAAATGGGGCACTTTTGGGTACAGCAATACTATATATATTTCGATTTTGTTCATTGTACTGTATATGTAAAATGAGGGTAGGAGGATGATTGAAATTTTTATATTTATTGTTTTATTTTTATGTTTTTATTTTTCTAGCCCCCTGCCTCACATAGTGTGATCACTCATACAAAATATTGCAATATTTATGAATATAGTCAGAATTTTACTGTTGTATTACATAGAACTCATACATACATTGACAGGGGCATAACTTGAAGCTCCTGAGCCCCAAAGTAAATTGTGTAAAGGGAACCTACCTACCTTGTACCATATAGTGGTATATGTTATGGTATATTTTATGCGGCAGAGGGACTTTTAAGGTTTCATGGCCCAGTAGCAACTGCTATGTCTGCAGCTCCCAATACATAGAACTCCTATGATGAAAGATCTAGTAGCCTTGAATAGGCTTTCAACTGTCATAACAACCGACTAACAAACCCTCATATTGCTGTGGGGGCACCAACTGGTCCATAGATGGTGATTGCCAAGCAATCTAACTAACCAGGAATGGTGCTCAAATTACCTGTGGCATCTAAGTGCTTAAACAGCCTCAATTGGTGTTGTCACCATTTGTGGCTGTTAGTGGTAGGTTTCTGCTGCAGAACACAGATGACACTTGCTGTATATGGTACAAAGGTACAAATTAAAGGGGTTGTCCGGGATAATTAGAAACTTAATCCCTAAACTAAACCCCCTCCCCCTCTATCCTCTAATTGACGTTATTAAAAAAAAAATCTACATTTACCTATATACCTGGGGCGGTCATATGGCACTTCCTCTGCTTCTGCTGGCACCTGTGCAATAGAGCTTTATTGTACAGAAGCAAAGATCGCATACCACGCATGCGCAAGAAGTCCACAGAAGAAAATGCCGACAGGACCGAAGACGCTAATCTCCAGGACACAGAAGACAGGTAAGTATAATTGAATTGTGGGGGGATTGGGGCTTAGTGAGGTAGTTAGGTAGGTAGATCGTGCTAGTAGTCCATGGGCTAGCTTGGTAAACAGGGAGGTGTGTGAGAGAGGGGGATCATGGGAGTTGTAGGCTAGAACAGCAGAAAGCTAGAGGGAAGCATATAAACAAATGTAGAGAATGTCAGGAGGTCCCAGAGATAGTCAGAAATCACTCAAAACACTGCTAAAGGTATTTTGGTGCAATTATTAACCTATTAATAGCAATAAAATATTTTTTTTAAACAGTTTTAAAAGTTTTTTTTGCTCAGAAAACCCCTTTAAAGTAGAAATGAATTCCTGTTCTCCCTCCATATTGTCCCAATGCACTTACACCATACATATACTATATGACAAATATCGCTTTGGGGTTGATGTTCACAATTGTCAATCATTAGAGATGAGCGAACAGTGTTCTATCGAACTCATGTTCGATCGGATATTAGGCTGTTCGGCATGTTCGAATCGAATCGAACACCGCGTGGTAAAGTGCGCCATTACTCGATTCCCCTCCCACCTTCCCTGGCGCCTTTTTTGCTCCAATAACAGCGCAGGGTAGGTGGGACAGGAACTACGACACCGGTGACGTTGAGAAAAGTAGGCAAAACCCATTGGCTGCCGAAAACATGTGACCTCTAATTTAAAAGAACAGCGCCGCCCAGGTTCGCGTCATTCTGAGCTTGCAATTCACCGAGGACGGAGGTTTCCGTCCAGCTAGCTAGGGCTTAGATTCTGGGTAGGCAGGGACAGGCTAGGATAGGAAGGAGAAGACAACCACAACAGCTCTTGTAAGAGCTAAATTCCAGGGAGAAGCTTGTCAGTGTAACGTGGCACTGACGGGCTCAATCGCCGCAACCCAGCTTTCCCAGGATCCTGAATGGAATACACTGTCAGTGTATTCCCGTATACCCGATATATACCCCGATACCCGCTCCAACGGTGTGCCCCCCCACCTTCACCCCAGAAATACCCTGCAAGTCCCCTAGCAATAGAATTGGGGCTATATACACCCACAATTTTTACTACTGGTATACAGTGCCATTGTCTGACTGGGAATTCAAAGAATATATTGGGGTTATAAATACCCTCATTTCTTGCTACTGCCATATAGTGCCAGTTTCTGACTGGTAATTCAAAGAATATATTGGGGTTACGTGCACCCACAATTTTTACTACTGGTATACAGTGCCATTGTCTGACTGGGAATTCAAAGAATATATTGGGAATACAAATACCCTCATTTCTTGCTACTGCCATATAGTGCCAGTTTCTGACTGGTAATTCAAAGAATATATTGGGGTTACGTGCACCCACAATTTTTACTACTGGTATACAGTGCCATTGTCTGACTGGGAATTCAAAGAATATATTGGGAATACAAATACCCTCATTTCTTGCTACTGCCATATAGTGCCAGTGTCTGACTGGGAATTCAAAGAATATATTGGGGTTACGTGCACCCACAATTTTTACTACTGGTATACAGTGCCATTGTCTGACTGGGAATTCAAAGAATATATTGGGAATACAAATACCCTCATTTCTTGCTACTGCCATATAGTGCCAGTTTCTGACTGGTAATTCAAAGAATATATTGGGGTTACGTGCACCCACAATTTTTACTACTGGTATACAGTGCCATTGTCTGACTGGGAATTCAAAGAATATATTGGGAATACAAATACCCTCATTTCTTGCTACTGCCATATAGTGCCAGTTTCTGACTGGTAATTCAAAGAATATATTGGGGTTACGTGCACCCACAATTTTTACTACTGGTATACAGTGCCATTGTCTGACTGGGAATTCAAAGAATATATTGGGAATACAAATAACCTCATTTCTTGCTACTGCCATATAGTGCCAGTGTCTGACTGGGAATTCAAAGAATATATTGGGGTTACGTGCACCCACAATTTTTACTACTGGTATACAGTGCCATTGTCTGACTGGGAATTCAAAGAATATATTGGGAATACAAATACCCTCATTTCTTGCTACTGCCATATAGTGCCAATGTCTGACTGGGAATTCAAAGAATATATTGGGGTTACGTGCACCCACAATTTTTACTACTGGTATACAGTGCCATTGTCTGACTGGGAATTCAAAGAATATATTGGGAATACAAATACCCTCATTTCTTGCTACTGCCATATAGTGCCAGTTTCTGACTGGTAATTCAAAGAATATATTGGGGTTACGTGCACCCACAATTTTTACTACTGGTATACAGTGCCATTGTCTGACTGGGAATTCAAAGAATATATTGGGAATACAAATACCCTCATTTCTTGCTACTGCCATATAGTGCCAGTGTCTGACTGGGAATTCAAAGAATATATTGGGGTTACGTGCACCCACAATTTTTACTACTGGTATACAGTGCCATTGTCTGACTGGGAATTCAAAGAATATATTGGGAATACAAATACCCTCATTTCTTGCTACTGCCATATAGTGCCAGTTTCTGACTGGTAATTCAAAGAATATATTGGGGTTACGTGCACCCACAATTTTTACTACTGGTATACAGTGCCATTGTCTGACTGGGAATTCAAAGAATATATTGGGAATACAAATACCCTCATTTCTTGCTACTGCCATATAGTGCCAGTTTCTGACTGGTAATTCAAAGAATATATTGGGGTTACGTGCACCCACAATTTTTACTACTGGTATACAGTGCCATTGTCTGACTGGGAATTCAAAGAATATATTGGGAATACAAATACCCTCATTTCTTGCTACTGCCATATAGTGCCAGTGTCTGACTGGGAATTCAAAGAATATATTGGGGTTACGTGCACCCACAATTTTTACTACTGGTATACAGTGCCATTGTCTGACTGGGAATTCAAAGAATATATTGGGAATACAAATACCCTCATTTCTTGCTACTGCCATATAGTGCCAGTTTCTGACTGGTAATTCAAAGAATATATTGTGGTTACGTGCACCCACAATTTTTACTACTGGTATACAGTGCCATTGTCTGACTGGGAATTCAAAGAATATATTGGGAATACAAATACCCTCATTTCTTGCTACTGCCATATAGTGCCAGTGTCTGACTGGGAATTCAAAGAATATATTGGGGTTACGTGCACCCACAATTTTTACTACTGGTATACAGTGCCATTGTCTGACTGGGAATTCAAAGAATATATTGGGAATACAAATACCCTCATTTCTTGCTACTGCCATATAGTGCCAGTGTCTGACTGGGAATTCAAAGAATATATTGTGGTTACGTGCACCCACAATTTTTACTACTGGTATACAGTGCCATTGTCTGACTGGGAATTCAAAGAATATATTGGGAATACAAATACCCTCATTTCTTGCTACTGCCATATAGTGCCAGTTTCTGACTGGTAATTCAAAGAATATATTGGGGTTACGTGCACCCACAATTTTTACTACTGGTATACAGTGCCATTGTCTGACTGGGAATTCAAAGAATATATTGGGAATACAAATACCCTCATTTCTTGCTACTGCCATATAGTGCCAGTTTCTGACTGGTAATTCAAAGAATATATTGGGGTTACATGCACCCACAATTTTTACTACTGGTATACAGTGCCATTGTCTGACTGGGAATTCAAAGAATATATTGGGAATACAAATACCCTCATTTCTTGCTACTGCCATATAGTGCCAGTTTCTGACTGGTAATTCAAAGAATATATTGGGGTTACGTGCACCCACAATTTTTACTACTGGTATACAGTGCCATTGTCTGACTGGGAATTCAAAGAATATATTGGGAATACAAATACCCTCATTTCTTGCTACTGCCATATAGTGCCAGTGTCTGACTGGGAATTCAAAGAATATATTGTGGTTACGTGCACCCACAATTTTTACTACTGGTATACAGTGCCATTGTCTGACTGGGAATTCAAAGAATATATTGGGAATACAAATACCCTCATTTCCTGCTACTGCCATATAGTGCCAGTTTCTGACTGGTAATTCAAAGAATATATTGGGGTTACGTGCACCCACAATTTTTACTACTGGTATACAGTGCCATTGTCTGACTGGGAATTCAAAGAATATATTGGGAATACAAATACCCTCATTTCTTGCTACTGCCATATAGTGCCAGTTTCTGACTGGTAATTCAAAGAATATATTGGGGTTACGTGCACCCACAATTTTTACTACTGGTATACAGTGCCAATTTCTAACTAGGAATTCAAAATGCACAAGGCTCCCGGAAAGGGACGTGGACGAGGCCGTGGGCGAGGTCGGGGGAATGGTTCTGGGGAGCAAGGTAGCAGTGAAGCCACAGGGCGTCCCGTGCCTACTCCTGTGGGGCAGCAAGCATTGCGCCACTCCACAGTGCCAGGGTTGCTTGCCACATTAACTAAACTGCAGGGTACAAACCTTAGTAGGCCCGAGAACCAGGAACAGGTCTTGCAATGGCTGTCAGAGAACGCTTACAGCACATTGTCCAGCAGCCAGTCAGACTCTGCCTCCTCTCCTCCTATTACCCAACAGTCTTGTCTTCCTTCCTCCCAAAATTCCGAAGCTTTACAGAACAATAACCCAAACTGTCCCTGCTCCCCAGAGCTGTTCTCCGCTCCTTTCATTGTCCCTCAACCTGCCTCTCCACGTCACGATTCCACGAACCTAACAGAGGAGCATCTGTGTCCAGATGCTCAAACACTAGAGTCTCCTCCATCTCCGTTCGATTTGGTGGTGGATGACCAGCAACCCACCCTCATCGACGATGATGTGACGCAGTTGCCGTCAGGGCATCCAGTTGACCGGCGCATTGTGCGGGAGGAGGAGATGAGACAGGAGTTGGAAGAGGAAGTGGTGGATGATGAGGACACTGACCCGACCTGGACAGGGGGGATGTCAAGCGGGGAAAGTAGTGTGGATGTTGAGGCAGGTGCAGCACCAAAAAGGGTAGCTAGAGGCAGAGGCAGAGGTCAGCAGCTTAGGCGAAGCCAGGCCACACCCGGAATCTCCCAAGATGTTCCAGTTCGTACCCAGCCCCGAAAAACTCCCACCTCGAGGGCACGTTTCTCGAAGGTGTGGAGTTTTTTCAAGGAATGCGCCGAGGACAGATATAGTGTTGTCTGCACAATTTGCCTCTCGAAATTGATTAGGGGCTCTGAGAAGAGCAACCTGTCCACCACTTCAATGTGCCGTCATTTGGAATCCAAGCACTGGAATCAGTGGCAGGCAGCAACGGCAGGACAAAGGCCGCCTGCCGTTCACGCCACTGCCACTGCCTCTGCCACTGCCTCTGCCTCTGCCACTGCCACTGCTGACTGTGCTGGCGATGCACTCCAGAGGACGAGCCAGGACACCACTTCATCTGCCTCCGCCACTTTGTTGACTTCTACCTCATCCTCCCCTGGTCCTGTCTTATCTCCTTCTCCTGCACCATCAAAGGCACCATCAGGCGTTTCTTTACAACAACCCACCATCTCTCAGACATTGGAGCGGCGGCAGAAATACACTGCTAACCACCCACACGCGCAAGCCTTGAACGCCAACATCGCTAAACTGCTGGCCCAGGAGATGTTGGCGTTCCGGCTTGTTGAAACTCCCGCCTTCCTGGACCTGATGGCAACTGCGGCACCTCGCTATGCCGTCCCTAGCCGTCACTACTTCTCCCGGTGTGCCGTCCCCGCCTTGCACCAGCACGTGTCACTCAACATCAGGCGGGCCCTTAGTTCCGCGCTTTGCACAAAGGTCCACTTGACCACCGACGCGTGGACAAGTGCATGCGGACAGGGACGCTACATTTCACTGACGGCACACTGGGTGAGTGTAGTTGAGGCTGGGACTGCTTCCCAAACTGGCCCGGTGTACCTCGTCTCCCCGCCTAACATTCCTGGCAGGGACACGAGAAGAACACCCCCCTCCTCCTCCTCCTCTACCGCCTCCTCCTCCGCCACCGCCTCCTCCTCCGCCACCGCCTCCTCCTCCGCTGTTAGATTGACCCCAGCTACGAGTTGGAAACGTTGCAGCACTGGCGTTGGTAGACGTCAGCAGGCTGTGCTGAAGCTGATCAGCTTGGGGGACAGACAGCACACTGCCTCCGAGGTGAGGGATGCCCTCCTCGATGAGACGGCAATATGGTTTGAGCCGCTGCACCTGGGCCCAGGCATGGTCGTTTGTGATAACGGCCGGAACCTGGTAGCAGCTCTGGAGCTTGCCGGACTCCAACATGTTCCATGCCTGGCCCACGTCTTCAACCTAGTGGTGCAACGTTTCCTAAAGAGCTACCCCAATGTTCCAGAGCTACTGGTGAAAGTGCGGCGCATGTGCGCCCACTTTCGCAAGTCGACAGTAGCCGCTGCTAGCTTAAAATCTCTCCAGCAACGCCTGCATGTGCCACAACACCGGCTTTTGTGCGACGTCCCCACACGCTGGAACTCAACGTTTCAGATGTTGAATAGAGTGGTTGAGCAGCAGAGACCTTTGATGGAATACCAGCTACAAAACCCTAGGGTGCCACAAAGTCAGCTGCCTCAGTTTCACATCCATGAGTGGCCATGGATGAGAGACCTTTGTGACATCCTACGGGTCTTTGAGGAGTCCACAAGGAGGGTGAGCTCTGAGGATGCGATGGTGAGCCTTACAATCCCGCTCTTGTGTGTTCTGAGAGAATCCCTGATTGACATCAGGGATAACTCAGATCACACAGAGGAGTTAGGGATAGCATCCGATCCGTCACAGCTGGAGAGTAGGTCCACACATCTGTCCGCTTCACTGCGTTTAATGGAGGAGGAGGAGGAGGAGGAGGAGGAGGAGGAGGAAGAAGAGTTGTCCGATGATGTGATGGTGATACAGGAGGCTTCCGGGCAACTTCGAATCGTCCCATTGTTGCAGCGCGGATGGGTAGACATGGAGGATGAGGAGGAAATGGAGATTGAACTTTCCGGTGGGGCCAGAGGAGTCATGCCAACTAACACTGTGGCAGACATGGCTGAGTTCATGTTGGGGTGCTTTACAACCGACAAGCGTATTGTCAAAATCATGGAGGACAACCAGTACTGGATCTTTGCTATCCTTGACCCCCGGTATAAAAACAACATCTCGTCTTTTATTCCGGTAGAGGGGAGGGCCAATCGCATCAATGCTTGCCACAGGCAATTGGTGCAGAATATGATGGAGATGTTTCCAGCATGTGACGTTGGCGGCAGGGAGGGCAGTTCCTCCAGTAGGCAACCAAGTTCTCACCGGTCCACACAAACGAGGGGCACACTGTCTAAGGTCTGGGACACCTTGATGGCACCCCCTCGCCAAAGTGCCGCCACGGAGGGTCCTAGTGTCACCAGGCGTGAGAAGTATAGGCGCATGTTGCGGGAATACCTTTCCGACCACAGCCCTGTCCTCTCCGACCCCTCTGCGCCCTACACGTATTGGGTGTCGAAGTTGGACCTGTGGCTTGAACTTGCCCTATATGCCTTGGAGGTGCTGTCCTGTCCTGCCGCCAGCGTCCTATCTGAGAGGGTGTTCAGTGCAGCCGGTGGCATCATCACTGACAAGCGCACCCGTCTGTCAGCTGAGAGTGCCGACCGGCTCACTTTGATAAAAATGAACCACCACTGGGTAGAGCCGTCATTTTTGTGCCCACCTGTGTAAAGCACCCCAACATGAAACTCCATGTCTGTACTCAACCTCTCCAATTCCTCCGCATCCTCATACTCATCCACCATAAGCGTTGCACAATTCTGCTAATACTAGGCTCCCTCCACCCTGATTTCCCCCAACTCTGCTGGTTAGAGGCTCCCTCCACCCTGATTTCCACCAACTCTGCTGGTTAGAGGCTCCCTCCACCATGAATTTGCCCAAACTGGGCTGTTTAGAGGCTCCCTCCACCATGAATTGGTCCAAACTGGGGTTTTTAGAGGCTCCCTCCACCATGAATTGGTCCAAACTGGGCTGTTTAGCGGCTCCCTCCACCATTAATTGGTCCAAACTGGGCTGGTTAGAGGCTCCCTCCACCATGAATTTGCCCAAACTGGGCTGGTTAGAGGCTCCCTCCACCATGAATTGGTCCAAACTGGGGTTTTTAGAGGCTCCCTCCACCATGAATTGGTCCAAACTGGGCTGTTTAGAGGCTCCCTCCACCATGAATTGGTCCAAACTGGGGTTTTTAGAGGCTCCCTCCACCATGAATTGGTCCAAACTGGGTTTTTTAGAGGCTCCCTCCACCATGAATTGGTCCAAACTGGGGTTTTTAGAGGCTCCCTCCACCATGAATTGGTCCAAACTGGGCTGTTTAGCGGCTCCCTCCACCATTAATTGGTCCAAACTGGGCTGGTTAGAGGCTCCCTCCACCATGAATTTGCCCAAACTGGGCTGTTTAGAGGCTCCCTCCACCATGAATTTGCCCAAACTGGGCTGGTTAGAGGCTCCCTCCACCATGAATTTGCCCAAACTGGGCTGGTTAGAGGCTCCCTCCACCATTAATTGGTCCAAACTGGGCTGGTTAGAGGCTCCCTCCACCATGAATTTGCCCAAACTGGGTTGTTTAGAGGCTCCCTCCATCATGAATTGGTCCAAACTGGGCTGGTTAGAGGCTCCCTCCACCATGAATTTGCCCAAACTGGGCTGGTTAGAGGCTCCCTCCACCATTAATTGGTCCAAACTGGGCTGGTTAGAGGCTCCCTCCACCATGAATTTGCCCAAACTGGGTTGTTTAGAGGCTCCCTCCATCATGAATTGGTCCAAACTGGGCTGTTTAGAGGCTCCCTCCACCATGAATTGGTCCAAACTGGGGTTTTTAGAGGCTCCCTCCACCATGAATTGGTCCAAACTGGGCTGTTTAGCGGCTCCCTCCACCATTAATTGGTCCAAACTGGGCTGGTTAGAGGCTCCCTCCACCATGAATTTGCCCAAACTGGGCTGGTTAGAGGCTCCCTCCACCATGAATTGGTCCAAACTGGGGTTTTTAGAGGCTCCCTCCACTATGAATTGGTCCAAACTTGGCTGTTTAGAGGCTCCCTCCACCATTAATTGGTCCAAACTGGGCTGGTTAGAGGCTCCCTCCACCATGAATTGGTCCAAACTGGGTTTTTTAGAGGCTCCCTCCACCATGAATTGGTCCAAACTGGGGTTTTTAGAGGCTCCCTCCACCATGAATTGGTCCAAACTGGGCTGTTTAGCGGCTCCCTCCACCATTAATTGGTCCAAACTGGGCTGGTTAGAGGCTCCCTCCACCATGAATGTGCCCAAACTGGGCTGTTTAGAGGCTCCCTCCACCATGAATTTGCCCAAACTGGGCTGGTTAGAGGCTCCCTCCACCATGAATTGGTCCAAACTGGGGTTTTTAGAGGCTCCCTCCACCATGAATTGGTCCAAACTTGGCTGTTTAGAGGCTCCCTCCACCATTAATTGGTCCAAACTGGGCTGGTTAGAGGCTCCCTCCACCATGAATTTGCCCAAACTGGGCTGGTTAGAGGCTCCCTCCACCATGAATTGGTCCAAACTGGGGTTTTTAGAGGCTCCCCCCACCATGAATTGGTCCAAACTTGGCTGTTTAGAGGCTCCCTCCACCATTAATTGGTCCAAACTGGGCTGGTTAGAGGCTCCCTCCACCATGAATTGGTCCAAACTGGGTTTTTTAGAGGCTCCCTCCACCATGAATTTGCCCAAACTGGGCTGTTTAGAGGCTCCCTCCACCATGAATTGGTCCAAACTGGGCTGGTTAGAGGCTCCCTCCACCATGAATTTCCCAAAACTTGGCTGTTTAGAGGCTCCCTCCACCATTAATTGGTCCAAACTGGGCTGGTTAGAGGCTCCCTCCACCATGAATTTGCCCAAACTGGGCTGTTTAGAGGCTCCCTCCACCATGAATTGGTCCAAACTGGGTTTTTTAGAGGCTCCCTCCACCATGAATTGGTCCAAACTGGGCTGTTTAGAGGCTCCCTCCACCATGAATTTGCCCAAACTGGGCTGGTTAGAGGCTCCCTCCACCATGAATTGGTCCAAACTGGGCTGGTTAGAGGCTCCCTCCACCATGAATTTGCCCAAACTGGGCTGTTTAGAGGCTCCCTCCACCATGAATTGGTCCAAACTGGGTTTTTTAAAGGCTCCCTCCACCATGAATTGGTCCAAACTGGGCTGTTTAGAGGCTCCCTCCACCATGAATTTGCCCAAACTGGGCTGGTTAGAGGCTCCCTCCACCATTAATTGGTCCAAACTGGGCTGGTTAGAGGCTCCCTCCACCATGAATTTGCTCAAACTGGGCTGTTTAGAGGCTCCCTCCACCATGAATTTGCCCAAACTGGGCTGTTTAGAGGCTCCCTCCACCATGAATTTGCCCAAACTGGGCTGTTTAGAGGCTCCCTCCACCATGAATTGGTCCAAACTGGGTTTTTTAGAGGCTCCCTCCACCATGAATTTGCCCAAACTGGGCTGGTTAGAGGCTCCCTCCACCATGAATTGGTCCAAACTGGGTTTTTTAGAGGCTCCCTCCACCATGAATTTGCCCAAACTGGGCTGGTTAGAGGCTCCCTCCACCATGAATTGGTCCAAACTGGGTTTTTTAGAGGCTCCCTCCACCATGAATTTGCCCACACTGGGCTGGTTAGAGGCTCCCTCCACCATGAATTGGTCCAAACTGGGGTTTTTAGAGGCTCCCTCCACCATGAATTTGCCCAAACTGGGGTGTTTAGAGGCTCCCTCCACCATGAATTTGCCCAAACTCTGCTGGTTAGAGGCTCAATCCACCCTGATTTTCAAAACAAATGTTGGTGCCAACCTCAACTTACTACAAGGGCCAAATTCACTGCTGGTGACAAGCTCTCCTCACTCCAAGTGCCAAATACACATGTTTCAAGGTGTTTTCCTACTGTCAGAGAGGTGGTATTGAGTGTGTAAAGTGTGTAGTTGTTAGGCTGTGATGTTGGGGTAATAGAGGGTCTTTGGTGTGTTAGATGCCCCCAGACATGCTTCCCCTGCTGTCCCAGTGTCATTCCAGAGGTGTTGGCATCATTTCCTGGGGTGTCATAGTGGACTTGGTGACCCTCCAGACACGGATTTGGGTTTCCCCCTTAACGAGTATCTGTTCCCCATAGACTATAATGGGGTTCGAAACCCATTCGAACACACGAACATTGAGCGGCTGTTCGAATCGAATTTCGAACCTCGAACATTTTAGTGTTCGCTCATCTCTATCAATCATCAACCTGTATTTAAAACATGTAAGAAAATGGTTCATCAGCCGCTCCAGCATCTTCCTCTGGCCAACAGACATGGAGACAGTCCTATTCCAAGCTCTTTGTTCTCCAGTTGCAGGATGTTGCTCTTCCATATAGCTAATCCCTACCTCCAACATCCTGCTACTGGAGAATAAAGAACCAGGAGTAGGACTTGTCCCTATGTTGGTTTTCCTGAAGAAGATGCTGGAGTGGCGTTGAAATGCATTGCCTTACATATACCAAAAAAACTATTTGCACCTACCATTACCATCAGGGGTGAATCTAGCCTCTCTGCTGCCTGAGGTGAACTTTACAAAGGCAAAAAAAAAAAGATAAATGTTCATGAAAGCCATGTCGATATGGTGCAATTTAATAGTGGGTCAGGTGCTGTGAACTCACTAGCTGCTAACCTGCTGTGATCTATAGTAGTAGCATTGTGAGCGAGACTTAAACAAATGAAAAGGTGGCTCGTACTGAGGATTTTACACTCAGCTACTGCTGAAGATTTTACCTGTGGAGTTTAACCTTTGTAATGTATATTCAATTACATGCAAGAGTAAATGTGATTGTTAAAAAGAAGAATTTTATATAAAAGAAGAATCTTTGTATAAAATATGTCCAATGAATCTTTTAGATGATAAATATGCACCTAGTATGCACCAGCTATTGTCCAAAGTTTAAAGAGGAATATTGTTGGCTAAACTTACATTTAGTCATATTCCAGTTGATCCCACCAAATTGTCACCTGTCTCAAGATTTGCAGATCCAACATATATTCGACTGAGCTTTTTCTTCCACCTACAAGGGAATCTTCTATCAAAATATCTGAATCCACTACCTCTTTGTTAAAGGGGCTCGATCATTGGGAAAAGTCATTTTTAGTTAAGCACATCCTTGCATAGCCTTTAGAAAGGCTATTTCACACCTACCTTTTGTATGTAAATTGTGATTGGTGATTTTTTAAACTGTCAGGTAGATACTTTACATTCTCTTATCCTCATAATACCTATAACCATATTGATTATTTCTTTCTCTCTCATTGCCATCGCCTCCTGTAAGTGGCTTCAATTGACTGCAATATGTTTTCGGACCACGTCCTGATTTCTCTGGTGATTTACTTGCCATCTTCTTAGTCCTGCACCTGGCATTGGAGGCTTAATGTCAGCCTGGGAAGGGCCTGGACCCGGATGGCGTCTCTCTGTCCTATTATAAATCTTTTCGCTCTCTTCTTCTGCATCTTACCAGGGCACTGAATTCTGTGTCCCAAGGACACCCCCTTCCCCCAGACTCTTTTAATGCCTGTGATTTCCAAGAACGCTTTACCCCTCTACTGCAACTGGTCAACCACAGGGATCGAGTTGGCTGCATGTTGACTCATGAAACATTGGACAACAGGACGCGGGCGATCAACCTCCTCCATTACATCACATCTAAGCCTTTCTTCTATCCATTGACGCCAAGAAGGCTGTATCAGGTCTCTATAAGTTTAACTCTTCTCCCCTTCTTCAATTCATTAAGTCTGATCTTGAGAGATGGTCCCTTAGTACATTCACTTTGTTCATTAGATGCTCTATCTCAAGATGAATGTTCTCCAATGAGTACTTCCATCCTCCAAGCCAGGGCCATTTTAATGCAATGGGGGACCCTGGGCAGATTGGGGGCCCCAATGTGCCCCTAATAATTTAATTTCCCCAGCCCCCTCAACCACCAATGTTATATTTAAAAAATAAAAAAAAGACTCACTTAAGTTTGTCCCCATAGACCTACCGGCTCCGGCTAAATGTCTGTGACTTAGCGCTCATTGTGCTTGCCTGCCCTTGACATTATCAGCCAAAGTCTGAATAATGGAGCTGATAGTTCTGTGCTCCACTATTGTATTCAACCGCTAATCACTACCCGTCGTACAGAACAGCATGATAGTCCCACATTTTGGGACAGTCCCAATTGATTTGGGGTGACTGAGGAGGCCTCCACAACCATAGGGCCAATACGGTTGCACTATTAGCCCTATGGTTAAAGAGGCCCTGCTCCAGACCCTCCCGATCTTTGTTCCTAAGGAATTCTTCTGTGAGTTCTCTTCTCTCCTAAAGAGATTTCTTGGGCCAATAAACATGCATTGCTAGCAAGATCTGTCCTATTCCATCTGAAGTCTGCGGGTGGGGTTGGGTTCCCAAATGTTCATACCTGCTATGTCTCTGCCCACTTCTCCTGGGTAATCTTTTGGCATCACCATGCTGACTCCAAACTATGGCTAGCTCTGGAATCCTTCTATCCTGGATTCTGTACTCTTCCCCCCCCCCCCCCCCGCCCCTCCTTTTTATCTCTCTCATATCTCCATTTTTATGTGTCTTTCCTTCTCTTTCTTCCTCTCTCTTTCCTCACTTTCCTCTTTTTCATGTCTGGTTATTCTTCTACATGTTTTCCTTTGTGATCTTTCTCTGCTGAGTCTGCTCGTATCCCTCTCCTATGGCCCTCCCTGCGTGGAGTGGCGCCTTTGTTTATACATGTTTTGTGTGTTTTATATTCTTGTTCTACAAAATGTTATAAATAAAGAATTTAAAAAAGAAATTATTTTGTGACATTTTTCTTCCATGTGGTGCACTTGCTGACAGCATGAAATGGGAAGTAGTTATTTTGTTAAGTGTCGCTCTTTATAGTCAGCTGTCTGCCGAACACCTGTTTAAGGAATAAGTAGACTCACCTGCGGTTCTTGTTTGTTAGAGTTTTGTAGTTTACATTTTCCATTTGCTACTAAGGCTTTCATTGGATTCTACTTATTTTTATAACATGGTCTTGAATTAATTTGTTAAGAAAATTACTTTTTTGTGAAACTAAATTAAAAAATCTTTTTTTCAATCAATGGTCTTCATTTGTAGGAGTATTTTGTAGTACGGTATCCCACATAAAATGTTGATTCTGAATGGAAACTAAAGGTAATCTGACACATTTCTTGGGTTGTATTCATTTATGCTGAGCGCTATATATGTATAAAATTACAGTTACTTCAGGTCATCACACCGCAGGATTTGTGCCCATAATATCGCCACAAACGATATTTCTATGTGTGAATGGACCCTTGTTTGTCCGTTTTATCTATTTCTGTATCATTACATGTTCACTGAAAAAAACAGACTAAGAAAAAGAAGCCAACACTCACCCACCCAAAGGTCTCAGGGACAAGAGGGGAGAGAAGAGAGCAGAAGGCATATATTACACAAGAACAGTCCCTTACAGCTGAAATTTCCAAATGGAATGGGTTTCAATTGAATTATGAAATATAAAAGGACACTGAGTGCAGATACTAATAATTATGGAGGTATGATCAAAAAAATAGAGAATGTGTTTGTTGAAGTATAAGAAAGCTTTATTGGATATTTGCCAAGGTATATTCTCAGTCAAACGGTACAAGATTATCAGGTGGTACCAATATAATTTTTGGTTATAACACAGGACACGTGTAACCAGATTAGAGCCACGTAACTAATGATACAGTTTAGAAACATGTATTTACCATTAGCATAAAATCTTATAGGTCATCCTGCGCAGAGTTATTAAGTAAGGTGATGGACTTACCATCTTATTCTAGGTTCACACCTGCGTTTGGGATTCTGTTGGGGGGGGTTAGCTTGGGGACCACCCAAACGTAAACCTAATTTGCTAAAAAATTTAAAAAAAAAGCGGTTACCCACAAAAACTTGTGGACCCCATAGAGAATAAAGGGTTTCAGCTTATAGCGCTTTTCTCTCCACATTTTTCAAGCGGAAAGTGGAACGGAATCCCCGAACAGAGTTCCAGTGCTGGTGTGAACCCAGGCTTACATACTGTACCTACAGTATAGAGAGGCAAGAAGAGGGATAAAAGACAGTAATAGATTTTTAGTATGAAACTGATTCTCAACCTGACCAAGTGGTGAAATGACCTCATGTGACCTACACCAGAGACTTTATAGTCTACAGAGGAGATAATCAGAAGAAATAGACTTAGTATTTCATGTCCTTGCTTATTACAATTTTCTAACTTTTATATCCCTTTAATTTTTTCTACAAAATCCAACTATACCATATCAGTTTTCAGCTAATAGTAATAAGTAGATTAAGAAAATAGTCCCAATTTCTATAAAGTGCTAAGGGGACATTACTCTGTAAATACCTATATCATTAATTATATATTGAATAGCTTTTGTACTTTATAGCATGACACAATATTTAATCATTCATTGTCAACATGGTATTAGATTTGTTCTAGCTCTGTGTTAGATTTCTTAGCTTTGTTTTAACTTCATAGTAGACCCTGGTACCTTTTGATACAAAGGTATAAGGTCACTAGCAAAAAGAATATATGACCAGTATAAGGCATCAGAAAAACAAGGTGCTACTAGTCTACATTGTATAGGGACTATATGATCTCCTAAAGTGAATATGAGGATTCTGGCGGCAGTTAGTTGTGTAGTCAGTGATTTTTAAATCACCTACCTGTGCACAATTATTTATGAAGGGTGTTTCTATATTTTAACTTTTGGATACTAATAAAGGTTACTTTTAATATTTCTATCCTCTTGGGGTGGATCTGGGACTTTTCCACTATTGTTTTTCTTTAAAGGTATAAGGTCAAATTCTAAACCACTTACCATCTGATATATATATATATATATATATATATATATATATATATATATACAGTATATATATTATGATTGTTTTTCCCATAGACTATAACGGGATTCAATATTCAAACGAATAGTCGAATATTGAGGTCTACTCGAATCGAATTTCAAATTTTCGAATATTTCACTACTCGCTCATCTCTAATTATATATATATATATATATATATATATATATATATATATATATATATATATATATATAGTTCTATAGCTGAGGATGGTGCTGAGAAAGGTTATAAATGTTTTATATATGCTATGCCATGTAACCCATCTGCCTATCATCTTTGAATTGCTTGTATACCTTGAAGTGTCAGACAGCATGACATTGGGTTCCCCTGAGTCTTAATGCAAGTCTTGCTTGTTCATTATCATTTACTTGTTTGCTTATACTTACCTGAGATTTGCTGGAACATGTTTAACATTCTGAAAGCTGATAAGAGTTTATTGTTGGGCACTGAAGACCAGTTCTCAGAATATTGAATGTCTTGTAGCAAACCTTAGTAAAAGTGCACTTTAATGTACAATATTCAAGTTATTCCCTTAGAACTCTATACAACCTGGATGTAGGTAGTTTTACAAGATTTTCTATGCATATCATCTAACAGCAAACATCAATCGCTTATTATTTTCGATGCCTATTATATGCCTATATTTTTTGTTGCTATGGTATTTTGTTTTTTAGCTTGAAGGGATAAGTAGGAATAACTTTACGTGTGCAGTGTTCTTCCTTTTAGCTTTTCAGCTTCTAGAGTTACAAGTATGCACTGAGCTTTCTTTATCATTTTCAGTTTGGGGAGATGAATATTTCCCATGCATTTTGGGAAATAGAGAATGAATGTAGGACGTCTTTCTATGGTGTGACTTGATTTTGCTACTATATGCCTTGATATTTATAAATGTGCATACATATTTGCTTCCAGCATTGTCTGCAGACGAGAGCTTTGGCGCTGGTGGAAACCATACACTAAACACACCAGTGCAGTTCTTAAAAATAGGTCTAGAGCACACAGGGCAGTTTTTGATGTGGGTATTTTGCTGGGAACGTTGCTTACCAAGCTGTCCCAATGTTGCTTATATTCGTATCCCAGCAGCTCCTTGTTTGTGTAGCCTGCACCACATTGATGTCATGTAGGGGGGCAGATATCAATTGTTTTATTGTTCTGTATCAGCCTTTAGACATGACAGTCTATTTCTGGAAATGTTCAATCTCTGTTCCTGACCTAGTTCTTGCTCAGTCATTGTGTTCTGTCTTTGACCTGGTTTGCTGAGTGATCCTGACCCTTGGCTATGTTTATAACCTACTCTTCTATATGCTATTTTTTCCTGCTGTATGCTTTGGTTGTAACCTTAGCTATAGCTTATATATGACCTAGCTGTTGCTACATGATCACCTTATTGTTAACTTCCAATGATCAGAGACCATCCTTGGGATCATGACTTGAATGATATCCTGCAGTGGAGCCTGTGAAAGCTGAAAGACAAGGACTTTCTTAGACTCTGAACTCCAGGTTAATTTGTTCATGGTTACTGAGAATCCAACATTTCAACTGTAAAAAGGGAAGTATAGATTTATCCTTCATACTTTCCTCTAATTATAATCCTTCACTTGGCTAAATAAAACTATATTAAACCCAGTGGCATAACTAGGAATTGTCCGACACCGAAGACTACGACAAACCCCCCCCCCTGCATTCCTGCGTGCACTATTATGCCCCATAGTTGCCCCTGCACACAGCATTATTCCCCATAGTGGCCCCTTCACCCAGTATTATGACCCAAAGTTACCCCTGCACACAGCATTGTATCCCATGGTGCCCCCTTCACTAAGTATTATGCCCCATAGTGGCCCCATCACCCAGTACTATGCCCCATAGTGGCCCCATCACCCAGTATTATGCCCCATAGTGGCCCCATCACCCAGTATTATGCTCCATTGTGGACACCCATTAGCAACTATTATACTCTGGGGTCTTTTCAGACCCCAGAGTATAATAATCAGAGACCGAGAGGGGGATACAAAAATAAACACTGTTACTTACCTATCCCTGCGCTCCCCGTTGTCGGCTATCTTCAATGACGTCAGGGACGTCATGTGACCACGGGCCTGCGTCGTGGTGCATAAGGACGCAGGCCCTGGTCATGTGACGTCTGAGACATCACACAAGTAGGCCCCGAAGCCTTAGCGGAGCGTGGAGAGGTAAGTAACACTGTTTGTTATGTTCGCTTACCTCTTCCGGGCCTCCGATCATTATACTCGGGGGTCTGAAAAGACCCCTGAGTATAATAATGATGTTTGCAGGGCCCGCGGTGTCACATACCGATCCCGGCCCATGCCAGGATCGATAAGTAAGCAGGGCAGATGATGACTGTCCCATGCTAACCTGCATTAATGGCAAGTTATGGGTGTTTTTCTTTTAATTCATATTCCCAGCCAATTATTTTTGTTTTCAGACAGACAACAATTTTAGGCTAAGGTCTCATATCGCATAAATGCAGCTTTTTTGTTTTTTTGAGCCAAAGCCAAAAATGGCTGCAAAAACAAAGGGAAATGTATAGGAAGCTCTAATACTTCTATCTTCTGCGCAATCCACACTTCTGGCGTTGGCTCTGCAGCAAAATCTGCAACAAAACATCCGTTTTTCTGCAATATGGGCCCTGGGAGGACCAGTGAGGCTGTGAGTGGGTCTTAACAGTAAAGTGGGGTACACTGATGTTATGATGCTTTGATGAAAACCGTCATAAACACTGTTTTAAGTTAAATTATGATCAGTCCAAAAGGCTAAAAAGTCAGCTTAAGGTGAAAAGCAGCTGAAGCTCCATGTTGCAAAAATGCAGAGTTTTACAGTAGCTGCAAAAACGTGAATTTTGAAATTCATAGCACAGCAATTATACCTGTAGAAATGCTGGCGTTTACCATACATCTATAACAAGGACAGAAAGTCTGCAGAGGAAAACTCTGCAAAAACACAATGAAAAACACAGCAGAAAATAACACGACAAGTATTTTTGAAATTGCAGCATTTCCGCTGTAGAATTTTTTCTGCAATGTGTGGATGGGATTAGTCAGAATTCCCTCCACTTTGCAGGTACTGCAGTGTTTTGACAGTGTCCCAGCCTCATAGTAATTCTAGGGGAGGCAAAAATATAGGGCTCATCCAAAGCTAAGATTTCTGGAAAAATTTTAATGACCCAAACTTGTTAAAATTGGATTTGCTTATCTTTAGTGTATTTGTATTTCAAGATCCTATCAAGAGATTGATACAGTTCTAAAACATTGTATCTGCGAATCTTCTTTGCGGGACACTATTTTCCCATCCTACCTTGAATTTACCCTGACGATATTTAGAATGTTAAGGAATCAAGATCTATAAAATACAGTAAATGCTATACACTCATTAATGACTATAACTGTATGTCTTTTCAATTAGAAATAATTGGGGTATTTGATTAAAATTATTTTAAATATTTGATTATTCGTAGAGATGAGCGAGTAGTATTCGATCGAGTAGGTATTCAATCAAATAGTTGAATATTGAGGTCTACTCGAATCGAATTTCGAATTTTTGAATATTTCACTACTCGCTCATCTCTACTGTATACATTATTTTTTAATGCCTATGTTGTCCTAGTTCCTGTCAAACCTCCCCTGCATAGTTATTGGTGTAAAAAAAAGCGCCAGAGAAGGTGGGAGGGGAATCAAATTTTTACTGTGTTTACCACGTGGTATTTGACCGAGTACAAGTATTTCAAATACCGTAGTACTCAATTAAATCCAGTAGAAAAAGAGAAATTCGCCGGCAGCTCTCCGTGAATAAAATATAACTTTTATTATCGACACATCTTAAAATGACAAAAACTAGATGCAAGTACTGAATTGAAAAAAGAAAAATCCCCCTAAAAAACGCAGACGCGTTTCGGAACGTCTGTTCCTTCCTCAGAGCGTATAGTATCTGAATAAATCCAGGTATATATAGGAACCCAACATATAGGGACTTCCGTTAATTATTATCAATTAATTCCACCTAGAAAAGGGGAGAGTGTAGTTACATAGCAACATGGACCTAATACAACTGCACCGCTAGACAAAAACTTCCTAACAAAAAGATTCCTAACAAAAAGAAGTACTACATATTTAACATTCATTATAAAGATAATCTCAATATTGCCATACATGAATAATGACATGGAAGCAGTATGCGAACAAAAAATTGTTCCAAGAAGCAAAAAGAGTTCACATCTATAAACTTATATACTTAGCAGGCTGCGAACATTGCGTTTCTAACATCAAACCATCCTGGATTTTAACCTCTGTCTAACCATTCTCTAATGTACGAGCATATAGTTATAATAAAAACATTATACCCCTTGGGCACGTTTATTAGTGAAAGTATTTTTAGTTTCCGGTGTAATTATAAAAAAATATTTAGACTCTATTCACACTCAGTGCGTTTACTCATCAATATATGTAGCTCAAAAAACTTTAACCTACACACATTATTATTACTTCTTCGTTATATTAGTGTTATGGTGTTAAAAGATAGGAATATTATAACCATCATTTTGCAAATTTTAATTGAATCATGATCAAATAAATTTATATATTTCATATACTCACATGGGTTGACGTGATATGAACTAGCGTTTATATGATCTCGCTATAAGTCATTCACTAAAGGCATTCCATATAGAGGCTCTGTCTCCATGGTATCTGGTCACATGACCGAGACTAACCAATCAACGGGTTATAAGGTAGTGCTATGCCGCGTATCGTTCATTGAGAAATATAGAGACTCCGTCACCATGGAACCAGGTCATGTGACTTAAATCAGCCAATCTAGAGACTACAAGACACAGTTAATGGCTACTCTGGTAAATATATACTATTGCTATAATGGATCCTTGTTCTGACCTCTATGGTCGCGATACAGATGTTCTCCAATGCGTCTATCAAGGTATGTATATGATGTAGATGTTTCTCTCTATGATATAATTAAGTTTCACAATATTAGACTATTTTTATATTAAAATAAATGGAAAGTTGTAAATAAAAACACCTTATATAAATAACAATCGAACGATACGTTTTATAGTTCTTATCACGTCAACCCATGTGAGTATATGAAATATATAAATTTATTTGATCATGATTCAATTAAAATTTGCAAAATGATGGTTATAATATTCCTATCTTTTAACACCATAACACTAATATAACGAAGAAGTAATAATAATGTGTGTAGGTTAAAGTTTTTTGAGCTACATATATTGATGAGTAAACGCACTGAGTGTGAATAGAGTCTAAATATTTTTTTATAATTACACTGGAAACTAAAAATACTTTCACTAATAAACGTGCCCAAGGGGTATAATGTTTTTATTATAACTATATGCTCGTACATTAGAGAATGGTTAGACAGAGGTTAAAATCCAGGATGGTTTGATGTTAGAAACGCAATGTTCGCAGCCTGCTAAGTATATAAGTTTATAGATGTGAACTCTTTTTGCTTCTTGGAACAATTTTTTGTTCGCATACTGCTTCCATGTCATTATTCATGTATGGCAATATTGAGATTATCTTTATAATGAATGTTAAATATGTAGTACTTCTTTTTAATAGGAATCTTTTTGTTAGGAAGTTTTTGTCTAGCGGTGCAGTTGTATTAGGTCCATGTTGCTATGTAACTACACCCTCCCCTTTTCTAGGTGGAATTAATTGATAATAATTAACAGAAGTCCCTATATGTTGGGTTCCTATTAGAGATGAGCGAACACTAAAATGTTCGAGGTTCGAAATTCGATTCGAACAGCCGCTCAATGTTCGTGTGTTCGAACGGGTTTCGAACCCCATTATAGTCTAAGGGGAACAGATACTCGTTAAGGGGGAAACCCAAATCCGTGTCTGGAGGGTCACCAAGTCCACTATGACACCCCAGGAAATGATGCCAACACCTCTGGAATGACACTGGGACAGCAGGGGAAGCATGTCTGGGGGCATCTAACACACCAAAGACCCTCTATTACCCCAACATCACAGCCTAACAACTACACACTTTACACACTCAATACCACCTCTCTGACAGTAGGAAAACACCTTAAAACATGTGTATTTGGCACTGGCAGTGAGGAGAGCTTGTCACCAGCAGTGAATTTGGCCCTTGTAGTAAGTTGAGGTTGGCACCAACATTTGTTTTGAAAATCAGGGTGGATTGAGCCTCTAACCAGCAGAGTTTGGGCAAATTCATGGTGAAGGGAGCCTCTAAAAACCCCAGTTTGGACCAATTCAGGGTGGAGGGAGCCTCTAAAAACCTCAGTTTGGACCAATTCATGGTGGAGGGAGCCTCTAACCAGCCCAGTTTGGACCAATTCATGGTGGAGGGAGCCTCTAAAAAACCCAGTTTGGACCAATTCATGGTGGAGGGAGCCTCTAACCAGCCCAGTTTGGACCAATTCATGGTGGAGGGAGCCTCTAAAAAACCCAGTTTGGACCAATTCATGGTGGAGGGAGTCTCTAACCAGCCCAGTTTGGACCAATTCATGATGGAGGGAGCCTCTAAACAGCCCAGTTTGGGCAAATTCATGGTGGAGGGAGCCTCTAACCAGCCCAGTTTGGACCAATTAATGGTGGAGGGAGCCTCTAACCAGCCCAGTTTGGGCAAATTCATGGTGGAGGGAGTCTCTAAAAAACCCATTTTGGACCAATTCATGGTGGAGGGAGCCTCTAAAACCCCAGTTTGGACCAATTCATGATGGAGGGAGCCTCTAAACAGCCCAGTTTGGGCAAATTCATGGTGGAGGGAGCCTCTAACCAGCCCAGTTTGGGCAAATTCATGGTGGAGGGAGCCTCTAACCAGCCCAGTTTGGACCAATTCATGGTGGAGGGAGCCACTAACCAGCCCAGTTTGGACCAATTCATGGTGGAGGGAGCCTCTAGAAAACCCAGTTTGGACCAATTCATGGTGGAGGGAGCCTCTAACCAGCCCAGTTTGGACCAATTCATGATGGAGGGAGCCTCTAAACAGCCCAGTTTGGGCAAATTCATGGTGGAGGGAGCCTCTAACCAGCCCAGTTTGGACCAATTCATGGTGGAGGGAGCCTCTAAAAAACCCAGTTTGGACCAATTCATGGTGGAGGGAGCCTCTAACCAGCCCAGTTTGGACCAATTCATGATGGAGGGAGCCTCTAAACAGCCCAGTTTGGGCAAATTCATGGTGGAGGGAGCCTCTAACCAGCCCAGTTTGGACCAATTCATGGTGGAGGGAGCCTCTAAAAAACCCAGTTTGGACCAATTCATGGTGGAGGGAGCCTCTAACCAGCCCAGTTTGGGCAAATTCATGGTGGAGGGAGCCTCTAACCAGCCCAGTTTGGACCAATTCATGATGGAGGGAGCCTCTAAACAGCCCAGTTTGGGCAAATTCATGGTGGAGGGAGCCTTTAAAAACCCCAGTTTGGACCAATTCATGGTGGAGGGAGCCTCTAAACAGCCCAGTTTGGGCAAATTCATGGTGGAGGGAGCCTCTAAACAGCCCAGATTTGGGCAAATTCATGGTGGAGGGAGCCTCTAACCAGCCCAGTTTGGGCAAATTCATGGTGGAGGGAGCCTCTAACCAGCCCAGTTTGGACCAATTCATGGTGGAGGGAGCCTCTAACCAGCCCAGTTTGGACCAATTCATGGTGGAGGGAGCCTCTAAAAAACCCAGTTTGGACCAATTCATGGTGGAGGGAGCCTCTAACCAGCCCAGTTTGGACCAATTCATGGTGGAGGGAGCCTCTAAAAAACCCAGTTTGGACCAATTCATGGTGGAGGGAGTCTCTAACCAGCCCAGTTTGGACCAATTCATGATGGAGGGAGCCTCTAAACAACCCAGTTTGGGCAAATTCATGGTGGAGGGAGCCTCTAACCAGCCCAGTTTGGACCAATTAATGGTGGAGGGAGCCTCTAACCAGCCCAGTTTGGGCAAATTCATGGTGGAGGGAGTCTCTAAAAAACCCATTTTGGACCAATTCATGGTGGAGGGAGCCTCTAAAACCCCAGTTTGGACCAATTCATGATGGAGGGAGCCTCTAAACAGCCCAGTTTGGGCAAATTCATGGTGGAGGGAGCCTCTAACCAGCCCAGTTTGGGCAAATTCATGGTGGAGGGAGCCTCTAACCAGCCCAGTTTGGACCAATTCATGATGGAGGGAGCCTCTAAACAGCCCAGTTTGGGCAAATTCATGGTGGAGGGAGCCTCTAAAAACCCCAGTTTGGACCAATTCATGGTGGAGGGAGCCTCTAAAAACCCCAGTTTGGACCAATTCATGGTGGAGGGAGCCTCTAAACAGCCCAGTTTGGGCAAATTCATGGTGGAGGGAGCCTCTAAACAGCCCAGTTTGGGCAAATTCATGGTGGAGGGAGCCTCTAAAAACCCCCAGTTTGGACCAATTCATGGTGGAGGGAGCCTCTAAAAACCCCAGTTTGGACCAATTCATGGTGGAGGGAGCCTCTAACCAGCCCAGTTTGGACCAATTCATGGTGGAGGGAGCCTCTAACCAACCCAGTTTGGACCAATTCATGGTGGAGGGAGCCTCTATAAAACCCAGTTTGGACCAATTCATGGTGGAGGGAGCCTCTAACCAGCCCAGTTTGGACCAATTCATGGTGGAGGGAGCCTCTAAAAACCCCAGTTTGGACCAATTCATGATGGAGGGAGCCTCTAAACAGCCCAGTTTGGGCAAATTCATGGTGGAGGGAGCCTCTAAAAAACCCCAGTTTGGACCAATTCATGGTGGAGGGAGCCTCTAAAAACCCCAGTTTGGACCAATTCATGGTGGAGGGAGCCTCTAAAAACCCCAGTTTGGACCAATTCATGGTGGAGGGAGCCTCTAAAAACCCCAGTTTGGACCAATTCATGGTGGAGGGAGCCTATAAACAGCCCAGTTTGGACCAATTCATGGTGGAGGGAGACTCTAAAAACCCCAGTTTGGACCAATTCATGGTGGAGGGAGCCTCTAAACAGCCCAGTTTGGGCAAATTCATGGTGGAGGGAGCCTCTAAACAGCCCAGTTTGGGCAAATTCATGGTGGAGGCAGCCTCTAAAAACCCCAGTTTGGACCAATTCATGGTGGAGGGAGCCTATAAACAGCCCAGTTTGGACCAATTCATGGTGGAGGGAGCCTCTAAAAACCCCAGTTTGGACCAATTCATGGTGGAGGGAGCCTCTAAACAGCCCAGTTTGGACCAATTCATGGTGGAGGGAGCCTCTAAAAACCCCAGTCTGGACCAATTCATGGTGGAGGGAGCCTCTAAACAGCCCAGTTTGGACCAATTCATGGTGGAGGGAGCCTCTAAAAACCCCAGTTTGGACCAATTCATGGTGGAGGGAGCCTCTAAAAACCCCAGTTTGGACCAATTCATGGTGGAGGGAGCCTCTAAAAACCCCAGTTTGGACCAATTCATGGTGGAGGGAGCCTATAAACAGCCCAGTTTGGACCAATTCATGGTGGAGGGAGACTCTAAAAACCCCAGTTTGGACCAATTCATGGTGGAGGGAGCCTCTAAACAGCCCAGTTTGGGCAAATTCATGGTGGAGGGAGCCTCTAAACAGCCCAGTTTGGGCAAATTCATGGTGGAGGGAGCCTCTAAAAACCCCAGTTTGGACCAATTCATGGTGGAGGGAGCCTATAAACAGCCCAGTTTGGACCAATTCATGGTGGAGGGAGCCTCTAAAAACCCCAGTTTGGACCAATTCATGGTGGAGGGAGCCTCTAAACAGCCCAGTTTGGACCAATTCATGGTGGAGGGAGCCTCTAAAAACCCCAGTTTGGACCAATTCATGGTGGAGGGAGCCTCTAAACAGCCCAGTTTGGACCAATTCATGGTGGAGGGAGCCTCTAAAAACCCCAGTTTGGACCAATTCATGGTGGAGGGAGCCTCTAAACAGCCCAGTTTGGACCAATTCATGGTGGAGGGAGCCTCTAACCAGCAGAGTTGGTGGAAATCAGGGTGGAGGGAGCCTCTAACCAGCAGAGTTGTGGGAAAGCAGGGTGGAGGGAGCCTCTAACCAGCAGAGTTGGTGGAAATCAGGGTGGAGGGAGCCTCTAACCAGCAGAGTTGGGGGAAATCAGGGTGGAGGGAGCCTAGTATTAGCAGAATTGTGCAACGCTTATGGTGGATGAGTATGAGGATGCGGAGGAATTGGAGAGGTTGAGTACAGACATGGAGTTTCATGTTGGGGTGCTTTACACAGGTGGGCACAAAAATGAAGGCTCTATCCAGTGGTGGTTCATTTTTATCAAAGTGAGCCGGTCGGCACTCTCAGCTGACAGACGGGTGCGCTTGTCAGTGATGATGCCACCGGCTGCACTGAACACCCTCTCAGATAGGATGCTGGCGGCAGGACAGGACAGCACCTCCAAGGCATATAGGGCAAGTTCAAGCCACAGGTCCAACTTCGACACCCAATACGTGTAGGGCGCAGAGGGGTCGGAGAGGACAGGGCTGTGGTCGGAAAGGTATTCCCGCAACATGCGCCTATACTTCTCACGCCTGGTGACACTAGGACCCTCCGTGGTGGCACTTTGGCGAGGGGGTGCCATCAAGGTGTCCCAGACCTTAGACAGTGTGCCCCTCGTTTGTGTGGACCGGTGAGAACTTGGTTGCCTACTGGAGGAACTGCCCTCCCTGCCGCCAACGTCACATGCTGGAAACATCTCCATCATATTCTGCACCAATTGCCTGTGGCAAGCATTGATGCGATTGGCCCTCCCCTCTACCGGAATAAAAGAGGAGATGTTGTTTTTATACCGGGGGTCAAGGATAGCAAAGATCCAGTACTGGTTGTCCTCCATGATTTTGACAATACGCTTGTCGGTTGTAAAGCACCCCAACAAGAACTCAGCCATGTCTGCCACAGTGTTAGTTGGCATGACTCCTCTGGCCCCACCGGAAAGTTCAATCTCCATTTCCTCCTCATCCTCCATGTCTACCCATCCGCGCTGCAACAATGGGACGATTCGAAGTTGCCCGGAAGCCTCCTGTATCACCATCACATCATCGGACAACTCTTCTTCCTCCTCCTCCTCCTCCTCCTCCTCCATTAAACGCGATGAAGCGGACAGATGTGTGGACCTACTCTCCAGCTGTGACGGATCGGATGCTATCCCTAACTCCTCTGTGTGATCTGAGTTATCCCTGATGTCAATCAGGGATTCTCTCAGAACACACAAGAGCGGGATTGTAAGGCTCACCATCGCATCCTCAGAGCTCACCCTCCTTGTGGACTCCTCAAAGACCCGTAGGATGTCACAAAGGTCTCTCATCCATGGCCACTCATGGATGTGAAACTGAGGCAGCTGACTTTGTGGCACCCTAGGGTTTTGTAGCTGGTATTCCATCAAAGGTCTCTGCTGCTCAACCACTCTATTCAACATCTGAAACGTTGAGTTCCAGTGTGTGGGGACGTCGCACAAAAGCCGGTGTTGTGGCACATGCAGGCGTTGCTGGAGAGATTTTAAGCTAGCAGCGGCTACTGTCGACTTGCGAAAGTGGGCGCACATGCGCCGCACTTTCACCAGTAGCTCTGGAACATTGGGGTAGCTCTTTAGGAAACGTTGCACCACTAGGTTGAAGACGTGGGCCAGGCATGGAACATGTTGGAGTCCGGCAAGCTCCAGAGCTGCTACCAGGTTCCGGCCGTTATCACAAACGACCATGCCTGGGCCCAGGTGCAGCGGCTCAAACCATATTGCCGTCTCATCGAGGAGGGCATCCTTCACCTCGGAGGCAGTGTGCTGTCTGTCCCCCAAGCTGATCAGCTTCAGCACAGCCTGCTGACGTCTACCAACGCCAGTGCTGCAACGTTTCCAACTCGTAGCTGGGGTCAATCTAACAGCGGAGGAGGAGGCGGTGGCGGAGGAGGAGGCGGTGGCGGAGGAGGAGGAGGGGGGTGTTCTTCTCGTGTCCCTGCCAGGAATGTTAGGCGGGGAGACGAGGTACTCCGGGCCAGTTTGGGAAGCAGTCCCAGCCTCAACTACATTCACCCAGTGTGCCGTCAGTGAAATGTAGCGTCCCTGTCCGCATGCACTTGTCCACGCGTCGGTGGTCAAGTGGACCTTTGTGCAAAGCACTGAACTTAGGGCCCGCCTGATGTTGAGTGACACGTGCTGGTGCAAGGCGGGGACGGCACCCCGGGAGAAGTAGTGACGGCTAGGGACGGCATAGCGAGGTGCCGCAGTTGCCATCAGGTCCAGGAAGGTGGGAGTTTCAACAAGCCGGAACGCCAACATCTCCTGGGCCAGCAGTTTAGCGATGTTGGCGTTCAAGGCTTGCGCGTGTGGGTGGTTAGCAGTGTATTTCTGCCGCCGCTCCAATGTCTGAGAGATGGTGGGTTGTTGTAAAGAAGCGCCTGATGGTGCCTTTGATGGTGCAGGAGAAGGAGATAAGACAGGAACAGGGGAGGATGAGGAAGAAGTCAACAAAGTGGCGGAGGCAGATGAAGTGGTGTCCTGGCTCGTCCTCTGGAGTGCATCGCCAGCACAGTCAGCAGTGGCAGTGGCAGAGGCAGAGGCAGTGGCAGTGGCGTGAACGGCAGGCGGCCTTTGTCCTGCTGTTGCTGCCTGCCACTGATTCCAGTGCTTGGATTCCAAATGACGGCGCATTGAAGTGGTGGACAGGTTGCTCTTCTCAGAGCCCCTAATCAATTTCGAGAGGCAAATTGTGCAGACAACACTATATCTGTCCTCGGCGCATTCCTTGAAAAAACTCCACACCTTCAAGAAACGTGCCCTCGAGGTGGGAGTTTTTCGGGGCTGGGTACGAACTGGAACATCTTGGGAGATTCCGGGTGTGGTCTGGCTTCGCCTAAGCTGCTGACCTCTGCCTCTGCCTCTAGCTACCCTTTTTGGTGCTGCACCTGCCTCAACATCCACACTACTTTCCCCGCTTGACATCCCCCCTGTCCAGGTCGGGTCAGTGTCCTCATCATCCACCACTTCCTCTTCCAACTCCTGTCTCATCTCCTCCTCCCGCACAATGCGCCGGTCAACTGGATGCCCTGACGGCAACTGCGTCACATCATCGTCGATGAGGGTGGGTTGCTGGTCATCCACCACCAAATCGAACGGAGATGGAGGAGACTCTAGTGTTTGAGCATCTGGGCACAGATGCTCCTCTGTTAGGTTCGTGGAATCGTGACGTGGAGGGGCAGGTTGAGGGACAATGAAAGGAGCGGAGAACAGCTCTGGGGAGCAGGGACAGTTGGGGTTATTGTTCTGTGAAGCTTGGGAATTTTGGGAGGAAGGAGGACAAGACTGTTGGGTAATAGGAGGAGAGGAGGCAGAGTCTGACTGGCTGCTGGACAATGTGCTGTAAGCGTTCTCTGACAGCCATTGCAAGACCTGTTCCTGGTTCTCGGGCCTACTAAGGTTTGTACCCTGCAGTTTAGTTAATGTGGCAAGCAACCCTGGCACTGTGGAGTGGCGCAATGCTTGCTGCCCCACAGGAGTAGGCACGGGACGCCCTGTGGCTTCACTGCTACCTTGCTCCCCAGAACCATTCCCCCGACCTCGCCCACGGCCTCATCCACGTCCCTTTCCGGGAGCTTTCCGCATTTTGAATTCCCAGTTAGAAATTGGCACTATATACCAGTAGCAAAAATTGTGGGTGCACGTAACCCCAATATATTCTTTGAATTACCAGTCAGAAACTGGCACTATATGGCAGTAGCAAGAAATGATGGTATTTATAACCCCAATATATTCTTTGAATTCCCAGTCAGACAATGGCACTATATACCAGTAGCAAGAAATGAGGGTATTTATAACCCCAATATATTCTTTGAATTCCCAGTCAGACAATGGCACTATATACCAGTAGCAAGAAATGAGGGTATTTATAACCCCAATATATTCTTTGAATTCCCAGTCAGAAACTGGCACTATATGGCAGTAGCAAGAAATGAGGGTATTTATAACCCCAATATATTCTTTGAATTACCAGTCAGAAACTGGCACTATATGGCAGTAGCAAGAAATGAGGGTATTTGTAACCCCAATATATTCTTTGAATTCCCAGTCAGACAATGGCACTATATACCAGTAGCAAAAAATGAGGGTATTTATAACCCCAATATATTCTTTGAATTCCCAGTCAGACAATGGCACTATATACCAGTAGCAAGAAATGAGGGTATTTATAACCCCAATATATTCTTTGAATTCCCAGTCAGAAACTGGCACTATATGGCAGTAGCAAGAAATGAGGGTATTTATAACCCCAATATATTCTTTGAATTACCAGTCAGAAACTGGCACTATATGGCAGTAGCAAGAAATGAGGGTATTTGTAACCCCAATATATTCTTTGAATTCCCAGTCAGACAATGGCACTATATACCAGTAGCAAAAAATGAGGGTATTTATAACCCCAATATATTCTTTGAATTCCCAGTCAGACAATGGCACTATATGGCAGTAGCAAGAAATGAGGGTATTTGTAACCCCAATATATTCTTTGAATTCCCAGTCAGACAATGGCACTATATACCAGTAGCAAGAAATGAGGGTATTTGTAACCCCAATATATTCTTTGAATTCCCAGTCAGACAATGGCACTATATGGCAGTAGCAAGAAATGAGGGTATTTATAACCCCAATATATTCTTTGAATTACCAGTCAGAAACTGGCACTATATGGCAGTAGCAAGAAATGAGGGTATTTGTAACCCCAATATATTCTTTGAATTCCCAGTCAGACCATGGCACTATATACCAGTAGCAAGAAATGAGGGTATTTGTAACCCCAATATATTCTTTGAATTCCCAGTCAGACAATGGCACTATATACCAGTAGCAAGAAATGAGGGTATTTATAACCCCAATATATTCTTTGAATTCCCAGTCAGACAATGGCACTATATACCAGTAGCAAGAAATGAGGGTATTTATAACCCCAATATATTCTTTGAATTCCCAGTCAGAAACTGGCACTATATGGCAGTAGCAAGAAATGAGGGTATTTATAACCCCAATATATTCTTTGAATTACCAGTCAGAAACTGGCACTATATGGCAGTAGCAAGAAATGAGGGTATTTGTAACCCCAATATATTCTTTGAATTCCCAGTCAGACAATGGCACTATATACCAGTAGCAAAAAATGAGGGTATTTATAACCCCAATATATTCTTTGAATTCCCAGTCAGACAATGGCACTATATGGCAGTAGCAAGAAATGAGGGTATTTGTAACCCCAATATATTCTTTGAATTCCCAGTCAGACAATGGCACTATATACCAGTAGCAAGAAATGAGGGTATTTGTAACCCCAATATATTCTTTGAATTCCCAGTCAGACAATGGCACTATATGGCAGTAGCAAGAAATGAGGGTATTTATAACCCCAATATATTCTTTGAATTCCCAGTCAGAAACTGGCACTATATGGCAGTAGCAAGAAATGAGGGTATTTGTAACCCCAATATATTCTTTGAATTCCCAGTCAGACCATGGCACTATATACCAGTAGCAAGAAATGAGGGTATTTGTAACCCCAATATATTCTTTGAATTCCCAGTCAGACCATGGCACTATATACCAGTAGCAAGAAATGAGGGTATTTATAACCCCAATATATTCTTTGAATTCCCAGTCAGACAATGGCACTATATACCAGTAGCAAGAAATGAGGGTATTTATAACCCCAATATATTCTTTGAATTCCCAGTCAGAAACTGGCACTATATGGCAGTAGCAAGAAATGAGGGTATTTATAACCCCAATATATTCTTTGAATTACCAGTCAGAAACTGGCACTATATGGCAGTAGCAAGAAATGAGGGTATTTGTAACCCCAATATATTCTTTGAATTCCCAGTCAGACAATGGCACTATATACCAGTAGCAAGAAATGAGGGTATTTATAACCCCAATATATTCTTTGAATTCCCAGTCAGAAACTGGCACTATATGGCAGTAGTAAGAAATGAGGGTATTTATAACCCCAATATATTCTTTGAATTACCAGTCAGAAACTGGCACTATATGGCAGTAGCAAGAAATGAGGGTATTTATAACCCCAATATATTCTTTGAATTCCCAGTCAGACAATGGCACTATATACCAGTAGCAAAAATTGTGGGTGCACGTAACCCCAATATATTCTTTGAATTCCCAGTGAGACAATGGCACTATATGGCAGTAGCAAAAATAGTGGGTGTATATAGCCCCAATTCTATTGCTAGGGGACATGCAGTGTATTTCTGGGGTGAAGGTGGGGGGGCACACCGTTGGAACGGGAATCGGGGGTATATATCGGGTATACGGGAATACACTGTCAGTGTATTCCATTCAGGATCCGCGGAAAGCTGGGTTGCGGCGATTGAGCCCGTCAGTGCCACGTTACACTGACAAGCTTCTCCCTGGAATTTAGCTCTTATAAGAGCTGTTGTGGTTGTCTTCTCCTTCCTATCCTAGCCTGTCCCTGCCTACCCAGAATCTAAGCCCTAGCTAGCTGGACGGAAACCTCCGTCCCCGGTGAATTGCAAGCTCAGAATGACGCGAAGCTGGGCGTCGCTGTTCTTTTAAATTAGAGGTCACATGTTTTCGGCAGCCAATGGGTTTTGCCTACTTTTTTCAACGTCACCGGTGTCTTAGTTCCTGTCCCACCTACCCTGCGCTGTTATTGGAGCAAAAAAGGCGCCAGGGAAGGTGGGAGGGGAATCGAGTAATGGCGCACTTTACCACGCGGTGTTCGATTCGATTCGAACATGCCGAACAGCCTAATATCCGATCGAACATGAGTTCGATAGAACACTGTTCGCTCATCTCTAGTTCCTATATATACCTGGATTTATTCAGATACTATATGCTCTGAGGAAGGAACAGACGTTCCGAAACGCGTCTGCGTTTTTTAGGGGGATTTTTCTTTTTTTCTTTTTTCAATTCAGTACTTGCATCTAGTTTTTGTCATTTTAAGATGTGTCGATAATAAAAGTTCTATTTTATTCACGGAGAGCTGCCGGCGAATTTCTCTTTTTCTACTGGATCTTGCTACGCTCAAGAAATAGAGCGTGCCGTGCACCCCGAATTTATCATTACAAGTCGATAATTCTACATATAAGGGTGAGCGAAAAACTTTTTTCTATTTTTGTATACTCAATTGAATACCTACTCGATCAAATACTACTTGCTCGTCTCTAATTATTAGTATAAAAGGACTGTGTAGAGTAAGTAAAAAGAAACACTGCCATGTCAGTCACTGTGGCTGTGTCTGGTATTGCAGCTTATCCTCATTCAAGTGAATGGGACTGGAAAATTTTTTCCTTTTTAGTAAGTCTTTAAACATTTTTAACTGAAATTACTATAACAAATACATTTTTAAATATATTGCGTAGAAATGGTAATCTAGTTATATGAACATTACTATGTTCTTGACATAAACTTCTACAGAGGTGCCTTGTACAAAAAAACACTTTTCTGTATTTCAAGAGCTGCATTAGGCCTGGAAACATTTCTCCAGTAAATCACAGCAGTGGATGTCACTTTCAAAGATTCACTCTTAATAAGTTCTCATTAAAATCAAGAAATAGTCAGTTAACAACATTAGGCCTAATAGACTGAATAGCAGTCATCTATTTTCCTGGAGAAAGAAATGCTTGTTTGGGTTGTAAGTAAGCAGTACAATAATGAGAGCAACCACTGTGAAAAGAATTAAACCTGCATCAATAAGAGGAGAGATGTAACCATATCATATTATTACTAGATAATAGGAACACTCACCCATTTTATCATTGATTTTCTAGTAAGTGCTAAATCTCAAGAGGATATTGAGTTCTTGACATTTATTAGGAATCTATTTTTCATGCAAAGGCCAGCCATTTGTGCCCAAGTCATGCTATGAAACCTCCTGGTGAGTCATATAAACAGCATTTCTATGTAGAGAGCAGCTTGTTTACTTTCATTTCCTGGCAAACTTTGCATGAAAGTCTATGCTTTTACCCAGTATCCTAGTGCAGATCCATATTACGCACAATAATAGAAATGGCTTGGCTATGGTGATGTATAGAAGACTGAAATGTATCCATTCACAGGTTATATAATGTTACAGACTTAACTGATTCAAGCATTGGTATAACTAGGAATGGCGGGGCCCCGTGGAGAACTTTTGACATGGGCTCCCTTCCCCAAGAGGGGTATGTGGTCGTGGAAGCTGTATGTGAACAAGAGGGTGATGTGGGGTGCAGGGTGTGTATGAGCAAGAGGGGAAATGGGGGTGTAAGCAAGAGTGGGAATGGGGGTGCAAGCTGTGTGCGAGCAAGAGGGTGATGTGGAGCAGGGAACCCCCATTCCACCTCACTGTTACCCACAGCCCTCACCCCCACGTCACCCTCTTTGCTCACACACAGCCTGCACCCCCACTCCCCTCTTTTGCTCACGCACAGCTTTCCCGCACATGTACCCCTCTTTCTCACACAGAGCCTGCACCACCCATTCCGTCCTCTTGTTCACATAGGAGGGAATGGAGGGTTCAGACTGTAAGCAAGAGGGGTACATGGGTGTGCAGGCTGTGTGTGATAAAGTCTGCACCTCATTCCCCCTTTTCTCACACACAGCCTGCACACCCATGTACCCCTCATGCTCACAGTCTGTACTTTCATTCCTCTTCTTTTTCAGAGACAGCCTGTAATCCTTTCTCCTCATTGTAAACTGACCTGTACAATCCGGATAGCTCCGCCCACACAAGACTCTGATTATATCTTAGTAGGGTAAAGGACCTTTGAGGACATCATGAAATAGGTCCTGTAACCTACTAGGATAGATGCCGACACAAGGTAACAGGGCTTGAGGATAGCGGGCAGGAGATTGAAGTTTCTCCTGCCCGCTGTCATCATACAAGTGCCAGGAGGTAGGGGCCTGGACAGCAGGCAGCCCCTGCATGGATACAAGACAAAACTGAAAAACAGGGAGGAATACTTAGTATAAAAACATAAATTTTATTAGAAATTATTAAAAACTTGGGAAGGATAATTACCAACAGACAAGTAGGGTGTCTGCTCCTACGCAGGCATAAGGGGAATGCAAAGGTAGCACAATGTTCATAAACATACAGAATTAGTATAATATATTGATCTATCTGCACCTCTGCCTATAGTTAGTGAGTACAATACATACCAAGACCTGCTCAATATGAATCAACATAAAAGTCACAAGTGTAACTTGCTCAGCTAAAAAAATATGGTGGTAGCAAATAATAGCAGAGATACCAGGTATGATACAGTACTTAAATATACTAAGATCTATACGGTAATTGAATATCATGCCGTTTGAGGTATTCTATTACAATCGAATACCCCGAAATCACTGACAGGTAATTTACTCAATATTATAGAACATTTACTGAGGGAGTAAATTCTAAAACTTAACGCACACTCAGCTCTGCTACATCTCAAGTGTAGAAGAGCTCAGCGCAAGGCCAGCTCTGCTATATCACGGTGTAGCAGAGCTGTGCGCTCAATACAGCTACATCTGAGATCGGGGAGACTGCTGTGGACCAATCTTAGACTCCACCTCCTCCGGCAGAACCAGCGTTGATTGGCCGAATGCTGTACTCTGTATGGCATTCAGCCAATCAACGTTAGTCAATGCATTCCTATGGGAAAAAAATCAGCTCCCGCATATCGCAAGCTGACAGGGATCCCGACGAGATAGTGGCGTAAAAGAGGTACTTGGGCATGTTAGATGCCCCCAGACATGCTTCCCCTGCTTTCCCAGTTGCATTCCAGGGTGTTGGCATCATTTCCTGGGGTGTCATTGTGGACTTGGTGACTCTCCTGAGTCGAAGTGTGGCTTCCCCTGAAATTTTTCCCCATAGACTATAATGGGGTTCGATATTCGTTTGAATAGTCGAATATTGAGCGGTGATTCGAAACGAATCTCGAATATTTCACTGTTCGCTCATCTCTAGATATAGTATCAGAGAAGACACAGAATCAGAAAGTCTCAGAGGTGTTCAGTAAGAGAGTGAAATAGACTGTATAATGAATAATCAAAGACATAGGAGTGAACACATACCCATAGTGGAATTGTAGTAATAAGCCTGGAGGGAGCAGATACCCAGAACCCCAACGCACGTTTCGGTGCTGCCTTCTTCCAGGGGTGGTTACTTCTACCTGTAATCCTTATGTTTATTAATTGAGCAGTTCTGGTTATAAACTGTACTAGTCAATTATCATATAGATCTTAGGATATTTAAGTACTGTATTATACCTGGTATCTCTGCTATTATTTGCTATCACTATATTTTTTTAGCTGAGTAAGTTACAATTGTGACTTTTATGTTGATTCATATTGAGCAGCTCTTGGTATATATTGTACTCACTAACTATAGGCAGAGGTGCAGATAGATCAATATATTATACTAATTCTGTACATTTATGAACATTGTGCTACCCCCTTATGCCTGTGTAGGAGCAGCCTCCCTACTTGTCTGTTAGTAATTATCCTTCTCAAGTTTTTAATAATTTCTAATAAAATTTATGTTTTTATACTGAGTATTCCTCCCTGTTTTTCAGTTTTGTCCAGTTCATTTTTGGTTATTGGAATACATTATTTACGACGTGACCCATACAGAAGGAATATGGTATGTTCTAGTACTTTTGATGTTCCTTTGATGTCTTGTTGGTTGTATACCTGCTTGGGTACAGTAGTGAAGCCAGCAATTGCTGGATTCACTACTGTTAAAAGATGGACTGTGGAGGAGGCAGCTCCTGTCCTCTCTGCATACATCTTCAGGAAGCAACCGGTGCTGCAGTAAATAGGGACCTGCTGGAGTAACGGCTTATTTAAAAAATAAATCTGCAATGGTAGCGGCTGCCACCGGGCTCCCTAATATTCTTGGCCCTGTGGCAACCACTACCGCTGCTACCCCGGTAGTTACGTCCCTGACTTGGAGCTTAAAGCTACCCAGAAGTTGGCATTAGCTAGACTTTCCATAAAGTAGCCAGAAACAGTTTAATGAACCCTGTATATAGTTCAGGAAGTTGCATTGATCAGCTGTATAGTATACTGTATGTAGGAAGACAGTAAATCACTTGACCATCATAATTGCAAATGTTGTAGACATGGTGCCCCCCAGTGTTCATTGTTTACATTTCAAATACATAAGTAGTAGGTGATACCATATCATAAATGTAAGGTATATAAAGTAGCACATTCATGCATCATGCTACGCATTTACTGGGTGCCATTGCTGCCAGCTCTTTAGCTTCTGAAACACTCACAGTGATAGCTCCAAATGGAAGTTGTTGTTTTTTTGTTGTTTTTTTGCTTTGTTTTTAAAGCATTGTGTAATATTAAGGTTATTTATGCTAAACATTGATTGGCACAAAACTTTACTTAAATTCTTTTTGAACAGAATGTATATAGTATATGTATAAGTGTATATATGTATAATCTACCCCTATATATCCAACGACACCAACAAAATAAATATTTTGTTGTTTTCTTTTAAAATTAATTTTTTTTCTTGTTTTTTTTCTTTTTGAATTACAGTCAGAAATGTGATCATTGCTGCAAGAGGGAAGTCAATGCAGAACAGCATGCCCCAAGTGGCTTGGCTGCAGTGTCAAATCAGCCCTGCTGTTACTTCCTGAGGCCTTCCCTGCACACTCCATAGTAAGTATTATATTTTAATTTTATCTGATAATATTATAGGTTTTAGGTTCTAATTTATAATTTCAAACACTGTTCTAATCTCTGTGGAGTTTACCACCCGCTTCAACTACTTTATGTTACAATAAACAAAACGCTTTTCTTTTCCAAAAAGTTATTAGAAATAAAATAAGTTTAATATATGGAAGGGCAGAAACAAACAGCACCCCAGTCTGGTGCTTCACACTCGGCAACTCCTAGAGAGACTATCGGTTCCTCTTTTCAGGAGTTGCTAAGGAATCAGAGAGCAGACACAAGACGTCCAGTGGATAAGGAGGATCTCACAAGGATCTGTCAAGATTCCTTGTTGAGATTGGATGAGCAGATGTATCAGTTTAGAGAGGACCAAATAAGAGTCCATGAGGAATTCCTTGCTCATATTCGATGACTGGAGGGAGTGTTGTCGCCGATCAGTTCACAGTTCCTCCAAACTCTGGCCTCCTGGATAGAGCAAATGAATCCTACCAATTCGTACAGGTGTGGGGTCGCTCTTATTCACATGGTGTGCGACTACCTTTAGTTTAATTGTGTATTTTTGTACTTATTTTAATACAATCTTTGTAGTATTTGTTGTGTCTGCGGCCCTTTAGCGCAGCCTCTCCTGCTTCCCAGTGTGTGCAGAGGATGGTCTATAGAGCCACAGAGACAAAATCCAGGCGTGTGTACATACAGTATTAAGAAAGTTTCATGTGAAAGCACAGCACATTGGCTTACAGACAACTTGGTCTGAAAAACAGCAAAAAAAGACAAAAACAAACAGTATTTTATTAAACAGTAGCAAACCTCTGAAAAAATTAATGAATTTACAGTCATGCTAATAAAAAGTATACTTCTGGAGAAAAAAGATATTGACTGTATATCCCAATCTTATACATTGATCTTGTGCTTTTCAGCAAAATCTACAAAATGAATACGAGGTTCTTAGTATACATATTGCTCAAGGTGCATAAGCCCACTAGCTACTTCATGGCGACCTCTTTATACTGCGTCTCTACTCTACTGGGTGCAGTGCCGCATAGAGACCATCACCACCAGAATTCAGCACCAGGGGTGTGACCCAGCGGTCCAGCAACACCCTTGTCACCAGACCAAGCTCTCGGCTCTGGTCCACACCACCCCACAGGCACAACACCACAGCAGTGGCAGACACTATGCAGCCCCGCACCATCTGAACGGATCTCAAAAAATTCACCTTACCATATAGCTTCGGGCAGAGGTCTGAGAGCATGTAGGTGGGTCCCTTTTGCAGTCTCCTGCTAATTAAAAACACCTGGGCCAAATAAGAGGAGTGTGGTACCAAGGCAAAAAAAAATACAGTATAATGTGATAGACCAAGCTGCAAAAGATGATGTTCGCAGGAGGCAGCATCAGCAGAACAGTAAATGGAGCATGATACAGAGAGAGCAGAGCAGATCTATTCAGTAGCCGTATGTGAAAATCCTCATAGATCCATGATTCATTTTGACAAAAGTAATTTTTTTCCAGACTTGTCCTGTACAGTTTGGTCAGCCTAAATGTTACAACACTATCGTCAACACTTAAGACCCTCAATGTCATTACACTTGAGTCTGGACAAGATGAAACTCCCATGACTAACTGGGCCAGCTCCTTCCACTGCTCTAACCTATTGGTCAGTAATTTTTGGTTGACTCTGTAAGGTGAAAAGCTTCTAATTTTATCATGTTCTGATACTCATGTACATTATCATGTACTGTACTTGCAGTATCACTTGCAATTGCTTTGGATCTTGTAGGGATGATAACACACCTGTCCTCTAGCTTGAAATCACAAAATTACAAAATCACAAAATTATTTTTCCCTTTGCTGCCTAGCGCTATATATTGTGTATGTGACATCAGCACTGTAATTTCTACACCTACCACTCACTGAAGCCCACTTAAGGCCGGGGCCGCGATTTGCCCACAGTGGAGACGGTGCAGGAAAAATCACGGCGTTGTACAGTGCAGGCAAAGTGGATATGGAATTCATGCAAATCCCATCTCCACTTTGTGGAGAAGATCGCAGCACAGACAGGCTGCGATTTGCAAAGCCGTTGCAGCTTTGCAAATCCCAGCATGTCAATTATATCTACGGAAATGCCGGCGGCTTTCTCATAGATATAATGTTAAGAGAAAGTCCGAAGAGTAAAACTCTGTGAACTTTCTCTTAGAAGCGCTGCGGAAAGAACCGCAATGCGTTCACGCAGCGGTTCTTCCCGCAGCGCTTTAATGCTGCGGATACGGCCCGTGGGGCCTTAACCTAAGTCACACAGACCATGTGAGCCTCCTTTTCATCCATATTTTAGTTTGCCTGAGACAATTCGCAAGTGTTCTCTTTTTATTAAAAACTGAAACTTTTGGAAAATTCGGGTTTCTTAGTTAGTACCCAAATCTTCTTTCTGACATCTAGAAGGTCTGCTAAAACTTGAGGGAGTGCTTATGGGACAGTTTTAGCTCTCACAGTTGACTGATTAGTCATGCATAGTGATGGAGACAGCGTTCTCAGATTAAGGCCCCGTTCACAAGAGAGGATGGATTTTGGCGTGGAATCAACGTCATAATCCGCCCCCTCACAATGGTGGTCTAGGTAGACTGCTAGTGGCATGTTGCCGCTAAAAAAGAAATTAGCTGCCCTTTGTTCAGGCGGATTCCGTGGCTGAATCAGCCGTGGTGTCCACCTCGGGACAGCACCCTCCATACTAGGCCCATTCATTTGGGCCTAATCCGGAGCGGAAAGCCACGACGGAATGTGCACACGCACATTTGAGTGTGAACTTAGCCTTAAAGAGTGAAACTAGAGAACACAGGGGAACCAGGGTCTCCAATTCCATTCTGTGCCAGTACAGGCTGGTCTGGATGTGAAGTTGGATACCAGAGATGTCACTACTGATATGTCACAGCTCCCCAACATGTGACTGTTGAGAACAGTGATTGGCCCCAGTTGTAGTGTGAGCCCATTCACTTCCATACTGAAAAGAGAATCAGGGTAGGTGAGTATCTTTTTTTATTATTTTACTCAAGCCCCTTTTGAGTTTTCCAGTTTGAATGGAAAACCTCCTTGAGGCATACTGCCTGTTGGTTGAAAATCCCTCTCACTATACTTTTTGAGTTCCTAATGATGAAAAGGAAGTTCTCATTTGCCTACTTAACAGCTGCCTTTAAAAGAGTGTCTTTGAGGAGATTTAGGTTGAAGGCCCTGGCTCATTTATGGGTCACTGAGAACTGGGTCACAGCAGTGGTGAACCTAGCCTCTCTGCTGCCTGAGCAGTGAGCAGGCCCGGGAAGGTAGGTAAATAGGCCGCGACCTGCAGGGGATACTCCAGCAGGTAGCGGCCTCTTATAAAACGAAAAAAAAAAAGTATCTTTACTTACCAACCTTGCCGCTGCTCCTTCCACCACCGCCTCCTCCTCACCCGGCAATAAGACATCTGCGTCTCAGCACAGGAAGCATGATGACGCTGCGCTGAGACGCAGAGGTCTAAATCAGCACAGGAGAAGGCCACTCGGGTTGTTTTGAGAGTGGCCTTCTCCTGCACTAGTTTAGGGGGAAAAAGTTTAAAAAAAATTGCCATGGCTGCCGCTCCCTCCAGAGTGAATACCGGGAAATGGCAGAGCGCTAATGGCAGCAAAATCCGTAATAAACTTGAAAATAAAAATAACGATGTGGATGGTTAAGATGAATTTGTTCTGTTTATTGCTCTAAGGACATGAACAACAGTTTAAAATGTTTATGTGTTTAGACCTCGGGCGGGTGTCTTCTTCAGGCCAGGCAGGAGGTGTCCAGCAATAGCCTTAGAACTTGGTTCTACATAGATGAGACATACAGTATTATTGTCAATGGGAAAACAAACATGGTTCAGCTGTATATAATGTGGTCACCACGAGTGCGACTGACTCTGACTTATCAGGAGCTATCTAACGATGGGTTGCACCAGAGACACAGTTTTCCTACTTACATCAAGAAAAACTTATTATATGAACTTCCAAAAAGACTTTTGTAAATAATCCAGTATCCAATGATGATCTTCATATAAAATTTAACTTTTAATCCATGATTTAAAACAGAGTCACAATGTCCATAAAAATAGGCTTACGAATTCAGGGCATTATTCTATGAGTAAAGGGCACTAGAGCCGTGAAATGTGTAAGGTTGTTGTTTTTGTGGACCTTATGACGCTACTGATTTTTTAACTCATGGTCATTTGATGCCGGACTTTTTATGAAAGTTTTGATATAAGTTCATGGCTCATTCCCTTGAGTCCAGTCCATCGTTATTTGTACATCACGATTATCTGGAATTGTTATTTTCATTTATTGGTTGAACAGTGAGACTTTTTTCTTTGTTCCTTTGCTAAAACATATTACATACCTTTTCCATGCATAACGGACAAGATTCCCTATAATGATATGGTAGTGTCTTCAATAAGACTAAGTACCACTGCATGTGTAAGCAAGACAGAGTAGATGCGTTTCAAGCACTATGGTTTCCACCAGTGCTATATACTGGTTTCCCCTACTTTCCTCTCTTGTTTTGGTTTCTTGTATTTTGTACTTTGTGTACTTGCTTGCATCTACAGTACATAGATTACATGGGAGCAGTGGCGTAACTACCGCCATAGCAGTGGAGGCAGCTGCCACAGGGCCCGGGACATTAGGGGCCCGGTGACAGCTGCTACCACTGCTATCATTATACTCGTGGGTCTTTTTGGACCCCCGAGTATAATGATTGGCGGACCGGGAGAGGTAAGAAACATAAAAAACACTGTTACTTACCTCTCCACGATCCGTGCAGGCTTCGGCCTAGTCGTCCGACGTCACATGGGCCGGGCCTGCGTCCCATGTCATGTGACGTCTGACATCATTGAAGATCGACTACTTCGGAGGCCGACAGCGTAGGAGCCGGGAGATAGGTGAGTAACAGAGGGGTTTTTTCAATGCCCCCCCCCCCCCCCGAAAAGACCCCAGAGTATAATAATTGTTTATGGGTGTTCATTATGTGGCATAATACTGTGTGTAGGGGCCACTATGGGGTATAATACTGTATGTAGGGGCCACTATGGGGGATAATACTGTATGTAGGGGCCACTATGGGGGATAATAGAGTGCGCAGGAATGCGTAGGAGGGGGTCAGTTGAGGTCGTCGGTGTCGGTAGATCGGGGGGGGACATGTCAAAATTTCGCCATGGGGCCCCGCCATTCCTAGTTACGCCACTGCATGGGAGTGTGCTGCCATGTTTAGATAAATTCTTTTGAGTGAAATTGTAGTTCTTTAGTTCATGATGCACCTATTCACTACATTTCCTATTTATGGCTTTATCTGTTGGGCAGTACTTCTTTTTAGGATTCTTTTCATTGACAAACACGATTCATTTAAGACTTGCATTAATATATATTGAATCTTTTTCTTTAAAAAAAATATATATATACATATATATATATATATATATATATATATATATACAGTATATACAGTATGTCAATGTAGCATTCTGACACAGCAGAATTTTAAAATCTAGAAATTCATCCTTTAGAATGTGGAGTCTAATAACTTTGGTTAGAGATACTTCAGCCGTGTCAATGTGTCACTGTTCACAATGAGAACATTTTCATATGATTTGATGAGTTTTTATTACAAAGAAGACTGATTTATACAACAGATGCCTTTAATTCATGTATTTATCTGAGCATAATAATCCTAAATATAAGCTTCCTTTATCCTATAAACTGGCACAGTGATCAGTCTCTCTGGAAACAAGAAGCTCTACCAATAATGTGTTCTCTTCCCATCATCGAACTATTAAATAAGCTTCTTGGTTAAGCTAATAAAGACACCAATTGAAATAAGTTATGACAATTATTGGCAAGAGGCAGCACAGGATAGTTAGAATTTTGGATGGCTATGGCTTGGGACATTTGCAAGCTTGGACAACACATGACAGTTTGTGAAGAGAACAATGAATATCATTGTGATGCTGCCAAATCAATTTCCTAGTTCATAATAACTGAAAGGAAGATTGGGGGAGATTATCCATTGAAGTTTGTCGTTATGCAACATTTCCCACTGTCCTTATGGTGCTTTTTTTCAGAGGCCCAATATTTCTAAATTTCACTAGATCAGTGGCTTGCCATGATGTTTATCAATGAGATCTTTGTTCCAAGACTAAATGTATAAGCAGGGCAGAATATTTGTTTCTGCAAATTGCAGCATCTCATCTGTCCTTATGCAGTCATATAGAAACAATAATAGCAAATTGGTTATTATTTGATAGAAAGTCTTTCTGCCTCACTCACATAAGATTGGCTGAATAGTAAAGAGAAGTTTTGGAAAGACTAGGCTAGTAACCAGAACAGTGGGGATGGTATTTTAATGGGGCTTGGTTACAATACTATACCCTACCGTTGGGCAAAAGGGGCGCTGTTACTAGAAGGAAGCAGCCATTCCCCTTGAAGGTTTTAAAATCTTGGCATTTCTTTTTTATGTGAATAATGAAGCACCTTTGGATAGGGTCTTTTTTTGTCTACAGCTTCTATGCAGACCTATGCATTTACGTGATACCCGACCCCATATAGTGTGATCCTGCAGCTAGATTATTTTTTCATCTATACCCTATTTCTTGCTAATAGACCAAATCCAAAACTGCAGAATTTGTTCGTAGCTCATTGTCAGGAAGTAAATGCAGTCTGTAGCAATAATATAGTTATATCAAGACTTATCTGTCTGTCACCAAACAGCTTAGGAACCAGTTGCCCACGGCCATGACCGGGGCTACCTGCCTGGGATTCTGACACTATTGCAGCGCTCATGTATGTAATGCTTACATAAAAGTCTACATTATGCCTGGTGCTTCCATTTAACCTAAATTTCATCTGATCCAGCAGACATAGCAACACCACTTGTAAGAAAATTCAGGTGGATGCTCCACGATGAGCGACAATATGGACAGTTGGGTAGAAACAGAAGAAATTATCATGGCTTCATCTTAACCTTTGTATATAACATCTCACTTTTCTAAGCTGTTTAGTGAAAGATAATTTCTGATATAACTGTATCATTGCTACAGACTGTACATTTATTTCTTGGTATTGAGCTGTGAACAAATTGCACAATTTTGGAGACCTGTGTGAAGAGGAGCCTAGGGACATGGCTCCATTGTTCAGCAACTAAACCAGGGCTGGAGTAGTGTGAGTCACAGACACATAGTGCTAGCTTAAATATATGTCAGCCGGAAGAAGAAGATAGATGCAAAGAAATATGACTGCCAAATCATAGACAGCCATTACAGCTCTCATGGGGATTATTGTTTATTTCAGAATATATATATATATATATATATATATATATATATATATATATACCGTATATATACTATATATATATATATATATATATATATATATATACACACACATGTACAGTAACATACTGCCTTATCCAGTTAGATAAAAACTTATTTATAAGTGTTACACAAGAGTGCCTATTGGAGCTGTCATTTGTCAGCTATTAAAGGGAGTTTCCAGACTAGAATTATAGTTCACCTATTAGAAGGATAGGTCATTAATATGATGGGAGGGGATCTGACACTCAGAAACCCATCATTCAGCTGTGAACAAATTCACAGCAACTCATTCATGTGACTGGGTGCCAATCTACAATAAACTGGTTTGCCCATTACATGGACAAAGGGGATGTCTGCTTACTGCTCCATTTTCTGTGTTTCAGCTGCAGAGAATAGCTGTTCAGTGGGGGTGCTGGGTGTCAGACACTCAACAGTCGGATATTGATAGCTGATGCTTACAATATGTCAGCAATATATTTTGCCTGGAAACCACTTTAGGCAGAGGACGAATGTTGCAAAACACAGCTTGTTTTGTTGTAGATTTTGTTGCAGATTTTTGAGCCAAAGATAAAGGATTTGATGGAGCGGAAGGTAGAAGTCTAAGAGCTCCCTATATATTATGTATTCCTTTTGTAGCCATGTTTGTAGATCTTCTGTTCACATGTGACTGTATCAGCCAATCGTTACAAATGTTTGTCATTGTCACCTGTCATAGCTCAACGTCAATGCTCAATCTGAACACAATATCACAAACTACTGATTGACAACATCACTTACATGCAGGTCACAGGTCAAGGCAACCAGGAACCGAATGAAAGTTCTCCACTTGATCCCTTGCAGGGGTTATGCATATTTTGTTATTTTATGTCTCTAAGGGGGTAAAAATGAATTGGAATACCCTTTTAGATGTCCCCATTTTTCACAGACTATTTGATAACAGGTCTGACTATGTTCACATTATTGTTTATTACCAATCACTGCAGTACCTGAGTGTATAAGCATTTTTTAGATTAGGATTTCAATAGCAATTTCCTGCAATTTTATGGTTCTAATAATGTTTTGCTGGTAGTCAATAGGATAATATGAAGTTCTCTAGACACGCCAGCCTTGTCCTTGAGTGGTTGATTTGTGAAGGACCTTTTATAACCAATTATTTAAATACTTCATATTCACATATCAGACTGTAATCCTATACAACCGAGGAAGCAAAGGCTCTATATTCCCAAACTGAAATCTAATGTGCTTTATGATATTAACACACTTTGTCTACCAGCTATGACTACTATCTAATAGAAAACCTTGGAGCTGAATCCTTCTCTGGCTCTTGTGAACAGTGTACATTAGTTGATAGTGAAGATAGTGGTAGGTACTAGAGATGAGCAAGCACTATTCGACGGTAGTTTCGAATAGCATGTTCCCATAGGAATGAATGGGAGCGGCCGGTGCGCAGGGGGTTAAGCGGCAGTACGCTAGCCCTGTCTGCGTGCCAGCTGCGTCCATTCATTCCTATAGGAGCGTGCTATTCAAAACTACCGTTTCGAATAGTACTCGTTCATCTCTAGTAGCTAGCAAATCAGTGATTTTTATAATTGTGCTTATGGCAGACAGATGGATTGTCCCTTATATACCTTTGCATTCTCTTTCTTACCTCCGCACTATTATTTAGTAAAATGGCCAGAATATCAGAGATTTCAGCAATGAATGAAAAAGTAGATTCTTACGTTGAGTTCATACCAGTGTTCGATCTCCGTTTTCAGGTTTCCGTCTTAGGCTGCGTTCTCACGGAATAACGCGCCGCTCATTTAGACACGTATACACGTGTCAGAGCGCGGCGTTTCAAAACAGATCCCATTGATTTCAATGGGTGCCGGCATATGCGCGTTACACATTGAAATCAATGGGAGGCTTTGTAACCCATTGATTTCAATACAGTATGTAGCGTGCATATGCTGGCACCCATTGAAATCAATAGGATCTATTTTGAAGTGTCGCACTCTGACACGTGTATACGTGTCTAAATGAGCGCCGCGTTATTCCGTGAGAACGGAGCCTAAGGGTGTTACCTTAGCTGGTAGACAGGCCTCAAGTGTGCAGGCCAGCACAGCAATAGATAGACCACAGCATAGTAGTTATAATTTCAATGTTAACCCACATTAGCATCACAAGAAATCCAGACACATACATTATATAGGCATCAAATGCTACAATTAACACAGCAGAATAATAGGTTGATCTAGATGGACCTATAAATTTCATAACCTCAATCATGTAAAATTTTCTTCAGATGAATGAAAAAGTCTTATATTTCTGGTTGAGAGTTTGTACGACTGCAGTACATAGCTAGACAGGCTCTGTGAGTTGCTACAAAGGCAATGTTGGATCTCTGTATGTACCACTGTCTAATATAGCATGCCACAATACTTTGTCAGATTCAAGCACCTCAGCATACAAAACAGATGTGAACAGTGCAGTTCTCTAAGTAATACATTATATGATCTACCTAATATAATATTTTTGGAACTAAGTGTTGCAGGATATGCAGATCAATTCCAAGCTTTCCTATGACATAATCAATGGCAGTGCTGCACCAGAGGGAGTGACATTAATCATACTAGACATGCAATGCACAGTCACGGCGCTGTAAGCCCCATGGTGCCGATGACGCCCCGAGCTCCTGTGCAGGACAATACTGTAGGAGGCAAGCTGTTCAAATGACTTAATAGTGTGTGTGTGTGTGTGTGTGTGTGTGTGTGTGTGTGTGTGTGTGTGTTTGCGTGTTTGTGTGTGTGTGTTTGCGTGTGTGTGTGTGTGTGTATGTGTGCGCGAGCTCCATTTTACATGCCAAGTAGTATTTTGTAAGGAGACATTGCTATGTGAGATATTAAGCTGCTGACCAGAAATTATCTTCCTTTGTGAATTAAACACCAAAGCAAAAACTGCAGGATACAGATAAATATTGTAATCCTTCACATCATTGCAACATTTATGTCCGTCTCAGATCACAAATCCATCCAAGTGAACAATGTAACTTTATACAGATAAGGCAATCAACAGACAACAAATGAAACAGGACTACAACAACAGAATGTGAAAATAGATTCAGTGTTGGACTAGGGTCTACTGGTAAAAATTCATTCTGGGACCCGCTGTGCAGCTACAGGCAAATATTACCTGATCACCATGTGCAAATACGATAAACTGTGCAGTACACATTTTTGTCTTCAGCAGTAGTTCCCCACCTCATATGGCCCTTCTACCTGCCCTATCTATCGAAATTAATGGAACCATGCTTACCCCTGTTCCACGGGTCCGTTTCCTTGGGATAACCTTCAAGTCGCACATCCAAACTCTCAACACCTCTTTCTGCCTCCAACTCAAGTACATCCATCGGATTCCTCACCCCTGAATCTACAAAAATACTAGTCCAAGCCCTCATAATCTCCCTCTTAGATTACTGTAACACCTTTCTCCATGGTCTCCCAATGAATACTCTTAACCCCCTCCAGTCCACCTTAACCCTTTAGTGACCAGCCTATTTTAGACCTTAATGACCAAGCCAAATTTTGGAAATTTGCCCAGTGTGACTTTATCAGTGAATGATTCTGTAACAGTATAGCGCATCCAAGCGATTCTGATATTGTTTTTTCGTGACATGTTGTACTTTACTGAGAAGGTAAAATTAGACTGATATAACTTGTGTAAATTTATTAAAAAACTCGCAAATGCTGAAAATTTTGAAATTTTTACAATGTTTTCCATTTTCAGCTGCCATATCTCACATATGCACAATAATACAGGGCAAAAAAGTTACTAGTTATATATTTCCAAATGTTCCTTTTGTGTTTCAAGCATATTTGAAATAATTTTAGCATATTTGAGTAATTTAGACAATTTAGAAGTTTATCAAGTTTATAAGCAAATTTTGGAAATTTTGAGTTTGTGATTTTTTCCTGTACCAAGCTATGTTTGCAGACAAGAATAGGTGACATAATGACAGAACCTCCTATTAAATGACCCAATTTGTAAAACTAGACCCCTTCAGGTATTCTTTGAGGGGTATAGTGGGCATTTTGATCAAACAAATATTGTTTTGCAAGAATTATTACAAATGATGAAAAAAATTACATTTTCATTTTCTTCAAATATGTGTCATTTTAAAACCAGTTTTTTTTGCACACAACACATCAAAAAGAAGAAACACACCCCAAAATATATCACCCCACTTCTCCCGTGTTAAAAAATGTACACTTTGTGGCCTTAGTCCTATGTACGCACATACAGTAGGGCCCAAGAGGTAGGGAGGGCCAAATGGATTTCAAAGCACAAATTTGGCTTGCAGATATTTTAGGCCCATTGCACATTTGAACAAGATTTGAGTTACCAAAGCAATTGAAACCCCCCATAAATGACCCCATTTTATAAACTAGACCCCTTAAGGTATTCATTGATGGGTATAGTGAGTACTTTGACCCCATATGTTTTTAGAAAATTTGCGTCAAACAAAAAAATGTCATTTTGTTACACAAAAGTGTCATTTTATAGGCAGTTTCTTTGCACAAAACACATGAAAATGAAGAAAAAACACTCCAAAATAGATGACCCCATTTCTCCTGTGTTCAAAAATGTACACTTTGTAGCCTTAATCCTATGTCCGGCCGCACGGTAGGGCCCAAAAAGAAGGGAGCACCAACTGGATTTCAAGACACAATTTTTGCTTCCAAATGTTTCAGGCCCATTGCGCATTCAAGCAAGATTTGAGTTACCTAAACAATTGAAACCCCCCATAAATGACCCCATTTTATAAACTAGACCCCTTAAGGTATTCATTGAGGGGTATAGTGAGTATTTTGACCCCACAGGTTTTAAAAGAATTTGTGTCAAACAAAAAATTGTCATATTCTTTACACAAAAGAGTCATTTTAAAGGCAGTTTTTTGCATACAAGGCATGAAAATAAAGAAAAACACCCCAAAATAGATGGCCCCATTTCTCCCGTGTTCAAAAATGTACACTTTGTGGCCTTAATCCTATGTAAGGACGCACAGTAGGGCCCAAAAAGATGGGAGCACCAACTGGATTTCAAGACACAAATTTTGCTTGCAGATATTTTAGGCCCATTGCACATTCAAACAAGATTTGAGTTACCAAAACAATTGAAAACCCCCATAAATGACCCCATTTTATAAACTAGACCCCTTAAGGTATTCATTGAGTGGTATAGTGAGTATTTTGACCCTATAGCCTTTTCACAGATTTTACTAACCTTGGGATGTGTAGGTTAAAAATTACTAAAATGTCCCTTTATCCCCAAAGTTTTCATTTTCACAAGGGGTTAAAAGAGAAAAAGCCCCCCACAGTTTGTTACACAATTTCTCCTGAACACGGCAATACCCCATATGTGGCCATAATCTGCTGTATGGGGACATGGTGGGGCTCAGAATGGAAAGAGCGCTATTTGGGTTTTGGAGAGCAGATTTTCCTGGAATAGTTTTCAGGGGCCATGTCGCATTTGCTGAGCCCCTAAAGTACCAATACAATGGAAACCCCTCAAATGTGACCCCATTTTAAAAACTACACCCATCAAAGAATGTATCAAGGTGTATTATCACTCAGCCTAAAATGCTTCCCAAAAATTAATGTACAAAATGAAAATTGAAATTTTGAAAGAAATCTGCCATTTCGGTGCCCAATACGTTGCATCCACTTTGTGTTGTCAGAGACCTGCACTCCTAAAACTATTAAGGGGCCATCCCGAGGGTCAAAAAATTATATATGTGGGTGTAAACTGCTGCTTGGGAACACAGCAGGGCTCAGAAGAGAAGGAGTAGTGCGCTTTTTAGCTTTTGGGGTACAGATTTAGAGGGACCCTCTGTGTGCCGTGATGTTTTTGCAGAGCCCTGGAGGTTCCAGTAAACTGGAATTCCCTAAGAAGTGACCCCATTTTGTAGGGGCAATTTTAGGGTCTCGGCAAATATGACATGGTGTCCAAACACCAACAATCTAAATCTGCACTCCAAAAGCACATAGCGCTCCTTCACATCTGCGCCCTGCTGTGTACCCAAATGGCGGTGTATGCCCACATGTATGACACTGGTGTACCCCGGATAACGGACTTAATTCCATATGTGGGTAGAATTGGCTGTTTGGGCACAGCCGGGCACAGAAGGGAAGGAGCGCTATTTTGTTTTTTGGCGCACAGTTTGGTTTTTGGACATCACTTTTGCAAAGACCCTGAATTGCCAATAAAGTGGAATCTGCAGACATGTCACCCCATTTTGGACACTAGCCCACTGATGGGATTTATCAAGTGGCGTAACGAGCGCTTTTAACCCTTGAGGGTTGCATTTATTTAGTTTCCAGAAATGAAATCGCAACTGACAATGAGAAGTTAAAAATGAAATTTTTCCAGAGATTCGCCATTTTAGTGCCCAATATGTTGTGCCCAACTTATGTCAGCAGAGATACACACTCCAAAAATTGTTAAGCGGGTATCCCGGGCACAACAGCTTTCAGAGCGTTCATCTCCGATACAAGTCGGGCACAACATATTACGCACTGAAAGGACGTATTCCTGGAAAAATGGTCATTTTCACTTCTCACAATCAGCTTCGTATTCATTTATGGATAATAAGTTATAGCAACACTTGGGGGTTAAAAATGCTCTCTGTACCCCTGGATAAATCCTTCAGGGGTGTAGTTTCCAAAATAAGGTCTCATATCAGGGGATTCCACATTACTGGCGTTTCACTCTACAAAAGTGTCATGGCATCCAAAAACCAAACCGTCTGTGCTCCAAAAACCGAATAACCCTTCTTCCCTTCTGTGTCCGGCTGTGCCCTAATATCAGTTAATACTCACATATGACATTACGTCCATTATCCCGGGTACACCAGTGTCATACATGTGTCATACCTGTGGCATAAACTGCAGTTTGGGCGCACAGCAGGGCGCAGAAGGGAAGGAGCGTGATGCGGCTTTTGGAGCACAGATTCAGATGTTTGGTATCTGGACGCCATGTCATGTTTGTAGAGCCTGTAAGGTACCAGAAAAGTGGATTCCCCAAAGGAGTGACCCCATTTTGAAAACTGCACCCCTCAAAGAATTTACCAGTGGGTGTAGTGAGTATTAGTATCCCAGACGTGACTGCACAGCGGATGGCGAAGAGGGAATATATAAGCTGTGCGGAGAACATTGCAAACACCGAATTCCCTACTATGTCCCCGTAGCTCCTATGATTGGTCGAGTCACTCTGGGGGTCACTTTGGGGGTCATTTCTGGTGTCCATTCCCTCATAACGTGTAAATATGGGGTGTCCCCTGATATACGCTTGCACAGCTTATATATTCCCTACCTGCCGCAGCCAGTTGTATTCTAATGATTTGGCGATTTTTGCGGGTTTTTGTCTTCACATTGCTGGATGCTATATTTTCTTAATTTTTCTGGTGACGTAGCCATATAAGGGCTTGTTGTTTGCGGTATGAGGTGTATTTTGTAATGACACAATTTTTGGGTGCTTACAATCTATTGAGTACATTTTATTAATTCTTTTTTTGCTGGATTTAAAAAAATAAAATCAATTCTGGCATTGAGTTTTCCCTTTTAAATTTTGCGCCATGCAGCGTACAGTATAAGTAACATGTGACCTTTATTCTGCGGGTCGGTACGGTTACGGCGATACCTCATTTATAGTATTTTTTTATGCGATACTAATTCTGCAGAACAAAAACACATTTGGGGACATAAATCAGTGATTTTTGCATCGCCACATTCTGAGAGGCGTAACATTTTTATTTTTCCGTGGACAGTATTGGTTGGGGGCTTATTTTTTGCGGGACAACCTGCGCTTTTTATTGGTACTATTGTGGGGTGTATATGACTTTTTGATCACTTTTTATAGCATATTTTCTAAGGTGAGATGGTGAAAAATCACTACTTCCGGCGGGTTTTTTCCGTTTTTTTCCCCCGACGTTTACCGTATACATTAAATATTATTTCAGTTTTATTGTACAGATTGTTATGGACGCGGCAATACCAAATATGTATTGTTTTTATTAATTTTTAGGGTTTTTTTTACATAACTCATTTTCTATAGAAAAAAGGAGACTTTTGGGGCTTTATAACTTTATTCATTTTTTTCAAGAGTTTTATTTATTTATTTTTCACTTTTTTTCACTTTTTATTTCACTTTTTTATGTGTCCCTCTTAGGACACTTGATTCAGCAATGATTTCATTGCTGAATCAGTATTACAGGCTGGAGACACAGGAGACACAGGCTGCACGTGTCTCCAGTCTGTAACAGGAAGCCAAGCGATGTAGACGCATCGCTTGGCTTCCTGACAACGGGGGCAAGATCAACCAGGTAACAGGGGGCTCAGGCAGTCTGGGGTCACTGGCCAGACCCCAGACTGCATGTTTTGTATATCGGCACCCCCCGATCTCGCCGCGGGGGGTGCCGATACCGCCGGCACCATCACAGAACCGCTTCAGTTCCGTGATCATGTTTAACAATTATATATGCGATCCATCTAAACTAACAAGGCACATAAAGAACTATTTCCATAGGTAAGTGGTTATAATCTATTTCATATCTTACATGTTTCAGTATCAATGTGTGCAAATACTCTAGATTTTTAGGCAAAACCAATTCTGAAGACGCAACGATCTTCCTGACTAAAGATGTTATATGAACGCTTGTCCTGACGTTATAGCTTTGACTATATTACAACTCAATTCTAATATCTGGCTGTGGCTACATTATATAAGTCCTTAGGATGTATGGCAGAGAGATAGAAATGGTACTTCATCTCTTATTCCATCATAGATTTGCATAAAAGTATTTTAGTAGCATATTGAAATTTGAGTGTAAAACCAATTAAACTCAAAGCATTAATCCACTGAAAAATATAAAATATTCCATATATATAATTGACAAAACTTAAAAACATCTAGATGCCGCTGAAGGTTATAACACTGTGGAGTGTGTATGAGATTAGTAATCTTGTGATTAAATACTAAAGCTGCTTCTCAATGTATATGCATATTAAACTCCCTAGTGTTGGAGTGTTAATCAAAATATGTACCAAGGATAATTAACCGAGATTTTCACCTGTGCTAAATCGTTTATAGGCTACTAATCCTAATCCCTGCAATGCCTTGCATAAATAGCCTAGTATAACCGCACAAGCCATTATGTTTTCTGGTTATTTGCTTATTTATTTTTCTTCATCGGTCATTGCTACACATAAAATAAGTGTAAAATGTCCCTCACAGCTCATTCAGGGTACCTGACAAGATGTGTGATAGTGTTTTAGAGACCTGAACCATAACCACAGCATAAACATGTGGCCCCATAGTTAGACTTTCAATGGTGCCAGACTCTACAATGACCACCTTAAATATAAATTCAAAACTTGAAAAAAATTTCAGTATTTCGGTCACCTTTACAAACAGGAATAGCACACATAGTGATTTACAGATAAAGCACACAATAATGTTACAGTACAGGGATAATAAACATAGTGATGTCACAATACAGAGGTAATAAACACAGTGCTGTCACAGTACAGGAATAATACACACAGTGATGTTACAGTACAGGGATAATAAACACAGTGATGTCACAGTACAGGAATAATGATCACACAGATGTCACAGTATAGGAATAATGCACACAGTGATGTCACAGTACTGAGCTAATGCATACAGTAAAACCACAGTATCAGGATAATGCATATAAGGATGTCACAGTACAGTGATAAGAAACACAGTGGGGGGCGGAGCCTGACCGCGAACCAAGATGGCCGCGCTGTAAACCAGCTCCTCCACACCAGACACTCTAACCTCCGCAAAAGCAACCTTATTCCAGGTGAACATGGGCAAAACTAATAGAGAAAGCTCCACGGACCCTCCGGGTACCCCGAGGAGGACAAAACAACAAAGTGACTTACAACGCTTCCTTAAAAAGAAAAACTTACCTTCTCCTGCGGCCGCTTCCAAGATGGCGCCGGCACACAGACGCGAGGAGGATGTAGGGGATGAGTTGGACACTGAAAGCGTAACAGAAGGTGAGCACTCAGATGCAGGCTTACGCACATTCTTTCAAAAGACACTTTCTAAAGCACTAACCCCAATTCTGACAGAATTAAAGGAGATTAGGAGTGATATGCAAGCTATGGGCTGCAGAGTACAAGCTTTAGAGGACTCCTACTCCTCAGTAAAGGAATACTCTGACTCTCTCACTGATCAACTGCATTATCACAGAGAGCTAATTGATAGATCTTTAACCCTGGTTGAAGATCAGGAAAATAGAAACAGAAGGCGCAATATCCGCATTAAAGGCATCCCTGAGTCCTATACCCCAGAACAACTACCTAAAATGGCGTCTGAGCTTTTTCAAGACCTACTAGGTGCAGAGAGAGCTGCTTTAATTGTAGTGGAGCGCATCCACCGTGCACTCCGCCCAAAACCTAAACAGGGAGACCCACCTAGAGATGTATTGTGTGGGCTGCTTTCCTACTTGGACACACAAATGATCTTAGCCGCGGCAAGAGATAAAGACAAAATCCTACTAGGTGAACAAGAGATCTCCATTTATCAGGACATTGCTCTGTCCATTCTTGCTAAATGAAGATTACTAAAACCGTTGCTGGATATCCTTAGAAGCCGCAATATACAGTATGCGTGGATGTACCCGTTTGGGATTGCCATATTACATGGAGGAAAGCGAATTACCGTACACACTCCCAAGGATCTCCGTGCGGTATGGACATTTCTTGATATCGACCCGATTGAGATCCCTTCTTGGTTGCCCTCAGCAGATTGTGGCGAGATTCCGGAGTTGCCGACATTACCCGCGTGGCAATCGAATAACAGACATCGCTCACCGAAGGCCAGGAAGGCCCTTGCAAAGTTCAGACAAATTCTCCAGTGAGGGACTCTGGTATTATGTTGTGTGAGTCTAAACCCTTTTGCAATTATATTGTTTTGCCCACTATTGCTCTTTTTACCATAACTGCCCGTTAGTTAAGGTTTTAGTTCTGATTTGTTATTACTACTTAGTGCGGGGAGCAGAGGGTCATATACCGATCAGGACCCATATCTCGCCCCCACTCATAGTTCACTTGTTGATCGTTTGCTTATTGTTTTGTCTTTATATTTGGACCCTACATCTACAAGACTTTGAAATTATTATCTTTGCTTGAGTCCTATAAGAAATATTGTCTGACTGCATATATTGTTTACTCCTTTATTATCCCCCACCTTTCCCCCCCCCCCAATTCTTCTCCTAAACACAGACCTTTGTGAGGGATTCGCAGGAGACAGGTTTGACTTATATTATTCACTATGATGTCTGGTGGTGCAATTAAACAGCAAATTGCCGAGTTGGGAGTAACCACTTTCAATGTGAAGGGAATTAATTCCCTGCAAAAGAGACATGGGATACTCCAAGTTGCTAAAAAATTACATACAGATATTTTGATGTTACAGGAAACCAGATTCAAAGAAGGGAAAATACCTAAACCACCAAATTCGTGCTATTCTCAGTGGTTCTACTCATGCTCTCCTGATGCGGCGACAAAAGGGGTAGCTAGCTATAGCTATTAAAAATTCCGTTCCCTTTGAGGTGACGGGTAAGCTTACAGATACTGAAGGCAGGTATATTTTTCTCAAGGGACGATTAGCCACAAGACCTTTGACACTTGCAATTTTTTACTCCCCAAATCAGAAGCAAGTCCCATGGCTAGCTGCAGCATTACAGGAACTTTCACACTTTGCTGAGGGTGATGTTATTGCTGAAGGGGATCTAAATTTGACTTTGAACCCTGTAATAGACACGTCCAGTGGAAAATCAGCCATTTCTCAGAAAGCCATTGGCTATATACACTCCACATTGCAAAATCTGAAACTTATAGATACCTGGAGATGTTTCAAGCCAAGTGAAAAAGACTTTACCTTTTACTCCCCCCACCCCACCTTTCCCACCAAAGGTTAGACTATATATTCTGCTCCCTCCTCCTTGCACGTTCCATACACAACTCGGTAATTGGTAACATCAGCATTTCTGACCATACCCCGGTCACGACAGTATTTACCATTCAAGAACTACCGCCCCGACAATGGTCTTGGAGACTCAACGAATCCATACTTAGCAAAAAACAGATAGTTGACACCATTTCCTCGGAACTTGAGAGTTTTTTCAATATTAATGACACCCCACACACTGCTTCCCCCTTACTCTGGGAATCCCATAAATCCTTTGTTAGAGGCCTATTCATATCTAAAACCACTGCATTAAAGAGAGAGAGACAATAGGAGATTGATTCCTTGTTAGCACAAATATCAGCTTTAGAACGCATCCACAAATATCAGAAAATTCATTCAGCACATGCAGATCTCACCCTCTTGAGAGAGAAACTGAAATCCGCCCTAAATTACTCGGCAGGCAAACAAATCTTGTATTCTAAACTGAGACTATATGCCCATGGTAACAAGGGTGGGAAAATAATGTCCAAATTGATCAAAAAAGAAAAAGCAAAATCTTTTATTGCTGCTATAAAATATTCCAGTGGAACCATAGACAATGAAACTAAAAACATAGCCAACTCCTTTCATTCTTTTTACACTAAACTTTATAACTTGAAAGCAGACACCTCCCAAGATCAATTCGCAACTCCCCAACATGACATTAATCGGTTCTTCTCTCAGATCACAATTCCCAAAATCTCAAACGACAAACACACCTCCCTACAGTGGCGTAACTAGGAATGTCGGGGCCCCGTGGCGAACTTTTGACATGGGCCCCCCCCAAACCGACTCCGAAGACCTCAACCGACCCCCTCCTCAGAACTCTATTATGTCCCTTAGTAAGCCCTGCACACAGTATTAACCCCAATAGTGTCCCCTGCACACAGTATTAACCCCAATAGTGTCCCCTGCACACAGTATTAACCCCAATAGTGTCCCCTGCACACTGTATTAACCCCAATAGTGTCCCCTGCACACAGTATTAACCCCAATAGTGTCCCCTGCACACAGTATTAACCCCAATAGTGGCCCCTGCACACAGAATTAACCCCAATAGTGGCCCCTGCACACAGTATTAACCCCAATAGTGGTCCCTGCACACAGTATTAACCCCAATAGTGGCCCCTGCACACAGTATTAACCCCAATAGTGGCCCCTGCACACAGAATTAACCCCAATAGTGGCCCCTGCACACAGTATTAACCCCAATAGTGTCCCATGCACACAGAATTAACCCCAATAGTGACCCCTGCACACAGTATTATGTCCCACTGTGGACATCCATAAACAATTATTATACTCTGGGGTCTTTTCAGACCCCAGAGTATAATAATCGGAGACCCGGGGGAATAACAACATTTTTTAAAAAAAACAGTTGCTTACCTGTGCCCGGCTCCTAGGCTGTCGGCTACCGGCTGCCGCTCTTGTCCTGCATTAATGACGTCGGACGTCACATGACCCGGGAAGCAGACCCGGGTCGTGTGACGTCAGAGACGTCAGACACGAATGAGGGAGGCCGGAGGCAGGATCGCGGAGAGGTAAGTAACACTGTTTGTTATGTTCCTTACGTCTCCCGGTCCGCCGATCATTATATTCGAGGGTCTGCAAAGACCCCCGAGTATAATGATAGTGTTTGTGGGGCCCGCGGTGTCACTTGCCGATCCCGGCCCAGCCAGAATCGGCAAGTGAATGGGGCCCATAACGGACTATTTAAAAAAAAAAAAAAACGCAGCGGTAGCGGCTGTCAACGGGCCCCCTAATGGCCCGGGCCCTGTGGCAGCTGCTACTGCTGCTACCACGGTAGTTACGCCCCTGCCTCCCTATTTGCTCCAGTAACTCAAGATGAGGTCAAGAAAGTATTGCACACGTTTCCTCCTGGCAAATGTCCAGGCCCTGATGGCCTCCCTCTTTCATATTACAAAACCTTTCAAACACAACTCATTCCGTATTTTACAAAATTCTGTAATTCGTTATTACAAGGCGAACAAATGCAGAGACAAACGCAAGAAGCTTATATTTCACTCATACACAAACCAGGAAAGGATCCAGTAGAATGCTCCAGTTATCGCCCCATCTCATTATTAAATTTGGACCTAAAAATTTGGGCCAAAATTTTGGCTTTGAGAATTCAAAATATACTCCCCTCCATCATAAATGATGAACAAGTCGGCTTTGTCAAAACTAGGGAAGGGAAGGACAACACTACCCGATTACTACACGCCATTTCCATTGTGAAGAAATTTAAACGCCCACTTCTTCTACTTAGCGTAGACGCCGAAAAGGCGTTTGACCGAGTAAATTGGAATTTCATAACTGCCACGTTACATGAATTTAATTTCCCTCCCAAATTTATTTCTGCTATAATGTCACTCTACTCCCAACCACACGCTAGATTAAAAGTAAATGGATCCCTTTCAGATTATTTTAACATTACTAATGGCACGCGAAAGGGCTGTCCACTTTCTCCATCCCTTTTTATTTTAACCCTTGAACCCCTCCTGATTTCTATTCACCAAAATGAACTTATTAAGGGATTTGAACATAAAAATACTAGACTACAATCGCTTGCTTTTGCAGATGATATATTATTTTTAATTTCAAACCTCAGTACAGGCCTAGAAGAACTGACTAAAGTTATTGTAGAATATGGAGAAATCTCCAACTACAAGATGAATATCTCGAAATCTGAAATTCTCAATATTTCTATACCAATAGATGAAGTTGCACTATTGAAGACTCAAACAGCCTTTGCTTGGAAAAACAATGCCATTAAATATCTGGGTGTTTATATTACTCCGAACCCCAAAAACTTATTCTCGACCAATTTTACACCACTTCTGGCTGACGTCAAAAGATTGCTAGCAGAGTATGATTTACCCTTCATTTCGTGGATAGGTAGAAGAAATCTTTTGCAGACCTATATCGTACCTCGTATTTTATACACCATGCAGATGATTCCTATAGCTCTCCCACCCTCATATTTTCAGTCCCTTAAGTCCCTTTTTTCAAAATATCTTTGGAAATTTAAAGCACCTAGACTAGGGTACAGCTTTCTCACACGAAACAAGGGGGAAGGAGGTATAGCCGCACCTGATATGTACCAGTATTATTTAGCTGTTCAATTGTCCAGATGGATGAATTATGTTAAGCCTTTAACTAAGACTTCTTCTGCTAACCTAGCTTCCTCATCCCATGGGGACAATTTCTTAAAACTACTCTGGTTACCTGATAAAACTACTTTAATGAACCCAGATTTTGACTTACTCCTCAAGGGGCCATGTGAAACTTGGCTTAAGTTTAAAGAAAAATTTTCTCACAAATTTTCTCCATTATGTCCGGCGAAATTAATTCCCTTTATACTCTGTCCAAAACAAAAACAAACTTCTGAACTTTGGAAATTCATAGATCCCTTCATGATTAAGGATCTACACAAGGGTGGTGCCTTTGTTAAGCTAAAAGATTTACTTGATAAGCACCCAAACCACAACTTAAATTTTCTGCATGAATTGCAATACCAGACATCTACTTCTGCATTGTCTAAATTAGGCTCTGCCACCATACCTCTTACCGCCTTTGAATCCCATCTCATATCTAATTCACCTATGTCTAGGAAAATAGCACTTTGTTAAAAATTGCTGACAGGCACAAAAGATTTCACAAAACCATCCTATATATACTCTTGGGAACGTGAATTGGGTACCACTTTTACCAAACAAGAACTTGATGACATACTAAAGCATTCACACGGATTTTCGACGTGTGTACGTTTACAAGAATCTCACTTCAAATTGTTAGCACGCTGGTACAGGACACCCTCCTGGTTGGCACAACACAAATTAGCAAATTCAGATCGTTGTTGGAGATGCAAGGACCACCCTGCTACCCAATTACATACGTGGTGGACTTGTGAACCAATATTGAAATTTTGGACTTCTGTCCAACAGTACCTATCCAAAGTCTTGAAAAAGAAAGTCGACCTGTCTCCTAGCGAGGTACTACTTTCAAAACCCTCTCTAAGATACAAACCTGCTAAGTCGAACCTAATCACTATTCTGCTTGAAGCTGCAAAGTCCCTAATTCCACTATATTGGCTGCAGACTGAAGTTCCATCCCTGTCGCAATGGAAGGAGAAATGCTTCCAAATCGCCAGATTCGAAGAACTTATTAGTTGGAGAACCCAGACCCACCATATATATACTCAAACTTGGGACAAATGGTGGTCCTATCATACCTAATTAGATTGCTGACATTAGCTGATCTACATAATAAAAAAATTTCCCTCACTGCTCCTCTGTTCCTCTCCCCCCTCCCCCCCTCCCCCCGGATTATTCACACTTGTCACTGTACACATATCCCCCTATCTCTGACCCATTTTCTATTCATTTGAATATATGCTAATTAATGACAATGTTTGCAGTGTTATCTCATTGTTATTGTAACTTGTATTTTTTCATCTTTGCTGAACAGTCCTTTATTTTTGATCTTACAGATGTGAACAGCTGTTTATATGTATATGCTGTAAATTGTTTAAAACTAAATAAAATCAGAATTGAAAAAAAAAACAAAAAAAAAAACACAGTGATGGAAGAGACGTCATTAGAGCTGGGCTTGTGCCACAATATATAAGGAAGCAGGCCCGACCCACATGACGTCTGTGACGTCACCAAGTAGGCCCGAAGCCTGCCGGAGCCCAGGAGATGTAAGTAACAGTGTTTTTTTTATGTTCCCTCATTTCTCCTAGCCCTCCGATCATTATATTCGGGGGTCTGAAGAGACCCCTGGGTATGATGATAGCAGTGTTTGTGGAGTTCATGGGCCCATGGCCTTGCCGATCCCAGCTCCTGCTCACTGACTCATCCGCAGAAGGGGAAGAGCAGGCAGCCTTGAGCATAAGCCAGGATCGGTAAGTAAATAGGGCCTGTTACCTGCTGGAGTTACTCCGACAGGTAACGGCCTATTAAAAACAAAATGCAGCGGTAGTGGCTGCCGTCTGACCCCTTAATGTTCCGGGCCCTGTAGCAGCCACTACCTCAGCAACCCCGGTAGTTACACCCCTGCATTTATGGCACAGTACTAGGACAGTGCACACAGTGATGTCACAGTACAAGGATAGTGAACAAAAAGATGTCACAGTTGGGAGATAACATAAAGGGATAATGCACACATAAAAACATAACTGTGAACATTGTGATGCCATGGTATATGAAGAAAGTAAAGTATCGAATGTCTCATGCAGGCATTATGATGTCCCAGTAAAGTATTGGAGGTACATTCGGTTTTCACAGTCCATAGTTATAGCTCTTAGTGGATATGGGCCCCAGCTGCTATGTCTGCTACCTTTCTAGTTATACCCATTACTATGACCCACACAAAAATCCAGATTTGCATTTTTCACTTTGAATTATAGTATGAAAGGAAGCCATTGACAAAGCCATGAAGAAAAGATGGTGGTATAACCTTATCCACTGGGGCATGCCACAGCTTTAATAAATTACCACACGCCCTGAAAGCTAGGTTGTGTAAATGAGATTTCATTAAATTCCATTTATTACATTGTAACATCTGATGACCAAGGTAATACTGCAAACTACACCTGTACCATAGGTGACATAACCCTTCAGGGCCGATCTAGTTACTATACAGTAAACATAATATTAAATCCTATAAACTATCATCCATTTATACTGTATATTGATGGAGGCTGTGGGGAGTTTTCTTGCTATTGTATATTGTGAATAAAGTACTTGTCATTCCTGTATCCAGTCCTAAATCTCACATCTTCCCACACAATGAAGTTCCAAGTTACTGAGCTGTTATGTTTGTCTTTATAAGAAGACTTTCCCGTCAAGTCAGACTGCTCGTGTGTGAAGAGAGAATACGCCTCAGCCTTCTAGCCTGCTAGAAGCACTCACGGATATGAACCTTCATGTTTAGTTCTTTGTGTTAATGCAATGAAAGCTGATTTGTTAACAGTTGTGTCAAATTTGTAGAAATTTTCCAGGTATCTTTGTGCTGATTTAGTTATTTAAGACTGTCATGACTGTGAGGAGAGCGAAGTGCTGCGCCGACTATGACTGAACAGTCCTGCATCAATGTATCATATTGCTGTACCTAGATAAATGATATCACAACATTCACCTCCATCTCCCAGTTTATTACCTGGGCATAGAATCTGTATAATAACATACGACTCCACCTGTTTGGGATGTTACAGTTAAGATTTCATTGCAAGAAATAAAATGCTACATATTGAAATATTTCTATTCTCTTATGGCTGATCTTATAGAAGTGACAACCACCACTTTTAGTTGTCACTTATGGTTCCTAGGCAACTGATGACAAATTATCACTAAATAGAAAGTTTCAAGAAGAATTCTTTAAATAAAAGGAAATGGATATTGTAGTAAATGCGAAATAAACCAGTATGTGTCCATTACATCAGTACTTATTTGTAAAATAGTCCAATTTCATTTTCCTAAGTTTTTTTGGCAGGAAAAAAAAAATCCATAGATTCATTAGTGCTATGGAACTTAACCAACAGCCACATCTTGATGTAACCCGACTTTCATGTATTGCTAGAGCTTGAGGTTGTTCAGATTTTCCAGCTAAAAATACAAGAATCTATATTTACCCCACTAAACTACTGTTGCCACAGTAACAATGTTACTCAAGTTCCCTGCCCTTTACTCTCTGCTCCTTCCTGACATAGAAAATACATAGAAATCCACTGATAGCCATTCACTACCTAAGAAGAGTCAACAATATGGCCAGTAAAAGTCTGGACAGGCATTCACAGCCATTTTACTGTGTTGAGATTGGAGCAGGAACAGAAAGCAATGGGGGCCTGGGCAATGTCATAATGGGAGCAGTTGGGTGAAGGGTATTTTATTATTTTAATCCAATTTTATCAATTTTTATCCATTTTATTCTATAATTCTATTATTATTATTATTATTATTATTATTATATAATTCTATTATTCTATAATTAGAATCCCTTTTTTCAGTACTACCAAGTCGGAATAGCCTTAAGAAAGGCTATTCTTCCCCTAACCATAGAATTCTTCTCTGCACCGCCGTTCTGGTGATATTCCCGGTTTTCTCCATAAGCAAATGAGTCTCCAGACAGCACAAAGAGCATCCCCTGTACTGCCTGAAGATGCTTCAGAGATGCCCTTCTACTACAGCCGCGTGCGTCCTCCTATGTCTTCTTCCGCATAAGTGATGCTGGTACAGAGCTACTGAGCATGCTCAGTATGCTCTGTACTTCGTAGAACTACATGAGCATACTGCGCATGTGCAATACGAGCATATGCAATACAAGCATGAGCATGTAGCGGCCACAGAAAAATGGATGATAAGACATGTGTCGACTGCTCATGTCTTTCCAGCCACTTTTCTGTGGCCGCTACACAAGTGAACACAGCCTTGCCAGAAGAAGACACAGGAGGACACACTTGGCTGTAGAAGAAGAAGGGAGCGTCGCTGGAGCGTCTTCAGACAATACAGGGGATGCCCTCTGTGCTGTTTGAACGCAGGGGGACCACCCCCTGTGCTGTCTGTAGACTCATTTGTATACGGAGAAAACTGGGAATATCACCACAACGGCGGCACGGAGAATAATTCTGAAGGTAAGGGCATAATAGCCTTTCTTAAGGCTATACCGATGTAGTAATAATAATAATAATAATAATAATAATAATAATAATAAATTTTATTTATATAGCGCCAACATATTCCACAGCGCTGTATAATTTGTAGTACTACTGAAATAAGGGATTCTAATGAAAGAATCCCTCTAATGAAACCCTCTGCCACCAATTTTTGTTTGAACAGAAAACCCCTTTAAAATATTAGTACACATTATGTTGATGTGCTTTATTGTTCTTTATAATCATTTGACCATTTGACTTCTACACAATGCAAATGTAATGCCCATGCACAGATATCCGGGTGAGTTGGGCTGGCACATAGAAACATCACTTTTATAAACAGTGGCCAACTTTAATAGACTTATAAGATAATCCATGGAGTAAGAAGATGTCCAAATCACTGGTAAAACCATGGATGGCCTTCAGACTAGAAGCTAATAACTGGTTAGATTTGCTATAGCCTATTTGACTGTACAGCCTTGAAGGGTTCAAATTGCACACTTGAAGGGTTTAATGCCTTTGACTGTATTTTGCCTTTGTAGATTCTGTTCACACAGCTCTAAAGTGTTTCAAGGTCATTTTGTAAAAGGACAATTGTTCTAAACTGCAGCGACTAAACCAGCAGAGAACCCAATCTACATGTCACACTGCTTGAGTGAAGAAGCCTGCATTTTACTAATAAACGCGAGCTGCACTTCCTCCGTGATCTGATGTTGTTTTATAGAACGCCTAGTGATTAGGAAGCTAGTATTCCTTCATATCATTCCCAACGATCCGCAAAATGATAATGTCAAGAATTCACGCTTTGATGTTAGTCATTACATTAATTCAAGAGATAATTATTTCATCAGAAACAGTCTCTCATTTGATTTGGGATAATTTAAGAAAAAAGGGAAACTGGCAAAAGGATTTATAGAAGTCTAATTTTAATGCAGTCAACAACGTGATATTTTTCTTAACACTGAAGCTCATCAAGAACAAACTCATTAAAATTCACCAAAATAATCCCAAAACACTTTGACAATAGCTCGCCGCATGACCTATTTAGCAGAAAATTCAGAGGAACAACAGAAGGGTAGGATTTTTCAAACTCATTTAAAAATTGCTGTGCAGTTTCATTGTAGTTCAGCTATTGGCTCAAAAATGAGGCTAGGTTCCCAGTGTTTTTCTCTGTCAAGACGTCTATTGTACTGTTACTGGGTAGCGATATATATGAATCCACAATGAAGGCTCCTGACGAGAATTGGAAGCTGCTGCCAGACTGAGAATTCAACATGATCTGTGCGGAGGAATGCAGTATGTTGGAATAGCAGTCTCTCTGCGTGGCGCTAGAAATTAGCAGTGCTGGTAATTCGCATACCTTTCGCCATCTATATTATTTTTAGATGTGTTTTATGCTCCGCTGCATTGATTTATTCTACAGAACTAATGATGAAATATATGATGCCTAAATATTAGCCCTATAGATGTTATCAAAGTGGTGTATAGTGAGGATTTTAGACATATACACACTTGTTAAAAGAAATTATAGGTTATTTTATATTGGAAAAGAATATATTCCTGACACTATAAAACCTGCTGTTTTCTTACAGAACAGTGTGCGGTGTGCAGGAATGGACAATATTATAAATCATCCACAGACCATGACACTTATAACCTGGCTTGGAATCTCCCTTGTTGTATACAAGACTATAAATATGGATATAGATAGCAGTAACAGCCATCATTCAAGTCATGGAGTGTCACAGCTCTGCTGCTAGGGTTCCCAAAGAAAAGCAAAGCAACAAACTAGAGCCGCTGCCTTACGGATACAGATCCCAGAGCTTTATATACTGGTCATATGTGGCAGGTGGAGTAACTGGCAATGAGGGAAGCACATGCATGGAGAGTGACTGCCAGCCTGAACCCTCTGATCAATGACAAGACATGGCAGACTAGCAGCGAGTCACAATAAATGAACTTCAATCTGCTTGCTGTTGGCTGGACCACTGATGCATTAAGCCTACGAGTGCTACTTAACTGTAATCCTCAGCTCTGGCCATTATGTATTGTAAAACTGTGAAGAAATGGATGATGGGTTACAGGAGGAAGCTGGTAATATTTAGGAGATTTCTGGGCAATTATCCTTAAATGCAGAATTTCTCTACCATCCTAGGGAATGAAACACAACCAAATATTAGTATTCCCTGTGGAGGCACAAGACATATTGGTGCACAATAGATAACATGGCTTACTTTGGTCTCAAAGACACAAATAAAGCCATCTAATCTGGCAACCCTTTTATCAGCGGTGTAACAAGTGTCTTGTTGGCCCGGGTGCTCCCAACTGCTCCCCTCTGCTCCAATACATAGAGATCCCAGAGTATAATAATCATAGGCCCAGGGAAGGTGAATAAAAATAACAAACACTAATACTCACTTTGCCTCACCTTTAATAGGCATCCTGGCTCTGGCTGTCTGCAGTATCTTCTTCGGCCCTCCTCCTAACGTCCCTGCTGAGGTCTGTGATTGGTCCTTAGTGGTCATATGGGGGCGCATTGATGTCATTACGCTGCCGCGCCCTGTGTGACCGCTGGGGCCTAATCGTAGGCCTCAGTCACAAGACGGGAGAGCACTGGAGAGGATGTTAAGCCCAGGAGAGATGAGTATAACTATTTATTATTTTAAGTCACCTCCCCTGGGCAAGTATGTATAGCGGTTGGGGAACCAGGCTTTCCCTGACCACTGCCATAGTTGTACGGAGCCCCAGCTATCTCCAGCTGGCTGCGGGCCCTGTACCTTGCCGAGCCGGGTCGCAGTCACACTCCCTGCGACCACGATCGTTACGTCCCTGCCTCTTATTAAGGTTATCCTTTCCTTGTTTTGATAATAATTAGAGATGAGTGAGTACTGTTCGGATCAGCCGATCCGAACAGCACGCTCCATAGAAATGAATGGATGCACCTGGTACTTCCGCTTTGACAGCGGCCGGCCGCTTAACCCCCCGCGTGCCGGCTACGTCCATTCATTTCTATGCAAGCGTGCTGTTCGGATCGGCTGATCCGAACAGTACTCGCTCATCTCTAATAATAATTGATAAGGCCTTTTTTTACTATAATGAGAAATCCAAAGTAATGAACTAAAGACTGCATACAAATAAGAGAAAAGAGCTGGACCTGCCAATGTAAGTAGGACCAATGACATCTGCAAACATTTGGAATGTACTTTTTGCACACAAGGGACACACAAAAGCAGGGAGCATTGTGGAGGCCATATCCATACAGGTGCTCATCCCCAATACCCACAAGGGTCAGCTGTTTTGCAAGAAGCCAATTTAACAGGAATGGAAAGACCATACAAACTCCATTCAGATGTTGCCCTTGGTTTGATCTGAACCCAGGACTCCAGCACTACAATGCAACCGTACTAACCACTAGTCAAGCATGCTGACCAACCAACTATGTCATGTATATAATGACCCACTGACTCATCTCCGACATATAATATTGGATTGGTCCTGTTGAATTTTATCATCATTTTTTCCCCTGGGAGACACGCTATTGTCAGAGGTGTTTTACAGCAAATTCCTCTCCCCAATGGAAATACACACACATTCACACATCTGTGCTGAGCAATGAATCTGTATGGAAATAAAAACACACATTCAGTCCGCTGAGCTGAGAATAGTAACATAGTAGATAAGGTTGGATAAAGACACAAGTCCATCAAATCTAACCTATAAAGTGTATGTGTATGGAAGTCAGAAGGCATAACTGTCAGCTAAATGAGTTTTCAGTCGGCTGCTATTGAAAGTATAGTATATAGGCATCTTAAGGATGCAGCACAGATATAAGACTGGTATACATTTTTAGGTAAAGTTCTTGATGCTATATGATCAAAAACGTATATGTTCATTTTTGATGGATAATGTGCATCCATTCTGTCTGTCTGTCTATTTTTGATGCCCGGTGTCATCTATTTTGCTTTCCTTCTTAATGGATGAATTTCAGTAGTTTTTGGCTTTGACCAGATCCACTGATCTGTTTTTTAACATTGATTAACTTTGGTCCATTGATTTCTGTTGGGTCTGTGTGTCAAAATGGACAAAAATAGCACATGTCCATTTTTTTTTTAGTTTTATCTGTACATCAAAAATTAACAAAAAGTGGCCAACATTCACTCTTATTGTTTTTAAAAAAGCTGTATAATGGTCTTAAAAAATGGCTATTTTTCACTGTCACATGAATAAAGCTGGGTTCGTTCCCCTCTCTGCTTGAAAAATGCAGAGAGAAAAGTGCTTTAGGCAGAAACCCAACGGACCCCAATATAGTCTATAACCGCATAGTAGCCGCATTTTTAAGTGGATTAGTTTTCTGTTCGGGGGGTCCCCAAGTGGATACCATACCCTGAACAGAAACCCAAATGCAGGTGTGATCCTACCAAATGGCCTTTATTTTATCTATAGATCAACAAGCAATTGTATCTACTGTTATTTCATTTAACAAGTTAGATACATTATATCAATGTAGAACCAAGAAAATTGTTTCAAAAGATCTGTCAGCATTTTGGAATTTAACACATCCATCATTGCCACTTCTGATATCAGTTTATGTACCAAGTTTATCTTGGTAGATAAACTGATGTCAGAAGTGGCAATAGCAGCTTCTCTCCCTTATTTTATTAAATTAAACATATACACCCTCTGCTGATCTGATATGTATAACTGGCTTTAGTGCCTGCAATGTGTCTTTGTTTCTTTCTTTTTAGTTGCTATGATTCCTAGGATTTCTCTATCTGCCATGAGCTTGTATGTGTTTCTCTCTTGTTATATACTACTGTACCATCCATGAAACTGTATCACTGAAATTTGTCAATTGTGGGACTATTAAAGGATTATCTTATCTTAAGCTGGCCATATACTTTACATACAGCTAAACACTTATTTGGTCAACAGTTATACCCCCAATCACCCCATACCCCATACCCCATGGACACATGGTTTCACCAAACCTATAGCTGCTGTCACTGGTGAGAGGGGATAAAATATAAAAAACAAAAAAAACTTTGCAAGTCTTCAGTAGGTGATACCTTTTTTAATGGCTAACTCATAATGATGACAGAATATGACGTTTCGAAGCTTTCCTCTGAGCTTCTTCTTCAGATATAACTAAAAAACACTTTCTAGAGGCTGCATATTTATGTACAACAGGACACATAGGGATAGGATTACAGGAGGGAGGGGGGAAGAGGCTTATTACTATATACTTATAACAACAAACAATCAATTGCCAGATCCCCCAGTTCTTATCTTAATGGCTGTATTAATGATGTGTATAAAAAGACATAAACCCACGTGAGATGTTTGGTGAGAGGGGAGTAATACACTGCTAAGCATCTCTAGAACTGGTTTATCTCCATTGAGAACAAAAGGATTCAAAAATACAAAATACAACCCAACACTTATTTATTCAACATCTGTTGAAGGAAGTTAGAACATCTCCATATGCCATAGATGGTTAGCCAATCCCACTGCTGGCTTCAGTCTACATTAATCTAATGTATGGTCACATTAACCCCAGAGACAGCTGCCTGCCGCAATGTGCAAGCATTCGCATCAAACAGAAGTGTTTCTCAATGTTCCAATGCCAATTTCAGTACTGGATTATTTTATTTGGTAAAGTGTATTTAAAGTGTAACCCATTATTGTTATATCCCTGAAAGAGAAGTTGTGCCTGGTCTTGGTAGAGGGCATTGTTAGTACAGATCATAGGCTTGAGTTGGCATTTACATAAATGAGCAGTTCGGTACTTTGATCATCTGAAGAACCAGCAGTTTGGAGCATTTTTTATTTTGAGCATGTCTATTTTCCATTTTTTTCTTCATCCATTGTTTAAGAAGTACAAAACATGAATTTGAGATAGTTATTATATATTATAGTTACTGTATATATTATAGTAATAGAGCCACTTATAATATTGGAGAAAAGTGATGGAAAAAACAACATCCAAAAATAAGATAATGCTTTCCTGTATCTGTGATGTACTATAGACATGCTAAACTATAAGGGACTGTAATGTTTACTAACACGCCAGTCCTTGATATGAGCACATTTTTTGCTTTAGTTTAAGGACTAAATATATATTTAGCCATTAGAGATGAGCGAACAGTAAAATGTTCGATATTCGATATTCGTTTTGAGTAGCCCCGCAGTATTCGACTACTCGAATCGAATATCGAATCCTATTATAGTCTATGGGGAGAAAATGCTCATTTCAGGGGTAGGCAACGTTCGATCAAATAGAACTTACCAAGTCCACGAGTGAGGGTCGGGCTCGATCCTCCGAGAAGTCTTCTCCGTGCAGCGTCCCCGCGGCGTCTTCCGGCTCTGAATTCACTCTGCCAGACATCGGGCCTGGACAGAGCCGACTGCGCATGTCCGCACTATAAGAAAATGGCCGCTTACAGTCAAAGCGGCCATTTTCTTGTAGCGCGAGCATGCGCAGTCAGCTCTGCCCAGTCCTGATGCCTGGCAGAGTGAATTCAGAGACGGAAGACACCGCGGGGACGCTGCACGGAGAAGACTTCTAAAGGTAGGAGAAGAACCAGCGTTGATTGGCCGACTGTATAGCATTCGACCAGTCAATGCTGGTTCTGCATCAAATTTTTCCATTCGAATAGCAAGTAGTATTCGATCGAGTACGAGTATTTTGAATACCGTAGTATTCGATGGAATACCTATTCAATCGAATACTACTCGCTCATCTCTATTAGCCATATCTCATTTGTGACACTGGTGGGTGAAGGTGACTGTGTGTGATGCTGATCGGTGGGACAATGTGCAGAACAGGTGCCATCTGCTAGGTGAAACTATAATGGAGATAAGATATTCTTTGTGTGGCAGAAATCAATATATTGTTAGGACTTTAGTAGATGGTAAATGGGGCTTCCAAATTTTCCAGTCAGACAACCCCTTTAAGCCACTTAATCTTCAAAAACAATATTTCATAACTCAGAGCAAATTCCATAATATATTCTGCACAGACTAAACTGGACTTACACTTGAAGCTGCAGCAGGTATTATGTGATGTATTAATGTTTGTTCTTGTTAATTTACTTTACTACTTTATAAACCACAAGGATCATTACACATACAACAGCTGCATATACATAGAGAGCCATAAAACACATCAGTTTCTTCTCTATACAACTTCAGGCTAGTTATTTAAGCACATGTTGTAGCACATAAATGGATGCATATAAAGAGGTTACATTTTCAGGACTAATTTGCAATTAAAGTTACGTATTATCTTTACCGATCTTAAGGGAAAAATACAAAAAGTCTAAGTACAAATGAGTTTTTTTGCCATACAAGTATTTATAAAGAACTTGTATGACTGCTGAGTCTAACATATGCAAGATAGTATTGCCCAAAAAATGCCATTGTCCCTACGATCTTGTGCCGCTGCAAAGTGTCTTATATATGATGAAGCTTTCTACAGACAATTGTCAATTGCCAAACCTATTCCTATAGGGTTTGTCTTTAGAAGCAAAACTGATTCAGCGACTCGCAGTGACAAAATAAAACATCAAAATGACCCTTTTAGAGTAATGGCTGATACAAAGAAACCTAATGCACCCATCTCTTTCTCTTGTCTTGGATATGTTTTCTTTATTTTCTATAACTGTAGTTATAACGCCATTAAAACAAGGAGGTGACAAGCCTATATGGGGCCTATATGGGGCTGCTTCTATCCAGGGGTCACATAGCAGCCACATAGACTTCCTCCATGGGCCTGGCAAATTAGTCCATTTGTCTATGTGGAGTGATGTCTTTAGGTGCCCCAAGGGTGTATCTGCCATGAAAGCCACCCATGAGGATGCTTAGTGATCCCCTGAAAAAGGCAAAACAAGGTTAGTGCTGTCCCATTTGTAATTGGATGGTAAGAACCTGTGAACAATTACCCACCCCTTCCTCGGAGTGGCCTGCTGGGGGAGTATCATAACAGCCAGGGATAGAAACAGCCTTGACAGGCTGATTAGAAGGACCAGTTCTGTCCTGAGGAGCCCCTGGACCCAGTACAGGTGGTCGGTGACAGAAGGATACTGTCCATGGTGAGCTCCATGCTAGAGAACAAGTTCCATCCTATGTATGAGACCGTGATAGCACTGGGCAGTACTGTCAGTGACTGTGGTCAGGCTGTATAATCAACATCAGGCTAAGTGAAGATCACTCCACACAGAGAACTAAATGATCCTGGAGTTTTTCTTTTCATTTAGTTGCTATGACTCCTAATATCTTTTCTATCTGCTATGAGCTTGTATGTGTTCTTTTCTTGTAATATATTACTGTATTATCCATGCTGCTGTAACACACTGAATGTCCCCATGGTGGGACTATTAAAGGATTATCTTATCTTATCTTTCCATGGTAATATTAGCAAACGCAGAAGTGGGGCTCTTTAAAAGAGGACAGTAGAGCAAATAGTTGCAAGTGCCTCTCTGTGATACAGATGGACCCTCTACCTTGATATGGTGATACTACTCTGCTATACATTCCCTATTTTAAAATGTATTTGGAAAAGCCGTGCAGATATGTGGTCAGTTTCTTATGCTGACATTTGAGAAAGTGTTGGCTAGAACAGTCTAGAATGATCTACATACAGTCCTATGAAAAAGTTTGGGCACCCCTATTAATCTTAATCATTTTTAGTTGTAAATATTTTGGTATTTGCAACAGCCATTTCAGTTTGATATATCTAATAACTGATGGACACAGTAATATTTCAGGATTGAAATGAGGTTTATTGTACTAACAGAAAATGTGCAATATGCATTAAACCAAAATTTGACCGGTGCAAAAGTATGGGCACCTCAACAGAAAAGTGACATTAATATTTAGTAGATCCTCCTTTTGCAAAGATAACAGCCTCTAGTCGCTTCCTGTAGCTTTTAATCAGTTCCTGGATCCTGGATAAAGGTATTTTGGACAAACAATTCAAGTTCAGTTAAGTTAGATGGTCGCCGAGCATGGACAGCCCACTTCAAATCATCCCACAGATGTTCAATGATATTCAGGTCTGGGGACTGGGATGGCCATTCCAGAACATTGTAATTGTTCCTCTGCATGAATGCCTGAGTTGATTTGGAGCAGTGTTTTGGATCATTGTCTTGCTGAAATATCCATCCCTGGCGTAACTTCAACTTCGTCACTGATTCTTGAACATTATTCTCAAGAATCTGCTGATACTGAGTGGAATCCATGCGACCCTCAACTTTAACAAGATTCCCGATGCCGGCATTGGCCACACAGCCCCAAAGCATGATGGAACCTCCACCAAATTTTACAGTGGGTAGCATGTGTTTTTCTTGGAATGCTGTTTCTTTTTGGACGCCATGCATAACGCCTTTTTTATAACCAAACAACTCAATCTTTGTTTCCAAAATGAAGTTGGCTTCTCCAAATGTGCTTTTGCATACCTCAGGCAACTCTATTTGTGGCGTACGTGCAGAAACGGCTTCTTTCTCATCACTCTCCCATACAGCTTCTATTTGTGCAAAGTGCGCTGTATAGTTGACCGATGCACAGTGACACCATCTGCAGCAAGATGATGCTGAAGCTCTTTGGAGGTGGTCTGTGGATTGTCCTTGACTGTTCTCACCATTCTTCTTCTCTGCCTTTCTGATATTTTTCTTGGCCTGCCACTTCTGGGCTTAACAAGAACTGTCCCTGTGGTCTTCCATTTCCTTACTATGTTCCTCACAGTGGAAACTGACAGGTTAAATCTCTGAGACAACGTTTTGTATCCTTCCCCTGAACAACTATGTTGAACAATCTTTGTTTTCAGATCATTTGAGAGCGGGCTGTCCATGTTCGGTGACCATCTAACTTAACTGAACTTGAATTGTTTTGTAGAAAGAAATGGTCCAAAATACCTTCATCCAGGATCCAGGAACTGATTAAAAGCTACAGGAAGCGACTAGAGGCTGTTATCTTTGCAAAAGGAGGATCTACTAAATATTAATGTCACTTTTCTGTTGAGGTGCCCATATTTTTGCACCGGTCAAATTTTGGTTTAATGCATATTGCGCATTTTCTGTTAGTACAATAAACCTCATTTCAATCCTGAAATATTACTGTGTCCATCAGTTATTAGATATATCAAACTGAAATGGCTGCTGCAAACACCAAAATATTTAGAACTAAAAATGATTAAGATTAATAGGGGTGCCCAAACTTTTTCATAGGACTGTATGTGTTGTATGGATCCGTCATCATCAAGACACCTCATTTAGTACTAGTCTAGTATTGCAGCTTCCTCACTTGTTATTGCTGGTTTACTTATTGTATTACTTGTACTACAATCTGCTCACAAACCTAAAATAATTGCAAACATTCAGCAATAGGCTTGTACTTATAAATAGCAGATAATGTAACAATTCTTGTGAGGAAAGAATTTGGGCTTTGTCTAGAAGTGGTATCAGGGACAGTTTTTTTTTCCTCAAGCTGTCTTTTTCAATAAGAATTCTTTGTGATATGAAAAGCACTATGTTTCCAGCATAAAGAAACTTATAAAATTTACACGGTTGACAAGAAGTTTCCCTGAAGGCAGCAAGAACACAGAGCAGATTGAAACAGACAGTTAATTTGTAGCCGAACAAAAAAAATAATGATGCCATAAAGCTGCTTCAGGATTTGATTCTGTGTTAACAGTGAGCTTTATTCTGATACTGTACACATATACAATGTGAAAAATGCAAAGAGAAAAACTGAGTAAGCGACTTCAGCGGTTTCCCATAGTGCTGCAGCTCCACCTGCTGGAGAAGAGTGGTATCACATTATTCTCATTATTAAACCTCTAATTCAAGTCTTAGATTTACTGGAGACTTAATTATACTTGAACATGTGAGTCTTTTATACAGTCTATTCAACAAAATACTACTTCTGACAGTTATCGCCTACAGTATGGCATTACACCTCATCACTATTCAACTAAATGCAAACAATGGGGACAATTTATTAAGATTGGTGTTTCAAATGCCAGATTTAATAAAACAACGCTGATGTGAACTGTCCTAAACTTATTAAAATGCATGCATCTTTTTGCACTTTGGTGTGGCAGTTTTACAAAGGTTTGCTTTATAATCCATACACATACCCTTCTTAATTGCTCACTAACTTTTCATAGAACATGTGACTGCTTTTTGCATGAAAAACCACTGTAAAGTTGCTGCCACTAGATGTTTCCATTTTATCTAATTTGACGTCCACTCCCTGTTGCTAACCGAAGTCTGTCCATACATATTTGATAAGCAAGATGGCTTCACAGTGAGTGGAGGAGGGGGCTCTGTTCTGTCTTCACATAGTGAATAGAGAGGGGAGGGTTTGGCTGAATTGCATTAAAAACTGCATATGTTATTTCAGCCCTAGGCTTTGTTCACACATGCTATTTTTCAAGAGGTTTTTAACTTATTAAAAAAAAACAAAAAAAAACCATGGCTTTTAATAGCTTTTTTGCACCAATATTGCACAGTCTTAGGCTCCATTCACACAGAGTAACGCCAGACGTTTTTTGTGTGTATTTTGTGTGTATTTTTACAGCCGTAAAAAGCAGTCTCCATTGAGTTCTATAGTAAAATGCTGGCGTTTTTTTACGTCCGTAATTTTACGTCCGTAATTTTACATCCGTAAAATTACGGACGTAAAAATACAGGCATATTTTATTATAGTACTCAATGGAGACTGCTTTTTACGGCTGTAAAAATACACATAAAATACACACAAAAAACGCCTGGCGTTACTCCGTGTGAATGGAGCCTAATATTTTTGTGTATGTAGACTTTTTAATAACATCTGGCTGCAATGTATTTGCCAAAAAAAGACTAAAAACCAATGAAAATGTAGTGCACAATGCTGTGTGTGTGAATCAAAGCTTAAAGACAATGCATTATAGGTTTTAATTAATTCAAACCATTTTTTCTCTGATTTTCCTTGTATATAGAGATGTCAAGCAATGTGTAAAACAAGGGTGGGGGGGCTTTTTCATTTTAAATATTTTTATGGATTTTATTTCCCTGTATTATTCTGATGATTATTGCTAATTGTTGACTATGTTTGTACTCGGGAAACACAAGATCTGTTATCCCCATGTACAGATCACTAATGGGAACAGCCTATTAGATCACTGCCAGTCACAACAGTGATATGTATATAGAGGCATTCAGAGAAGTCACAGATTGGATTTTCTCTGCATGCTTCCAAGTCTCCTATGCACAAACAAATACATCTCAAGGAACTGATCATTCCAGCTCCTTGTCTGAGAATTAGACAAAGCTGTCAGTGTGACAGTCTGATCTTGCCATGCCATCAAAGGCAGCTTGGAAATAAAAAGACTAAAGGCACAGGGATCCTGCTATTGGCATGTGAACATAGCGCATGTGTCTGTGGGAAGGGTATGATATGTTTTAATAGTTAAAAATAAAAGTTTTAGATGTGGAAACATTAGACGAACATATAAACAGTTGGCTAGTAACTCAGAGATGTAAAGTAGCTGCTTTATCAATTAAAATGCTTTTCCATATTTGGATGTTGAAAAATTAAAAACTGCCAGTTATCTTCTGCCAGAATGTTAGCGCTTGTGGGATTTGATGCTGCTAAAACTTTTTTAGAACAGTTAAAATTATTTCCATGAAAAATGTCTCTAGCACACAATTACATGTATATGTTCTACTAGCTTCTGTCCGCGACTTCGTCTGTGTGTTGTTGGCATGGATGATCCACCTGCTCCGGCGTTTCGGCTGCTCTAAGAGCCGCTTGACACCTAGTTTGCTCAATTCTCCTCAGCTCCGCTTGAGGAGAAGTCTGTTGACTTCTAGCTATCTTTATAGCTCTCGTTTTTTGATAATTTTGCCATAAATTAGATTTTAGTTTTCCCAGCATGTTTAAAATTGGGAAACTGCTAATTTGGATTAAAGGGGATTTCCCTGTCTTCCCACCAGCGGCACAATACGGGGTATTTTCTGTCCCTGTGTGCTAGTAGGACAGGCGGAATTTTTAATTAGCCAAATCAAATACACATGGCTTGACCTTATAAGAGGGCACAGAGACCCTCCCCCCCACATGTTTTTTTCTGTCCTGCGTGTGGACAGGTGGGGGGACTCGGTGTCTTCCTTTAGGGTCAGGATTGGGTTCGTAGCTGATCCTGAAGTCTTTTCTTCTTTTTCTTTTTTTCTTCCCAGCAGATTTTCCCAGCTTATCGTCTCTGCAGATCTCCTGTTCTTGCTGGCTTTCCCTCCTTCCCTGCAAGGAAGGAGAAGGGAGTTAACCCTCTCTCTCTGTAACCCTTCCCCCTCACTTCCCCTTCCAGCTCTCCTGAAACCTTTTCCTGCTAGGCCATTGGGCCTATTCAACTTCTGCACCCACTTGCGTCCTATGCGGTCGGCGAGCATGTCGGCCGGTCTGTCCGCTGGGGTGCCATCTGCCTCAGCGGTCTATGTGCGGTGCGGCGGCCCCCGGAACTCTTGGTGAGCCGCCAAGTTCTAGGGGGAAGCGATTTTTGGTCTTCCTAGCCCAGTGAGCTAGAATATGGAGTTCGGGAGGGAGGGGGAAGAATCTGGGGAGTCACCCCCCCCCCCCTTTTTCGGTGGCTAATTTAAAAAGAAGTGCAGGAGTGTGCTTCTTGCCTTCCTGGTTTGTCTAGTGGAGTTCCCTAGTTCCCTACTATCCTAGGTGTACTGTTCGCTACAGTTTCTTGCTGAATCTCTTCCTACAAGCATTTAAAGATGCTCTGGTAAGGCTTTTTTTGTATTATTCAGCCTAATGTTTCTCCTTTGTATTAACCACTATTTTGGCTCTTAGGTGAGCTTCTGTTGCGGTTTGCTACTGCGCCTGCCGCCATGTCATCGTCCACCACTCCTCTGGGCGATCATGGGAGAAGGAAAACCTCTTCCAAAAGGAGACATTTCGCATGTTTGGAATGCGTTATTCCCCTACCTGATGGTAAGGGTTATATAAATAAGTACGCATAGTATGGTTGTTCCCGGTTGGGATTCTAAAAACCCTATGTTCCCTGTCGTCCTCAACAGCGGCACAATGTGGGGTATTTCTGCCCCTGTGTGCTGGTAGGACAGGCGGATATTTAATTAGCCAATCAAATGCGTGGCAGGCCCTATAAGAGGGCACAAGAACCTCCCCTCTGCGTGTTTTTTTCTGTCCTGTGTGGACAGAGGACAGGTGGGAGGACTTGTGTCCTCTTTGAGAAGCTCAGCAGGATCACTCACCTCCTGAGCGGTTGTTTTCTTCTTGTCACCTTCTGTGCCCTGCGGGGAGAAGGTGCTTGTTAGCCATGTGTGGCTACCCCCCTCTATCCCCCCTGCCCCCCCTCTCCTCCGCTTCCCCTGCTCCTTGTGACTTACCTGACATTTTGGTGAGAGTCCGGGGACTCCGCATGCCGCCTCTGGTGGCCGCGCGGACTGCCGGCGGGTGGAACCACACTGTTGTGTATCCTGTTCCCCGCCGGCCGCTGTAAGCGCGCACTTCCGGTTTTGCCGGAAGTATCATAGCGCCATGGCAACGGCCTGGCGCTGGCGGCCGCTCACTCAGGGAAGATTCAGGCCTTATTAAAGGCCGGAAAAGACTGAGAGATGTGGGGGTAAGTGCCCGTGTTAAGGGCCTCTTGGTGGGGGGGAATGTATATCTTTGCAGACCCCTGATTACAGGGTTAGTTGTCTGGGCAGGTTGCCTCACCTGCTTTGATTGTGGCTCCGCCCACTTCCAGCCGGCCAGAATTAAGAGGCTGGCTGGCCTGGTGTCAGAGACCTTCCTGCAGTATCTGCTGAAGGCGTGCGATTGTGGTGTTCATTGATCTTGAACTCTTTTCCAGTTTGCAAACTTTATTGGGAACCGGCTGTGATGGCTGAGTGGTTAAGGTTTTGGACTCGAAATCCAATGGGGTCTCCCCGCACAGGTTCAGATCCTGTTCACAGCGCCAGCCCGGCTAGCTCAGTCGGTAGAGCATGAAACTCTTAATCTCAAGGTCGTGGGTTCGGGTCGCACGTTGGGCGCCAAGTCACCTCTCTGTCCGGTCTACAGGACCTGGTAAGATTTACCCTTTTTTTAAAAGCTGGTATGATGTCATGGTGACAGTGTTGCATGGTCTATTATCTCTCTCTGTAGGATATGTCATCCTCTACTACCCCTCCTGGGGATGGTAGGAGGAAAACCTCTTCCAAGAGGAAACATCTTTCCTGCTTCGATTGCGACACACCGCTCCCTGATGGTAGGTAGCGGCTTGAAAGGTTGTGCCCTGCGGGGTACTACTGGTCCTATAACTTGCCTATTTTCAGGCTATGAGTGGGCCCGTTGTCGCGGGTGCAGAGGTCCTCCACCTGTGGAGCCCTCTCCCAGAGATATGATGGCATGGGTCAAGGAGATGGTGAGTTTGGGCATCGCTTGGGTAAATAGTTTTTCCCTTGCTTGTACTCTCCTTTTTGTTTTGCAGGATGATTCCCTCAAAGGGATCCATTGCACCTTGTCTCAGCTCACCAGGAGACCATGCTCTGAGCTCCGTTCCTCGTCTCTCCCCCCCCCTTGTAACACCTGCGGGTGGCAGAGGATGATTCCTCCGAGGACGACTCAGTTATTCCAGCAGAACTGCGTTCCATTATGAACAAACGGGCAGGCTGCTGAAGTCCATCCGGTCTACAGTGGGCCGAGATGTTGACGGGGAAGCCTCCACGTCTGCCTCTGGGGGACATATTGCCTTCCATGCGGACGCCACGCTGACCGACCTTATGGCGCAGCAGTGGAAACAGCCAGAGAAAGGACATTCGCTTTCCAGGATCTTCAAGAGTTGTTTCCTATTAACACTACCCAGTGGGATTCCTGGGGGCCTCCCCCGAAGGTGGATTTGGCCGTAGCAAAGCTGTCCCGCAGAACCCTGGTGCCCTTGGAAGATGGTTCAAATCTTCAGGACCCTCTGGATCGTAGGGTGGACTCCGTTCTGAAGAAGGTCTACTCAGCTTCCTCCGCGTAAGCCTCTGTGGCCATAGCCTCCTCTATGGTTGGTGACTTTTTGCGCAACCGCTTATCCGCCTTGAAGCGGGATATAGACTTGGGCGTAGACAGAGATGAGATTCTGGCCTCTATGAAAAGAGTTCATAGGGCTGCAGATTATTTGGCGGAATCCTCCTGCCATCAATTAAAAATCTCCGCCAAATCTATGACATTGTCTACTGCGGCCCGTAGACCCCTTTGGCTAAAGCCTTGGCGGGCAGATTTTGCGTCTAAAGCAGCACTCTGTGCTCTCCCCTTTGAGCCGGGAAGGGTGTCTGGCCAAAGCTTAGACGCCATTATGGAGGGATTAGCTGAAGGTAGGGGAAGGTCCCTACCTCAAGCATCCAGGGGCAGACGTGCTCCCTCTAGAGGCAGAGGTTCTTCCTCTAATTATAGACGCCCTTCCCAACAACGGCGTTTTAGATATCGCCCTAGGGGAGCTGGTCGTGGCGCTTCCAAGGAGGACACCAAGAGGAAGCCTGAGTTTTGACGTGGGGCAGCTCCCTGTGGCCCCCCTTCCTGGGAGGACGTCTTTCCTCCTTTTCCAGAGCATGGTTCACCCATATCCAAGACCCATGGGTGTTGAAGATCATACAACACGGGTATCACATCGACTTTCATCTTCCACCTCCAGATCGGTTCGTTTCCACCCAAACTCTTCCACCTTCTCAGCAGGCCAGTCTAGAAGCCTTGGTTGCCGAATATGTTACCAAGGGCGCCCTGGAGAAGGTACCAGCCTCAGACCTCGGTCTGGGAGTCTACTCCCCCGTCTTTCTGGTCCCCAAGTTCACCGGGGGCTGGAGGATGATAATAGATCTGAGGTACCTCAATCGGTTTATCAGGAAGAGGTCATTTCGAATGGAAACCGTGGATTCCGTGGCTGTGTTTCTTCAGCCAGGAGAGGTGATGGTTACCCTCGATTTGAAGGACGCCTATCTACATGTCCCCATTGCTCATTTCCACAGGAAGTTCCTCAGGATTGCCGTCGCTATGGCCGGCCACAGGGAGCACTATCAATTCACAGCTCTGCCATTCGGCATCACATCCGCCCCACTGGTATTCACCAAGGTGATTTCTCCGGTCCGCGGCCCTCAGACTTCAGGGTCTTTTCATCGTCCCTTATCTAGACGACTGGCTACTGAAAGCTCAGTCTCCTGCTGCCCTCCTCCAGCAGCTCAACCTTGCCATCAACTTCCTACAGGAGTTAGGATTATCAATTGGGAGAAGTCCGAAATCGTTCCATCCACCTGAAGAAAATTCCTCGGATTTATTGTGGATTCAGAAGCGATGCAGATCTTCCTCTCCAGTCCAAGGAAGGAAAGAATCCAAGCCAGTGCACGATTCCTATTGCGCACTCGGCAGGTAACCATCCGGACCGCCATGAGAGTCCTGGGCCTGATGTCATCCTCGGCCAGGGCGGTGCCTTGGACTTTATGGCATTTGCGTCCCCTGCAGATGGAAGTGTTGAGAACCTGGAACAGGTCTCCACGGGGATTGCACAAGAAGATCTGCCTTTCTCCCGCTACCCGTCTTTCCCTCAGATGGTGGATACACCTGAAAGATGGAAGGTCCACGGTCCCGACAGTGTGGACCCTGTTGACAACAGATGCATCCCAGTGGGGATGGGGAGCCCATTGTCAAGACAAAACTGTACAAGGACGATGGAGATGTCCGGAGCTGGGGTCATCCAATCTCAAGGAACTCAGAGCAGTGTACCTGGCCCTAGTACACTTTGCCCCAGAATTGAAAGGCAAGTCTGTCAAAAACCGGTCAGACAATATGACGGTGGTAGTCTATATAAACAAACAAGGGGGCACCAGGTCACCAACCTTGCTAAGAGAGACGAATCTCATATTTGCCTAGGCGGAGAAGAATCTGGTCCAGTTATCCGCTGTTCACATAAAGGGCTCCCTGAACATAGTAGCGGATCAGCTGAGTCAGGGTATTACCGTATCAGGAGAATGGTCTCTCAATCCAGACGTATTTCAACAGATCGTCCAGAGATGGGGTCTCCCGGAGGTCGATCTTATGGCTACCCGACTCAACGCCAAGGTGGGGACCTTCTGCTCTCTGTACCAGGAGGACAATCCCTTGGCGGTGGATGCCCTGTCCATCCCATGGAGGTTCAGGCTGTTTTACATATTCCCTCCAATTCCAATCATACCGAAGGTATTGATAAAAATAAGACAGGACCAAGCCTCGGGAATAGCCATAATCCCGTTCTGGCCAAAAAGGGCTTGGTTTGCTCAGCTCATACAAATGAGTCAGGGCATATATTGGAGGCTTCCCCCACTCCCAGACCTGGTAACCCAAGGAGAGCTGAGATGCCAGGATCTGAGGAGACTCAACCTGACAGCCTGGAGGTTGACCAGTCCCTATTGAGAAATAGAGGACTGTCACAAGCCGTCTTGAAGACCCTATCCAGCGCCAGAGCAGATTCGACTAACAGGAACTACCGTCGAATAGGTAACATCTTTAATGCCTGGTGTCTGCAGCATCAAGTGGACTCCACCGATCCCCCTACGGAGGCGATCCTGGACTTCCTTCAAGACGGACTAGACAGAGGTCTTGCTGCGGCCACACTCAAGGTACACGTAGCGGCCCTGTCCGCCTATCTGGGGAGGCGTTTGTCTCAGGATCCTTTAGTGAGCACCTTTATTAAAGGGGCAACTAGGCTGAGACCGGTGGTAAACACCCCTGTCCACCAATGGGACCTTATTCCGGTCCTGAACGCCCTATGTGGCCAGCCATTTGAACCTCTGGAAGAGGTCTCCCTCAAGTCGCTAACCGGCAAAATGGCGCTGCTATTGGCAGTCACACCTGCCAAACGCGTTAGTGAACTACAAGCTTTGTCCGCTGAGGAGCCATATACCACCTTTTTCTCTGACCATGTACAGCTTAGGTTCCTCCCTGGGTTTCGTCCCAAGGTGCCATCTGCTGTAAACAGGAACCAACTGATTTCCCTTCCAGTATTTTTTCCGTTCCCTTCTTCTGCTGAAGAAGAAAGATGGCACAAGCTGGATGTGGTTAGATGCCTGCAGATCTACTTGCAGCGCACTCGCCCCTTTAGGTGGACTGAAAACCTGTTGGTCAGCTACACGGGGAAAAACAAGGGCGCCAAAGCCGCCAAAGCTACAATATCCCGGTGGGTTACCGAGACTATTAGAGTCGCCTATACCGCCCAAGGGCTGTCGGCTCCATCTTTCCTTCATGCCCATTCAACCAGGGCAGTGTCCACTTCACGGGCAGAAAGAAGTGCTTTGTCTGTGGACCAAATATATGCAGCTGCCTCTTGGGCATCTGAATCCACCTTCATTCGGCATTACCGCCTGAAGGACCAAGTGGCAGATTCCACTGCCTTTGCCCAGACCAGTTTAAGTTCGGTCATGGGTTTGTCCCACCCATCTTGGGGACCTGCTTGCTATATCCCCACATTGTGCCGCTGTTGAGGACGACAGGGAATGAGTGATTATGAAGATAATCTTGTTTCCCTTAGTCCTAACAGCGGCACAAGATTTCCCACCCTGGGAATCATATCTTATGTATAAAACTGTATATAAATGTAATGGAGGTACTTTTGTATTTACACGCAGAGGGGAGGTTCTTGTGCCCTCTTATAGGGCCTGCCACGCATTTGATTGGCTAATTAAATATCCGCCTGTCCTACCAGCACACAGGGGCAGAAATACCCCACATTGTGCCGCTGTTAGGACTAAGGGAAACAAGATTATCTTCATAATCACTCGTTTCCTATGCTAAGAGTGGGCATGTTGCCAGTCCTGTTGAGGCCCTCCAGAGGAGGAACCCTCCTCAAGAGAGGTAGTGGTGTGGGTAAAGGAGTTTATGGTGAGTACGGATTCAGAATATAAGTGGAAAGTTGGTTTCCTCACTTCTGGTAAGCAACCTCTTTTTTGGTTTTGGAGTCAAAGAGACAGCGCACTGAGATGCGCTCTTCATCTTTACCCTCCATGGATAGACTGCATGTTGAGGATAACTCCTGTCCATCAGAGGATGAACAGTCGAGTAGTTCCAACAGACCCATATTTCATTGGCTAATCAATTGGGAGAAATCAGAAATAGTGCCATCCACCCAAAGAAAATTCCTGGGATTCATTCTGGATTCTCAGAACATGCAGATCTCTCTCACCGGCCCAAGGAAGTTGTAGATAGAGGTGGCCGCCTGTTTTCTCCTCAAAACCCGGCGTGTTACCATCCGGACCACCATGAGGGTCATCGGCTTGATGTCATCCTCGGCCAGGGAGGTCCCTTGGGCTTTATGGCATTTGCGTCCCCTCCAGATGGAAGTGATGAGCGCCTGGAAAAGGTCTCCATGGGAACTGCACAAGAGAATCTGCCTTTCTCCCAGTTCCCGTCTTTTCCTCAGATGGTGGATACACCTAAAAGAAGGAAGGTCCACGGTTCCACCAGAGTAGACCCTGCAGACTGCGGATGCATCCCAGTGGGGATGGGGAGCCCATCTGGACAACAGAACTATGCAGGGACGTCAGAGAAGACCGGAGGAGGGAACTTCCAATCTGAAGGAGCTCCAAGCAGTGTACCTTGCTTTGTGTCACTTCTGCCCTCTCCTCAAAGGGAAGGTGGTCAAAGTGCAGTCGGAAAACATGATCACAGTGATATAAATCAGCAAGCAAGGAGGTACCAGGTCTCCAGCCCTCCTGAGAGTGGCGAACTTGATCTTTACGTGAGCAGAGAAGAACCTATCCCACTTATCCTCTGTTCACATCAAGGGCTCTCTGAACATAGTAGCGGATCAGTTGAGTTAGGGTATTACCGTATCAAGTGAATGGTCTCTCAATCCAGACATGTTTCAACAGATCGTCCACAGATGGGGTTTCGCAGAGGTCGATCTTATGTCTACCCGACTCAACGCCAAGGTGGAAACCTTCTGCTCTCTGTACCAGGAGGACAATTCCTTGGCAGTGGATGCCCTGTCCATCCCTTGGAGTTTCAGGCTGGTATACGTCTTTCCTCCAATTCCCATCATACCAAGGGTATTAATGAAGATAAGACAGGACCAAGTCTTGGGAATTGCCATAATCCCGTTCTGGCCAAAAAGGACTTGGTTTGCTCAGCTCAAGAGGATGAGTCAAGGCGTTTACTGGAGGCTTTCCCCCCCTTCCAGACCTGGATACCCAAGGACAGCTGAGCTACCAGGATCTGAGGAGATTCAGCCTGACAGTCTGGAGGTCGACTAGTCCCTATTAAGGAATAGCGGACTTTCAAGAGCCATCCTGAAGACTCTTACATGTGCCCGTGCGGAATCAACTAACAGAAATTACCGTAGAATCAGTAATATATTTAATTCCTGGTGCCGGGAATGTGATGTGGACTCCTCCAATCCCTCAGTCAAGGTGATCCTGGATTTTCTTCAGGACGAGCTAGACAAAGGGATATCTGTTGCTACCCTGAAGGTACATGTAGCCGCTTTGTCCGCCTATACGGGGAGGTGTTTATCTCAGCACTCTTTAATAAGCACCTTTCTAAAAGGGCGCCGGGAGGTTGAGACCAGCAGTCACTGCTCCTGTCCACAAATGGGACCTCAGTACGGTCCTGTCGGCACTAAGTGAAGAGCCATTTGAGCCTCTAGAAGACACAGAACTGAAGTTCCTCACCTTTAAAACGTTTTTTTTCTGGCTATATCATCTGCCAAGAGGGTAGGTGAGTTACAGACATTCTCCTCTGAAGAACTTTACACCATTTTCTTCGAGGATAGAGTCCAGCTCAAGTACCTTCCTGGATTTAGGCCCAAGGTGCCTTCCATTTCCAACATGGAACAGCTGGTCACTCTGCCTGTTTTTTATCCGTCTTCTTCTTCGCTTGAAGAAAGCAGATTCCATACCTTGGATCTGTCTAGATGTCTGAGGATCTATCTAGAGCACACTTGCCCCTTCAGAAGGTCAGAAAACCTCCTCATCAATTTTATAGGAAGACAAAGAGGCCTTAAAGCCTTTAAACCCACCATATCCAGATGGGTAAAAGAGGCTATCAGGATCTCATTTTCATCCCAAAGTCTGTCTCCACCTGCCTTCCTGAAAGCGCATTCTACGAGGTCAGTAGCGAGCTCATGGGCTGAGAAGCGGGCTCTATCTCTAGAACGGATTTATGCTGCAGCCGCCTGATCCTCAGACTCTACTTTTTAAAGCATTACAAAATATGTATGCGTACTACAGAAGCCACTGCCTTTGGGCGAGCGATGTTAAGCTCAGCTGAGCGACAAAACCCGCCCTAGGGGATCACTTGATATCTCCCCATATTGTTGTCCCACTGGTGGGACAACAGGGAATGGATGATTATCAGCTAATTGCAGTTTGCTGATAAAGCCTGGCCTATTATCTCTCTATGTAAACACACAGATAATACTGAGTGCATTATGTACAAGCATGTGCATATTATCTGATCTGCATACGTGTTCTGTGTCCTGTTCAGCCAGAGGGAGGAGGGAGTAGAGAAGTGAGAAGCAGACACTCCAAGCAGTGTGTTGAGACACTAAGATGGGAATGGATGATTATGTAGATAATCTGTTTTCCCTTAGTCCCAACAGTGGCACAAGGCTTCCCTCCCTATGTTTTGCAATAATTGTAAAAAGAAAGTCTGTATATTATACTCTTGTACTTACACGCGGGAAGAGGGTCTCTGTGCCCTCTTATAGGGTCAAGCCATGTGTATTTAACTAATTAAAAATTCCACCTGTCCTACCAGCACACAGGGGCAGAAAATACCCCACATTGTGCCACTGTTGGGACTAAGGAAAAACAGATTATCTACATAATCATCCATTCCCATCTCAGTGTCTCAACACACTGCCTGGAGTGTCTGCTTCTCACTTCTCTACTCCCTCCTCCCTCTGACTGAACAGGACACAGAACACATATGCAGATCAGATAATATGCACATGCTTGTACATAATGCACTCAGTATTATCTGTGTGTTTACATAGAGAGATAATAGACCAGGCTTTATCAGCAAACTGAAATTAGCTGATTCTTCTGCTGGCAAGAGCAGTTTAATATAGTATGTTAACATAAATTCATAACAGTTATGAAGCAATGTCATTTACCGGGATAAAAAGTAGCCTAGTAGCCCAGGTAAAAAATATCTACGTGCCAAATTTCATCCAAAGCCATTCTGCCATTTTTGCATGATTGAGTAACAAACATACAAACTTTCACTTTTATAATATTAGTAGGATACACTGAACATAACGGGGTGGCCATTTGCTTTCTTTAAAAAGGTCAATAGGATTGGTAATGCAATACGACTGTCCTAATATACCATATTTAGCAGTGTTCCTTTATAACTGAATGAATAGGCATCATGCATAATGCGATAAGCAAAGAAATAAGAAACAAATATTTGTCACTTCTACATAAAGATACCCAAAGAAATGTAATGGTAGCATATGGTGAATTTAAGAAGGAGCCTTTGATAGATAAACAGAAGCAGAGAGAACCCAAATTAGAATATTAATGGACTGAAATGTATCCTCACACAGAGAGACAACAATAAACTGGATTTTCAAGGCTATATATGAATACAATGTTAAATCTGTTCTAAGGTCTTTGAAGTCACAATCCAAAGACATACTGTTCTGACAATATCTGTAAAGTGATGCAGAATGTGATGGTGCTATACAAGTACATATGTTGATTTTTACTTAATAGAAGACAAGACAAGTTAAGGCTAAAAAAAAGTGCTAAGGGCAAAACCAGGGCAGATTTTCTGCTTCAATTATACCTATGGGAAAACCGCTGGCATTTCTGTAGGTACAATTGACATGCTGAGACTTCCAAAATCACAACAGTTTTGGAAATCACAGCATGTCCGCCACGTGTGTTTTTCCGCAAGGATTCACTAGAATCCCATCCACCTTGCACTGACTGTAAGATGCTGCAATTTTTTCCATGGCATTTACACCACATGGGGTTCTGGCCTAGAAATTTTTCAAGACTTAAACTCTGATGGCTTATTTGTACAATAGGCCGTTAGTGTTTTTTCAGTGGGGTTCAGACCCCTGAGACACCTGCCAGTAGAATGATAGGCCCACAGAACCTATGTAGCTCTCCTAGAAAGCAAAGAAACTATAATTAAAAAATAAGGGAAAATAGACAAGACTCAAAAACATCCAATTTTTTTTTTATTTTTTTTTTAATTCAGATTTTTATTGAAAATTTTTAACAATACAACAGGGTCTGAAATTGACCAAATAAACACAAAGAAACACAAGAAAGAAATACACTACTACAAACAATATAAACAAAACGTCTCTGGACCACCAGGGAGGCCCCCAGAATGGTATGTACATTATCTCCTAATAGTGTAAATCCACTATAAATATATTAAAATCACACCACACGCAACACCATTTCATGAGAAAATTTTTAGGACGATGACACTGGGCTGTAACACCCGCCTCTCTGACAGTTGGGAGGTATCAGCACCGAAATCTCCAGCAACAGGGCCCATACCGGGAAAGCCAACAGTGGACTGAATTCAGCGCATTATCAGCTTTCTAGCAGTTTATTATTCTGCACATCTATGAGGAAGTAAAAGGTTCTCTTTAAATATTGGTCCTAGTCAGTCTAGCACCAATGACAATGATGTGTCTAAACTAGCCACCGGCCTTCACAACTTACATCACCAGGGCAGTCAGATCACAGTATCAAAGTTTGAGTAACTTTAAAGATGCAGTTTAAGATAAGATAAAATAACATAACATAAGATAAGATAATTCAGTGTGTTACAGCAGCATGATAATACAGATAAAGGATGATAAACAGTAATATATTACAGGAGACACACAAGCTGAGAAAAATACTAGGAATCCATAGCAGCTAAGGAAGAAAAGAAAGAAAGAAGTCTTCAGGATCATTTAGTTCTCTCTATTAGCTTGGTCTGATGTAGATTATACAGCCTGATCATGGTTGGGAGGAAGGACCTCTGATAGCGCTCCTTCTCACACTTGGGGTGAAGCAGTCGGTCACTTACAGTGCTGCCAAGTCCACTCAAGGTCTCATACATGGGGTGGGATTTGTTCTCCCACATGGAGCTCACCACGGACAGTATCCTTCTGTCACCCACCACCTGTACTGGGTCCAAGGGGCTCCCCAGGACAGAGCTGGGCCTTCTGATCAGCCCGTCAAGTCTATTTCTGTCCCTGGTTGAAATACTGCTCCCCCAGCAGGCTACACCAAAAAAGATGGCTGAAGCAACCACAGATTTGGAAAAGACCTTAACAAGTGGCCCCTGGACTCTGAAGGCCCTCAGCCTCCTGAGCAGGTAGAGCCTGCTGTGGCCCTTTCTGTGCAGCACCTCCAGGTTATCAGCCCAGTCCAGCTTATTATTGAGGAGCACACCCAGGTACTTATAGGTCTTGACTATCTCAATGCATGACCCTTCGATCTCCACTGGGATCGGAGCACTTCTCCGTTTACTAAAGTCCACCACCATCGCCTTGGTCTCCTTGGTTTTTGGCGGCCCCTTTGAAATTTTACATAAACTCCCCAACTCCTTCAGTAAACATTGTACTCTGCACTCTCCAGGGCATATTCACACAACCGAGTTTCAGCCATGAAACTCATGGGTGCCCCTCATGGCATAAAAAAAGCGGTGTTTTATTGTCCCTGCAAAGTGGGCGAGAATCCCATCCACATGTTGTGGGAGAATACGTGCAGCAGACATGCTGTTGCTTCCAAAACCGTTGCAGTTTTGGAAATCGTAGCATGTCAGTTATACCCACGGAAACGCCGGTAGTTTCCCTATAGGTATAATTGCGAACTTTCTGTGAAGAACGCTACAGGAAAAAACTGTGATGCATTGCCGCAGTGGTTTTTCCTCTAGCGCTTTATTGGTTTGGCTCGCTATGTGGGGCCTTAGCCTTGTGACAGCCAGGGGGTTAATAAATTGGACATTAAATGATTTTTTCAATAAATAAAATGGAGAATAAATTACTGTGTAGTGTGGAATAATCATATAGGAAATATTACTATTTGTACAGCAGTTAGTTCACAGATGTAGTCTTGCGCAGCGCCATATGTTGCCGTGAAAACTGTTTTGGGGGCTGCTGCTTGGTAGAGTTACACTTTGAGGACCAGACATAGAAATGAGCTGCAATCTGCAAAACAGAAAAACAGTTAACAGGAAAATATGATCTTCGATCTGTGAAATTTAACACAGAAACTGTTTTTGCCAGCTATTACCTATACAAGTTGTATTTTCTGCTTGTTCGGTGTTTCTGGATGATAGCAATCTGCCTCTAAGTATTCACTTCTGCTGTACACCAGGTGTTCAGAGCAAAATTATTTTAAATGGAAGTAAAATAGTCATTTCTTTGCTCAGAAATATTACAGATATTATAGCATAGAATAAGCCAAATATGTCTATGTTGCATGTTACATTAATGCTCCCTTGTGTGGTACATAATGAGGTATTTTTTGCGATTCCTTTTGTGTACTACGCTTCACACCTAGCAATATGCGGCTTGTGTTAATGTAGTTCAGCATTTACTGGCTTGATGTATATTTTCAATCCCACAACCACTCTCAGTGGGTTACTTGCTTAGATGGCTGCATTAAGAGAGCAGGTGTTTGCTCACGTGGGATGTCAAAGCGCTCTCCTTAATGACTGTCTACATTTCTGTGTGATATCTAGCCAGGTATATTTTTGCATCCTTCTCATTGCCTCCGCTTATTCCCTCTGGTCCTCTTCCCCATCTCAGCTGCTACTGATATACTATTACTTTACATTACAGTGACAGGCAAGCAACTTTAGAATACAGAGTAGCAGCTGGTTTTAGGCAATAGAAGAAACTTCCCAGTTGAATCATACTCCACTTAGGAGACCCTCATGTGAACATTAGTGCATTACTCAGGTTGCCATTATTATAATACACTAGTAAGTCTACAGTGTTGTTACTGTGCATTAGACTACAGGCTAAAAAAATGGCCATTGAAAATGGATAAAACAAATCCATTTTAATTGTTATTTTGAATCTGTGCTGCACCCGTTTTCACAGACCCCCTCAAAGAGTTGAATCTATTCAGGGATACAAATAGTCAAAAATAGCACCTTCTAATTTGTCATGGCCAGTATTCATCGTCTGTCATAAAAACGGACTTGTGAATACACCCGTAGTCATTCATTGTTCTCAAAATGACCATGTGATGTGCGCGTGTAGTCAGACTTTTTTTTCCCTATCAGTATGTCTTCGGAGTGTGGGAAGAAACCCATGCAAACACAGGGAGAACATACAAACTCCTTGCAGATGTTGTCCTTGGTTGGATTTGAACCCAGGACTCAAGCGCTACAAGGATAACCACTGAGCCACCGTGCCACAGCTTGTAGCCTTACTCTTATAAAGCTATTAAAGGAACATTACATCTTAAAGGATAACATTGGCAGCAAACTCTGACCAGCTTGTAAGACTGCAAGGGCTACAGAAAGCTCCTATTGCTTCTATGTTTTGACTAATGAATCAGCAATTAGATTGGGCTAAAGGTGGAGTTTAAAATTGGTTACAGCCCCACATTGTGGAAACGCAACGTTTTAGGTGCAGATTTTGATTTGGCTTTTGGAGCCAAAGTCAAAAGTGGATTAAAAAGGAGGGAAACATCTAAGTGCTTCCTTTGTTTTTCAAGTCACTCCCATCTTTGGCTCAAAAAAACTGGAGCAAAATTTGTAACAAAAAAAAACAGCATTTCCGCGTTTCGCCATAGTCTATATTGAAAGCAACTTTATAAAGTTTATAAAAGAAAGCTTTCTCCATTTGCTCTGAGCACAGCGTTGTCATCCATCCAGCGCCACCTTTCTTTTGCGCCTTCGGCCATTCTCCTCCTCTTCTTATATCAGACCACCACAAAATGGCCGATGGACATGCGCAGTCAGCTGTTCCGTCAGCCATTTTGTGGTGGTCTCCTGTAAGAAGAGGAGGAGAATAGCCGACAGAATAGAACGCTCACTTCCCAGGTGTGGGCAGAAGAGGGGACAGTGGCACCTCAAAGTTATCTCCAGGATGAGAAGACAGGTAAGTATGTTCTGGTGGGGAGGGGGTTTGGGGACTGAATTAGTTAGCTAGATAGGTAGGTAGGGCTAGCCAGGGAAATGGAGGGGGGGGTTGTGAGGAAGGAAGTGAGATGGGGGATCTGAGTGAACTGCAATGCATCATGGTAGTTGTAAGCTAATACAGCAGGAAGGTACCCATGTAAATAAATACAGAGGGCACCAGGAGCTCCCAGAGAAATCCAGAAATCACTCAAAACACTGCTAAAGGTATTTGGGTGCACTTGTTAAGGAACTGATCGCAATAACAGACCTTTTTTAAAAATATATTTTTTGCCCAGAAAACCCCTTTAAGTATATTATTCTGGCCCTCTAAAAACCATTCCAATTTCTCATGTGGCCCCATGGGAAAATTAATTGTCCACCCCTGATCTACGGGAAGCCTCAGAATCCCTCCTGGCAGTGAAAGAGTACTAGGAGAGGAGAAAAAAGGACTCTGTAGTCACCTGCTATTCACCCAATACATAGTTTGTAACAACATACCATTAAATAGGTTTTCCCACCAAAGTAACTAATTCCCTATCCATATTACAGAGCAAAGTAGAGTCCCGATATAAATTAATAGAGAGGCAGCACCTCTGCCTGCAAGACCCCCATATTATTGTGATTGTCAAGGGTCTGACCCTGTGGATAGGAGATAAGTTGCTTTAGTGGGAAACCCCTTTAATGTTCAGCTATGTCTAGGTAGTTTAGCTTGTATTGGGGAAATGCTGAAGTCAAATTAAAGCAATTTTTTTTTTCAATTTGAGGGGATCTTTATTTTTGCTATACAAACAAGAACTAGCAACTCAATTTTGATTTTAACTTACTTAGTCCACCTTACTATATATTGAGAACACATATTTTTACACTTTCAATATGTAGACATTAGACAATATACTTCAAAGGAGACAACACTGTCTTGTACCCGGTGGTTTAAAGAAACGAGTGAAAGTGATATATTAAATGCTGTGCAATATAGCGTAATATAATGATTAGAGATGAGCGAACAGTGTTCTATCGAACACATGTTCGATCGGATATCAGGGTGTTCGCCATGTTCGAATCGAATCGAACACCACGTGGTAAAGTGCGCCAAAATTCGATTCCCCTCCCACCTTCCCTGGCGCCTTTTTTGCACCAATAACAGCGCAGGGGAGGTGGGACAGGAACTACGACACCGGGGGCATTGAAAAAAATTGGAAAAAGTCATTGGCTGCCGAAAACAGGTGACCTCCATTTTAGACGAATAGTGGATTTCAAATCCGGGTCATATGAGAATGTGAACTTTGTGACTATGAGACAGGGATAGCTGTACAGGCAGGGATAGCTAGGGATAACCTTTATTTAGGGGGGAATGTTATTAAAAATAACTTTTTGGGGCTCTATCGGGTGTGTAATTGTGATTTTTGTGAGATAAACTTTTTCCCATAGGGATGCATTGGCCAGCGCTGATTGGCCGAATTCCGTACTCTGGCCAATCAGTGCTGGCCAATGCATTCTATTAGCTTGATGAAGCAGAGTGTGCACAAGGGTTCAAGCGCACCCTCGGCTCTGATGTAGCAGAGCCGAGGCTGCACAAGGGTTCAAGCGCACCCTCGGCTCTGATGTAGGAGAGCCGAGGGTGCACTTGAACCCTTGTGCACCCTCAGCTCTGCTACATCAGAGCCGAGGGTGCGCTTGAACCCTTGTGCACACTCTGCTTCATCAAGCTAATAGAATGCATTGGCCAGCGCTGATTGGCCAATGTATTCTATTAGCCTGATGAAGTAGAGCTGAATGTGTGTGCTAAGCACACACATTCAGCTCTACTTCATCAGGCTTATAGAATGCATTGGCCAGCGCTGATTGGCCAGAGTACGGAACTCGACCAATCAGCGCTGGCTCTGCTGGAGGAGGCGGAGTCTAAGATCGCTCCACACCAGTCTCCATTCAGGTCCGACCTTAGACTCCGCCTCCTCCGGCAGAGCCAGCGCTGATTGGCCGAAGGCTGGCCAATGCATTCCTATGCGAATGCAGAGACTTAGCAGTGCTGAGTCAGTTTTGCTCAACTACACATCTGATGCACACTTGGCACTGCTACATCAGATGTAGCAATCTGATGTAGCAGAGCCGAGGGTGCACTAGAACCCCTGTGCAAACTCAGTTCACGCTAATAGAATGCATTGGCCAGCGTTGATTGGCCAATGCATTCTATTAGCCCGATGAAGTAGAGCTGAATGTGTGTGCTAAGCACACACATTCAGCACTGCTTCATCACGCCAATACAATGCATTAGCCAGTGCTGATTGGCCAGAGTACGGAATTCGGCCAATCAGCGCTGGCCAATGCATTCTATTAGCCCGATGAAGTAGAGCTGAATGTGTGTGCTAAGCACACACATTCAGCACTGCTTCATCACGCCAATACAATGCATTAGCCAGTGCTGATTGGCCAGAGTACGGAATTCGGCCAATCAGCGCTGGCCAATGCATTCTATTAGCCCGATGAAGTAGAGCTGAATGTGTGTGCTAAGCACACACATTCAGCACTGCTTCATCACGCCAATACAATGCATTAGCCAGTGCTGATTGGCCAGAGTACGGAATTCGGCCAATCAGCGCTGGCTCTGCTGGAGGAGGCGGAGTCTAAGGTCGGACCTGAATGGAGACTGGTGTGGAGCGATCTTAGACTCCGCCTCCTCCAGCAGAGCCAGCGCTGATTGGTCGAGTTCCGTACTCTGGCCAATCAGCGCTGGCCAATGCATTCTATTAGCCCGATGAAGTAGAGCTGAATGTGTGTGCTTAGCACACACATTCAGCTCTACTTCATCAGGCTAATAGAATACATTGGCCAATCAGCGCTGGCCAATGCATTCTATTAGCTTGATGAAGCAGAGTGTGCACAAGGGTTCAAGCGCACCCTCGGCTCTGATGTAGCAGAGCTGAGGGTGCACAAGGGTTCAAGTGCACCCTCGGCTCTCCTACATCAGAGCCGAGGGTGCGCTTGAACCCTTGTGCAGCCTCGGCTCTGCTACATCAGAGCCGAGGGTGCGCTTGAACCCTTGTGCACACTCTGCTTCATCAAGCTAATAGAATGCATTGGCCAGCACTGATTGGCCAGAGTACGGAATTCGGCCAATCAGCGCTGGCCAATGCATTCTATTAGCCCGATGAAGTAGAGCTGAATGTGTGTGCTAAGCACACACATTCAGCACTGCTTCATCACGCCAATACAATGCATTAGCCAGTGCTGATTGGCCAGAGTACGGAATTCGGCCAATCAGCGCTGGCTCTGCTGGAGGAGGCGGAGTCTAAGATCGCTCCACACCAGTCTCCATTCAGGTCCGACCTTAGACTCCGCCTCCTCCAGCAGAGCCAGCGCTGATTGGCCGAATTCCGTACTCTGGCCAATCAGCACTGGCTAATGCATTGTATTGGCGTGATGAAGCAGTGCTGAATGTGTGTGCTTAGCACACACATTCAGCTCTACTTCATCGGGCTAATAGAATGCATTGGCCAGCGCTGATTGGCCGAATTCCGTACTCTGGCCAATCAGCACTGGCTAATGCATTGTATTGGCGTGATGAAGCAGTGCTGAATGAGTGTGCTTAGCACACACATTCAGCTCTACTTCATCGGGCTAATAGAATGCATTGGCCAATCAGCGCTGGCCAATGCATTCTATTAGCGTGAACTGAGTTTGCACAGGGGTTCTAGTGCACCCTCGGCTCTGCTACATCAGATTGCTACATCTGATGTAGCAGTGCCGAGTGTGCATCAGATGTGTAGTTGAGCAAAACTGACTCAGCACTGCTAAGTCTGCATTCGCATAGGAATGCATTGGCCAGCCTTCGGCCAATCAGCGCTGGCTCTGCCGGAGGAGGCGGAGTCTAAGGTCGGACCTGAATGGAGACTGGTGTGGAGCGATCTTAGACTCCGCCTCCTCCAGCAGAGCCAGCGCTGATTGGCCGAATTCCGTACTCTGGCCAATCAGCACTGGCTAATGCATTGTATTGGCGTGATGAAGCAGTGCTGAATGTGTGTGCTTAGCACACACATTCAGCTCTACTTCATCGGGCTAATAGAATGCATTGGCCAGCGCTGATTGGCCAGAGTACGGAATTCGGCCAATCAGCGCTGGCTCTGCTGGAGGAGGCGGAGTCTAAGATCGCTCCACACCAGTCTCCATTCAGGTCCGACCTTAGACTCCGCCTCCTCCAGCAGAGCCAGCGCTGATTGGCCGAATTCCGTACTCTGGCCAATCAGCACTGGCTAATGCATTGTATTGGCGTGATGAAGCAGTGCTGAATGTGTGTGCTTAGCACACACATTCAGCTCTACTTCATCGGGCTAATAGAATGCATTGGCCAGCGCTGATTGGCCGAATTCCGTACTCTGGCCAATCAGCACTGGCTAATGCATTGTATTGGCATGATGAAGCAGTGCTGAATGTGTGTGCTTAGCACACACATTCAGCTCTACTTCATCGGGCTAATAGAATGCATTGGCCAATCAGCGCTGGCCAATGCATTCTATTAGCGTGAACTGAGTTTGCACAGGGGTTCTAGTGCACCCTCGGCTCTGCTACATCAGATTGCTACATCTGATGTAGCAGTGCCGAGTGTGCATCAGATATGTAGTTGAGCAAAACTGACTCAGCACTGCTAAGTCTGCATTCGCATAGGAATGCATTGGCCAGCCTTCGGCCAATCAGCGCTGGCTCTGCCGGAGGAGGCGGAGTCTAAGGTCGGACCTGAATGGAGACTGGTGTGGAGCGATCTTAGACTCCGCCTCCTCCAGCAGAGCCAGCGCTGATTGGTCGAGTTCCGTACTCTGGCCAATCAGCACTGGCCAATGCATTTCTATGGGGAAAAGTTAGCTTGCGAAAATCGCAAACTGACAGGGATTTCCATGAAATAAAGTGACTTTTATGCCCCCAGACATGCTTCCCCTGCTGTCCCAGTGTCATTCCAGGGTGTTGGTATCATTTCCTGGGGTGTCATAGTGGACTTGATGACCCTCCAGACACGAATTTGGGTTTCCCCCTTAACGAGTTTATGTTCCCCATAGACTATAATGGGGTTCGAAACCCATTCGAACACTCGAACAGTGAGCGGCTGTTCGAATCGAATTTCGAACCTCGAACATTTTAGTGTTCGCTCATCTCTAATAATGATATTAGTGTTTCTACATGTGACTATATACTATCATTATACTTGACAGTGCTCATAGAACAGAACTGTGAACAACAAAAGTAGAATTTATAAGATAGAAAAACCTGTTATCTAAGGTGGGCAAACTGCTAATAATCTACCTAGTTACAGCTTGCCGAAGTGCCAAGCATCTGCTCCTGGGATACACTTTAGAAATGACCCAGTTAATGTGATACGTGGGCATTCCCGCTGCCAGGCTTCGAGTGCTAGGAATCCTCTTGGCAACATCTCTTCACACTCATTAATCTGTAAGCCCATGAGCAGCCATTCCCGTATATAGAAGAAAAACTACTAGTGAGGCTGTGATTCAGGAGATAATGGAGTATACCACCACTGTCATCAATATATTAATGAACTATTCACCCTCGAGCAGTGATAATCAATGGAGGAAGCTTTAATTACAGGATTGCTGCTTACAATACCTAATGTGACTATGGTCTTAAGGACAGACATACACTTATTATACCTGCCCAGACTCTTCTCCATCAGCACATTTCATTTCAAATCCTCTCTATATATTCACATAGCCTTTCATTTCCTATGCTTTTATCTTGGGCCGCGTTGTACTAGGATCTAAGAAACAACAGATGTTTCTGCATTAGTTTGTAGCCATCTCTGTACAATTGATATTCATATACACTGACAGAAGTGCGTCTATGATAATCTGCAGCTTATTTTAATTAACAATTTAGCATTACAATTTTGCTGACTGCATTAAGCACATCAGCATTTAGAACCTAAGTTTATAGACTTATTCACGCCAATTTTCTATTTCTTTTTAATGCATCAAAATAAAGCACATCGTGTAACAGTAATTGACAATTTTATTTTTGAATGAGTTTTTTTTAAAGTGACACTTAATGCAGACTGTAAACTATAGTTAGTTACAAGAACAGAAGCATGCTACTGTCCACATCATTCAATGACAGCATTACATATCAAATCTCCTTGTTTTGATCCCAATTCTTTGTTTGGTTAAAGGGGTGTTCCTATTCCCTTTTTTACTCCCTAGCAGTGGCGTAAATACCGCCATAGCAGCAGAGGCAGCTGCCACAGGGCCCGGGACATTATACCGCTGCTATCATTATACTCAGGGGTCTTTTCAGACCCCCGAGTATAATGATTGGTGGATCGGGAGAGGTAAGAAACCTAAAAAAACACTGTTACTTACCTCTCCACTATCCTGCCACGCCTCCTTCCTTGTTGTCTGACGTCTCTGATGTCACATGAACCCGGCCTGTGTCCCGGGTCATGTGACGTCTGACGTCATTGCAGAAGGACGGCAGCAGAGGCTGACAGCGTAGGAGCCAGGGGACAGGTAAGAAACAGTAGTTTTGTATGTTTTTATTCCCCCGGGTCTCCGATTATTATACTCTGGGGTCTGAAAAGACCCCAGAGTATAATAATTGTTTATGGGTGTACACAGTGGGACAGTGGGACATAGTGTGTGCAGGGGCCACTATAAGGGATAATACTGTGTGCAGGGGCCCCTATGGGGGATAATAGAATGTGCAGGAGGGGGTCGGTCGAGGTCTTCGGCGTCAGTGTCGGTGGGGGGGGGGGGCATGTCAAAAGTTCGCCATGGGGCCCCGCCATTCCTAGTTATTCCACTGCTCCCTAGCAAGGTTTAAAACAACAAACAGTATATTCTCAGTTCTCTTTTCCACAGAGGATCCAGTAGAGATTCTCAATTTGGGTGCATGGTCTTCCTGACCATCACTGCTCAGCCATGTGTAAGTGATTGGATATGGGGGTAAAGAAAAGGTCTGAGTCAAACATAATCCCAAGGCAGTGGGCATGCTGCCTTGGTGTTATGGTAAGACCCCAGACTGAAATGGACATATCATGGTTAACTCAGAGAGTAGATGTTGGAAGCAGTAGTTCAGTCTGAAAGATTCGGTTTCAGATAGGTGGACGATATGATATTAGAGACAGCAGAGAGACAGTATTCTGTCGTAATGCAGGGGTGATATTATGAGACAGTGTATATATTTGGGTGTTATCAGCATAAACATGGTACCAAAAGACAGATCTACTGATGGATTGTCCAATAGGGGCGGTGTAAATAGAATAGAAGAGAACCTGTGACTGAGCCCTGCAAAACCCTAAACTGCAAAGGGTTCTACTATATCCTTTTAAACAAAGTGAATCCTATAATGAAAACTTTGTGGAATTTTCTAGTATGCAAAAATATTCAGCAGTTTTCTAGAGGGGTGATATGTCATTTAATCACTGTTTTCATCTTTTCTGACCCTAATATTTGATTTGACATTGTAGCTTCTCCTTGCTATTGAGGACTGCTACTTGGCTTGCTGGTACCCATTATTATTCACAATTATTTTGAATTTAATGTAAATGTAGTATATTATTATATTATATTTCACATCCTACAAATGTGTTACCACACATATAATTCTCAAGTAAACAAGACTTATTTTTAATACATTGTGGCCTTCTCAGAAGGTCTATTTGTAAGTCTAGCAGTAATAAACAGTAGTATATTCTTAATAATAATTAAATATGGCATGTAGCTCTTATATTTGATAGAAAATAGCTGTACTTGAAAATGTGATCGGTAATCCATAAGGTCCCATTTAGAACACATATTTGTAAGTAATGTAAATGCTACATGAAGACAAGCACTTTTGCTCCATTCTGTTTTCTTGTGACTATCCCTGCGCTTTCTTTAAACCCACTCCAGTGTAATTGCACAGACACACTTCAGCAGAATACAGAGAGATTATTTCACTTCTCATCAACTATTGTAAAACTCGAAGAAAAAGGCATTAGATTGAAAGTAAGCCCATGGGTTAGCTCTATAATAAGAAAGTGAAGTGTAACAAGATGACCCAAACAGAGCTTAAAACACATCAGTGTGACTGTGATTAGATCAAGGAAAGCAGCGTAATTCCTCTTCTATCATCACATTGTCTTCAACTTTCTCTACCTGAAAGGTCAGAGCTGGCTGAATTTATTTATTTCAAGTAGAGTGCTATTTACGCAGCCTGGCACAATGTTCTGTATCATGCCCGATTATTTGCAGAAAAAGCTAATATATTTAACGCAACAGAAGTGTCATTGTATTAAATCTACCAAGACCATTTATTCCCCCATCAATTAAATACTAGCCATGCACTTTTATCCTATAAAAAAGGCCCAGCCTGTCAATATACACTAGATAAGATATGTTAAATTACTGTGTGCCGCTCAAAGGGAAACTGTTGGTGCTAAAAATCTGAAATGAGGGCACAAGATGGGGAGTTAAGGTTGTCTGCTTTCTACAGTTTTCCTAATAAGCAATAGAAAAATGCATACGGTTATATAATCTATGAACTACAAGCACACCCAGGTCCAGCTTTCTCAGGGACTCTCCTAATTTTACTCCCCTTAAGACATGGTGAATGCAGCTTAATACTACCCAGATACATAACTACTAGAGATGAGCGAGTAGTACTCGATGGAGTAGGTGTTCGATCGAATACTACGGTATTCGAAATACTTGTACTCGATCGAATACTACTAGCTGTTCGAAGTTAAGATTCGATGCAGAAACAGCGTTGATTGGCAGAATGCTATACATTGCCAATCAACGCTGGTTCTTCTCCTACCTTTAGAAGTCTTCTCTCTGCGCAGTGTCCCCGCGTACTCTTCCGGCTCTGCATTCACTCTGCTTAGGCATCGGGCCTGGGAAGAGCCGACTGCGCATGTCCGCGCGGGCCTGGGCATGCGCAGTCGGCTCTGCCTAGGCCCGATGCCTACAAGAGTGAATTCAAGGCCGGAAGAGGACGCGGGGATGCTGCGCAGGGAGAAGAATCCAGCCCAACCCTCACTCATGGACTTGGTAAGTAGAATTTGATCGAATGTTGCGTACCCCTGAAATGAGCATTTCCCCCCATAGACTATAATGGGGTTCGAAACCCGTTCGAACAGTCGAACAGTGTGCGGCTGTTCGAATCACATTTCGAACCTCGAACATTTTAGTTTTCGCTCATCTCTAATAACTACATTTATCCACATTGAGCCTCATTTGCAATGTGGATGACCAAACACAGTCTGTCCAAGTCTGCTTGTAACCTATATACATCCTCCATAGACTGCACTGCACTACATAGCTTTGTATTATTGCAAAAGTAGAGACTGTGTTATTAATCCCATCTTCTATATCATTACATAATAATAATATCCTTAGGTTACACCAGTGCCCACTGCTGTTTGGATATAATCACTAAACTAGTTTACATTCTTGTAAAAATTATGTTTTTCAACGCAATAGACCGTACTTTACCCAGAGGGCATCTATGAGGGACAGTCCAGACTTCACCTCACCGCTTTATAAAAAAACAATCAAGTTAGTCTGACAACGTCGGTCCCTAGGAAAACTGTGCTGTCTGTGGTAACAGCAAAACAAGACTGTCCTGTTCTGAGTATGATACTGTATCGTGACATAAACCAGTGCTATAGAAGGGAGTCCTAGTTTGCTTTTCCTATGGGACCCATTTTCCTAAATGAGCACTTCCAAGCACCTCTTACTGGTCTTAGGGGGTAATTAAAAAAAGAACTTCTAGAATCTCTCTCTCTCTCTCTCTCTCTCTCTCTCTCTCTCTCTCTCTCTCTTTCTTTCTTGCTTCCAGTTACACACAGTAATAAAGAAATTAGAAGTCTCAAAGATCAGCTGTATCAATAATACATACCAGTAGTTTTTCTTTTCAACGTCTCACCCGATCTCTTAATGTTTCACTCAATTCCTATATTTGGTGTAATAACACTTGTCTGTGCACGGACATGAAATGTACTTATTCCAGGAGTTGAGAGTTTCTTCTGATATATGCCTGGGCAATCTTGCTTCAAACCCGAGCTAATTGGACAAGTTCTTCAAGGTATCACATTGACAAGTGTTATTTTTACTGGTGAAATAAATTGATCTCCAAGGTCTGCAGGCAAAATGACTACAGCAGTTAGGGTGATAGTTAGATCAACATAACACTTGTCAAATTGTCTTTGATGCTTGCTGAAACAAAATAGTCACTTCTATAATGAGCCAAGAGGAAGATCCACATTCTACTTTACTATAGCTTTTTCTTTTCCTAGTGTAAGCCCATTAGACTTTCTTGATTCCCCTGTGGTTGGTATAAAAAAAATCAGATAATGCTGAACATGTCCTTTTTCACAATGAATCCTTCTTCTGCCAGTGCTAGGCCTATTAAATTAAACAGTCCATTAAATTGGACAAACTGGAAAAACTGTGAAACTCCATTAATTTGTATCTAGAACAATGGCTGAGCAAATGTTACATTATTTAAAGAGAGTCAGGAATCAAAAAATGACTTCAGATACAGTTACAGAGACCGGTAACTTCTGCAGGGCAAGTGAAAGATGAAAGGAAATGATTGATTTAAGAGTCATGGGGTGCAAAACCTAGTAAAATAAAAGGTTGCAAAAGATGCCCTAAAGCTTGATTCACACATGCAGTTTTTTGTCCAGTTTTGAGCCAAGCGCACAAAGTCTAAGAGAAGTATAAGCAGTTATATATCGATCTTAGCTTTGAAACATAGAATAGTGGGGAAAAAAAGACATACCGTATATACTCGAGTATAAGCCGACTTTTTCAGCACATTTTTCATGCTGATAAAGCTCTCCTTGGCTTATACATGAGTCAGGGTCCACGGAGCACAGAAAACTGAAAGGACCTGGAAGGGAGAGGTCCTTTAGTGCTACTGCTCTGTGATTGGCTTGTCATGAGGTCACGTGACTGTGATGTCATCAAAAGTCCTGTAGCCACTGGTAACATCTGCACATAAGGTTGAGTCTAAATCCTAGTAGCTCCGCCCACACCAGAGTGCGATCACATGGCCATGACGTCATCAGAGGTCCTTTAGCACACTAGGATTTAGCATCTACCCTGCAGATGAGTGGCCAGGATTCATTGTGTCTTATGGAAGATGTCTGTTGTATGGAGGAGAGGAAGCTACAGTAATGTGACACACACAGGGACCTTCCTTTAGTTACTCTGCCTAGTAATGTCAGGCATTTGGGGTTATTAATTTAGTTTCAGTAACTCCATGTGCCTCACATTAATAACAGTTAACCCCATCATGTCCCTCATATTAACCCCTGTGTGCCCCATATAGGGTTACTAATATGTGAGACACGAGGGTACTAATGAAGGACCTTAATTATGAAGATACCTAATTATTACCTCCATATGTCCCACATATCAGTAACATGATGGGGTTAACTGCTATTACTATGATCCCCATGGAGTTACTAAGCTACAATGCACATGACCAGACTTTTTATCTGCAATGGTGGCTTTCCCTCCCTCGGCTTATACTCGAGTCAATACGTTTTTTGTGGTAAAATTAGGGGTCTCGGCTTATATTTGGGTCGGCTTATACCTGAGGATATACGGTAGGTCCTTCATATTCAACCAAGGGAAGAAAAAGGGCATATCTGGAGGGAGAGTGAAGGAAATAAGAATTCTGTACAGTTACATATTTTGCTGTAAGAAGGTATCTAAGCCTTATTGAAGTTGTCAGCTGTGACTACTGTGACCAGCTCCTGTGGTAGGCTATTCCATCAATCCACAGTTCATAAGGAGATTGAGCCTCTTTACCTCCAGATGGAAGCAAAGCCCCTTTTTGTACAGGTTAGTTATAGATCAGAAGCTGTTCAGATGCTCTGCTCAGTTGGAGGTTTAGGAGGACCTGACTACAATGAACTCTCCTCACAGACTTATTCTGTTGGCTCATCTATCATAAACTCTGGCTCCCAATTAGAATCTTCTATAGCACAATCCAACCTCATAGAGGAAACCCACTCCAACACTACATGTTGTACTTTTCTAACTCCACAGCATACTTTCTATGAACTAGTGTCCAAACTTGAACCACATATTTCAGATGGGGCGGCACAAATATTGCATCCATGTCCGAGTCCAAACCTCTTTTAATACAAGGCCACAGGAAGGAAAAAATAACAAGAAGGCCGTGCTCCTGTAGTGGAACCAGTAGGGTTAGTTATGGGATGGCAACCAACCCAAATGAACCCACAGGTGAAGCTGGAGGATGAGATCCTTGGTATACATGATAGCAAGGAATTCCACATATGGTAGGGATGCAGCGTCCACTGGCTTGCGTCTAACAGACGATCTGGAGCCATTAGTACACAGAGTCTATACAAGGAAAATATGTCCACAAAATGCCAGGATGTGCGTTAGAGTTAACTGGATCTGAGGAAGGGGTGCGCCTAGCATGGCGTATAATGGCCCTGAAATGCATTATCCGTAACAATAAAGTTTACGCTTTATACACCACAAGCGCATTGCCTGTTGTGATTTCAAGTGGAAGTGCGCATCCTGGTGTTTTGGGGAAACATTTCCTTGTATAGACATTTTTAATACAAGAAAATATTCTGATGGCCTTAGAAGTATCCGATTGATATTGCATTCTTGTAGCACTCCAGAGTTCCCCCTAAATTTTTTTCCCGATTTAAGCACTGTATATAAGTGAATATTATTATGCATAAATTTATCCAGAGTCAAGATGAAGATTTGATCTTTGAAGTGTCAATTCATTCATTCATTCATTCATTCATTCATTCATTCATTCATTCTAGAATAATACAGTGTCTTAGAGAATATCAATTGTTTGTGGAGTGGCAGAATTCTTGCTCATATTCACGTTTGTTAGAAGCTCCTAAGTCTTCTATCAAAAATCAAGATAAAAATAGTGGAACAATTTGTGCTATTTCATCTGCCAACGGACAACATAATGGATATTTCTGTTATTTTATGAAGTATATATATATATATATATATATATATATATATATATATATATATGTGCCCTTTCTTGGAACAGTAACACAGAAAACGAAATGGAAACGTGAACCAAGCCTAACAGTGGCTGTTCTGGCCTAACCCTGCTGCAGGAGATAGCAATAGTATAATCCCTTACTGTACAGGATACAACATGTGACTAGTCTATTAGTTGTAATACAATGTTAAAAGGTCTCAAGGTTATTCATAAAGAACGTTTTGTAAATTGATCAGAGAAATTTATCTCACATGTTTTTCCTTCTCAGAAGGATACAAATATATTTCATCTGCAGTCGTCTTCTGACTAAGACTTGTACATGTGAAACAAAGAAACCTAGAAATTGCACAAACAATAGGCAGTATTCTATAAAACATCATGGAAAAAAAAGTCAACAAGAGGGGCAATGTAGCTGGTATTTAAAGGGAAAGGGGTGGAATAATGTGTCCTGGGGAAAAATTGTTGGGTGGTATATTGTATTTATTAGCTACTAGAGATGAGCGAACACTAAAATGTTCGAGGTTCGAAATTCGATTCGAACAGCTGCTCACTGTTCGAGTGTTCGAACAGGTTTCGAACCCCATTATAGTCTATGGGGAACATATACTCGTTAAGGGGGAAACCCAAATCCGTGTCTGGAGGGTCACCAAGTCCACTATTACACCCCAGGAAATGATACCAACACCCTGGAATGACACTGGGACAGCAGGGGAAGCATGTCTGGGGGCATAAAAGTCACTTTATTTCATGGAAATCCCTGTCAGCTTGCGATTTTCGCAAGCTAACTTTTCCCCATAGAAATGCATTGGCCAGCGCTGATTGGCCAGAATACGGAATTCGACCAATCAGCGCTGGCTCTGCTGGAGGAGGCGGAGTCTAAGATCGCTCCACACCAGTCTCCATTCAGGTCCGACCTTAGACTCTGCCTCCTCCGGCAAAGCCAGCGCTGATTGGTCGAATTCCGTACTCTGGCCAATCAGCGCTGGCCAATGCATTCCTATATTTACACTCGGCTCTGCTACATCACACACTCGGCTCTGCTATATCAGATGGGCTGACCAGCACATCAGATGTAGCAGAGCCGAGTGTGCACACTCGGCTCTGCTACATCACACACTCGGCTCTGCTATATCAGATGGGCTGACCGGCACATCAGATGTAGCAGAGCCGAGTGTGCACACTCGGCTCTGCTACATCACACACTCGGCTCTGCTATATCAGATGGGCTGATTGCATGGAAATCCCTGTCATCCTTGTCATTGCATTGGCCAGCGCTGATTGGCCAGAGTACGGAACTCGACCAATCAGCGCTGGCTCTGCTGGAGGAGGCGGAGCCTAAGATCGCTCCACACCAGTCTCCATTCAGGTCCGACCTTAGACTCCGCCTCCTCCGGCAGAGCCAGCACTGATTGGCCGAAGGCTGGCCAATGCATTCCTATTGGTAGTAGTGCTGAGCCAGTTCTGCTCAAGTACACCGTGTGCCGGTCAGCCCATCTGATATAGCAGAGCCGAGTGTGGATTCCTATATCCACACTCGGCTCTGCTACATCACACACTCGGTTCTGCTATATCAGATGGGCTGACCGACACATCAGATGTAGCAGAGCCGAGTGTGCACACTCAGCTCTGCTACATCTGATGCGCCGGTCAGCCCATCTGATATAGCAGAGCCGAGTGTGTGATGTAGCAGAGCCGAGTGTGCACACTCGGCTCTGCTACATCTGATGTGCCGGTCAGCCCATCTGATATAGCAGAGCCGAGTGTGTGATGTAGCAGAGCCGAGTGTGCACACTCGGCTCTGCTACATCTGATGTGCCGGTCAGCCCATCTGATATAGCAGAGCCGAGTGTGTGATGTAGCAGAGCCGAGTGTGAATATAGGAATGCATTGGCCAGCGCTGATTGGCCAGAGTACGGAATTCGACCAATCAGCGCTGGCTCTGCCGGAGGAGGCGGAGTCTAAGATCGGACCTGAATGGAGACTGGTGTGGAGCGATCTTAGACTCCGCCTCCTCCAGCAGAGCCAGCGCTGATTGGTCGAGTTCCGTACTCTGGCCAATCAGCGCTGTCCAATGCATTCCTATTGGAAAAAGTTTATGTCACAAAAATCACAATTACACACCCGATAGAGCCCCAAAAAGTTATTTTTAATAACATTCCTACCTAAATAAAGGTTATCCCTAGCTATCCCTGCCTGTACAGCTATCCCTGTCTCTTAGTCACAAAGTTCACATTCTCATATGACCCGGATTTGAAATCCACTATTCGTCTAAAATGGAGGTGACCTGATTTCGGCAGCCAATGAAATTTTCCGATTTTTTTCGATGCCTCCGGTGTCGTAGTTCCTGTCCCACCTCCCCTGCGCTGTTATTGGTGCAAAAAAAGCGCCAGGGAAGGTGGGAGGGGAATCAAATTTTTTTGGAGTTTGCCACGTGATGTTTGATTTGAATCGAACACATCGAACAGCCTGATAGCCGATCGAACATGTGTTCGATAGAACACTGTTCGCTCATCTCTATTAGCTACTAAAACAACGAGGAGCAAATCATGGCTATGAGTATACTTGTTGTACATTGGTCATTGTATCCCATAGCAATCAGTAGATTCAGCCATCGATGTCATGTATATATCTGCTGACGCTCCAGGGCCCCAGTACACAAATTCTATAACAGGGCCCACCTGCCATGTCCCATTTATAATATCTTTTTATACGGCAGAGGGGCCTTTGGGCCTTATCAGGCACCAGGACCAGTGGCAAATTCCTCCTGCGTAGCTCCTAAAGCTTTGCTCATGACCCTCTCTCACACGTTATAGTAATACATTTTACTTAAATGTACAGTAAATATGGACAGATATTGCTTTATATTGTTTACCGTAATGAAGAACTCAATCCATGCTAAACCTAAACTGGTGACAGAATATAGAGCTGAGCTGCGGCATTTCTGGGGAGCAAATTTTACATTGCACTTTCTATGGCCTTATCCTCCATTACAGAGTATGCGCTAATTTATTCCCATATCATTTGTATAAAATATTTCCCTAGAGCAGTGGCATTTCTTTCAATGCTGTTTCTGCTTTTAAGCGTGCAACTTGAAAAATTACTCCTGTTCCAGATTCTAAGGTCAACTCTCATGGTTTATGCTAGAATTGCTTCACAATGTTATGTGTCTTCACAAAACACATATTTCGCAAGACAAAGCCGTAAAATGTATTTACCACCAATGTGGTATGATCCCTATATCCTACTACGCAGTGACAAGGTTACATCAAACGTGATTACTAACCTCCAAAACATCCTCAACCCAGGAGAGAAAAATACTGAAAAAATAATTCACAAAAACACAAAATGTACTATTACAAAATTTTACAAAATCAAATTGGCCATTACAAATATGCAATTATTATGACAGTATTTTTGGTTGATATACTTATATTATGGGTATGGAATGTAGTAGAATACTATTTAGCTAATACCTATCTATATTGAGTTTCATTTTTAGCACTAAAACCGGCCATATACCTTAGATTTTGAAAATACTGCAAATGTTCATTCAAGATGGTCAGCGACAGACTGTAGTTTGCCAAAAATAGATCAGTCATGCTGGTATCATGGATTCAGTTTTACGGGATCCATGATTGATCCCTTATGATCCATTATAATCCATTATCATCTATTTCATACATTTATCTCGATTTGTAATGATCTTTTCCCCCTATGAATGTAAAGAGTTTTTCAAGTTTACTTTGGTTGCCTGCTTTTTTATCAGGTAGACAATTTTGACATGATTTACTATTTAGACGGTCAAAAAGTAACTAAAGCCTAAAAATAATCAGAGCAAATGGAACCAGAACTGCATGAGGTTGACTTAATAAATATTTATAGGCTGCCATTGTGTTAAATGCCATGGAATATCCAGTTTCTTGATGGGATAAATAAAACACATGCATCCCTTGAGAAAACAATAACTTCCTGGTCCATATAATAATGAATTAGAAAAGAATCGGGGTGGGCACTCACCATTCCGTGATCGGCGGATAATACTTGATGTCTGACACTTCTCATATATAAAATCGAAATCCTTTATTAAGAATCAATAAAAAAAAAAAGTACAGGGAGGGAGACAAAGCATTATGGGCAAAAAAAGGCAACAGCCGTTTCGCGTCAGATACGACGCTTTTTCAAGCCAAAAATGCATTTTTTTGCATTTTTGGCTTGAAAAAGCATCGTATCTGACGCGAAACGGCTGTTGCCTTTTTTTGCCCATAATGCTTTGTCTCCCTCCCTGTACTTTTTTTATTGATTCTTAATAAAGGATTTCGATTTTATATATGAGAAGTGTCAGACATCAAGTATTATCCGCCGATCACGGAATGGTGAGTGCCCACCCCGATTCTTTTCTAATTCTTTTTGTATGCTTTGCACTATAATATAGGGGTTGTTGAGCACCACCGTTAACGGCGTGCAACTGGAATCTTTTGCCAGATAGAGGGTATTACGGAAGAAAATTACCTAAGACCAATATTTTCATGTAGCTGTGCCGTCCATTTTCTCTCTTCATTACTAAGGACTTCCATATAATAATAATATAACACAGCTAAGGATAACATACATGCACAGTATTCAAAAAGTATACAGACCCTGAGCCTGTACAGACTGAGCGCCCACTACCTGGAGATGGAGACGGGGTGGCACAGCCACGGGAGAGCAGACCTTGCCAGTACTGTTCCCAGGGGGCCCTGGAAGATGAAGCCCACTTCCTGCTACACTGCACCAAATACTCAGCTGTGAGGGCTGTCTACTTCCAAAGACTCTTTGCCCACATCCTGGATTTCATCTCTGCAGATGAGAAGAGAAAACTCTACATCCTACTGGGAGAAGAGGAGATTGCTGCCCAATACGTGTCCACCTGCCACCAACTGAGGGGAAGATGAGACCCCATGGACCGCTACACCCCAATACTGCCCCTTCTAACCACCCATCTACCTCTGTATGTCCCAACTCAACCCCCCTACCACCACCGCCATACCATACCCACCACTTTCTTTGCTTTGGCAATGTCAAATGTCTATTCAGACATGCCAATAAAGCTTTTTTGATTTGATTTGATAAATGGAGCACATAACACCAGAAATGTAGATGCTCCATGTTTATCACCACAGGCTGTGGCTTACTTAGCCTTGAGTAATTTAATGGCGTATATGCTGTTAGTCGTTGCTGACAAATACCTCAGACAGGAGACAATCACATCCCACTATATAGACAAGAATCTTTCTATAAGAAGGCCCATTAAATATATGTAAATTTATTGTAAAGTCAATATGTGAATAGAGCCTAAGACCAGGAGTTCATATTCTTAATACAAGGATCTCACTGTCAAACTGACCATTTCCAATGGCTACATAAAAGGTTAAGGGGTATTCACATCTGGGACATTTATGGAACATCCACAGGATATCCTATAAAAATCTGATAGATATCCTTCTGCTTGTGGGAGGGGGGTGGGGGCACATCTATTCAAGAACAGGGATCCCCATCCCCTCTCTATATACTGCATTGAGCAGAGAGTATACATGTACCATATCTCCCAACTCTCGGATGCCAGAAAGAGGGGCAAAATCTGTGGCATGCACAGCAGCAAATTTATGTATGATAAGCCATGTCTCTAACCCCACCTGCAGCATGTTGGAGCCTATCCAGTTCCTTTGTGCTCTGACACAATATAATACTGTTTTAGTTTTCCCCCCACATGATGTAAAATTCCCTTGTAGTCTTCACACAATATAATACCCCCTTGTGGCCCTCACAAAGTATCAGATCCCTAATTGGCCCCCACATGGTAAAACATCCTCATAGTGGCCCCCACACAGTTTGATATCTTCCAGTGGTCACCCTCTCACAGTATAATGTCCGTTTTTGCCCCCCTTACAAAGTATAACATAATCCTTCTGGCCCCCACAGTTTATTAGATACACAAATAAAACATCCTCACCATGCCCCATTTCCATGAAGTCCACTCTGGTCTCTCAGTTACTTGGAACATCTCTCAAAATGTAGTGAAGTCACTGCAGAGCAATAGGGCCTGAATGGCGACACGACATTGAAATGTCTATATAAATATATTTATATGGTGTTTAATTTCTAATAAATGTCTCAAAACCCTCAGGACATAGACAACATAAATATGTTCTGATGGTTGGGGGGATACAGAACAGCTTTGTGGCCCCCAGGTTGTGCACGCCTGGCTTAGGTAAATGTGTATATACTGTTTATATCAACATTCATTTTGTTATCTTCAAATACTGAAGTCTTGAACTTACATTTTATTCTCCGTTAGTCGGCCATTATAAATACTGACAAACAACAGCTTTTAATTACCAGAATAACATCCATGAAATAGAAAAAAATCCATTGGAGACAGAAGAGAAAGACTCCAGCTGGTGAATTGTATATACCTGACACTAATGATAACACATCATTCCACAACATACTGCACCATCTCTAAAACCCATATATTCACCTCCGTTTAACATGCCTGTCACTAGTAATTTTGTTTGTCATATATCTTTTCCATCTTTCTAAGCAGAAGATACACTGCTGGAAAAATGCGGAAGGCTGACTTTCGGATGGAATTACTGGCTGTAACAATCAGCTACTCGATGCCCATGAACTGTGACAGGATGACACTCTCTTGTTGTGATGTAATCCTATAGGAGATCTGTACGATGTGCCTTGGAGAATGTTAATCCTTTCTCCTTTGTTATCAACCAAAATCTGAGGCTGCAGAAGGGCAATTTACCTGCCAGCTTCCTCTCCACACAATCATTTATTCTATCAGATGCATTATGCATTACTTATTGCTTTTGCCTTCTGTTTTGAGCACTTGAAAGTGCTGACTGTCATCTTATGTCATCTAAAGGCAACATAGAGAAGTAAACATACAGGACTAACAATACCACTAAATCTCACAAAGCATAACATATGAGACGTTAACAAACATACCGGGTGTGTGATAATACAAATATACAGCAATTCAGCCCACTTGAAAATTAATGCTGTGTGATTTTACATCAGAAACCAGTGACTGCCGATAGACTGATAGGAAAGCCACAGGAAAGTTCAGATCAGATTGCTAATATTTTACTGATCACAAAGAGACATTGTAGATTTTAAATGGGCTCTATCAGTAAAAATATGCCGTATGAGCCCCACATATGCCTGAATAGCCTATAAGGCTATTAAGGCACTGCTAGTGGTATTTTAAAAGCCCCCCCCCTTCCCCGTTTTAACTAATACCGTAAAAACATATATGCAAATTATACCTACCGTGCATGGTGGGCGGTTCATGCACTGGTGGACGTCATCTTCGGTCCCGCCTTCCTCTGGTGTTTTCTTCCAGCAACATCCTCCTTCCACGCTGTCTTCTTCTTCTTTTCACCAGCGGGTTGTGTTTAAATACCGCACGTGCGCAGCATTGCTCCCTCCGTGATACTGTGCACGCTCCGGCACCATTTTTGTCGTAGTTCTAAGGGGAACGAGCGTACTGCACATGTGCAGTACGGTCACAAACTTCCATTACCAAAAATGGCGCCGGAGCATGCACAGTAGCGCTCCGGAGGGAGCGATACTGCGCACGCGCAGGATTTAAACACAACCCGCTGGTGAAAAGAAGAAGAAGGGATGGAAGGAGGAAGTCACTGGAAAAAGACACCAGAGGCTGACTGTGTTAGACGGGAATCATTACTCTCACTGACATGACGATGCTGTGGCTGTCCCTGACAAAGAAATTGTGGAGGCAGTGGAGTAACTACCGCCATAGCAGCAGAGGCAGCTGCCACAGGGCCCGGGACATTAGGAGCCTGGTGACAGCTACCTCTGCTACCCCCGCTCTTATCACAGACAAACTGTTGTAACTGCGATAAGAGCGGGGAAAGAGTGTAGGACCTTGTGTGACGTCATCCGTCACATGACTATGTGGGCGTGTCTAAAGCCCGTGCCATCCTGGAAGAGAAGGAGAGATGTGCTGCTAGGTAATGAAGGGGAGGGGGAAGGGAGATGAAGGATGGAGAGTGTCTGTGTGTGTGAAAGTGTGTGTGAGTGATATCTGTGTATTAGGAGGAGAGGTCTGTGTACTGAGATCTGTGTATTAGGAGGAGAGGTCTGTGAGCGATATCTGTGTATTAGGAGGAGAAGTCTGTGAGTGATATCTGTGTATTAGGAGGAGAGGTCTGTGAGTGATATCTGTGTATTAGGAGGAGAGGGGCCACTATGGGGCATAATACTGTGTACAGGGGCCACTATGGGACATAATAGAGCGCGCAGGAATCCGGGGGGGGGGTGTCGGTCGGTCAAGGTCTTTGGCGTCGGTCAGGAAGTGGGGGGAGGGCCCCATGTCAAAAGTTCGCCACGGGGCCCCGCCATTCCTAATTACGCCACTGTGTGGAGGTAAATCTTAGTGTAGTTATTTTTAGGGCCGCTATGTTCACCTCTTTCACTGACCCCACAGAATGGTACATAGCTTGTAAGTGTTAGGTCCCGGGCCGAAGCGTCCACTGTGATGCACGAAGGCTGCTGGCCCACTGTGCTTTCTGCGCATCTGGCGCTTCCGATCCCTGGAGTGGGAGGACTGGAACCTCTGCAATAGTCTGCGGGAGCTACCGGTCTCCTCCTGCAACTGGAACCACAACTTCCGGGGTCAGCGACAGGCCGGAGGCTATTTAGGCGTCATTCTGGCACCGGAATGTCGCTAGTTATTCAGTTCTTCTGGGATCAGCTCACCCTTTGCTCCCGTCCCTTCCTTACCTGCTTTTTCCTGCCCCTATTTTGTTCTTATTATCTGGCCTCCGTATAAAACTCCGCTTGCCTTCTAAACCACCTCTTCTTAACCTGCGATTCTGAACCACGTGACCTCCAGTGTATGACCCAGCCTGTCTGATTACTCGTCTGCTGTACCCTCTGATACCTCGTGACCTCCAGTGTATGACCTGGCTTGTTCGACTACGCCCTGTCTATCCCTGAATACTGTGTGATCTCCTGAATACCGACCCGACCTGTAAAACTACCCTGCTGTGCTTCCGCCATCTCCTGGCCATCATCCGTTACTGCACTCAACTGTACTGACCAGCTTCATCTGTTTCTTCACCCACCTAGGTGAGTGGTTTTCAGGTATTCTGGTTCCACTATAACTAGGGGTGCTGTGTGTGTGACACCCTCTAGACGGCTGCAGTTCTGGGTCCCAGAATTTACCAGTCCATCTCCACCATAAGGAGCTCTGGCAAAGACCTCTGGGGCCTGGTTCTGCTCCGGTTTGGAAAGCATTGGACGCTCAGTGCTGTTTTGCCTCGGTGTGTAAGGAAGTCTGGTTGCCCAGGACTAAATGTTCATTATATGTTGCACTAGGTTCCTAACATGAACATAGTATGCAACTATGGATACACACTGGACTTCATAGCACCCACAGGATACATAGTAGGCACAATTTGCTGAATTGCTTATCATTGTGGAACAGTAAAAAGATTGTACATATCTGTTTCCCTAAACTAAAAAAATTGGCTGTAAATATTGTGCATTTGTTTAAATTCTACAATAACAGACACATTATGGACTAACCCATTTATGAGAACTAGTTCTAACTAATGCTATGTTCACAATTGCTACATCCGATCTGTTTAGCAACAGATACTACGACAACTGAAAGACCCCTTTAATTTATAATAATGTTCTCAGGATCCAGTATCTGTTTGGAGAGGTAAGTAGCACTGTTTTTTATGTTCCGTTACCTCTCCTGGGCCTCCGATCATTATACTCGGGGGTCTGAAAAGACCCCCGAGTATAATAATGCTTGTGGGGCTCACAGTGTCACTTACCGATCCCGGCCCCTGCCAGGATTGGTAAGTAAGTAGGGGCCGTTACCAGCCAGTAATGGCCTATTAAAAAAGTACAGATGGTGGTGTGGTGACAGTAGTGTTATTGGAGGTTGTAGGCCTTCCTGAATAGGTGAGTCTTCAGAGCCTTCTTGAAGCTTGTGATTGTGGGGGTCAGTTTTATGTGTCTTGGTAAGGAGTTCCAGAGTATGGAGGATGTACCGGAGAAATCTTGGAACCGGTTATGTGAAGAGCGGAGTATGAGGACTTTGGAGGATCTGAGGATACATGTGAGCAGGTAATGGGAAATTAGGTCAGAGATACATGGAGGGGACAGGTTGTGCATGGCTTTGTATGTCAGCGTTAGTAACGTGAACTTTATTCACTGGGCAATGGGTAGCCAGAGGATTGGCAGAGGGGAGCAGCCGATGAAGAACGGGAGGAGAGGTGTATTAAGAAAGCAGCACAGTTTAAGGTGGACTGGAGGGGGGCAAGAGTTTTCATTAGGAAGCCACAGAGAAGGTTATTACAGTAATCTAAGCGGAAGATTATGAGGGCTTGGACTAGCATCTTTGTAGTTTCAGGGGTGAGGAAGGAGAGGATTCGATGGATGTTCTTGAGTTGGAGGCGGCAAGAGGTGTTGAGGGTTTGGACGTGCGACTTGAAGGATAGGTCAGAGTTCAAGGTTATTCCAAGGCAATGGACCCGTGGGACAGGGATAAGCGTGGTTCTATTAACTTTGATAAATGGGTCATGTAGAGGGGCTGTATGAGGTGGGGCCAAGATGATGAACTCCACTTTCTCCATGTTGAGTTTAAGAATATATATATATGTTATGTTAAATATGAACTTGAAATAAGCCCACTGATATTTTTGGGATATTTTGGAGTGCTGCCAACATATATATATATATATATATATATAGTTAGTTAGTTAGTTAGTTAATTAGGGAATTTGGTAGACCACTTTTAATGTTAACTGTCATAACAATGTAGGTCTAGCTATATACAGTCCTATGAAAAAGTTTGGGCACCCCTATTAATCTTAATCATTTTTAGTTCTAAATATTTTGGTGTTTGCAGCAGCCATTTCAGTTTGATATATCTAATAACTGATGGACACAGTAATATTTCAGGATTGAAATGAGGTTTATTGTACTAACAGAAAATGTGCACTATGCAATAAACCAAAATTTGACCAGTGCAAAAGTATGGGCACCTCAACAGAAAAGTGACATTAATATTTAGTAGATCCTCCTTTTGCAAAGATAACAGCCTCTAGTCGCTTCCTGTAGCTTTTAATCAGTTCCTGGATCCTGGATGAAGGTATTTTGGACCATTCTTCTTTACAAAACAATTCAAGTTCAGTTAAGTTTGATGGTGGCTGAGCATGGACAGCCCGCTTCAAATCATCCGACAGATGTTCAATGATATTCAGGTCTGGGGACTGGGATGGCCATTCCAGAACATTGTAATTGTTCCTCTGCATGAATGCCTGAGTTGATTTGGAGCAGTGTTTTGGATTATTGTCTTGCTGACATATCCATCTCCGGCGTAACTTCAACTTCGTCACTGATTCTTGAACATTATTCTCAAGAATCTGCTGATACTGAGTGGAATCCATGTGACCCTCAACTTTAACAAGATTCCCGGTGCCGGCATTGGCCACACAGCCCCAAAGCATGATGGAACCTCCACCAAATTTTACAGTGGGTAGCAAGTGTTTTTCTTGGAATGCTGTTTCTTTTTGGACGCCATGCATAACGCCTTTTTTTTATAACCAAACAACTCAATCTTTGTTTCCAAAATGAAGTTGGCTTCTCCAAATGTGCTTTTGCATACCTCAGGCAACTCTATTTGTGGCGTACGTGCAGAAACGGCTTCTTTCTCATCACTCTCCCATACAGCTTCTCCTTGTGCAAAGTGTGCTGTATTGTTGACCGATGCACAGTGACACCATCTGCAGCAAGATGATGCTGCAGCTCTTTGGAGGTGGTCTGTGGATTGTCCTTGACTGTTCTCACCATTCTTCTTCTCTGCCTTTCTGATATTTTTCTTGGCCTGCCACTTCTTGGCTTAACAAGAACTGTCCCTGTGGTCTTCCATTTCCTTACTATGTTCCTCACAGTGGAAACTGACAGGTTAAATCTCTGAGACAACTTTTTGTATCCTTCCCCTGAACAACTATGTTGAACAATCTTTGTTTTCAGATCATTTGAGAGTTGTTTTAAGTAGCCCATGATGCCACTCTTCAGAGGAGATTCAAATAGGAGATCAACTTGCAATTGGCCACCTTAAATACCTTTTCTCATGATTGGATAGATCTGGCTATGAAGTTCAAAGCTCAGTGAGGTTACAAAAACAATTTTGTGCTTCAGTAAGTCAGTAAAAAGTAGTTAGGAGTATTCAAATCAATAAAATGATAAGGGTGCCCATACTTTTGCACCGGTCAAATTTTGGTTTAATGCATATTGCACATTTTCTGTTAGTACAATAAACCTCATTTCAATCCTGAAATATTACTGAGTCCATCAGTTATTAGATATATCAAACTGAAATGGCTGCTGCAAACACCAAAATATTTAGAACTAAAAATGATTAAGATTAATAGGGGTGCCCAAACTTTTTCATAGGACTGTATAAATAGTATAAAAGTTCAAAGTAACCCGCCATCCTCCTCTGCAGCCAGCAGCATTTTATCATATTTTGTACTTTCTTGACTATGCAGGGAGAGAGAAGGGGTACATGATAAACAGGTAAATACCCAGAGTTACCACAGTAACAAATAACAGCTCAGTTTTCATTCATGGAAGCAAAAATTGAATTCTAAACTCATACATCCTATAATATACGTGTAAGATGTTTAATCAAGCACTCTTATTATTCTGTTTGAAAAGCAGTAAAAATGTTTCCCATAAAATGCCGAGATGAGCTACAGCAAGACATAAATAATTGTCTGCCATTATGCACTGAGATATGCCTGATTACAATCTGGACGCCAGAAGGATTTCCTTTAATCCTCTTCTTTTTCATTTTTTAATGTGGTTTCCTTTTAATTAGCTTTGCTTGTATGTGATGCTTGTTTATCGCTTCCAACTTTCCCTAATCTTTCCTGCATTTATTCTATTTAGAATAGCACTACGGGGATAAGAATGTAATAATGTCTAGAAATTACCTTAAAACGACCTGTAATGCTCTACATTTCTGGTGACCTTAGCTATATATTTTCATCGGTTTGTGCTGGAATATTGTATTAACCCTAGCTTGAGCATTGTAGATCAATACATCAAATTTGCATCCAACATTTCTGAAATTTGGAATATAAGGGTGGTTTAAAGGTTATGTACGAGACTTTATATTGATGGCCTATCCTTATTATAGGTCATCAATATCAGATCGATGGGGGTCCAATGTCTAACATACATATGAATAGTTGTTCAAAGCAGAGTGTACCTGCCAAAGGAAGTTGGCTCCATACACTATGTAGTGGCCCAAATGTGCTATTGCAGCTCATGTCCTATTCAATTGGCATAGGATTAAGGATAGGTCATTAATATGCAATCTTGAAGAACTTCTTTTTCTTGCATTCCAAATCCCAGCACCATTATGTGTCTACCATGTGCTGATGAGACTATGAAATTGTAGGTGCTAAATAGGCACCATAATGTAGTACTTATCTGAACTATATATGACACTTTTTGGCCAATGCTTGACAATCTAGACACTATTCAGCCCTATACTGGCATAGTATAGTACAATGTGAAATCTCTCTGGTCACTGGCATTCTGTGGGCACTATAGGCACTAAACAAACTATATAATACATTCTATTTCAGGAAAATGTATGCTATTCACTTCCCATATGTAGGAAGACTTGGCACTCTGGGAACTATACAACTCTGTAATAGTATAGTATAGTTGTAAGGGAATTGCTAGGACAGCAATTCCCCAGTAACTGTTAAAACCCTGGGACGGGGCACAAGAGACAGTGAGGCCTAAGCTGAAGCCCCCAACTTTCCCTTCCTATTGCCAGACCCTATTCTAGGTAATAGGCGACAACCACGAGGACAGTCCCTCCCTGAATATGTGAAACACAAAACACAGACAAGACGAACAACAACAACGGAAGGTCAGCTAGCCAGGGGTCAGTAACAGTCGAGCAATGAAGTGCCAAATCGGAGTCAAGAGAATAGTCAATGAGGAAAGCCAAAGGTCAAGGATAATAGTGTAAGCAAAACAGGGTGTAACATCTCTGCCTGTTCGGGCCTCTGCGCCACCGTCTGCTCGCATGCTGTGGTGCCGGAGGCGTGTGCAGTTTGACAATTTGCTTAAGGTTTTTAGTTGCACTGTGTGAACACGGCTCTAGTCCTTAATTGGATTTGCACCACACCCGTCTTCTGCCAAGGTTGCCTCTGTTCATTAAGTGATTAATCTGTCTTGCCTGTGATTGACAGCTTTTCTTCCTGTCAGGTTCTGGGTGGGTTCTTCCTTCCCTATTTAGTCTTGGCTCACAGTCACACTGGTGCCGGTTATTGCCCTTGCTTTCTGGTATCGCTTGCTGTTATTTACTTGTATGCTTATCCTTGACCTCTGGCTTTCCTACTGACTATTCTCTTGACTCCGATTTGGCACTGCATCGCTCTCTTGTTACCGAACCCTGGCTACCTGACCTCCCTTTGTTGTTGTGCGTCTTGTCTGCGTTTTGTGTTTCACGTATTCAGGGAGGGTTTGTCCTCGTGGTTGTCGCTTATCACCTAGGATAGGGTCTGGCAATAGGAAGGGAAAGCGGGGGGCTTCAGTTTAGGGCTCACTGTCCCTTGTGCCCCTCCCTCCAGGGTTCACCAGCAGCTTCTGGGGAATTATCATCTGCTATTCCCTAACAGAATAACCGGCCTGCAACCTACATCCATTGCTTCCCTACAGATAAGCATGGATCCTATCCAGTGCTTTGCAGCCAAGTTGGAGGGATTGACAGGCCTGGTAGCTGAGCTTGCTAAACAGGTTCAGACCCTAACTGAGGCTGCTGCACCATCCCCAGCTGTTTTGGCACCTTATAAGGTCAAGATGCTACTCCCAGACCGTTTTTCAGGGGACCGTGCAAAATTTGAAACTTTCAGGGAGTCTTGTCGCCTGTACTTCCGTGTTAATCCACATGCTACTCAGGCCCAAATGGTGGGAGTGGTTATATCTCTTTTACAGGGGGACCCACAAGCTTGGGCCCTTAAACTCCCTGCTGAGGCTGAGGAGTGGGTTGATCTGGAAAAAAATTTTAAGTCCCTGGGCTCTATTTATGCTGAACCAGACCACATTGCGCTTGCGGAAACTCAACTCCTCACCATGCGGCAGGGCAAACGCTCTGCAAAGGAGTATTGCTCTGAGTTCCGTAAGTACAGTGTAACCGCAGGTTGGTGTGAGTCCGCACTAAAGGCTCACTTTAAGCAAGGCTTGTGTGATCGTGTTAAGGAGCTCTGGGTTGGTCACCCAGATCCCCCGACTCTTGAGAAGGCCATGACTTTGGCGGTCCGTATTGACCGCAAGATCCGAGAAAATTTAAAAGAGAGAGTAGGGTCTGTTGCCTCCAAGTTTTCTGTCTCTTCCTCTCTCTCCTCTGAAAAACCTACCTTTCCTCCCGTCACTTCTGGTGAGGAACCCATGCAACTGGGAGCTGTGGACGCCAGAACACGACGAGAGCATCGTCTCAGGAATAACCTGTGCCTGTACTGTGGTTCCTCTGGTCATGTCATCCGAGACTGCACTATCAGACCCCTGAAACCTGCGCAAAGACTTCAGTGCCTGAGTGGTAATCGGAAGAACCACTCAGGCAACCAGGTATTTGGTGGAAATAACAATAAGATGATGTTATCTGTGTCTCTGTCCTCTGGGGACAGATCTGTTTCTGGCAAGGCCCTAGTTGACTCTGGGTCTGCAGCAAATTTTATTAAATATTCAGTTGTTGAATCTTTGGGCATTGAGCTTTTGCCACTTGACACACCTATGTCTGTTACTGGAGCAGATTCTACTCTACTGGCCAGGGGTAAAGTCAGTTTTAAAACCCCCTTGATCTCTTTGCAAGTGGGTTCTTCACATTCAGAGGTCATAAGCCTTTTTGTTATGGAGAATCTCTCTGCTGATGTTATTTTGGGGTTCCCCTGGCTGAAGCTCCATAACCCTATTTTTGATTGGGGTAAAAAGGAGTTGATAAAGTGGGGAGATCAGTTCTCATCCCACTGTATTGCTTTACATTCTGTTGATTGTGTCAGTGAGGAGAAGGTCTCAGCTACTAAAAGTTGGGAACGCCCCTCTGGTATTAAAACCTGGTGGTATCAGAAGCGCCAGGTGAATAAAAAATGTTTGCCTGGTTCTCAAGCATCTGTGGTTCAAGCAGAACCAAAATACAAGGCAGGGAAAAATCAGAATCCCTCTAGAACTGGTTTGTCTGGTGAGGGTCCGGTGGCCCCTCATAAAAGAGGGGGGTTCTGTAACATCTCTGCCTGTTCGGGCCTCTGCGCCACCGTCTGCTCGCATGCTGCGGCGCCGGAGGCGTGTGCAGTTTGACAATTTGCTTAAGGTTTTTAGTTGCACTGTGTGAACACGGCTCTAGTCCTTAATTGGATTTGCACCACACCCGTCTTCTGCCAAGGTTGCCTCTGTTCATTAAGTGGTTAATCTGTCTTGCCTGTGATTGACAGCTTTTTCTTCCTGTCAGGTTCTGGGCGGGTTCTTCCTTCCCTATTTAGTCTTGGCTCACAGTCACACTGGTGCCGGTTATTGCCCTTGCTTTCTGGTATCTCTTGCTGTTATTTACTTGTATGCTTATCCTTGACCTCTGGCTTTCCTACTGACTATTCTCTTGACTCCGATTTGGCACTGCATCGCTCTCTTGTTACCGAACCCTGGCTACCTGACCTCCCTTTGTTGTTGTGCGTCTTGTCTGCGTTTTGTGTTTCACGTATTCAGGGAGGGTTTGTCCTCGTGGTTGTCGCCTATCACCTAGGATAGGGTCTGGCAATAGGAAGGGAAAGCGGGGGGCTTCAGTTTAGGGCTCACTGTCCCTTGTGCCCCTCCCTCCAGGGTTCACCAGCAGCTTCTGGGGAATTATCATCTGCTATTCCCTAACACAGGGACAGTAAGAGCAGGTATGCACACGGCAATAACAAGCACTGGTGTGAATGGGAACCAAGGCTAAATAAGGAGGAAGAACCCGCCCATGGAGTTCACAGGACGGCAGGCTGTAAATCACTGGCAGACAAAATTAACCACTTAATGGACAGAGGCAACAAGGGCAGAAGACGGGTGTGGTGCAATCACAATCACAGCAGTAGAGCCGTGTTCACACAGTGTGACCAAGAACCCTAAGGCATGAACCAAACTGCACACGCCTCCTGCGCCGCAGCACGCGAGCAGAGGGCGGTGCAGAGACCCAAACAGGCAGAGATGTTACAATAGTACTGTGTGGATATTAGTTGGCTATGTGCATGAGCACAACATGGCACTAACTGGACATTGGATTTATGTTGTCTAAGTATGACAATGATAATATAATTGCCCAATATGTCAATATGTTAACTATCAGTTATTGCATGTAAATACCTGGTCAACATGTGGCACTCTGGGCAACATGGGCAATGTTTGGCATTACCTATGAAATATATGCAGAAAATGATTGTTTATGGCAATTTCTGGACACTATATATCTTTCTGAGCAATGTGTTCAGTATTTATCCAGAGTTTATACAGTTTATATTTAGATACCTTTAAAAATACTAAGATTATTAGACAAAAATTTAAAAGTGTGCCAGTACTAGAAAGTAGTAATTATACTTTTTTTTACTGAACTCTGCAGGAAAAATTAATATAATGTGTCATGAATGGCCTGGGGAAAGGTGCAAGTGGAAGTTTTTATATGTTCATTTTACAATCTATCTGATAAAATAAAAAAAAAAAAAACATGCCCTAACCCTTTAGGCTAAGGTCCTATGTTGTGGAACAGCAGAATTTTTTGTGTAAATTTTGCTGTATTTTTTGAGCCAAAACCAGGAGAGGATTGAGCAGAAGGGAGAAGTATAAGAACTTCCTATATTTTCACCATTCCTTTTGTAGTCACTATTGGCTTTGGCTCAAAAAAAATTCAGTAAAGTTTGCACAAGAAAGCTGCTTTTTCCAAAAAGTGGGGCCTTAGCCTAAAGTATAATACATGCTTATGTACCCTGAAATGAACTATAATACACACAGTGCCTGCTACAACAAATTATAACATACATTATACCTCCTAATATGAATTATACACTGCTCAAAAAAATAAAGGGAACACGCAAATAACACATCCTAGATCTGAGTGAATGACATATTCTCATTGAATACTTTATTCTGTACAAAGTTGAATGTGATGACAACAAAATCACACAAAAATCATCAATGGAAATCAAATTTACTAACCAATGGAGGCCTGGATTTGGGGTCAACCCTAAAATTAAAGTGGAAAAACAGAGTCTGGAGACGCCGTGGATAGCGATCTGCTGCCTGCAACATCCTTCAGCATGACCAGTTTGTGAGTCAGTAATGGTGTGGGGTGGCATTTCTTTGGAGGGCTGCACAGCCCTCCATGAGCTCGCCAGAGGTAGCCTGACTGCCATTAAGTAGTGAGATGAGATCTTCAGACCCCTTGTGAGACATATGCTGGTGTGGTTGGCCCTGGGTTCCTCCTAATGCAGGACAATGCCAAGTCTCATGTGGCTGGAGTGTGTCAGCAGTTCCTGCAAGATGAAGGCATTGAAGCTATGGACTGGCCCACCCGTTTCCCAGACCTGAATCCGACTGAGCACATCTGGGACATCATGTTTCGCTCCAGCCACCAACGTCACATTGCGCCACAGACTGTTCAGGGATTGGCAGATGCTTTAGTCCAGGTCTGGGAGGAGATCCCTCAGAAGACCATCCGCAACCTCATCAGGAGCATGCCCAGGTGTTGTAGGGAGGTCATACAGGCACGTGGAGGCCACACACACTACTGAGCCTCATTTTGACATGTTTTAAGGACATTACATCCAAGTTGGATCAGCCTGTAGTGTGTTTTTCCACTGTAATTTTGGGGAGGACGCCAAATCCAGGCCTCCATTGGTTAATACATTTGATTTCCATTGATCATTGGAATCTATTTTAACAACTGGTTTAGGAGAACTGGAAAGACATGGCAAAATCCCACAACTGCATTAGATAAACCCATAACTAGTGTTGGGCTAACCTTGCAAGATTTGCCTCACAAATATTTGCTGGTCAATTTCATTTCAAACTGAATTTAGGTCATGATGTCAGGATGCCCCAAATGGCTGATACACAACCCTCAGCAGTCTGGGGACTGCTGACATCATTCAAGAGCCAGAAGAGGCCCACGGAGGATAGAGATCCATATCGGACACCACAACAGAGTCCAGGAGTGGAGAGTAAGACTGTTGGTTACATATGTTAATTCATCTTTCTGCGGTCTCTGCTTAATCATGAACCTCGCACTCCCCGTCCCTCCAGAGTATAACAGTGGCTTGTGAGTAATGAACTCCAAAAATATTTGGAAAATTTGTAACAAACCATTCCTTCCCATAACATACAATTCAAAAAGGTAAAATTTGGTTAAAGCAAAACTGTCACCATGAAAATGCAGCCCTTCATGTATGACATAAAAAATGAAATAGTTGTCAATTACTCATATGGCCACTCCTATGAATGGATAACTGTTTAAAGCAAAGAAATAAACTAACAAAGGACAGTTTACACTAAGTCTTTTCCCAAAAAACTATGTAACAATCTAATCTGCTCTATAACATGGTTCTGGCAGATTCAACTACATTTTCATCCCAATTATTTCTTACAGATTGTCAGTCTGCTTTATTGTAAGGGAGCACACACTCAATAGAATTATCACTTATGTTGGTTGTTGACAAAATAACAAAAAATGCAATTATGAACCCATGTAATGAAAATAATCAGATTTAATTAAAAAAACCAAGACAGTGAAATTAAATTTTATAGAAGAAAAATCTAGCAGTTAAATGAAAAAATGATAAGTGAGGTGGTTGCTGCAAAAAGAAATTACCAACAGAGGCAGAAGTATAGGCACATAATTTGGCAAAGGTGCTGATGTAAGTACTGCAGGATTTTTAGGATTTTGTTTTAGAAGATTAAAAAAAGATCACCAAAAATACTTAAAAATACGCTGATTGATAAAACAAAACTTGCCACAAAACTTGGCATGCAGTTATGTAAAAGATTACAAGTGAATGTCTCTATCAGATTGCAAAATGTCCTTGGCCTACCTAGTCGCTAGATTTATCACAAATGGAGCATTTATGGAGCCAGCTAGGACAGCAGTCTGGAGTCGGGAAGGGTTTTTTCCCCTGAAATGCGGAAATTGGCATAAGCCTCATGGGGTTTTTTGCTTTCCTCTGGATCAACACTGTAGGGATTGTTGGGTTATAGGTTTGACTTGATAGACTGATGTCATCATTTAACCTCATCTACTATATAACTGTAACTATGTAACCAGCTTCGGCACCCTATGGGAGTGGAAGATCTACAGGTCCACCTGCAACACTTGTCGGCAAATGTCTCACAGGATACCAACAAGATAATAAAGTCTCCTTTCAATTGTAGTTTTTTTTCCAATAAACTTATCCTTTCGTTCTAATATTGTAATCACTAACAATTTTCTCCTTAACGCCTTCCTGCCAAAACCAGTTTTTGACTTTGGCTCAAATTAATTTTGATACTGTTTTTTTGTGACACATTGTACTTTGTCTTAGTGGTAAATTTTTGTTGATATGTTTTGTGTTTAATTATGAAAAGAAGGAAATTTGGTGGAAATTTTAAAAAATATGCATTTTAAAAAGTTTGAAATGATGTGCATTGCATACAGCTAGTCATACTGCCAAAATTAGATCAGAAATCTAATGAACCAGATCTCTGCTTTATGTTGGTATCAAAATTTAATTACCCTTTTATTTTTTTATGAACATTATAAGGTTTACACATTCCATTTTCTTTTACTAATATGTTCATTTAGCCCTAGTATTTACACATTCAAAAGGGCTTAGGGCCCGTGCACACGGAGTTAACGCAAGCGCATATTAGCCTAATAAACGTGTTTAGAATACATGTGTAAAAACAACACTCCCATTGGCTTCAATGAAATTTTTTACACATGTCAAAATACGCGCCAAAAAAACGTGACGCATATTTTTACACGTGTAAAAAATTTCATTGAAGTCAATGGGAGTGTTATTTTTACATGTGTATTCTATACACATGTGTTATGCTAAAATGCGTTCGCGTTAACTCCATGTGCACGGGCCCTTAAAGGAGAAAATGTACAATTTGTTATGCACATTCTCCCGACTACCATAGTACCCCACATGTGGGTGTACACAAGGCGCAGAAGCGAAGAAGCACCAATGAACTTTGAGACCAGATCTTCCTGTGATCAGTTTCAGGCACCATGTCGCATTTACAAAGCCAAAATGATGGAAACCTCTAGAAAGTGACCCCATTTTGGAAACTAGACCCCTCAAGGAATTTATCAAGGGGTATAGTGAGTATTGTGAACCTACAGTTTTTTTTTTACAGAATTTATTACCATAGGGACGTGAAAATGAAAAGTTACCCTTTTTCCCATCAAATGTTGATTTAGCCTCAAATTTGTCATCTTCACAAAGGATTAAAGGAGAATAACCAACTAACTTTTTTCTTCTGAACACAACAATACCCCATATTTGCTGGTACACTGATGTGCGGGCACATGGCAGGGCTTGAAATAGAAAGAGCGCTATTTGGCTTTTGAAAGACAGATTTTCCTGGAATAGACCTGCTGAGGTGCCAAAACAGTGGAAACCCCCTAAAAGTGACCCTATTTTGTAAACTAGACCCCTCAATGGGTATAATGAGTACTTGGCTCTGCATAATGTTGCACCTCCCTACATTTCCTCCCTCATCTCTGTCTATCGCCCAACCTGTGCTCTCTGTTCACTCAATGACCTAACACGTACATCCTCTATTATCAGAACCTCCCATGCTCGTATACAAGACTTCTCTCAAGTTGCACCACTCTCTGGAATGCTCTATCCCGGACAATTAGATTAACTCCCAATTTCTGCAGCTTCAAGCGCAATCTTAAGACACATTTTTTCAGACAGGCCTATCACAATTCGTAATTGTAAACCCTTCAGTACCGTAATTAGAATCCCCAAAATTTAACCTTCTTCTGTCCCCGCTCCCACATTACCCCACATGATATGATGCCATTTTAGGCTAACTTTTTTGTCCGGGCTCCATCCACATGTTAAAGGACAAGTGTTTCCCCTGACCAGTGGTGTAACTAAAGTCTTATGGGCCCGGGTGCAAACTTTTGTCCGGGGCCCCCTACCCACTTCCTAGAACGAATTCTTACTAGTGGCGGTTATGGGCGCTGAAGCAATATCTCAGATACTTGAAAAGGATACAACTTTAGTACCCACATCTGCAGTTACCAAGAATTGGGTGAGTGAGTAGCACAGCGCCCGACATTTAAACAATACAGGGACAGTAATATATGTTCTGCAGTAGATCCCATCACAGTATTACGTGCTCACCAGTGGCTCCCACACAGAATTATAAGCTCACAGTGGCCCCACACAGTATTATGTGCTCACCTGTGGCCCCCACACAGTATTATGTTCTAACATTGCCCACCCCCACCAGAGCCTGAACCCCCCATTCCACCCTCTTACTCACACACAGCCTACACCCCCATATACCCCTCTTGCCCACACACAACCTGCACCCCATTCCCCTCTCTTGCTCACACACAGCCTGCACCCCATTCCCCTCTCTTGCTCACACACAGCCTGCACCCCCATATCCCCCTCTTGCTCACACACAGCCTGAACCCCCATATACCCCTCTTGCCCACACACAACCTGCACCCCCATTCCCCCCCTTTTACTCACACACAGCCTACACTCCCATAAACCCCTTTTGCCCACACACAACCTGCACCCCATTCCCCCTCTTACTCACACACAGCCTGCACCCGAATATACCCCTTTTGCCCACACACAACCTGCACCCCATTCCCCCTCTTACTCACACACAGCCTGCACCCCCTTGTCCCCCTCTAGCTGACACATATTCTCTTCTCTCCTCCTTACCTTCCATCAGTCCCAGAAGCTTTTGTACTGTTCTGTACAATCCCTAATAGCTCCGCCCACACGAATCTGATCACATGATCATGACATCATCAAAGATCCTTTAGCCCACTAGGATTTAGCATTTGCTGCAGGAAGGAGAACCCGGAGCGGATGCTCAGCCCAGGAGAGGTGAGTAAAAGTATTCTTTTTATTTTTAGACACCTCCACTGGGCTGGCATTTAATGGAAAGAGGCCCTTTTATAAATTGGGTACACCAAATCCATGTTATTTTCCCACTAACTCCCAGATATACACTTGCACAGTTTATACACTTCATTCTAGCCACAGCCAGTCATGTCCTAATGATTTAGCAATTATTTTTTTTATTTATTTTTTTTTGGGGGGGGGGGTTGTCTTCACATTGTACAAGCTATATTTTTTTTTATTTTCCGGTGATCAGGCCATATGAGGGCTTGTTGTTTGCGATATGAGATGTACTTTTCAATGCCACCAAATTTTATTAACTCTTTCTGGGTAGGATGTAAAAGAAAACATTAATTCTGGCATTGCTTTTTAGCATTTAAATTTTTTCCCATGCAGCATACAGTGTAAGTAACATGTTATCTTTATTCTACAGGTCGGTACAATTACAGCAGTATCTCATTTATATTATTTTTAATGCATTGCTAATTGTGCAGAATAAAATTCAATTTAGGGAAAAAATGTATTATTTTTGCATCGCCATCTTCTGAAAGACACAACATTTTTATTTTTTTGTTGACAGACCTGGTTGAAGGCTTATTTTTTGCAGGACAATCTGTGCTTTTTATTGCTACCATTTTGGTATTCATCTGATCATTTGATTACTTTTAATTGAACATTTTGTGAGTCAAAGGTGGCGAATAATCATTATTTTGTTTGGTTTTCTACTTTTTTTTATGTCATTCAGCATACAGGTTAAATAATGTTTTAGTTTCATTGTTCGGGCTTTTAAGGACACGGTGATACCAAATATGTATTTTATTTTTTTTTTTTGCTTTATTTTACACAATAAAACATTTTATATGGGAAAATGGGATTGGGGGGCTTATTTATTTATTTATTAACATATGAAACTTTTTTTTTTGTCCCCATAGGGGATTGAAGCAGTGATCACTGCTTCAATACATATACGCTGCAATACACATATATTGCAGTGTATAGGAGACCATCAACTTCGTTGAGGGGGGCAATCAGGACCCCAGTACATAAAGAAACCCCTGAGATGCCGCAATCATGTTTGACCACGGCACCTCAGAGGTTAACACCTGGAATCGGACCCATTTCTGACTGCGGATATTACAGGACAGTGTCAGCCATAACATATGGCTGAGACTCGTAAGGCAGGGCAGTTTCTGTGTGCCCACCATGCTTCCGCTGTAGTACTACAGTAGTTTGTGGGAAGTCCTTACGGTATCTTCTTTCTTCCTTGTGTAAATGAAGACAGCACAGGGGGCGCTCTCCTGCACTCAAACAGCACAGGGGGTTTCCCCTGTGCTGAAATCTCTTCAGCGACACCTCTGTCTTCTTTTCTGGTCCACCTCTTCTTCCGAGTCACCATCGCATCTTTATCCAAAAGCATGGGCTGTGCATGTCCGTCGGACATGTTTCTGTGGCTTCTCCTGTTCGGCAAACAGGAAAACGACCGGCGGCCATGTGCAGTCGGCGCTTTTGGATGAATACAGTATGCTATGGTGATGTGGAAGAAGAGTAGGAGAAGAAGATGGAGGCGTCGCTGGAGGGTTTTCGGACAGTACAGGGGACGCCCTAAGTGCTGTTTGAGCGCAGGGGAACGCCCCCTGTGCTGTCTGAAAACTCATTTACATAAGGAAGTTAGAAGATATGTCTCAGAAACGGCATTAATAAAGGTATTCCAATGGCTATTCCAATGTGTACTTAGTTAAAAAATGGCTTATTAAGATAGAATTCCTTTGAGATTGATTTTAGATGGGATTCCTAAGTTTGACGTATTCTTGGAAACCTTTTAGAGGAAAGTGTATGAAGGGACATAAAAGGGAATATGAAAGTGACAGAAGGGTGATAAAGAATTGCCTCCTAATAAGTAGCTCTTTAGGATGTAAGACCATATATATTACCAAGTAAAATCTAGCCTTGCAAACAATTTTTTACTCCATTGAATCCGAAACTATTTGCTTTTTCCATATGGTCGATCACATTACCCACTGCAGTAGAGGAGACCCCAATTCCAGAACTGATGATACGAGGACAGCGATTACTAAAAGGGAAAGCTTAACTGATCCTGCTTGGCTATGTGTGATTTCCCAATGCAATACATTGTTCTTAGCTCCATTCATCTGCAGATTTTATATTGCTGATTTGCGCTAGCTTTACCATTATTTTCATTTCAAATGTATTAAGCACCATTTTCAGAGTACCTAGTTTTTACAGAACTGCCCTCTAAATGCTTGGTGTACTCACCCTCTATATATCTTGTATCAGGTTATGAAATTCTATTTTAAGCAGAAAAAATTTCATATGCATTTAACCAGTCAGGCTTCAAATTTGGTGTTAGGCTTCACTGAGCCAATTTAAAATAGTTAATTCAAATGTAGGGTATAAGGAAAAATGCAATAAAGGGACAATATTCACTTTCTTAAACTAACATAATATAGCACACTAATGATGCACGCTACTTTATGTCAGAATTGCTGATATTTCACATTTCTTTCTTATACACTTAACATTTGAAGCAATGTTTACAATGTAATGCTGCAGGGGATGCACAATCCGAGATTCAACACTTGTATTTTAACAGTGCATGTAAAATCTGAAGGTGTCTACGTGCCATTCACATGTATAGCTTTTAATACCACCAGGGGTCACATCAAAGTTCTTGGATATTTTGCAGAAAAGGGCAAACTGTAGTTCCATCAATCATATCTTGTTAAAA